>NC_059074.1:75512236-76186736 GCF_020497125.1 Mauremys mutica
CAGAGCTCCTGGACTGACATGGCTACAAATACAGTTTAGCTCTCTGACATTTCACTCCTGTATATGCTAGGAACTGGAACCGCTTTCAGCAATAGAGCCCCTTGAACAGGTGTTGAAATGTGATAGTGTAGACCAGACAACTATATTCAATACTGTTTAGTGAAGCAAGACTGACAGTTGCTTACACCAATCACACTTTCTGAAACTGTATTAAGTGCTAATGTAGACCACACACAACCATTTTCAGTACTGACTCAGGGGCTCCCTCAGTTTAGGCACTCAGGCACCCCCCATCTCAGACACCAACTCCCCGTAGCCCCCCAGAGCCCAGTCACAAGGTAACCCCTCAGCCCAGACACCCACACTTCCTATTCCCCATAACACCCCCTAGCCTAGACACTGCACACACCCCCAGAGCCCAGCCACGGGGCATCTCCCAGCCCAGATACCTGCACCCCTTATACCCAGACCCCAGGAATCCAGAGAAACATCCTGATGTTGAGTCTCGGGGTTGTACAGTGTTTCCTGCACGCTGCCTCCTTTCAGGACATGCTGGGAACTGCAGCTGCTGGGAACCCTCCAGCTCTGAGGTGGGCAAACTACAACAAGCCCATGGGACCGTCCTGCCCGGTCATTGTGCTCCTGGCTGGAGAGACTAGCCCCCGGCCCCTCCCCTGCTGTCCTCCCTCCCCCGCAGCTACGCCGCCATGCGAGCAGCACTCTGGGCCGTGGAGCTGCGTGCCCCTGCAGGGCAGCATGGCAGCGTGTCTGGCTCTGGCCGAGCGGTGCGGCTGCCAGACATGCTGCTCTGAGTGGCATGGTAAGGGGGCCAGGGCTGGGGGGTTGGATAAGGGGCATGGGATCCTTGGGGGCAGTCAGGGGACAGGGAGCAGGGGGGGTTGGATAGGTGTGGGAGTCCTGGCAGGGCCTGTCAGGGGCTGGTGGTGTGGATAGGGGTTGGAGCAGACAGGGGACAGGGAGAAGTGGGGGGTTGGATAGGGGGTGGGGTCCCAGGAGAGGGCGGTCAGGGGATGGGAAGTGGGAGGGGCCAGGCTGTTTGGGGAGGCACAGCTTTCCTTACCCAGCCCTCCATACAGTTTTGCAACCCCGATGTGGCCCTCGGGCCAAAAAGTTTGCTCATCACTGCTCCAGCTCCTCCTCCCTCTGACAGTGTCTTGTATTTGTGAGCTGGAGAGCTCCAGTAGCCCCTAGTGGTGGCCAGGAGCTCTGCGGCACCAATTCTGCAGGGGGGGAGGGAGAGATTTAGGTACCAAAGAATGATATAATATAATAATGATATATGGAGATATATCTATCTCATAGAACTGGAAGGGACCCTGAAAGGTCATTGAGTCCAGCCCTCTGTCCTGGGTTTAACAGGCCACAAATGCTAGGAAACTGAGTAGGGAGTGGCCAATAGGAAATGCTGAAGAGAGTGGTCTGGCCTACAACCTGCCCACTCAGGGAGTTAGTCACTTAAATCTGGGCTAGATGTAGCATCTATCTCTTTGAGATTCTCAGCTGCAGTCTCCTAGAGTTAGACACCAAAGCTGTTCTTTTAAGAAATGCTTGAAGGAGGACTCACTTTATACATTTTAGTCCAGTGGTTAGTGCACTCCCCAGAATGCAGGAGATCTGGACTCAATTACCCCTTCCCCCCTTTACTTGATATGGAGAAGAGATTTGAACTCTCAGGTGAGGACCCAGCCACTGAGTTTGGCATATTCGGGTGTGGGTCTCTCTCAATCTTCTTGTTGTAGCTGTTCCAGTACATATAAATTGTTAAATAAGACTTGAGACAGAGAGAGAGAATGACTCTATAGCTCAGTAGTTAGGGCACTTTCAGACAGGTGGGAAAGCTAAATTCAAAAATCCTGTCTCCACCTCAGGGGAGGAGAATGAACTCTAGTCTTCTACCTTCTGGGTGAGTACCTAACCATTGGGCTGAAGATTACATAAGGTACACCCCTGCTTCCTTCCCTGACCTGTTCTGTGTGAGTTTACTGGAGAAGGCCCTGCTTGCAAGTTGATAGGTGGGAAGATACCTAGTTGAGGATCTCAGTGGGGGTTAGGTGTGAGATAGGTGCCACTCGTGCTCAGTGGGAGAGCGGCCCCTGCCCCGCTCCCCCCTAGCTACGCTACTGGTGCCTGGGTGCCTAAACTGAGGGAGTGGTGCATATACTTACTGGCAGAAACTCAGGCACCTAGAGATTTTATGTATCTAGAATTAAGTAGTAGCCAGGCAAGGATTTTGAGGATCTCATTGGTGCCAAAATGTTGGATTTAGGTGTCTAAAGTGGCAGTTGAACACCCAAGTCCCTTTGTGCATGTAGTCAAAGGTGTTTTTCATCCTTTAGTAACAGGGTTCCTATGTTAAAAATGCAACTACAAAAATAATAAATTAAATTGCCAATGGATACAAATGTCAGAAAAACCAAATGTCTTTTCCAGAATACTGAATGTCTCTTTTCCAAGTTAGTGCGCTCTTTAATATGGACAGTTTATTTAAATTAGGGCTTGTTCACACTACGGCTTTTAAATTAGGGCCTGACCCAAAGTCCATGGAAGTCAAGAAGAGTTTTCCATTGACTGCAGAGGGCTTTGAATCAGGCCCTTAACTCCTAAACGGTTAGTTGCATGGTTGGTGCTAAATAAATTTCGGTCCACACACAATGTGGCTAAAATTCACATAGCAAACATGATAGCTAACCATGTTTTCACTTTGTCAAAGGCCTAGGAAGGCAAGAGGGTGCTTCTCTGCCAGGAAATGATTCAGCATACTGGCTTTCTGAAGCAGAGACAGGACTTCCTGAGTTACCTGTTTATTTAGTTTGGCTGCTTATCCTTCATCCCAGCACTCTAAGGTGTGACATCGCAGTATTCATTGCTGATATCATATACTGCTGATATCATTCAGAGGGCCTGAAGGACATGTAAACAATCCCCAACTAAGGAACTAGGTGGTTACTTTTCCCCGCAAAGCACATTAGGCAGCGTGGTAGGTGTGGAGGCATAAATATGGCTGATCCATTGTTGTGAGGCAAAAAGGCTGAAGTGTAAATACAACTCATGTTGAGTTTGTTTAACTGCATCAGATGAGAGAGTCACAGCCTCATTACAAAAATATAGTGGTACTTGAAATGTGGGTAAAACCTTAGTTATTTTACTCTTACAGGAATTTGGCAGCTTAACACTGCATGGCCATTTCATATATCACAGGGTTCAAATGTTAAATAATTTTGATTGCCTAGTTCTTGTGAACTGTGGAAAAATATTAAACATACTTAGAACAGAAATTGCCAGATAATATCAATCATGCCATCATAGACTATGTGTACCAACAGCTACAACGTGTTGTATCAAATCTATTGTTTTTTCTATTTATAAAATGAGTTCAAATAAGGTTGCCAATTTTATATGAAAGTACAAGGGTAAATTAAAATTGTTTCAAATTCATTCATCCATCCTTCTATATGGATAGAATATAAAGGACCCAGCACTGAGATGCACATTGCCATTACTTTCACATTTATACTAAATATTTAAGGAATGGTGCTGCAACCCATCAGGAATTAAAAACAATTACAATGTTTTAAATAGGTTAGTCTGGCTCTGCTGCTGTCACACAGTTTCTGTTATCACTCACACCATATAAAGAAATATAGAAACACCAACAACTTTCATGTACATGTGCTGATTTCTCAATACTGTACATAGAAGAAATATTCAGAAATAGGCTATCACAATAGGAGAGGAAGAAGCCAAGTTCTCAAACATCATCCTTACCCAGGCAAAACACCCATTACAATCACCAGGTGTTTTGTTCAAGTAAGATGTGCAGAAGCAGGGTTCTATCTTGTATTTATGTTTCCTTATAATTAGAAACAGAAACAGCAGTAAGATGGGTGTTGGATATAGTTTTGGCATGTTTGAAATGACATTGGCCTGAGGCAAAGTTGTGAGACAAAAGCACCTAAGTGAGGCTGAACACTTCTGTGCTTTGTTAGAGATGAAAAGTTGTTTTAAGAAGTTTCCTTAGAGACACAAGAATACAACTCTAAACTCAATATTTAACAGTTCGTACACTAATGCTTTCCTAAGCCATTAACAGGAGCAGGTGAATTAAAGAAATGTGCGAACTCACTGTAAGGTATGTTTGGAAGGGGATGGGAAGTGATGGCATGCTCTAGAGTTGACTAGAGGACAACGATTCTGTTCTGCAGCAACATTTGGGGTTTCAAATTTGGTTTTGTTCTGCATTGGAACAAAAGCAAAACCTTTCAAGTTTTAGTGAAAATGGACCTGTCAGAATCTCCGTTTTCTGACCAAAACTGTGTGTGTATGTTGTGTGCCCCTGTCCATCCTGGTGTTTACTGCTCTGCCCTAGGATGTGGGAGCTCCAAGTTCAAGTTCCTGCTCTGCTTCAGATCATCCCAGATCACTGAGTAAGGCAGAGCAGAGACCTGAACCGACATCTCCCACTTTGCAGGCCAGTGCTCTAACCACCAGGCCTGCTCAGTTTCTGTCTTTCTGATGTAAACTTTGTCAAAACTGATACACCTTCACAAAACATTTCAGCTTTGAGGAAACTGTATATTTCAATGAAATTTCATTTGATCGAAAACGTGACCAGCTCTAGCTTACTCTCCCTAGCCTGTAGCTGTGTTTACACTGGGCTTGTTTGTTTTTCTTCTAAATTTCACATTTCTACCAGTGATTCACCTCCAGTGGAAATGCAAGCGTAGGCAGGGCTCCAGGTAGTAGTAGGCATTTTAAGCACCATGTCCTCTAAAGCTGCTCACAGTAAGTACGAAACTAAGGTTAAAACACCAGTGATCACTGGCACCTTATCTGCACTAGCACACTCACCATTGCTCCCACTGGTGGAGAAGACAGGAACAGGGAAATCTTGGCAACAAAGCCTAATATAGACAAGGCTTTAATTCCAGGGATTATGGTGATCCTGAAAGGTGCTAAGCACTTCCTGTGAGGCAGTGGGTACCCTCAATTCCCACTAGAGTTAATGGCTAATCTTCATCACATCATTTTATTGTGTTTCAATATGATTGTGAGTTAGATAAGTGTTGGTCATCATCATGTCAACAGGTGGTATAGACCAGAACAAAACTGTATTTAGATTCATGAACACTATTTGTCTTTGACTACAGTTATGGTTAGCACTGTGTCCTCTAACTCAGATTCCAAAGCCAGAAGGGCCCATTGTGATAATCTACTTTGAGCTCCTGAGTAAAAGTCACACTTATTTGAACTTCCATAATACTCTTTAAAATATATATTCTCTACATAAGTAAATTAAAGGGATTTAGGAATACATTAACACGAATGATGCTGTCACAGTGCAGATGCAAGCTGCAACAGCTGTTACATTTTGTCTGTGTAAGAACTTCAACAATTACTTTTTCTTGTAAGGAAGCCTAAGAATGCTTAGAACTGTAATCTCCACATTCCATTTTATATTTTTTTTTCCTCAGCAACAGGGCAATATAGCTCTCAGGCAATCCTGGATCTAAAAACATCTGGAATAGCTGAAGTTTTTTTAAAATGAAAAGTGGTAAGAATACGTTCAAATTGTTCTTCAGAACACCAGATCATAATTAGTGTTTTATTTCTCTGTCATTTTAATCCAATATTCAAAATTAATTAGTTTAGGCAAATTATTTTCCTCTTATTTGTATTTATTTATTTTATGCACACTTGGTATTTTGCAATACATAGTCAAAAGGAAATGAATTAATTTTGTAAAGTAAGGTAAACACTACAAGTAGAATAAATGTCTTCTTTTTAACCCATTTCTTCTGTCATCTGTATATTAACAGATACTGACAAATCAAAGTGATGAAACTATTAGCAATATAAAGAAGTTGAAATAAATAAAATACAATTGTACAGCATCTGATAGTATTAAGACATTAGCCGGCCCAAAATGATGTCAGGATAAAATAGACTTAATTTACTAAACAAAAACAATCATTGCGTAAATATGTAATTCACTTCTCTTGACAACAAAAGCAAACCAGTTTCAAACGAGTAATATAAGGCATTAAAAGACTTCACCAGACGAAATTAAGCCATTTAAAATATAGGGCTGATGACTCTAACCTTTGCTCAAGAGTAATCTCTACTTGCATGAAAAGTGCCCATATCAATGGTATGAGCAAGGATTAGTCACATGAGCAAAGGCCAGAAGATGGGCCATGAATTGTGTATTAAGATTATAAATTCAACCTGTGCACAACAGAGCTATTGGCAGGCTGCATATCAGGCCCAGAGATTCTTGCAATACTCAAAGCCAAATAAAATAATAAACAAATTGAATATAGTGCATCCAACTTATTATTAGTGAAATGGAACACAATATGAGGGGTAGGGAAGGAAGCAATTTTTTTAAATGCACAAATCTCAATGAAATTAAAAGTTAAACATACAGAAGATGCTGAGATGACTACTGGTACTAGTAAAAGTGGACCCCAAAATGAAAAACAGGGTCTTCAGGCAGAATGTAGATGCCCTAGTTCAGGGG
Organism: Mauremys mutica; assembly: GCF_020497125.1. NCBI lineage: Eukaryota > Metazoa > Chordata > Testudines > Geoemydidae > Mauremys > Mauremys mutica. The sequence continues at coordinate 75,518,778 of NC_059074.1, forward strand.
TCGGCAACCTTTCAGAAGTGGTGGGCTGAGTCTTCATTTATTCACTCTAATTTAAGGTTTTGCGTGCCAGTAATACATGTTAACGTTTTTAGAAGGTCTCTTTCTATAAGTCTATAATATATAACTAAACTATTGTTGTATGTAAAGTAAATAAGGTTTTTAAAATGTTTAAGAAACTTCATTTAAAATTAAAATGCAGAGCCCCCTGGACCAGTGGCCAGGACCCAGGCAGTGTGAGTGCCACTGAAAATCAGCTCGCATGCCGCCTTCAGCACACATGCCATAGGTTGTCTACCCCTGCCCTAGTTGATGGGCTAGTCATCCTAGAAATAATTAGCCCACTTAGATGAAATTTGTCCTCTGAAGGAAAGTAAATACTGTTGAATTAGTGGCATGGAGAACAATTTTAGGGTGTAAAACTGTTCTTAGAAATATACAGAAATACATGACTATGTACTTTGGATTACTGACTGCACTTGCACCAGCACCAATTTTACACTGTAAGTGGACTCTGGCCTCATATGCTCATGTTGCTAAGAGCAGGCTGGAGGCCTTAAAATGCATCCCTGCAGTGTTGCTCAGCTTTTTCAAACAGCTATATCTTAAGTTTCTGTCAACCTTTCCCATGTAAACTTTGAAGAGTCTATTTTCTGTGGGGGCATTCAGGGTCTTTTTGCTAGGTAACTCCCATTAAAACTAACTGGAGTTAACATGGAACCTCACTCACATATTCCCAATAGTATTTTATAAATTGGCTACAAATCACCATTCTGGGATGAAAATAATAAAAATATGTCTCCAAGTACTTTTTTGGGGCATGGAATATGGGGTTAGGGGAAGAAGCGGGGTATTTTGAAAAAAGTTATACAAGATCTAAAACATATTTTTAAAGCATTCTTGAACTTCTGAATCTTAAAAGTGGAACAGTCACATGCAGTCCACCAGCATGTGCTTTACATGTTGCAAGGAAAATACTAAAAGACAATGTTTATAAGCAATTATCCCTCTATACCTTAGCTGTTTCTCCTTCACTTGCTTATTACATAAGGGTTTCATTTGTGCTAATGTGTATAAAAGAGCTTTCAGCAGAGTTAGCAGTCTTATTTCAGGACTGTTCTGTGTTGCTGGTTCTTCCACTTTCTGTATAAATTAGTCCACTTAAAACAGTATGTTGTAACATTCAAACATTAATGCTGCAAAAGAAAATAGAACAAATCATAGTAAATCACAAATATTATTTTAAGCTTTTTTTTTTTAAAGTGAATTAGTGCTCAGTTCAGATGTTGGGTTTCAAAAGCCCAAAGATGCAATTCTTTATCTACAAAGCAGGATAAATATGCAAAGCAAGCTTCCCCACATTCCCTGGGCAACTGGCTGTGCCTCAGCTGTGTTCTGGAAGGACCACCACTAAGGATGAGTTTAGTCTTCATGTCCATTTATTCCTTGACCTTCCTATCAAGAATGTCAATGAGAAGAGCCATGAAGGCCCATATCCTCACAAGTATTTAGGCTCCTAACTGCCACTGAAATCAATGGGAGTTAGATGCTTAAATCCCTTTGCAGATCTCATCCTAATACCATATATAACAGTGGTTTTGTGATGTGGGCACCTGACCTGTAGGAACAAGGCTGACTAGACAGTTACATAGGTGACTAGACAGTGGAGAGTTGGTAATAATTTGCAATCACAATCATAAAGCTATTATTTTGAATTTAGCTTATGTCACTTCAAAGCAAGGCTTACATGCAAAAATTTGTCATATCAAGTTGAAAGAAAAACTGGGGAGGCAGAATGGTTCACAGAAGATAACATCTACTGAAGGACGAGGAAACAGATTGGCAGCTGCTCCACATATCCCTGCTTATTAACCCTGACCTTTCATTGGCAATAGCTCAACCCATAGCATCTCCCCCAAAAGATCCTACTACAGCAAAGGATGGCAGCCCATACACCTCATGTCCTTTTTCCCATTTGAACTCAAATTCAGTCTGATACCACTTTGGTTACACTGGTTGCAATGAGCTGAATGTTTCTAATGTAACAAATGACTGTGGTTTCATCTGAGGTTAAGCAGCAAGAAAAGTTGACCCAGAGCAATGGTTATCCTGTTTTATACAAATGCCTCTCGTAAAAAATACAAGGAAACAAATACTGAAAATATGATGTCTCAAAATCCAATACTTTTCAAAATTCTCAATGAAGCATTAGTGGGTTTTTAAGGTAGACATACAAAGCGCAATCAGGTTTAAAATACTAGTGTACAAAGATAAGGATTTCTATATTAAATCCTGGGCCTAAGTTTCGTATTATATAGACACACTATGACCCTACTGTACAACATAATTATGGTAATTTTTAGTACATTTTGGAGCAGTATACTGGAAACATGTAATCTGTTACCAAATTATGTTTTCATTATGGTCTTTAAGATGCATCTTTTCTGATGCTCAGTGTGAGAGAGAATCTCCTGCTTCACCCACAATGGGTAGAGAGAATAGTGTTGCTTCCTGGACCTTTGCTTGTACATTCTTGACAAAAGTAAGGGTGTAGGGTACTCTAAGTCTCCTAAAATATACAGAATGTATCTTTACCCATTCCTGGCTCCTGAGGAAGGAGCAGATTGGGTGAAGGGAAAAGAGAATCTTTTTATGTCCCAGAAGGCCTCCTGGAAGGCAGAGGTCAGCAGGCGGATAGATGGGTTTAGTTGGGATGAAAAAGGAGTTCTCAGCCCTTCTCCTATTTTGGTCCTGTGAACCTTACAGTGGTCAGTTTGCCTGCTTAGAGATGGTGGTTGCAACAGAAGAAAGACACTTCTTTGGGACAGGGGATGAGTTCAGGCAATAGACAGAGAAAAAGAAGCTAGCCATGAAAGGGACTATGCCAGATCCACAGATCCTGTGTCACTGTCTGTCTCTCTTTAAAGGTGTTACCATCATGATGATCTACATAGTAGTAGAGATCTCTTTCACCCATAAGATAGAGACAGACTGGTACAGGGGACCAGAGTGCAAACTACCAAGAAGCGCAGAGCTAGCTATATTCAAGGAAATGAGGAACAGTTCATTCCGGACTAGCAGGTTCCTTCTTGCAGAAATGAGCTTTGTGAAGAGATTCTGTATAGTGGTAGGGATGGAATTCTCCTACAAACTGCAAAGTACTAGTGGACATGCTCAACAGCAGCTTCAGGATAGCAGCGGCAAACACAGATTCTGTTTTGATCCTCCATGGCATGAAAGGTGTTTGACCAGTAGATTCTCAGAGTGATGAATCTACTACTGGCCATATTTTCTCCCCCCTAGCCGTAGAGCAACAGGGTAACGACCCTCTCATTCCCCACAAAGTGGAACCACAACATTTCTTCCCATTTGGTCTTCCACGGTCCTTTTCCATGACTGGACCCCAAGGTAACACAATTATTACAATTTAATTTAACAACTGTGGCTAGTTTTAGAAGTAATTATTGAAATCATTAAGCCCTTAGGGTTCTGATTAAAAGAAACCCAATGAGGCAAGGTTTTATGCAGCTGTTCTCCCTCCCTACACTCCATCTATAAAGAAACACATCAATTCTGGCAAATAGATAGAAATTTAGACACAAAGAAAGATGTGCAAATTAATAGGCTCCCTCTTCACCCTTAGTGACACAATCAATGGGAATTTAAATTAAATACAAATTAAAAACTTAAATTTTATATTTTTCACAGCAGAACAAGATGGCAGCATTTCAGATAAGATGTATATTTAAAGAAAAACTAAGTAGCTCAAAACCCTAAGAGTGTGTTTCAATTAACTTAAGAACCTTAAAAAGATCAAATGGGTGTAACATTTCTCTTAAAAATTGTAAAATGTATGGCAGAGTTGAGGTGTATCTTTAATGATTTCCACCTCATAAAAGAACATATGATGCACATGCTCTCATGACAACTAACACAAGTACACAGATGGTTTCAAAAGTTTCAACTCAATGGTAAAATTACTGAGGTCCTAAAACCAACCACCTTCCTTATGAAAATTTTTAAAGTATTTACTATGTTATTTGCATGTGCATTAAAATAGGAACACATTTTGCATGCTAATATGGAGCTGGAGTATATCTGAAAGCAAAGTTTTCTTAATGTCTGGAAAAGAGTAGCAATGAATACACATACCAAAATGACAAACCTTATGTATTAGCAGCAAGCACCACATTTTATCTTTAGTAGACTTAAAGATCCTGCAGAAGCGATCAGAATGGTTACCCTTTAAGAGATCTATACTGAGTTATTTATGTACTAAAACCCAATGGTCCTGGGGGCAGGGCCGGCTCCAGACCCCAGCGCGCCAAGCGCACGCTTGGGGCGGCGTCCCGCAGGAGGGCGGCAGGCAGCTCCGGTGGACCTCCCGCAGGCATGCCTGCGGGAGGTCCACCGGAGGCGCGGGACCAGCGGACCCTCCGCAGGCACGTCTGCAGGAGGTCCACCAGAGCCGCGGGACCGGCGACCACCAGAGTGCCCCCCAGCGGCGTGCCTGCCCTGCTTGGGGCGGCGCAAATCCTAGAGCCGCCCCTGCCTGGGGGTCATGGGATCACACAGTTGTGTTTTTGCAACTTTACAACAGTTAATATTCCTGATTGTAGGGACACACTTAACTTAAATATCACATCTCTGCTATTGTTATAGAAATCATACATGTCAAACTGACAAACTAGAAGATAAATATAGTCTTTTCTATGTTTTCCAGTTTGTTTAGTTTGAGCATTTTTCAGAAGTTTGCATCGTCACTTGGTTGCATGGGTCTTTAACACACCGTAAGGTCAGAAATACGTTCTGGAATAGCTATTCATCTTTAAATTAACACCCTAATTCATTCCAGAGTAGCAGTCATGTAGACAGGCCCCAAACCACAATGGCAAAGTAGCATGGGAAGTCTGCACAACTGTTGATCAGGTTGATCTCAATTTCTGGATAAAGAGGAATGCCAGGTGTTTTCCAGTCCCCAGGTGTAGTGAAATAATGTTTTACAATGGAAATGCTGACAGTGTTAACTATTATGATGCAAGTGTGACAATATAATAGCAATTCCTAGATTGGTCTCAGTAGCTAGCTGGTTGAAAAGCTTTACCAGGCTCTATACCCAATTTCAATGTTTCAGAAATACTCTAAAATAAAAATCTGCTGAACAACTTTTAATAAGATGATCAATAATAAAATCCTAAGAGGTAACATCAATTCAAATTGAGATGTAGCCTATTTTTGCTTTTTTATGATGTATAAAGGAGGCCTGAAAGTGTTTTTTCACTTTTTACCTTGGAAATATCAGGAATGCCAAGTCTGGTATCCCCTCTTTTTGCTGGAAGACTTCTTGGAGATATAAAAATGTGCTTCAGCCATTAACTGAAGAGTAAGGGTATCAAATTGTAAACAAAGATGTCCTTTTCCCCAAGTATTTCTCAATTATTTAAGTTAAATACGTGTTAGCAAACCCAAAAAGTTTTAAAGAGTCTGAAAAAAAATCACTTCCCTTTAATTAATTAGGTTCCATTTTATCAGAAAGTGTGATAACATAATCTGAGATCTTCAGTCACCGCAGAGTATTCTAGACACAAACTGAAACGAAAGCTTATGCTCAAATAAATTTGTTAGTCTTTAAGGTGCCACAAGTACTCCTGTTCTTTTTGCTGAAATCTGAATGTAAGGGATAAGCAGAAATAGATCCTTTAGACAGAACAGAAATAAAACAAAAATCAAATCAGACCTTCCTTATACTTCATAATGAAGCAAAAAAGATTGACAACCTCCCCTGAGCCTTTACACGTTATCTTTTAAAAGATTCCTATGTGCAGAAATAAGACTAGACTAATCACCTACTTTAGTACTTTGGAAGGCATAAAATATACCACTACATCTATACTAAACAAATCTAATTCTAGTTATAATTATAAACATAAGCCAAAAAGCTTTTTTTAAAGAAGAAAGATAAAAATTCATATGCACCCTGAGGAGTGAAATTTCACAACAAAAACAATACTTATTTTAAAACATCAATATCTGTAAACACCCATAATCTGAACTTGAGTTCTCCTGTAACTGGGACATAAATGTTTAATTCTTATTTACAATGAATACACTGTAAATACATTACATTAAAATAAGTTTACATTATACATTGGACATTATTCAATACATTGTAAATACATTATATTAAAATAAGTTTAAAGTAAAAACTTTGTTGAAAGAAGTGAGCACTCCCAAAATAAAATGAGATCTTGCACAGACCGACTCTAGGGCAGACATCTGTCAGTTGAAGAGATGTCTAGACTGAAACATGTCTAAGTAGCGCCAGTACCCTGATAGACAAATAGAATGGAGGCACCTAGATGAAAATCACATGGTGACATCTGTGTGTGAATGACAGACATCTGTGCACTTTTCTTTGGATTTGGAATTTTCTACAAGATTCTGTACAATTTAAATCAGAATAGAGGTTTATAAAAGTTGAAAAATGGTCTTTAGTTGTTTCACGAAATGATTTATAAAACATTGGCATTGGTGTGAAGAGTTCAGAAATGCTAATTTAGGTCCATGGAGATCACTGGTTCATTGATGCTTTGAGGCACTTCTCTTCCAGTGGACAGGTATTTACCGTATCAGTTTAAATTTTCTTTGCTGATGATCTTCTGTATAGTGATGGCCTTCTTCCACGCAAAATGTTATGCCTATTTTCCCAATGGACAGGAAGAAACATTGTACAGCATCTGCTATAAAGGTGGCAATAATGGAGCTGATCCCAGATGAGAGATCATGTCTGGGGGGGGGGGTCTGTGTTCACTAGTAGTGTCTAGAGAGACAGAAGTTATGCAAATATGAGTACATGTTATAAATACCAATTCACAATAGCATTGGTGCCATCACGGAGGAAAGAATGTCTCATTCAGAGAAGTGCAAAAAGTAGAAGAAAACCATTCATCCACTATCATCATTATCTCTCTCCTCCAAAGACTTGACTTAGCAGCTAAGAGAGTTTAGATTATCAAAGATATTGTCGCTTTTGGTGAAAAAACAACAACCCATTTCTAAATAAATTAGTACGTAGCCAAATCACATTGCCTTTGGTTTACAAACTCAACATTTTCATCATGATTTTACTGAACACCAAATATTTGTTTTTAAACTTGATAGTAGGTATGTATCCAACTAAGTAAGAGTTTCTAATACATTATCCTGAGTAACACTATTATTGTACTTCATAAGAAAGGCAGATGTACCACAAGTCTACACACCTTGACATAACAGAAATTTGAAAAGAAAATTGCTTTTGGGTTTTCTATGTGTTATCAGTTATGACAATAAGTATCTGACACAAATTTTATATCCAGTACAGGAGGAAGCAGGTAATTTTCTTTTTAGTTTCTGCTATAAACTCATATGGTGGGTTTTTGTATTTATCTGTTGTGTCAATTAAGCTGGACTGTAAAACATTGCCGCATTTCATCCATTTGAAGGGGAAAAAAAACTCTTAGCAGACACATCAGAGTTTTAAAATAGATACCAATCACTGTCAACAAAAGGAGAGAAAAAAAGTGGCTTTTCAGTCTAGTCTGATCTTACACTAGCTTAAACAATTTTTCAAACAGCACATTACAGGCCACATCACAAGGTCTTATGCCACAGGCCAAAACTAAAACACTACAACCTACAAGACAGAAAAACTCCCATCATTTCTCTATTGCTAAATGTTAAAACTTCACTTTCACCTGGATTTTAATGTATCTTATTGTATAACATTTTCTTTAAAAGGGCATCAAGAATATGTTTTCTTCATCTTCTCTAATTTAGGCCACATATGTGGCTATTTAAACACATGCAGTGCCATCAATTAACAAAGGGAAAACAATTACTAGGTACAGGAGAATAAGAGCTCCGCACCAAATACATAATATGTACTCATTTCATGAATATTGTTAACATTTCCCCTCTATTTTATGGAAGATTTTAATTTCTTTTTTGAAGAAAAATGTAATCACAAATTCACAGGAAACAACACTGTCAAATGAATTCCATAGCAGCATACGTAGTGAGTCACTGAGTGAAACTCTTTTTTATGAGCACATTAGGAAAGCTGGCATTCAGTTCTAGGACAACTCTATTATCAATTTGTGAACAGAAGGACACATCAAGTAAAGAAAGATCTTTACAAGACTCCAGCAATTTTCTTAAAGATGCAGGGCTTACCATCCTTGTCCCTGTTTAAAAACAAAAAGGAAAAGATCACTTAAAAAAGTTAACGTGAATTGAACCTTTGTTAAAGCTGCCAGCTTATGTTGTAGCAAGAAATCTTCTACACCTTATTCCTCATTTAAAGTTTATTTCACAACATTTATTTTGACAACCTTTCAAATGAAGGGCTCTTTTCAGGGAAAGTTTTTGCACACTTTTGACCACAGAAAGTCTGTGGGATTGCCAGGGCTTAACTTGTGTAGAAAAAAATCCACAGTTTTCTTCTTGTTCTGGAAAAACTCCAAGATTTCAATGGGAACTTTTTCTCAGTACTGAATGCAGGCTCTTGCTCTACATTGCAAAAGCAAGATGGCTTTCCCCCCACCATTTGGGTGCCTGGATTCTGTGCTCTGACACCACCACTTTCTAATGAGTTTGTAGCAAAAGATCATGCCAAATCCAGGTCTTTACATTGTGGACCCACTTCACTGACTAATATAATGCTGCAACAAATGCATGCTATTAAGGGCCAGTCTAATGCTAACTGAAGTCAGTGGAATTTATTGGCTTTAGTGGGAGCTGGGTTCGGATAATAGAGAATATGGATGTTAACACACATCAGGATGCTTAAAGAACTATGAACTTTTCCTACAGACAATGAACTGTAATAGAAATACATTTCTTATGGCTAAAAGAGTCATTTTAGTGAATAAGCTCCATCAACAGATGACTTTGGGATAAGAGATATGACATATTCTATGTTTTTAACATTACCTGTGCGGTGTATAATTAGGAATGTTTCTCAAAAAATTAAAAACATTAAAAGGATATGTACAGCATATCTCCTCTGTCCCTCATAGAAGGGATGTCTTATCATGATATTTACCTTTACAGGGTGGTACGAGATTTTGAGGGGAGAGTGGATTTGAACATGAGATTTTAGTTTGGGCCCATCTCTATTTACTAGAGTTTTGTTACTTCGATTAAGTGCCCATTGCTTAGTACAAATGCACAGCAGGTGTCTTACAAATCTGTCATTTTACTTTGTTGTTCAATTTGTTCCCTGGCAAAATTCTCTGGCACTGGCTCAATAGAATGCCTGAGAGCAATAACTGTTTAGTGGGACAATTTTGTTCCTTAGCTGTAAATCAGCATTCCCATATGTGCGCTCATGTATCCGATCCACCTATCCTGGCACTGTTGGAAAGACCCATGCATGGTAATTGTCAAAGAGGCCTCACACCTTCTATGGGTCATCTTAATTATCACTTCAAAAGTTTTTTTTTCTCCTCCTGATGATAGCTCATCTCAATTGATTAGACTCTTCCTGTTGGCATGCATACTTCCACCTTTTCATGTTCTCTGTATGTATAAATATCTCATGTCTGTGTGTTCCATTCTATGCATCCGAAGAAGTGAGCTGTAGCTCACGAAAGCTCATGCTGAAATAAATTTGTTGGTCTCTAAGGTGCCACAAGTACTCCTGTTTTTTTTAATAAAATTATTGAAGCCCAAAATTCTATGGCAGGGGACACTTCAACACACTCCCACAAAATGTTTCAAAATGTAATTGAAAACATCTGCCTCTATTTAATACATAAAACAACAAAGATACATTAGCAATAATTTTAGAGAGCACAAAACTAAAAAGACCAAATTAATGTTCAAAGAGCCCTGTGTCCTATGCAACATACTAGACTTACGTTATGTAGCAGAGACCCTGGAATTATCTGGCACTGCTCCCACAAATGCTCTCTCCTCACTCCCCAGACCACTCCAATTTGCACAGTATTCCTTGTTATTTATTTTACATTCAATTTATACTACACACTGCTCTCAAATTTAAATTTGCTGCAAATTTTTGTATTTTAAGTGATCAACTATATGTTGAAGCCGTCGGGAAAGCTGAAGATTTTGACAGCTGGGTAGGGGACAGTTGGGGCTTTAGGCACACAGGAAGGTGTGGGAGGTGTTTTGGTAACTAGGAGGGAGTTGATTATTTTGGCACTGAAGAGGGTATTCTTTATTACCCCTTTTGGTGCAGGGCAAAGGTGGCTGTACATTTTGGGGAGCAGGGTTTGTCAGGAACCTTTGGTAGCAAATAGTTGCCCCAGTGCATCCTGCATCAGTATCTGACAATACCTACAACAATGAAAAATAAACATACTAGTTTGAGGCTTTTGTTAAAACAATCAGCAATGTTGGCATTCAAACTGTTGACTTCAGAGTTAACAATGAGATGAATGAGGGCAGTTCCCATCTCTCAGAGGTATCATTTCAGGCTGCCGGCAAATTCAGGCAGACAACACTGCATTACTGTGACCGAATGTACCCCCTGTATTCAGACCCTACATACTACTGTAATAATCTTTATACAAAATTTGCCTTGTGAGGTATCATCTGAAAACTAGTAACTCACTGGTCAATAATATCATGGTGAAATGAGTGTAGCACCATTTATATGTAAAGTTATGAAAACCCCCGTATGATGTTCTTATCACATGTTCAAAACCACACAGCCCTGCCAGAGCTGAAATATCCTGAATAAAGAAATGTGTGTTTACCTAAATTTGCATATAAGCAGTAAACAGGGGCCTCGAGATAGCAGGGAGAGGAGATGGCAAGAGACCAAGCAAATTTGCATTTCAGCAAACACAGGTGAGAAGAAAGAACATGGAGCCTCGTTCTCCACCTCGGTCTCCATGTTGCCTTCTTTACCGTATGAATAAACTTCGCTTTGAGGGGTAACCCTCAGAAGAATCCACTTAAAGACTATAAAAGAAAAGAAGAGAAAACCCCGAGTGTTCTCTCTCTCTTTCATCTAAGACGACAAAGGAACCAGCCTGTTGATTTTGGGGAAAGATTCTGACCTGAGAATTTGATTAGCCACACTGCTGGGAACATGCCATATGGCTTTTTACCTTGAACCGAGTCTAGCTTGTTAAGTTTTAGCTACTAGAAAGCATTTTACTTTTTTTTTTTTTGGTAATCATTTATGACCCTATACTTGTGCTCGCTTGAAACCTATATCTTTGTAGTTAAATAACTTGGTTTTTTTTTTAAATCTAAAAACAAATCCAGTGTTGTGTTTCAACTGAACTGTTTGGTAATGCCAGTTAAAGTAGCAAACTGTTGAATACTGATCCTTTATGAGGCAACAGACTTAATATCTGAACACCCTAGGAGAGGGCTGGACAGTGCAGAACACACTTTTTGGGAAAATCTGGGACTGGGAGTGCTGGACCAGGGCTGCAGCTATACACTGACACTCAGGGTGTGACCTGAGTGCTGTCTGGCTGTTTGTGAGTGGTCCAGGTTCGGAGCTACAACAGGAAAGCATTGTGACACACTCAAGGTTGTGGGGCAGATGCTGCCACAACTCCTCAGTGGTCTGCATTGCACCCCAGAATGTGACAATTGCTCAGTGCATGGTTCATCTTCTGGAGGCCATCTTCATAACTAAAAGGCCTAGAGGCTTCAGGCCAGAATCTAGCTGCACTAAGACAGTGTAGCTCAAATGCTTACATAGCCAGTCATAGTAGGATCATCCTTGTACAGGGGGATCTTCCAGTGGCGTAAAGCTGGTGTGATGGTTCCTACACCATCGATCCCCTGCAGCTGGTAGGGAAAGGGGATGTGTCTGAGGATTTCCTGTGCACCTATGATCTCCATCTCCCATAATGGTCCCTTTGTGCTGCTCTTATACTGGGGAACCAGCCCCAGCACACAGCTTGCTGAGGAAGCACAATGGTGGCTACAACCTACCTTTATATCACCACCTCCTCCAAAGCTGCCCTGTGAATTGCTAGACCACAGACAAGGATCATGGCTTCAATATTGTTTTTAATGGGAATTTATATTCTGGAGCACGTTATGCACCCATTTAAACATAATCCACAGTTAAGCAGCAATTTACCTGGTCACATAATTGCATGATACATGGGGCCCTGCAGGTAAGGAACAAAATTGAAGGACCCAGCAACTGAAAACAGCATCCAATTTGGACAAGATATTGATTTTATAATGCTTAGTAAATGAATGAATCAAACTGGTTGCAGCCCAGCAAATCTTCTCAAAAGAGGCTTCATTTTTGTCTGCCCACAAAGCCACCATGGAGTTAAATGCTCTAATTGGAACAGGAGGAGTTTTCCCTGCTGAGTTTATAGGCTTTAACAATATCAGAATGAAACCAAGTCAATGCTGCCAACTCTTGTAAATTTATTGTGAGAAATGCCATTTTGGTCTCTGCTTAGACAGTCTCACAATAATGTGAAAGCTGCAGCCTTCCCACAATTCTGGAGGAGTGAGGAAGAGATTTTCTCACACAATGCCCAGAGTTTCCACTGCTGTGTCACAAGTACCTGTGTAATTCACTGGCAATATGTGTGCTGCGAATCTTTGTATTAGCTAGTCCACAGAAGACAACCACATGCTTTCTACTACTAGTTACTCTTACAGATGAAATAGAAGAGGTCTGTGGTGTGGAGCTGAAGGTTTTTTATACAAAATTTGCAGATGATTGGGTAGAATGAAAAAAAATACACATAGATGTATAGAAGTTAGTGTAAAGACCCTGGAGTAATTGTTGGAATGATTTTCTATCGCAAAACATTGAATGTAGAAGTTATTTTGGATATTGTGCTATTACATATTTTAATGTTGCATTTTTATTATTTGGTTTTGCTTAATGGGAAGTTTTCCCTTTAAAACTAAGGTCTGTGTTTGAGACCAAGAGCAATGTGTGGGAGATCTTGCCTGTGTGTCAGAGAAGAGGATCCTACTTGAGATAAGCTCCAAAAAGCTCAGAACTGGATTTAACAAACATATCTTTCCATAAAACAAGCTTTATTCATGAAGGTGTTAACATTAGCACTTGTGGGGGATTAGGTAACTCTGAGCATTGCTAATAGGCTGTGGAGCCTTCACTTGTAAGTCAGCTTGAACCCAGCCCAGTTTAGCAGAGAATAAAAGTTTTCCCATCTAATGGTAGCCATATATGAGATAAATTTATTGAGTGTCAGTTTTATCTCCCATGTCAAATTCACCACTGTGCTTTACATTAGATTGTAAACTCTTCAGTGCAGAAATGGTCAATTATTATGTGTATGTACAGTATCTAGCACAATGAAGACCCACTCTCAGTTGGGGTCTCCAGTGAGAACTCCTGCTGTGAAACAAAAATGGCCTTATTATACATTTGTTAGAGTTGGCAACACTTAAATTGCCACACACATTGGGAGTGTGCAAGGAAATTTCAGAAATTAGGCCCCAAAACACAGTTTGATCATTAAAAAAGAAAACTCCATGATTTTTGGGGGGTCATTATTTTTGAGCTGCCATCTTGTTATGTGATTTAAAGTACTTGCTGCTGCAAGGAGTGGGAGGACTAGACTGCGGAAACAGCCAGATTTTCAGTAATGCCTACAGCAGAAGGGACTTGTTCACTGATGTGTTACAGAGAGCTGATGCAGTGTACTTGGGGAGTGCTGAAGCATCCCCTGCCACATTAGGTAACTGGGCTCCAAGATTCGCCTAGCAAGTTGGATACAGCAGTAACTCCACATATGGTCTCACCATAAAAGGTCTTCTATAATATACGCAACAATATAACTTGTTAACAGCAGTAAGTGATCAGGAGCTTAGTTCCTTTCTTTTCACTGTTCAGATATTATTTTGCACATAAGTGTCAAGAAGTGAATTCAAATATTAAGAGAGAATGTGGCAACAAACCCTCATTGCTGGCAGAGAGGAAGCACAGCCTGCAGACATTATGCAGGGTAAACAACCAAACTATTCATTGCTCGGCCTTTCTGTTCTAGTGAAAAGGTCAGATCGATTTGTGGGCAGACACAATTCCATCATAATAGATAAGCATGAGAGTGGGTGGCCAAAAGAACGTATATGTTTATAAAATGCTTTTATTCAGTAAGCCTTTTGGAGATCTGGTTTGTATGTCCAGGAAATATGCCTTCTTTAATCTAGCTGCAAAACAGATTAACTTAAAACAGACTCTGACGTTTCACTCCATATTCTTTATGGAAATATATTTATAATATGGATATGACATAACTGAGAGATACTCTATGCAAGATGGGTCTTATAAGGTATCACTGGAAAGGTTATAATTTACTGAATGTGATTATCCAATCTGTATGCCTGTATCACTTCTGTATCTGAAGTTAGGAATATTGACTATGTATCTGTATTTCAACTATGCTACTTTGGGTGATGCCCACTGCTAACACTTCAGGTACAACAATGGAAAAGCCAAACAGGTCCCATGGCCCATCAGCAAGGACAATGGACTGTGAAAAGTCCTTCCTGAGGACGCTCCATACTGCCACGGACTCATGGATGCTGTGATACTACAGAGTCAGGTGGTCTTGTCACCTGATACTAAACATTACCTGGGAATTCTTGTAACTTTCCACTGGAAAGCGATGGGGAGGGTGTCAAGTTTGGGAAACAAAGGATGCCTGCCTTATGTAAATCCTATTTAAAGGTGGGGAGGAAGGCAAAGCGGGCTCCTCCTCTCCATGGCCTGTCTGCCCAAGAAGAAAGACTGCTAAAGCCACCTGAAGGGAAGGCGAGGCGGGGGGTGGGGTGGGGGATGAGAGTCCAGACTGAGACAGGGGTCCAGTTTGAAAAGAAATATAACTGGAACTCTGAACCACAGAAACTTTGCAACCTGCCTAAAATAACATTTAGGGTAAGAAATTACAATTTGTGACCTGTTTCTTAAGTATACTGAGCTTAGCTTGTGGACTTTGGGTTATTTGCTCAGTAATCTGCTTTGTTCCCTCTGTTATCTCTTATATTCACTTAAAATTCACCTTTTGTAGTTAATAAATTTGTTTCTTGTTTATAATGTAACCCAGTTTATGTAATTTCTAGCTGGGGGAGGGGCAAGAAGTTGTGCATATCTCCCTCCACATTGAGGGAGGGGGCGAATTCCATAAAACCTTTGGGTTTGTACCCCTTAAAAGGAGTTGGCACCGGAGTGTTGGAGCAAGCCCCTAAGGCTGAATCTTTCCAGAGATCTGTCTCTCTCTGCAGTTGGGTGTGGCCTTGCCTTGGTGCTTGGCTGGAAGAGGCTTGTGAGCCTAACCCAGCAAGGCCAGGTAAAGAGGACCCAGGCTGGCATAATAGGCTGACTCAGTTGCATCCTAAGGGGGGGCAACCCGTCACACAGACTACAAAGCACATATTTAGGTTTTGATCAATTTGTTCCGGGAAGAGTGAACTTGCACCTGTTTTCCTTTCTTCCTAATGCTGGTTGGATGTTGGCCATAGGTCAACAGCATGAAACCATGTGTTATGGTATTTATGTACAAGCTATATAGGGCTGTTTAACAATTAGAAGCCATGCTGTACATTTTCTTGCACACGTAAAGCCCAAGCCTGTGAGATAATGATAGCTCTAACCACCCAATGAAGGCAATGTGAATGGAGGGTTCTCAGCCTCTTGCAGAATCGATTTTAAAACTTGTTCTTCTCATGACACATATTGAATTAATTTAATTGCTTCCTTTTAGGCTTCTATCTTCCTCTTTCAACTAAACCCATGAAAATATCCATCAAATGTACAAGAACCTGTCCCTAAAGAAAATCTTGGCTCATGGCAATGCATGCAGTCTTTCACCATTTTAAATATTGAAACCACGTGTTGCAGTCTAACAGGATTAATGCAATGTTTTGTAGAGATACTTTTCCCTTCACAAATTCCTCATTCAAGAGTCTAAAGCATATTTTACTTCAGATTGCAAAAGGTACTGCCATCTCTAAGAGCTACAAAGGGCTAGAAATTTAAGCTTTGCAAAAAGTTACTTTTTTTCCTTTCTGCATCAGTGGAAAACACAATTAAGTTGCATTGTAAAGTACTTTTTAACTTTAAGAGAGACATTATCTTCTAGTAAAAGTGACAAAAAGAATGGAGAATATTATTCTGTTCTGCCTGATGTGTGTTCTGCAAGAAAAGTCTGCTTATTTGATCAAAAGACTCAGATTTTATAAATATAGTCTATCATACTCCATACAAATACCACAAAAGGAAAAAAATGTAGTCATTTTTAATTTTATTGTATTGAGACATTTTTTTAAAGAATATTTAAGATCTGGAATGAAGTCTTATTTTATGCAATATCTAGTCCTCACCTCACTTCCTATAACATATGAAAAAACATATTCATGTGCTTCCTTACCCAGTATGTCCAACTGCCGAAGATGAGTACAGTTAGCGGCAAGTTCTTCAATGTCTGTGTCACACACAGACCTGTTGGCTGTAAGAAAGAGCTTTTGCAAGTTTGGGAGCTTACGCGCAAGGCTTGTGAAGCAGCCAGTACTGCTTTGTAGCGTAGGGCACCAGCCAAGATCAAGCTCCTCCAAGAGCTGACATCCTGAAACCAGTTCTGCTATTCCATTTTCAGTAATGTTTTTACATCTCCACAAATCCAGAGTACGCAGTTTTTTGCACTTTGCTCCCATCATACTCGCTATCAGGTCATAGTCTTCAATCTGTGACGAAAACAAGCACTATTTCTTATATAGCGTTATTCCCAGTTATACCCAAGCAGCTTTGTTTGCTAATAAGTCTATTGATCTGTCTTCAGTGTTTTTCATTTCTAAGGAATTTGGAGAGGAGTTAATCACCACATTGGACAGGTCTCATTCTGCTTTTTAAAAAAAGACAACGGCAAGGTAAATTTTCCATCAGTTTTTACACTTTCTTTTGTTTTTAAATTTACGCACTGAATAAGAAAGACCAATTAAAATCTATAACTAAAACTGATTTTCTTCCCAACATTCCTTTTTGCATTGCTAGCGCAATTTTTGTAAGAGCCTTTTTTCCCCCAAAGGGTAATTAAGTTTCATTGACAGTGGTGTGCCTTGCTTATATAAAGGGGCAATTGGAGGAATAACAACAGAGCTATTGGTGGGTTAACGGCACTTAATAAAATAAACAGTGCACATACATCTGCATATGGACAGAAGAATAAGTCTCATCCCTTTTCAAGGTTAAACAAGGGCTGAACCTGGATCTAGCCTTCAGGGAAGCAGTGCCAGTCCCCACTGTGGAAGTTAGGGGGAATGAAGATGTGACCCATTGTGTGGGCAGTATAACCCACTATCAAAGGAATGACTGGAGGTCTAGACTCTTGGAAGAGCTAGTTGGTACTGCTGAGCCAACTGGGGGAGGTCTATCCAGCTCTTCCTTTCTCTTTTGCTTCCTGATTAGGTGGAGAAGCCCATCAAGTCACATATTAAGTACTCTGCTGTATTTATAAGCACAGGGAGCTGCAAAATAAGGCCCCCTCTATGCCTGCCTCTGGCATTCAGGTACAACATAGTTTAGGAAGGGCCTCTTCATCAGCAATTCCTATTTTTTTTATTTTTTTTAAAAAGTAACAAAAACCCCATAGCCCTGGGAAGCCTATGACTAAAAATATTTCCATAAAACTAACTCATTCTGCGTACACAGAGATTTATTACTGTTGGGGTTGTTCATGAGTGCCAGGCTTCCAATAATGAATATTTGCTTTAAATAAAAATGAACATTAAACATTAGTTTTGGAAGCAAAAAAACCAAACAAACCACTAAACATATAAAGAACTGCATTCACTTTACAAACAGTCAGGGGCGGGGGGATAGTGAGCTAAATTTTAGGCCTACAAAACTGGCCAGTGTCCCTTTAAACACACACACACACACACACACACACACACACACACATTCATTTTTGCCCGATAAGAATAGAGGATAATGTTAGATAAGCAAATGAAGTAAACTATCTTTTAAAACTTTTGTAAACAAAGAAAAGTAAGTTCAGTCTCAGTCATCTCTCTCACACACACACACGACTTCAATTACTTACCATGACACAGCTACCAAGGCTGAGGTGCTGAAGCTCTGAACAGAAGTTCAGAATGCTGAGCAGTGCTGTTTGCTGCCATTGGGGACCACATCAGAGGCGAATATGGAAAGTGAATCAAAGAGAAGAGGTCAATTAGACATTAAAGGCTGTCACCACTTTCCCTGAAATACAGCTCAAAACTTAGGTTACAGACACCACAAATGCCATTTAATGAGTCCCTAAGCGTGCTAACCATTGATTGGCTTAGAGTCAAGGTAATCATTACAAGCCTTTATGTAAGTCACTTTGGATGAGATTTTGCATGCTCTAAAGATACCTATATTCCCATGACCTATCAGTTCATCTCCCACAGGAGAGCTGTTGGAAAGTGTGGTAAGTTCAAACAACAAGCAAGGCCAAACCAAAAACACTAGGGACAGGTGACATCCCAGAAGAACAGCAGCATCTCTGACATTCACTGATCAGCTACAGCCTGATGGACCTGCCAATAGAGTCACACAGCATCAGGATTGAACTGGGGACTTTAATGTCAAAGGATTCTCTTTGCTGACAAGGGTACTGACAACCATTGAGCACCTGTCACTAGCAACATGCAGACTGAAATGAATATAACGTTTATTTTACAGTCATGTTTCTGCCATTTTAACATGGCCATTCTGTTCAGAATACTGCCACACAACTAAAAGAATCTGAAACTATATTAGAATCAGGTGCACCTTGCAGAATGTTTATATGCTTAAATATTCAGTTTTATTTCTATAAGACAAGGTGAGGCTACGTGTTTTCATGAAAATTTGTGCTTCTAAAAAAAATAAAACCACTGTACTACACTATATTACACTGTATTGCCTTATTTTGTTTTGTAGTTTGAAATATACTCAAACTGAAGGGCAAAAGAAACCAAAATTGTCATACATTTGTGGATAAACAGAACTACAAATAAATGTGAGCTACACTTAAAACATTTTAATCACCTTTTAAAGATATGACAATTTGTATTCTGTAATCTCTGAAACCTATGAGAGTTCATAAGCAGGAATAAATATCACAACATACGGACAACATAATATTTGGAAATCTGCAGTATTTGTAATAGTTCTTCACTGAGGAAAATAAAACAAGCTGAATATAAAAGACAAAACAACTTGTTAATAAGTAGAAGGGCTAAAGGTGAACTGGTGTAACCATCTGTGTATGTATATTAGTAATTTATATAAAATTAGTCTAATTTATTTTCTGTACTAAACTTTTAGAAGAAAAATGTCTGTGTTCTTGTCCATCTTTCCTTCCAGTTAAGTGTTAGGGCTTAGGAAGGGACATGTGCATCCTGGAGATGAATGCATGGCTGCACAGATGGTGTCGATGGGAAAGCATCAGAATCCTCAATTATGGGATACTGTTCTGGGAAGGTGGTCGGCTGGGAAGAGATGGGGCCTACCTGACCAAGAAGGGGAAGAGCATCTTCACACACCAACTCACCAATCTAGCGAGGACAGCTTTAAACTAGGTTCAACGGGGGCGAGTGAGTAAGTATAAACAAAAGACAACTTTAAAAGAGGGTTAGATGTTGGGGAGAGGCAGAAGACATGGAAAATTACAATAGGGTCACAGGAACAACAAGATGGAAATCAGTGAGGGAATCTTAGATATCTACACACAAATGCAAGGAGTATGGGTAATGAACAGGAAGAACTGGAAGTATTAGTACATAAACTAAATTATGACAACTGGCATCACTGAGACTTGGTGTGTGTGTGTATATATATATATATATATATATATATATACACATACACACACACACACACACACAAAGGAGCAGACCAGTTGAGAGTGGGTAAAAATAAAAGGAATAAAAAAAAATATGGGTAACCTCATGGTAGAGGTCTACTATCGACTACTAAATCAGACCGATGAAAATAACTATTTAAAAAAGGACCTCTGAGCAGATGTAATAGCATCTAAAAAGGCAATCTTCGTAGACAGACGGTACGAAGAACAAGTTGATAGGGGCCCAAAAGGAAGTCCTTTTAACCCAGTTAATACTATGTTGATGTCTCACAGAGGGGGTTACCAGATAGGGGGAAAAACACACGAATGAGGCCTTTGAAAGATCTAGCAACTTCAGAAAGAGGAAATATGATATGATTCTGAATAGGAGGAGGATGTACTGATACTGCTGTTAAATATACCCTTAGGGATCTGATGGATAATCCCAAATGTTTTAGTGCTAGCAAATAATCCAAAATAGCAGTAACAGGGGACTCCCAAGGCAATGTCATGCTGCACAAGCAGAAAACCTCTTCCATTTTGCTGTATAGGTCAGTCTAGTAGAGGTTTTTTCTGCTATACTAGGATGTTCTGGACTTCAGCTGAACAATTTCTTTCACTGGCAGTCACCTAGCCAGCATCCAAGCTGTCAGATGTAAAGATGCCGGATATTGGTTTAAGACAGCGGTGGGCAAACTCTTTGGCCTGAGGGCCACATTGGGGTTGCAAAACTGTATGGACGGCCGGGTAGAGAAGGCTGTGCCTCCCCAAAGATCTTGGCCCCCACCCCCACCCCTGACTGCCTCCCTCAGAATCCCCAACCCATCCAACCCCCACAGGCCTGCGACTCCTGACCGGCCCCTTCCAGGACCCCCCAACCATAACCGCTCCCCCAGAACCCCATCCCCTATTCAACCCCTACTTCTTCCTGTCCCCTGACTGCCCTGACCCCTATCCACACCCCTGCCCTCTGACAGGCCCCCCAGAACTCCCACACCTATTCAACCCCCCCTGCTCCCTGTCCCAACTGCCCCCCACAGAACCTCTGCCCCATCCAACCCCCCACTCCCTGTCCCGACTGTCCCCTGAGGCCCCCTGCCCTTTATCCAACCCCCCGACCCCTTTACCTTGCCGCTCAGAGCAGCATGTCTGGCAGCCGTGCCGCTTGGCTGGAGCCAGACATGCTGCCGCGCTGCCCTGCAGGAGCGCACAGCCGTGCTGCCCACAGTGCTTCCCGTGCAGCGGCATGGCTACGATGAAGGGGGAACAGCAGGGGAGGGGCCGGGGATTATCCTCCCCAACGGGAGCTCGAGGGCTGGGCAGGATGGTCCCGCGGGCCGGATGTGGCCCGTAGGCCGTAGTTTGCCCACCTCTGGTTTAAGATCTGATCTTCATTTTGCAAAATCACGTTGGGTAGTACACGTAATGTGATTGGAAGTGATACTAACAGGTCACTGCACCAGAACCATCTGACCCAAACTGGGGCTACCATGATCATTAAGGCTGAATCTTGCCTGAGTTCCCTTAGAACCCTTGATATCAATAGAATGGGTGGGAAGGCATATCTGATCCCTGGTGTCCATGAGATGAGGAAGGCATCTGACGGACTGCCTAGTCTCAAACCACTTCTGGAACAGAACACTTGACACCAGTAAGGCTCACAAAAGGGAGAGCAAGGGGTATAAATGGGGAACATATCTCCCTGCTATATCGGGAACAGTAGAATAACAAATATTCTTCCTCTCAGCTGGAGGAAACTACATTGTCTGGTGTCTGAAGGTGCTTTCAAATGCCATTCACAACTTGAACAGAAGAAGTCATCAGTACTGTGGTAATATTAGTAATTTGTGCTGAGGCAGTAGCACTTAGAATGGCAGATGAAGAGTGGTAAGGGTGATATGGGATTCCATTGATAAAGAACTAAAGGAGAGGAATATAATTAATGCCAGTCAACACATGATATTATATGGCTTCTGTCACCTCTTGCTCTGTAACTTTGGGGGCCTCTGTGCCATGCAGCCATTGTCCAATTCCCTAACATCAGTAGCCTGCCCACAAGCGTAAGTTCTCATCCTGGCCCTCAGCAGCCTAGTTACACTTTTCAGGATGACACCACTAGCTCTTCCAGTCTAGGTCTCCCCAAATTCTTAATTACCAGCCACTCAGACCGCACCCGAAGGCATGAAACCAGTCCCCCCGCCTCCTTATCAGCTCACTTTGGCATACACCCGCGCATCAGAGATGGCTTGGGATGAAAACAAACAAGTTTATTTAATAGAAAAACTACAGATTCAAAGATGAAATAGTGATGGAAAGCAAAGATACAAATTACACAGAAAACAAACAAAGATGCAATGTAAGGCTTTTCACTTTCGCTGTAGATAAAATCTCTTTTCTAACAAGAGTTACCTCTTAAATTAAAACAGTTTTCCAGGGTACACCCAACCTATAGGAGGGATCCAGCATCCCAGACAGGCTCCCACTTCAAAACTGTCCTCCTAGTTCTTGATGCTATTTAGCTCAAACCCTTTCATTTTAAAAGGGGGTTGCAGTTTTATTATCCCTTCAGGCACTATAAAAATTCGAAGTTGGAAAACTCCCTCCTTTTTTAGTTTTCGATGACTGGGGGTTTTCTTTCCTGTTTCAAGCTGTTCTCATTTGCTTTGATGGTTCCTCATTGTTTTTTCCTGGGTTGGACAATGGACAGGTATTTGAAGCTAGTCTTTCTGGTTGGGGAGGTAGCCCTTCTTTGCCTGACCACTTCATCGCCTAGTTGTGAAGCGATGCTGAAATTGCAACACAGTCACAACTATAATCACAATTTTCTACAAACACACACACACACACACATTATATATATACATACATTCATAACCATAACCTGTATACATGTCTCATAATTACTATTCAGTTCAGTGCATTACAAGTTTTCATAAAAGCTCTAACTCGATATTCTTTTACAGTGAAATAAGATTGTACGCAAACAGGTCATTTAACTGCTTTTTTTGGAGGGTTAAACCTTCTGTTCTCTCACTGGGGTGTCTGGACATTGTCACAACATGGCTTTATGGAAAATAGGTTTTGTCAAACACATTTAATTTCATTCTTTGAGGCGATTACAACTTTGGTTGATAAGGGTAACTACATAGATGTAATACACTTAGACTTTTGTAAGGTATTTAACTTAGTACCACATGGCATTCTGATTAAAAAAATAGCACTATAAAATATCAATAAAGCACACATTAACTGGATTAATAACTAGCTAACTGGCAGATCTAAAAAATAATTATCAGTGGGGAATCATCATTAAATGAGTGTGTTTCTAGTGGGGGTCCATAGAGATTAGCACTAGGCTCAATGCTATTCAACATTGTCATCAATGATATCCAAGTAAATATAAAATCACTGCTGATAAAATCTGTCAATGACAAAGACTGGTGGAATGGTAAGTAGTGATGAGGACAGGGTGGTCATACAAAGCAATCTGGAATGCTTGGCAAGCTGGGCTCATTCAAACAAAACATGTTCTAATACAGCCAAATGCAAAGTTACACATCTAGGTACAAGGAACACAGGCTATATCTATGGAATGGGGACTGAATCCTGGAAAGCAGTGACTCTGAACCCCCCAGCCATATATCTGTCATTGCGTCAAGAATAAGAAAAATGAACTACATCTTATAAAAATTCAACCCACTGCTTCTTTCTCCGTAGCCTTTTTCTCAGCCCTGGCTTCCCTTGGGTCTCAAAAGTGATCTGAATTTTCCCTGGGAACAAAATGGATGACTCCTTCTCCTTCTTCAAACAGCCATTTGGGGACACCACAAAGTCTGACTTGGGCTGCTGGACTGATATCTGGGTGCAGGAGGGGGAAAGGAAATGCACTGCTTTCAATAAAACCTATTATCCTGACTTTCTTGTAAAGTTAGGTCCTTCAAGTATGAAATGAATGGTTGCCAGTTGGGTTTTATGGGCCCTGAATCATCTGTGGTGTTCAGTACACTCGTATAAAATCCTTCCAGACATCAGTTTTCAGGCTTGAGGAAAACTCAGTTCCTATCCATGTCAGGTGTGTGTGCTTGCCACGTACACCGGTGCCAGAAGTTTTTCCCTCAGTGGCATCCATAGGGGACCGACTCTGGCGCCCTCTGGCGTGGTGTGCCTATACGCTACCAGCTCCCCTTTCCCTAGTTCCTTCTTGCTGGAACTCTGACAGAGGAGAAGGAGGGTGGGTGATGGAATGGACACGAGCAACACATCTCAAAGAATAACAGTTACAAGAGGTTAGTAACCGTTTTTTCTTCGAGTGCTTGCTCATGCCCATTTCGTATTAGTGCACTGCTTGGACTCTCCACTGTGAAATCTGTGTGGTACAGAGTGAAAACACACAAAAGACCAGATCTCATGGGGGGAGACCAGATTTCATGGTCTGTGATGCATTTTTCATGGCTATGAATTTGGTAGAGCCCGACTCATAGAATATGCACCATTCAGTTCCACTGAAACCCTATTTTGAGGGCTTAAGTAGTGCATGAACCTTATACTGCACAAGGGTGACTGTCACTTAGTGTAAACAGAGACCTGAACAGATAAAGAAAAAAATACGAAGTCTTTGTGGACTACTGTTAAAAAGCAATTTCATCTCCCATTGAAGAAAGATTTGATACTAAGGCTGCGGCTCCAGCTGCCAGCTCCCAATCTGGGCAGGGAGGCAGCGGCTCTGGCTGTCAGCTCCCTAGGCAGTAGGGCTCAGGCTGTCAGCCCTGTATGGCAGGGAAAAATCCTGGACATTTGCTAATATTTAAAAAAAATCCACCCAGACAAAGATTGGCAGACCAAAAACTAAGTCATGTCCAGGAAAACCCAGACTTATCGTAATCCTAGCCAATGCAATCCTTGGTTGTGTAAACGGGAATAGTAAGAAGGAGAAGGCAAGTGATTTTACTTCTGCATATGGCATACAGTTCTGGTGTCCACATTTTAAAAAACATATTGAAAGATTGCAAAGGGTGCAGAAAAGAGCTACAAAAATGATTTGACAGTTGAGAAAAATGCCTCACAGTGAGAGACTTAAAGAGCTCCATCTGTTTACAAAAAAGACAGAGGTGACTTGATTACAGAGTATAAATACCTTCACAGCAAGAAATACTGGGTACTAAAGAGCTCTTATCTAGTGGAGAAAAGTATAACAAGAACCAATGGCTAGACGTTAAAACCAGAGAAATTCAAATTGGAATTTAAGTACAGATTTTTAACTGTGAAGATGATTAACCATTGGAACAAACTACTTAGGGAAGTGGTGGACCATCTCTTGATATCTTGGGGCAAGTTTTAATTCTCAAGGATTTAGTATCACCCATCACAGCCAAGGTCCTGGTACTGGGAATCCCCTAAACTAATATAAAAATCTTAATTATTTATATATATTTGTCAACAGGCATAAAACTAATATTAAATGTGCTAACTCCATGTTACTACTATAACTAGCTTGACAAGTAATCACACAGTGTGCAGAGTAAGCAAATCCTACTAGGGTTCCATCTCATTGCCACAGGTAGCAAGGACTGATTGGGCCCACTCCATCCTTAGTGCCTGTCTGGAGTGGCTCAGGAGCATGAGTACCAACCTCAGGGCAGACTGTTAAAAAAAACAGGTTGTGAATTCTGTACTTAGATTTCACCAACCATCAAATGTGAATTCCTCAGGCACTACAGCAGCATTAACATGGAGTCACAGACAGCCCCCCGGGTACTTCAATCTGTCTTGTCACCCAGGTAAGCTTGCTTTTGACATAAGGAACCCCTTACACGAAAAATCACAACAATGTTCAGATTACCCCCAGTTCCAAAGGACCTGTGCCTTACCCCTGGTCAATTGTACCTTAGCTCTTACATCAAAGACAACACGTGTAGCCAATCTATAATAAATCAGCTAAAGATTTATTAACTAAGAAAAATAAATGAGTTATTTACAAAAGTTAAAGTAGGTCAAGATATACACACAAATGAATTAGTCTTAAGTTCCAAAAAAGTAATAGAAGTTTCTATAATAAGCAAGCTCTGTATGTCCTGTAGAGCTAAACCAGGCCAAACACTGTATCTTTTACTCATGCTTAGTAATCCTTGCCCCTCATAGTCTAAGCAGCATAGAGATGCAGTTTCTTCCTGTCAGGGATTTTTATTCCCTTCCCCCAGAGTCCAAGCTGAAGGGACAAGTCCCTGTGCACATCCCCTCTTCATGAGTGGGGGGTGGGGGTGGGGGCAATCAACAAAGTCTTTGTTCTTTGATGTTTCACAATGGCTCATTTGGGCCTTCTTGGTAAGCAGGGCCTAATGTCTTCCATAGGAAGCCAGCATTTTACATTAATTAATGCTCCTTTCCTGTGTGATGACTTACATAATTACAGAGGATTACAATGCAAACACTTAATATTTTAATTCCCTGTAAGCCATGTCGTCAGTCGCCCCTCCCTCCGTCAGAGGAATGGCAGAGAATCATTTCGCGCCTTTTTTCAGTGCAGACGCCATACCACGGCAAGTATGGAGCCCGCTCATCTCAAAGCAGCAGTCATTAACATTGTAAACACCTCGCGCATTATCATGCAGTTTATGCAGAACCAGAACCTGAAAAACCAGGTGAGGAAGCGGCGATGGCAGTGCGGTGACTAGAGTGATGAGGACATGGACACAGAATTCTCTCAAAGCGCGGGCCCTTTGGAGATCATGGTGTTAATGGGGCAGGTTCATGCCGTGGAACACCAATTCTGGGCCCGGGCAACAAGCACAGATTGGTGGGACCGCACAGTGTTGCAGGTGTGAGATGATTCCCAGTGGCTGAGAAACTTTCGCATGCGTAAGGGCACTTTCATGGAACTCTGTGACTTGCTTTCCCCTGCCCTGAAGCGCCAGAATACCAAGAGGAGAGCAGCCCTCACAGTTCACAAGTGAGTGGTGATAGCCCTGTGGAAGCATGCAACGCCAGACAGCTACTGGTCAGTTGGGAATCAATCTGGAGTGGGCAAATCTATTGTGGGGGCTGCTGTGATGCAAGTAGCCAAAGCAATGATTGAGCTGCTGCTACCAAAGGTAGTGACTCTGGGAAATGTGCAGGTCATAGTAGATGGCTTTGCTGCAATGGGATTCCCTAACTGTGGTGGGGTGATAGATGGAACCCATAATCCCTGTCTTGGCACCGGACCACCAGGGCAGCCAGTACATAAACCGCAAGGGGTACTTTTCAATGGTGCTGCAAGCACTGGTGGATCACAAGGGACGTTTCACCAACATCAACATGGGATGGCCGAGAAGGGTTCATGACGCTCGTGTCTTCAGGAACACTAGTCTGTTTAAATGGCTGCAGCAAGGGATTTACTTCCCAGACCAGAAAATAACTGTTGGGGATGTTGACATGCCTATAGTTATCCTTGGGGACCCAGCCTACCCCTTAATGCCATGGCTCATGAAGCCATACATAGGCAGCCTGAACAGTAGTCAGGAGCTGTTCAATTATTGGCTGAGCAAGTGCTGAATGGTGGTAGAATGTGCATTTGGATGTTTAAAGGGTCGCTGGTGCACTTTACTGACTCACTCAGACCTCAGCAAAAACAATATTCCCATTGTTACTGCTGTTTGCTGTGTGCTCCACAATCTCTGTGAGAGTAAGGAGGAGACGTTTATGGCGGGGTGGGAGGTTGAGGCAAATCACCTGGCCGCTGATTACATGCAGCCAGACACCAGGGTAATTAGAAGAGCACACCTGGAAGCGCTGCACATCAGAGAAGCTTTGAAAACCAGTTTCATGACTGGCCAGGCTACGGTGTGACAGTTCTGTTTGTTTCTCCTTGATGAAAACCTGCCCCCTTGGTTGACTCATTCCCTGTAAGCCACCCACCCTCCCTCCTTCAATCACAGCTTGCTTGCAAAGGAAATAAAGTCACTATCATTTAAAAACCATGTATTCTTTATTAACTGATTATAAAAATAGGGAGAGAACTGACAAGGTAGGCCAGGTGGGGTGTGGGAGAAGGGGAAGAGGGAAGGAAAAGGCCACTTCAAAACTTGTTGAATGACAGCCTTCTGTTGCTTGGGCTGTCCACTGGGGTGGAGTTGCAGGGTGCATGGAGCCTCCCGCCCCATTCTTGGGCATCTGGATGAGGCTGCTATGGAACTTGGGGAGGGCGGTTAAACAGGGGCTACAGCGGCACTCTGTGATCCTGCTGCCGTTCCTGAAGCTCCACCAGATGCCAGAGCATGTCCATTTGATCCTGCAGTAGCCCCAGCGTTGCATCCTGCCTCCTCTGATCTTCCTGCCGCCACCTCTCATCTCAATCGTCCCTCCTGTCCTCACGTTCGCCCCTCCTGTCCTCATGTTCATTGGCCGCTTTCCTGTACTGTGATAATGTGTCCTTCCACACATTCAGATGAGCTCTTTCATTGAGGGTCGACTGCATGATCTCAGAGAACATTTAATCGCGCGTGCATTTTTTTCGCCGCCTTATCTGAGATAGCCTTTGGGACGGAGGAGGGAGGCTTGAAAAATTTGCAGCTGCAGGAGGGAAAAAAGGGAGAGAAGTATTTTAAAAGATACATTTTACAAAACAATGGGTATACTCTTTCACGGAGAACAACACTATTCACATTACATAGCACATGTGATTTTGGTACAAGGTCATTTTTTTGCATCTTATATTTAGTGCCTGCGGCTTTGGTGTTAGAGATCACAGACTCAGGGCCAGGCAACAGAATTCGGCTTGCAGGCAGCCATGGTAAGCCATAGTCTTTCGGCTTCTGCAACCTTCATAAAAGCAGCGCCCTCCTTTCCCATACCAAGCAAAGCCCGTTGAGTGCTGCGGTTTTCGTGTAATGTGCAGCAGCAGAAACCAGACTAACCCCCCCCATCCAATTCTCTGGGATGATCGCTTTACCCCTCCCGCCACCGTGTGGCTGGTATCAGGGAAGATCCCTGTTAGCCAAACGCGAACAGCTCAGCGCCAATGCTCCCTTCTCCCCCACCACTGCTTGGTTAATTGCAGGGAGGATTTCTTTTCAGCCACAGGCAAACAGCCCAGTAGGAATGGCCACCTCTGAATGTCCCCTTAATTAAATTCCCATATTTCAACCAGGTTACATGAACGATATCACTCTCCTGAGGATAACACAGAGAGATAAAGAAGGGATGTTGCTTGAATGACAACAAACACTGGGACCATACACTGCCAGGCTTTGTCATGCAATGATACCAGATTACTTGCTACTAGCATGGCGTGGTCAAGTGTCCTACCATGGAGGATGGAATAAGGCTGCTCTTCCCAGAAACCTTCTGCAAAGGCTTTTGGAATACCTCCAGGAGAGCTTCATGGAGGATGTCCCAGGAGGATTTCCGTTCCAGCCCCAGACACCTTAACAGACTTTTCCAGTAGCTGTACTGGCCACGAATGCATCCCAAGTCCTCAGGGCAAATTAATCATTAAAAAATGCTTGCTTTTAAACCATGTATTATATATACAAAAGGTACACTCACCAGAGGTCCCTTCTACGGCTTCATGGTCTGGGATACCGCCTTGGGAGGGTATTTCAGTCAGGGTGAGAAAAAGATCCTGGCTGTTGGGGAGAACGGTGTGCTGTGTGCTCTCCTCAAGCTCATCCTCCTCCTCCTCATCTTCCCCGTCCGCAAAATCCTCAGGCCTGGCTGAGAGTACTCCATCTCAGAATCCACGGTCGGGGTGAGGTAGTGGTGGCGGTCTCCCGTAGAACTGCATGCAGCTCAGCGTAGAAGCGGCATGTCTGCAGCTCTGCCCTGGAGCATCTGTTTGATTTTTTTGGTTTTCTGGTACACTTGTCTGAGCTCCTTAACTTTCCCACAGCACTGTGTTGAGTCCCTGTTGTGGCCTCTCTCCATCAATGCCCTTGGAGACTTTTTCAAATGTATTGGCATTTCATCTTTTAGAACGTAGTTCTGATAGTACGGAATTGTCTTCCCATACAGCAATCAGATCCAGTACCTCCCATACGGTCCATGCTGGAGCTCTTTTTTCGATTCTCGGACTGCATGGTTACCTGTGCTGATGAGCTCTGCATGGTTACCTGCGCTGATCTCTGCATGGTTACCTGTGTTGATGAGCGCGACTGGCCAAACAGGAAATGAGATTTAAAAGTTCACAGGGCTTTTCCTGTACACCTGGCCAGTGAATCTGAGTTGAAAGTGCTGTCCAGAGCGGTCATAATGGTGCACTGTGGGATAGCTCCTGGAGGCCAATACCGTCAAATTGCGTCCACACTAACGCTAATTTGAACTGGCAATATCGATTTCAGCGCTAATCCCCTCATCGGGGAGAACAGAAATCAATTTTAAGAGCCCTTTATGTTGATGTAAATGGCTTCGTTGTGTGGACGGGTGCAGGGTTAATTCGATTTAACGCTGCTAAATTCGACCTAAACTCATAGTGTAGACCAGGCCATAGGCTTACGTAAGTATAAGTAAACCTTGACAGAGAATTCCCACTCCACCTTAATCAAACTGTCATTAACTACCTGAGGAATTACTCAGTATTTCTTCAACTCTTTAGGTAGGGAAGGGGTTTGTGTTTTGTTTTATAGTGATTCATTTTGTAAAATCATAAGCACCTGTGAAGTAAGACCCTTTCCCCTTAAGTTTATTTCTGGAAAGCTTGGTTTAACAGTGTCAGAAGTACAGCTTTAGAGATTTCTTCTTCTCTTTAGAGTAGAAGGGAGATTCTCATGAGGGATTTTAAAATTAGCACTGTTTCTTTAAGACCTAATTGTGAGCAACAGCCTTCACCAGTACCTGGGCCAAACCCTGAGAGAAGTGGGGAGGGGACCTGTGTGAGGGAAAGTTGAAAGGACAGTCTGCTGACACATTTCCTAAATGTCTTCCCTAAGGAAAACAGTAACCACTTTATGAGCTCCTGTGGGGATCACTGGAAACTGGAAAGGGAGAGGAGACAGGTGCTTCAAGGGAGGTTTAGGTTGGACATTAGGAAAAACTGCTTAACTGTCAGAGTGGTTAAACACTGGAATAAATTGCCTAGGGAGGGCGTGGAGTCTCCATCATTGGAGATTTTTTAAGAACAGGTTAGACGAACACCGGCCAGAAATGGTCTAGATACCACTTAGTCCTTCCACAAGTGCAGGGGACTGGACTAGATTACCTCTCGAGGTCCCTTCCAGTCCTATGAAGAAGGACACAGCTGGGGGAACTGAAGACAAAATAACTCACTAGTATAAGAAAGGTCACGAGCTGGCACCTTTCATGGCATCTGAAATATTTCAGGTAAAATAGCTTGTGGGAGGAGGAATGCTTCTCAGCCATCTCAGCACGTACCATGCCTATGTGCTGGCTGGGAGCAGGAATTTCATCCTCTGGGTTGCTCTGGGGGCTCTGTGACAATTTGAACTCCATATTCACCACAGTAATATGATTATGATATAATTATATTGCATCTTGATTATGTGGCATCTTGTACAAGATGTGTCACATGAGGTACAGTGGAATCATAACTATGGAAAAGTTATGATTTGCTGAATATGATTATGCTATTTGTATGCATGAATCATTTTGTTTTTTAAGTTATGAATATTGACTATGTATATGTATTTCAAATGTACTTGCTCTGGGTAACACCTGCAACTAGCCTTTCCAGTACAACAAAACTAGACAGTGCTAATGGCTCATCAGCGGAAACAATGGGCCATGAAAAAGGCTTGTTCTCACTTGGAAATGCTTCGGACAGCTATGGATAATGGCTGCTATGATTCAGCGAGGCATGCCAGGGCATGTGACCAGATCACATGGTACTGAATCTATTTTGGTAACTGTATTTTTCCACAAAATGGGCTGGGAACTTGGCTTGGAACAAAGGGGTTCCCACCCTAAGGAAGAAACTATAAAAGAGGAAAGTAGCATCACCAAGGGGCCTCACTCCCTCTATAAGAACACCTGGAAACACCTTAGGAACAAAGACTGACCTGGGGAAAGTGCTGGTCCCAGGCTGGAAGAGACGATTCCTGCCTGTGTATAAAACATCTACAAACTGCTTGTACTATCTAACGGGGTGAGGCACTGTTTGATTCAAAATAATCCCGTGTAGCGTATAAGATTTAGATTGTGTTTTGTTTATTTCTTAAGTAATCTTCTTTGATCTGTTTGCTATCTCTTATAATCACTTAAAATCTATCTTTCTGTAGTGAATAAACCTGTTTTATATTTGCTCTTAACCAGTGTGTTTTTGAGTGAAGTGTTTGGGAAAAATCTCAGCTCAGTTAAAGGTTTTGTGCATATTCCGCTCCACGTCGCGCAGGGTGGGGGTGGGGGTGGGAGCAGAGACTGGGTGATTGTAATAATCTTTATTGGTCAGGCTTTTGACCAGGGCAGGCCGGTACAACTCCGGGGTCCATAGCTGGGGGGTATTTTGGTTGAAGTCTCTCTATTGTTGGTTCATGCAGAGGCTGTCCAGAGCATTCATGAACACAGCTGGGTGTGGTCCCTACCCATGCATGTTGGTGTAAGTGCAAGCTTGCAGGACTTTGCAGCTTGTCACAATGTCACAGTGCGAGAAGGAACCCAGATTGTTAAAAACAGAGGGCTCAGCTGGGGGGGGGGGGGGGGAGACTATTTCCCTGAGATTCTCTCCTAAGATTCAAGAAACTCCAGTGAAATTTTCCTTCTTGGTTTTACAAGCTGTGAGAATAGGAGTACGGTAACTATGGGGTGGGAGCTTAAACAAACAACCCTTACCTTCAATTGAATGCCCCTGATTCTGGCCTGGTCTCAGTGAAGGTAGCTTCTATGCAAGCTGCTCAACTATCTCAGCACAAATCTCACCCACACACCAGCATAAGCCAGGCTTTCATGTAGCCTGCTCCACTTTCTCAATATTGACCCTGCCCATATGCTGGTTGGGAGCTGGCTTCCTGTCTGACATTTCTGAAGGGGGTAAGGAAAAGAGGTGCCATCCTTCAGACCCTCCTCAGAAAGCCAAAAGATGATTTTTTTTGTTAGTTTAGCAGTTTTGAGGAGATAAACTTCAAAGGCAATGAAGAAACAGACATTTAGTTGAGCATTTTGTGAAAGCTCTGCTACAAGGGAAGACTTGGAGTCTGCCATGTGTGCTGCTTCGAGGCACAGAATACTGAAGTATTCTTTCTGAGTGGTGATCCTAAGCCCAGGCTCAGAGCAAAGATCTCTATAGCAAACGGGGCAGATAAGATGGGGAATGCTCCTACTGTGAAACTGTGACATAGAGGGGACTAAGAAAATTCTGTTCAAGAGAGAAGCACTGGCCTGTCTTACGAGGCATTCTAACCTCTACTCCTTATTGCAAATTTATGTAATTTCTGTCACACTACTGCAGAGAAGCAATAAATCAAATTCCAGCAAAGCTCACCAAACCACACTGTTAAGAGCATTAATTCAGCTTTTTAGACATACAGAAGTATCTTGCTGAATAGCAACAGCTTTCCTTTTCCTATGTCAAGTTCAGCTCTCAGATGAGCAGTCTGTGATGGCAGCAAGCTTCTGGCTTCCTTTTAAAAAAAATATAATTCCACACTAAATCAATATAAATCTGGAACGGCTAATTTCAATAGGTAAGAATGGACATAGGGCATTTTCAATAATATCATATGCAAATACCCTTTCCATACACTATCTCACAATATTAAAAAAAAATCCTTCTCCTATTTTGGATCTCAGTTGCAAAAATACTAAAACAAGAATTTCTGGGGAAAGCAGCTAGCAAAACACAATAATTTGAAAACAGACAATCATAATCTCTGATGCTTTTACT
Source organism: Mauremys mutica (assembly GCF_020497125.1). Classification (NCBI taxonomy): domain Eukaryota; kingdom Metazoa; phylum Chordata; order Testudines; family Geoemydidae; genus Mauremys; species Mauremys mutica. The sequence continues at coordinate 75,552,423 of NC_059074.1, forward strand.
GATCTTTATCTAAGGTAAGTGAATCTTTATTCTCTAGATTTAGCAAAGAACATATTCCACCACATTGCAAATGCCAATGTGCAGGAAATCAGGTCAGACAGCAGACAATTCTACTTCAAGATGAAAGGTGCTATTATTATCATCATGAAGAAACAATTATACCTCCTATGATTTTAAACTTGCAAATAGTGAAGTTTTATACAAAAAGAATCTAGACAATTATTCTAAAAGCTGATCTTGTTGGGATTATCTGAAACCACCCGGAATCTATTAATTTAAATAATTTTAGTAATTCAGAACTAAATTTCTTCCCACTCGTTGGCTGTCTACTCATTACTACACAATGCCAAAATCGGGAGTTGGCAGAATTTATGAAACAACTTGTATGTTAAGAGACGATTTAGAAAGAATTATAGCTTTTTGTCTGATTTTTTTTAGTTACTAAACCAGAGTAGCAGATGCTGTGTAGTTTCTCTTAAATGCCTCTTTTATTTTAAAGTCACAATGGGTAAATCTGTATAGTTATAACACATTATATCACTTTTGTTATATACCATAGGTATTTCTAAGGCAACTATCACCATTGTATCTTAGCTTCTAAGAGAACAATTTTGGTAGCACTAACGATATTCTCAAAAGGAAATTCCACTCTGATTGAAAGAAGAATGCAATATATTAACAACAGACATACAAAGGATATTAAAGGTGAAATAAGGGTCTAGTTTAAAACCACTCAAGCAAGGAAATTAAGATTTCCAGTCTGATCTTAATTCATCCTTAGTCCAAGATACTGTACGAGGCAAAGATCAGTTTGAAGTTACATACTTGTATGTATTACAATACTGAGAAACAAGTAGGCTAGTTAAAGATTGAAAGGGGAGTGTTTTATAAAGGAAACATACAGAACCTTAATGATACTAGAATCACTAGGTTCCATTTTTATTTTTAAAGCAAGCTAGTAATTCAGCATGTTTTTTGAATTTCAGAGAAATTTACATAGTGTTTGGCTGCGTAACAAAAAGTAGAGCAGCTTTCAATTATAAACTATTTTCAATACCATGTGTCCCCTGGACAGAACACTTGAGTAATTCTGACATAAAAAGCAGGTCTTGGGTGCTACAGGAATATTCAAGGATGAAAACTAAATATCCTTATGGCCTGGTTCCTGTAAATCTAATTTGGATCTAGATTGCTGCATAGGTATCAATATTGCCCTCCCTTTTTCAGCACTGTACTTTGGTGCGGAATACTAGGGCTGCCCAGAGGATTCAGGGGGCCTGGGGCAAAGCAATTTTGGAAGCCCCTTCCATAAAAAAAAGTTGCAATACTATAGAATACTATATTCTCGTGGGGGGCCCCTGCAGGGCCCAGGGCCTGGGGCAAATTGCCCCCCTCCCCTCCCGCCTCTGGGCAGCCCTGAGGAATACATGAACTAGAAAGGATTTGAAATATATTTTAGTCTGTTTTTACTTGTGTGTGCTGTTTCAGTATAGGATGACCAGACAGCAAATGTGAAAAATCGGGATGGGGGTGAGGGAGTAATAGGAACCTATATAAGTAAAAGACCCAAAAATCAGGACATCTGGTCACCCTATTCCAGTAGCCATGTTGCAAGCAATGAACCACCTGGAACCACATGCCAACTAAGAGGTGGCCAAGCCAGCTTTACAATTAAGCCATTATATTCTCTGATCTAATGTGAAGGGGGCTAGTCTGTGGAGGGAGGAAATCAAAGCTATATATATTGCATATAGCAAAAATGCTTTAGACACATGCCACAGAGCTCCCTGGTATTGTGACCCCACACCATATTTTTGTTCTCTGTTAAAGGGTTCTCATTTTTAGGTTCTGACATCCTTGTGGTTAACTTCACTTCAGTGGGAAGTAAAGCATTCACAACTATGGATGGCACTGCTGATCTACGTTTAGACCTCACCAAGACAGCTGCCTATATCAATGAGTGTATTAAAGCACCAAATAGGATAACACTTCTCTTGGGATTGACTTGTTGTTCATATATTGTGCAGTGCTTCTACAAAATGATTATTCTTGCTTGCTGTGACTTGTGATATGCTGCTCCATATATCTTAATTACACTCTTTAATCACCCCTTTTTGTTGCTGCTTGATGAGGGAGGAGGTTGGCCTCTTGGAGACTGATTCATCTTCCAGCAACCCAGAAGTGCTTGCATGCAGGGGGCAGCAGAAGTTCCAAGTATGTCTCCATACATCTATCTATGTATATATGTCTCCATTATTATAGTATCTAAGTGCATCACAGTCTTCAATGTATTTATCTTCACAATACTGCTGTGAGGCAGGGAAGTGCTATTATCCCAATTTTACAGATGGAGAAATGAGGCACAGAAAGACTAAGGGACCTGCTCCAGGCCACACAGGAAGTCTGTGGTAGAGCAGGTAATAGAACACATCTTGTAAGTCCCAAGCTAGCGCCTTCGCCACTGGATCATCCTTCTTCCCAGACACAGAAGGCCTTCCCAATGCCAATGGACATAGGAACTACTCTTACTCCCTTGCTGTACACACTAGAGTTTGTAAAGTGTGACTTTCCCTGGGCTAACATATACAAAATTGCACTTTAGGTTGTGTGTTATTAGTTTGTGTTCCTAGAGATCATTATGGACAATTCTCTATCATTTGCTCAGGCTGAATACAGTAGCCATACTTTTTCCTTTACAGTAAATTGATTAAGTTAGTATTGGGAAGGGAGGTTTGCCTCTCCCTGGAGCATCCCTTTGAGACCATACTGATGTGCACAGGATTAAAGGGAAGATGTTTGAGACACGATAGTAGGGAGACACTGGTGAAAGATGGGCTTGTGGCAGCCCTAGTTAAAAGTCACATATGGGCAATCTCCCATTTCAAGTAAATTCCCTTTTATGGTGCACTTTGGCTAGTAGGCCATTTGTTATTAATGTTGCATTTTTGACAGAAAGGAGTCTCTTGTGGTAGAAGTTAGTTTTGTGGCTTTCCTTCCCATACCTTTGGTCACAGATTTAGGAACAGATGAGCTAAGGACATTACTGGAGAGGACACAGAACATGGAAGAGGGTCTTATCCCTGTACACAGTTACAGGGCCCTAAAACCAAACGTGTGCCTGCCTGCTATTGGTATAATCTGAATCTTAATATTTGGGATATGTAATAGGTGCCTTCATGCTCTGTAATTATTTAGCACCACAGACGTGCCAGGTAACACCTGAGTTATTTCAACAGCCGTTGTGATCTCTACATATAATCCAGGTATCAGTGTTTTGATTTTGTTCTGCTGGTCAGATTATATCTTTATTTACGCCTGTGTAACCTCCATCTATCTTCTTCAGATTAGGGATTTAGTGACAGTGGGCAGCCTTAAGTAGGGTCATATGGGTGACACCCAGGACATGATTCAGGCCCTATGAATTCCATGATTGATTTATTTGCTACGGAATCCACCTCTTGCTATGAAACTGTGCTGAAGCTTTCATTAATTTTTGTTTGTCTGCAACCCTTTTGGCTGTAAAGATAACCTTGAAAACGTGAACATAAACTATTTAATTAGGTCTGACTGAATCTGAAGACAACCTGAAACAATAGCTCTAACAGGTATTAATTGATTCATTCAGGTAAATGGGTTAACGCTGAAATGTAAGTAGAAAAATGTTAATGTTAATATTGCCTATTTAACTGCTCACCATTTAAGAAAAAACAAGAGAAAACATGTTTCTCATGCCTTATGCCAGTGGCGTAAGCTCAAACTGCCCCCTCCACAAGCTGCTGAAACTTCCAAGTTGCACCAGGCCTTTCTGCCAGCTGAGAACCATTCATAAGTATTATAATCATATTAAATGTAAAACAAAAAAAATTTGTGTGTGTTGTACAGGCATTTTAATTTAGCGAATTCATATATTTCAACTATTCTAAAATTCTATTTGCAGTAAAAAATGAAAACTTTTGTTGTCTCACCACTCATAACTTATGAAAGTGTTTAAAATATCTTGTAAAATGAAATCTATACTCTCACATTACATCCTACAAATATTTAATTAACAAGGATGCTTGTTTTTTCTAATTTGTAATTGTGGATTTGGTATCTAACTAAAATATAATTTTGGCTACAGTATATATGTACAAAGAATACTTCAGATATGCACTAGATCAAGATAATGTTCATGCCCAAATCATAATGATGCGTATTGTCAAATTATTGCACACAATAATACTTTCATTGTTCATTGTGCACTTGAAATGCATCAGTGCCAGTGAGCACTGAAATTATGCTGTGAATGAGTATTCAATGAATAAACATTAAAGAGACATGTATCAGCAAATACCAAGACCACCAGCACAAAAATCCCAGAAGTATAATGGTGGTCTTAAGTTAGCAAAATATAATTTTTTTTTTTAAATGTGACTGTTAGGCTTCTTTGGGCAAAGTTACAAATTGACTCAAGCACTTCAGAATTTAACAGGCTTTAGGAAGAAATAATTTACAATAAGTTTAAAGGGCATTTTGGAAATACCACATTTTTCATTAGATGGGAAGAACGATAGTCTTGTACTTAAGGCATAGGACGGAGAGTATCTTCCTGTATGATCTTGGGCAAAATCACTGAACCTCACTGTGCAATACTTTCCCTACTGTAATGTGGAGAATAAGAATGCCTACACACACACAAGGGTGTTGTGAGCTTCACGTCATAAACTTTGGACCCGATCCTGCAAACAGCATTGCACACAAGTAACTTTATTCACATGAGAAGTTAATGAGAGACTACTTAGTTTGTAAGAATTTGCAGGATCAGGTCCATAGATTATAAACTCCTCCTAACGTGAACCTTGTTTTCTAATATGTTTGCATAGCAACTGTCATCGAATACAAATAATGAGAAACAAATAATAAACTCCCAATGCTAACCATTTCTCCACTACACTGAAACTGATGAGATATCTTTAGAAACAAAATCTTTAATTCAGAAACAGTGGGAAAAGATTTTAAACACACAGACACATTATTAATTCAAGGAAAAACATGAACACTGAGAATAACAAGTAACTGTAAGAACATTTTGAGATTTATATTATAACTGTATAATATATTGTTAATCTTATTATATGTTATCCCCAAACTCTATACTTTTACATTAGGAACAAATCATGAACCATCAACCACAGCTTTGCGCACAAATTATTCACTATTATAATAAATGTGTAATACTGAATAATACCTAGAATAGCAAACGGAGTACAAATATTATAATTTTAAAGGCAGAGAAATTGAAAAAACCCAACACGCTATAGAAGACAATCCAAGACTGGTACCACTAGAGAACTAGTTGCACTACATTTATTCCCAGGCAGAGCTAAATGACCATGTCCAGACCCATGAAATGGCATGCAAAATCCATAAACTTAAGTATAGCGAGGACAATGAATCCTTCGGTATATTGTGCTATTTAAGCATATTTCCAAGTTCTCCATTGACTAACACAGAATTTGTCATACTGCACCTTACCACTGATCTCGCTAATACAGTATTCGGCTTTCAAAAGTGGCAAATACCTGATGCTTCAGTGGAAAATGACCACTCTTCTCACTCTGCACTATGTTCTTAGCCACTTATGCAAAGCCGTATGTAAGGAACGATTCCTTTCTGATTGCAGCAAATTCATTTATGGGTTGAATTCTGAAATATTTTATTCATTTTTGCTTGCACAGCCAAGTGTTATTCATATAATATTTAATGCTCACTACATTTAAAACATCCAGCCACAGTGTTTACCTTGCTGATTTTCTGTGACAGTAAATTCTGTAAGTTGCCTATATGCATGAAAGGATATTTCCTTTCATTTGACTTAATTTTACTGCTCTTCAGTTTTACTGACTGTCCCACAGTGTACAATGAGGTAAGAGAGGGAATGATCATCTCTTATTATCTCTTCCTAATTTTGAATAATTGAGTCAAGTTCCTTTTTTTAAAAACATGTTCTAATAATTTATTCTAGTTTTTGCAATCTTGTCATATTGTTCCACTCATTCCATTAACCATTTTAGTCAACATTCTCTGCCATATCTTTCCTAGGCAAAGAGAGTTTCAGGAAACTGGCTGCGGCTTGGGTAACAGCATCTCCAATTAAAACACTGGGTGTTTTAGTTAACATTTAGATTTACAAATATCCCCTCTTCCTTAACAAGTCTCTCTGAACAGCTCTTTGCTCTCTCAGCATTTTGGATTTTTTCATGTTTTTAGCTGCAGTTCTTTATCATTTCTAGGGATTCTGCTACTTATGTCACTGGTTTAGGGGGTTCCACGCCAGACATCAAAACCTATTTCTTTCCCTCTCTAGGTAAGGTGGGACTTCCTGCTGGGGATGAGAAGTTGGGAGGGGTTAGTCCAGATGCTGGAAGGGCAAATATTTAGTTTATAACTTCCTTTTCTATGACATGGATATAAGGCGGGACTTTTGGTAACATCATCATTGTTATCTCAACATCAAGCTTCCAGACATAAACTAGGAGCAACATACTACTGATATCTTCCTGTCTGCCTCATAGTCTCAACAGTTATCTCAGAGTAAGTCTAGATGACTCGGTGGTAAAAACGCCAGCATTCAATTATTCCTAGCACCACTGCTAGGGTGGCAGTAAGAGAATTGCAGAAAACCTTGAATGTAAACAACGCCTTACCCCTTTGCTCACTTGTTGCATCTTAGATTCGACTATAAGCTTTTCAGAGCAGGAACCATGCCTTTTTATGTATTTGTACAGCAGCTGGTATAATGAGACACCAATTCAAACTGGAGAAATTTTGAAGGAAAATTTACTTACGGTAAATGCAGTAGAAGATTTCTTTAAAAGGAGGCCACTTTTGTAAAATGACAGCACTGTACTTCTGCCACACACAGAAGCATTTTTATTTTTATTGGACACACTAGTGCTAGTCATAAAACTTCCTGAAGTTTAATTCATAAATTGATATTCTCTGCACACTAGTGCCAGTGCTATATCTTCATCCTCATTTTCTTTACCCCTTGAAAGTATTTCTCCTGTAGGCTAAGAAATTTGAGTTGATAAATGACTTCCTATACCATAAGCAACATATAAGTTTCCTGCCTGATTAGTTCATGTAATTTATTAGAAAATTTACCTTGTGTGATGTAAATAGTTTGTGACCAGCATCTACATACTACTCACAAAATAGGACAGTCTACATAAGTAGGCTTGCCTCTAAATTAAATTTCTTTTCAACTACCTACGTATACAGTCATATAGGAAAAGACAGTCACGAAAACTAACCTTAACAATTCTAGTGATCTTTTAGCATATATTTGGTTCAGACAATTCTACACTTAATCTTAACAATTTATCTGGAATTACATTCCACAAAACTGTAGCCAGGAACAATACAATTCCCCATCACATTCAGATCATACCTTAGCTTTTTACAATTCCACAGCAACTGATCTCAGATTTTAAATGTTAGCTAACTAGGAACAAGAGAGTCAGTAAAACTATATAAAGTAGTAATTAACCACTTCAACACACAGCTCTCATTCCATAAATTAACAAAGATCTACTTAAGTAAGTATCTAAGATTTGATTACTGTATCACCTGATGTTGACTGATAATCATAGAATCATAGAATCTCAGGGTTGGAAGGGACCTCAGGAGGTCATCTAGTCCAACCCCCTGCTCAAAGCAGGACCAAACCCAACTAAATCATCCCAGCCAGGGCTTTGTCAAGCCTGACCTTAAAAACCTCTAAGGAAGGAGATTCCACTACCTCCCTAGGTAACCCATTCCAGTTCTTCACCACCCTACTAGTGAAAAAGTTTTTCCTAATATCCAGCCTAAACCTCCCCCTCTGCAACTTGAGACCATTACTCCTTGTTCTGTCATCTTCTACCACTGAGAACAGTCTAGATCCATCCTCTTTGGGATGTAATAATAGGGATGTAACAATATTCAGATGGACCTCCAAAACACAAATTATGGCTCCCTATGCAACTTCAATTGTATGCCCCTTTCTGGCACCGAACCAAAACATTAATTTTAAACTACAACACACTTTGTCAGACCCTGACCAAATTTCTTATCTACACTTATTCACCATTTATTAAAGAGCACCTATCCAAAACTCAGTGCACCTTGCTAAATGATAAGAATGCAATCACACTAATCTAAACAAAAGCAAAGCCATCAGCCTACCTAAATTAGAAAAAGAACAAAACCACCCCAGCCCAAAATACTAGCTTCCTGGCACACAGATCCCTGCCCACAGATCACCTCTTCCTTCCCAAAAGCCTGTGAGAAAAAATGGCCCTTGAAGTATGCCCCAAAGATCAACAGCTTTGGGCTATTTTGGAATGGAAGATGAGAGAGTGGTGCATGAAATCCAAAGCTAAGGGCTTCTTAGCAGCTCCATCTCTTCTAAATAAAAGGGATTCTGGCTCACACACATCCACTGATCATAACTGTGGCAATATGGTCTGGAAAGAAAGATGGTCTCTCAGACTGACAGTCCCAAGCCAATTAGAACTTTATAAATAAAAAATATCACTTTAAACTCCACCCAGAAACCAGCAGGCAGCCAGCGTAGATCATGAGCTCAGAGTAGGGTGACCAGATGGGATGAAGAAAATATCGGGACACATTTAGGGGCGGGCGGGGGAGAGTCCCGCTGGCAGAGGGGGGTGGGAAATGGAGTCCCGCCGGCAGAGAGATAGAGAGGAAAACAAACAAACAAAGTCCCAGAGTCCCGCCGCCGGGGTGGGGGGAAGCGGAGTCCCGCCGGCGGAACAAAACAAAAAAACAGGAGTGCGAACTATTGGGACAAATTGCATCCCGACCAAACATTGATCAGGATGCAGGACAAATGCCCAAAAATCGGGACAGTCCTGATTTTATCGGGACGTCTGGTCACCCTAACTCAGAGTGAGAAATTTCACATAACAAGTGAGCAACCACATTCTGCACTAGCTTCAGTTCCTGAGTTGATATACGGTGTAGTCCACTAATATATGGTGTAGTCTACAATCTAAAAATTAGATTACTGCAGTGCATTGTAACAAAGCTATGGATCATGCAAGTGGTCTGCATCCAAAATAAATTATTGCAATCTTAGAGAGGCAGTGAGGCCTAGCAGACAGAGCACTGAACTGGGATTCAGAAGACCTGGATTCTATTCTCAGCTCTGCCACAGGCTTCCTGGGTGACCAAGAAACAAGTCAATTTACCTCCGTGCCTCTGTTTCCACATATGTAAAATGGGGATTTAAAGCACTGAGATCTCTATGGATGAAAAGTGCTATATATGAGCTAGGTATTAGTATCTTCTCATCAGACATATATGAGTCTTAAATGATCATCTAACAGCAGCTAGGGGTCAACACTACTCTCAGACTATAGTAATAAATAGTGGGAACATACCTTTCTTTAAAGTGTCAGATATAACGCCTGCCATATCTTCTAATTCCTTCTCCCAATTTACCAACATCTCTCATTTTATCCAGATGGAATTTAAGCCACTGAACCCTCATCCATGTTCCAATCTCTACTGAAAATACTAGGTAGAACATTTGAAAACACTGGATGGGTCAGATGAAGGATCTATAGAACTGGATGTTTGTCAGTATTCTGCAGACACCCCAATCCATACCTCTTCCTGGGTACTTTAAATAAGGGGGTGGGGTGGGGACAACTCTTAGAGGGGGACAATGTTTAAGGGGCATTTCATCAATGTTTGAGGACAAAAGATCAATATATTGTCCAGTAAGCCATCAATAGGTTGAGTTTGCTGGGAAAATATCTCCCTTCACAGCCATCCAGAAACACACAGAGTTCAACTAACCTCCAAGAGTGGACCATCAAAATAAGTCCTAAATAGAGAGGAGGACTGCAACCTTAAACTGCAGAATACCATACCTGGCCTATGACATGGGTAAAATTTTCAGTTGTCCTACTTCCACTCCCAAACACAAACACCAGTCAAGAATGTGGCCAGATAAATAAGTTGAGCCAGAAACTACCTGGGATAGTGGCTATGAAATCCTGAACTATATCAGAAGAGATATCCTCAATGAAGATATTAGAGTCACTGAGCATTATTAGCCTCAGTGTCTCCAACACCACCTTAGTGGAAAATTAATAGTCCGTGCAGAGACTTTGCAGTGGACACTAACACAAGTCCCATGGTTCCTGGGACACACATGCAAGATAAATATGCTGTATTTAGGCTTGGCAAAATTTGGGGGTTTTAAATATAATTTTGAAGATAACATCGATGTTTATTCTTACGCGTTTTTTTCTATTTTAATCTATTTAAATTCACAGTTGCACAAAATTATGGATTTTAAGCATGTATTTGTATTATCCTCATAAATTAAAAATTTGTATTATCAGGCAACAGAGGGTGTCAATCAATTATTCATTGACAGTAGATTCTGAAATTCAAAAAGTTAAAGCCTTATAACCATTAAAACCCAAATTGGTAACACCATGTCAAAATATACAAAGTAAATAACCTTAAATCCAGCTCTGATAAGTTCTCAAACAGCATTTTTCTTACTTTGCCTATCTGCATTTTTTGATTATCATCAATATAAATATTTTCGTTAGCCTGTGTCTATGGTGAAATCAACATTTACCAATAAAAATCTAACCCTTCCAAGCCTAGCTGTATCTGATCCAGTTCAGAGGTGAGAAACTTGCACTTCTGGCTGGATGCAAATAGCACAGCCACAATACCACCTCACCCTTTCCTAACTCATTCCCTTCCTCTCCTCCATTTCGGTGGCCCTTTCTTTATCACCTCTCCTCAAATGGAGTTATGCAAGCGCAATATTTAAAAAAACAACTGAAGCTAGGAACTTCAAGCATGGCTTGCTTTATAGTTCTCATAGAAGTTTGAACAAACTCAATTCAATATGTGTAAAGTTAACACTCAGGGTCAAATGTAGTCCTGCCATAAACTGGTACCACTCCTACTGACTTCAGTGAGAGTTCCACTGTCTAGAGCCAAGGATGAATTTGGTCAAGTTGGAACATATACGTTTGTTCAAATTCCCTCCCCCCACACCTCCCTTTTCTCATTTCTTCATTACAATGCTCAAAACGTAGAACAACTTGGAATGCTGTGCATGCTTAGTTGTTTAAACTGGTCTCTTGGGTTAAAGTCATGCTGGTTTAAGGGGTGTTGCTAAAGAGCTAGATTATAACCTTACAATGTGGTGTGAATAAGAAGTGGGACATAGCTGCACAGTGTCAGAATCAGACTAGAAAATGAGTTCTGACTTAGAGAATCACAAACATAAAAACAAATACAAAGACAGTGATATAGGCCCTAAAAAATGTGACACTACCTTTGTTATGGGAAATAACATGTTGATACTTTACAGAACTACTCAACTGCAATAGGGATAATTATATGTGAAAACGCTGTCCAAAAATATTTCAGGTCCAATACCTAAATTAATACCTGACAATAAAAAATACAGTAGAACTTTACTAATTAGTAACTCCTAGATATGTGATTTTTGATAATTAGCAAATTAATTACTAAACAAGATTGATACATCACAAAATGTGATTTGTTCATTTGTCAATTGCAGTTTGTAATTAATGGACTGATACTTTGAAATGTACTAGTAGCACTCCAGTATATTTTGTAACAGTAAGGAGTTGTTACTAAGATTTCAATAGGGCACTCTCCTGACCTTTCAAAAAAAATTTTAAAAAATTAAAGACCACCAGTTTTGTATATGGATTATAAAGTGACCAAAAAAGTAAATTTCTACTATTTTTTAAAAATCCAGAAACTACCTCGGTAAATACAAAGTATCATTTTTTATTTGCACTATTCATATGATTTTAATTTGTTAACTGTTAATTAAACCACTTACAATTTTAGCAGGAATCAAAATACTTGTTGTAAAGGTTAAAAATAGTTGTTCCTACCTCTACTTTTGTTCGATAAAGGATGAGACGTTTAAGACTGCACACTTTGGCAATGTGGTTGAAAGCCTGAGGTGGTAGCTTATCACAGGAGGAGAGATTTAATTCCTGAAGGTTTGGACACATCTCAGCAATGACCTCCAAGCAAGTCTCATTGAGGAAATGGCCGCAAGCCAACTCAAGGCGAACTAGTTCAGAGCCACAAACTTTCAGGAACCTGTAAAAAGCATGTAGTATATGAATTAAAGGGAGAGGGAGATATAGTTTTTTGTGGAAATTTTGGAACACTGTCAAAAACAAGTGGATACTGTTGAAGAATGTTTTTTTAGCAAGGAAAATATACAACCTGCATCGCTTACATACCGTTAAATTACTCTGTAAACTAAAAATATGCATGGTTAGGCTAAAGTAAATTGATTGTAACAGATCTGAGGAAATCTATTAAAAGGGAAAAACCTAAAAAAAAAATCATGGGTTAATTTAATGTCAAGGTAGGAGATCAAGCACTCAAAAGTGAAGATATTCCGAAAGTTATGTTTACTCCATCAACATTCACTCAAACATGTTGCATATCCTGGATAGTTTTTGGTGTTCTCCATTGAATCATACAATAAGGCAGACCCTCCAACAGTGGGGGGCAATTACCCCGGAGTATGGGTGATTTAAAAGGGCCCGGGGCCTGTGGCCACCACCGCTGCCACAGTAGCAGCAGCGGTGGCAGCTGGGAGCCCCGGGCCCTTTTAAATCACCTGGGTGGACCACAGGGCTCCTGGGCACCCACTGGCAGGCCCCTCCTCCCCCTCCAGTGCCAGGCCCCGCCAATCAGATTGTTCTCATCCTCCCTAGTGCCTCCCATCTGCCGCCAACTGTTTGGCAGTATGCTGGAGGCACTGGGGGAGGGAGGAGGTGGGTTGGGGATGGGCCTGGGCAATTCATCGCCCAGATGCCAGGAGTGGAAGGGGCAGGACCAGCCCCTTCCAGCCGCTGAGATGCTGCTCCGCAGCCCTGCGCAACAGCTGCCTGCGAGAGCCTGGCTAGGGAGGTGAATTCCGCTCCCTGCCCAGGCTCGGGTGCTGGGGTACCCGGCAGCCGACCCGGGCAGGGGGAAGCCACCTCCTCCCTAGCCAGGCTCTCTCTGGGAGCTGCCAGGCAAGGCTGCAGAGCAGCAACTGGCAGGGGCCGGCGTTAAAAGTGTCTCCCTCCTGCTCCCTGCCTGGGCTCCTGCCCACCAGGGAGAGCAGCAGAACGTGGTGGAGGTGAGGCAGGCGCATGTAGAAGCCCTGGCTGTGTCGGAAGAGTGCATCCAGCAGCACAGCTAGCAGCTCGCTGGGCACCAACGGGGGCCCATTGACTGTTCTGCCCTGGTACCCGGAATTGCTGTCGGCGGGCCTGCAATAAGGTTTACATTTAACAAAGGTAAGAAGAGTAGATGATACTACATTACTGGTAGTGGTAAGTTAATTTTACTACTGGGAAAAGGGTTTGGAAAAAAAGGTGGTGTGTTTGTTTAAATTACAAACATTTTTTTTCTTACTTCCAGCCCTGCAAACTAAGTTTAGGAAGTGAAAGTTGAACTCTGTTCCTTTCTTGTGACTTACCAGTTACTCTTGACTTCAAATGCAACCAAATATAACAGTGATTCTGTTTTGTTACAATTTTAAATTACTACTTTAAGTCTGATTTTGACATTGACACTTAAGAGAAGCAGGATCCAGAGGGACATGCCCCAAGCATCCTAAACAGTAGGACACTCGAACTCCTTGGCTTCCTTCACATAGTGTCTAAACAATCAAATCTCCAAGCCTTCTCTTTCTGGCAGAAAGTCTAATCTAGCCATTCACTCATTCATCCCGTCCTTCCTTCCCTTTCTTTCTCTCCAATGAGTCATTTTCCCTCATTTACTCCATACCTTACATTATCAACCTCCTCTCCTTTTCCCTCACTCTCCTTTTCATTGTCCATCACTTTTCTCCTTCTCCCTATTCCATGCCCCCTTCTTCCTTATATTTTCCGTTAGCGTGCAAGATGAAAGGGGAGGCCATAGAGTCTATTTCCTTTCCCCCTAACCGGTTAGTGCAAGAAATATGTGGATTAAGAGGGAAAATGAGGCACCTTCCTTTTGGACTGGAAGTACCATAGCCCCCTAAAAGGAAGGAGGAGTCCCACCATTTTGGGAGGTGCTTGTCAACAAAGTAGCTGTACAAATGTGGTGCTTAGGATGGAACCCTAGTTAGGTCCCTTTCTAAACCTCTTCAATTGTTTTTTGAGCAAACTCAGTGCCTCTCTGTAGAGTCAACTGTTATGTAAAATCCGAGTTTGGTAAACACCTGTTACCCATCTGCAGTTTTTACATTCACTACAGTTGTAATGAGAAACAACCACCTAGCAAATTCAACACTGATGATTGAAAAATAAGAATAGGTAGCAGGCTTTTCTAGGACCATGTCATAGATTCATAGAGTTTAAAGCCAAAAATGGCCGTCAGATCACCTCATTCGACTTCCGCTATATATCACAGACTACTGAATTACATCCAGTTACCTCTGTATTGAGCCTAATAACCTGTATGACTGAAGCATATATTCTAGAAAGTCATTCATTCTTGATCTGAAGACATCAAAAGATGGAGAATCCATCACGTTCTTTGGCAGTTTGTTCCAAGTTTAATCCTCATGGTTAAAAAATACTTAATTTTCTATTTGAATTTGTCTAGCTTCAGCTTCTAGCCACTGGTTCTTGTTATGCCTGCTTCTACTAAAGAGCTCTTTAGTACCCACTATTTTCTCTTTGTGAAGATACTTAATACACTATAATTGTCACTTCTTTCTGATAAACTAAACAGATTGAGCTCTTTGTCTTTCACTGAAAGACATTTTCTCCAACTCTTAAATCATTTTCGTGATTCTTTTCTGCACCCTCTCTCTAATTTTTCAACATCCTTTTTAAAATGTCGACACCCGAATTGTATGCAGTATTCCAGTATCAGTCCCACCAACACCACATACAGAGGTAAAACAACTTCTTATCCCTACTCGCTATTTCTATTTATGCATCCATGGATCACATTAGCCTTTTCTGCCAAAGAACTGCACTGGGAGCACATATTGAGATACTTGTCCATTATGACCACTAACCCCTTTTCAGAGTCAATGCTTTACCTACAGTAAATCCCCATTCTGTGGGTATTGCCTGCATTCCTTGTACCTAGATGTATAACTTTGTATTTGACTGCATTAAAATACATTTGTTGAAGAAGTCCAGCTTACCAAGTCATACAGATTGCTCTGTATGACTGCCTTGTCCTCATTATTCACCACTTCACCAATCTTTTTCATCCACAAATTTTTATCAGCAGTGATTTTATATTTACTTCCACATCATTGATAATAATGTTGAATAGCTTCAGGTTTAGTACCAATCCCTGCAGAACTCCACTGGAAACACTCTCATTTGATGACGACTCCTCACTGAGAGCTACTCTTTGAGATCTGCCATTAGCCAGTTCTTAATCCATTTAATGAGTGCTTTATTGATATTGTATAGTGCTAACAGTTTAATCAGAATGCCATGCAGTCATAAGTCAAATGCCATACAAACGTTTAAATATATCACATCTAAGGAGTTACCTTTATTAATCAAACTTCTAGTGTCATCAAAGAATGAAACCAGGTTTGACAAGACCTATTTCCCATAAAATCATGTTGACTGTGATTAATTATATTCCTATCCTGTAATTCTTTATCAATTGAATATTGTATCAGCTTTTCCACTACAGTAGAACCTCAGTGTCAGGAATGGAGATTGTTCATAACTGTGAAATGTTCCTAACTCTGAACAAAATGTTATGGTTGTTCTTTCAAAAGTTTACAACTGAACATTGACTTACTACAGCTTTGAAACTTTACTATGCAGAAGAAAAATGCACCTTTTAACCATCCTAGTTTAAAAGAAATGAGCACAGAAACAGTTTCCTTACCTTGTCAATTTTTTTAAACTTTTTTTTTTTTAGTAGTTTATGTTTAACGCAGTACTGTACTGTATTTTCTTTTTTTAGTCTCTGCTGCTGCCTGATTGCATACTTCCAGTTCCAAATGAGGTGTATGGTTGACCGGTCAGTTCAGAACTCTGGTGTTCGTAACTGTATTTTTTCTGGGACTGATTCGAGGCTAACGAGCCTATAGTTACCCAGGTCATCCTACTTGTCATTTCTGAGCACTGGCACAACATTAGCACTCTTCCAGGCTCCTAGAATTGCCAAGGTACTCCAAGATCTATTAAAAATTAAGATCGGCAGGCCAGAGATCTTATCAACTGTAAGGAGTATAGATAACAGATATGCCTTGAATGATTGATAACTATTACTTCCTTATGGCCCTAGAAATTAAGAAAAATTATCCACCTCTGTTTATCCCCAAATAGGACCCACCTACTACTGAACTCCACCTAAGAAGTAAAGACAATCAGAAAATGATTCACACTTTGTCTAAGGATCTACAGATCAGCTAAGGTTATGAGTTCCACTCCCCAGTAAGAGAGACCAAAAAGCGAGCTAAAGGAGAATACTATGGGCAAGAATTTCTCATAATTTACTTATGGATAAAGTCTCTTTCTCCCACCCAATGTAGCTGAAAAAAGTCCCAAAAGGATACCAAACAAAGTAATACCCTGCTTTTCTAGGCAAAGTGGATCAAGAGATGGGTGGGGAAAACAGCTGTGAAACCCAGAAAACTGAAGGTCACATAGGTCTAACTGCTTGTTACCCCAAGAAATCCAAACCACCTTGTCTTCACCCCAAACTGTGCATTTGTTTGCCTTGTCAGTCAGATCTCTCGCACTCTCTCTACGTGGATAGTGCCTTCTGTTGGGGTGAGACCTAAATGATGTGAAATGCTTAATACAATCAAAGAACATATGGACCATGTCCAGTAGGTTTAGTAGGGGACTTTCTTTGTATTCTTTCTGAATGAGTGTTTCCCTGTAGAAGTGGCATGAGTTGTATGGTGCAAGAAGGAAAGAGAACATTAAGAGAGGTGGACACCGGTCTAGAGTAAAACTCTGAATTAAAATAAACTGCTTACAAAGGGGGAAACTGCAATTAATGTGGCCTAGTGCTGAAATACAATCTTTGAAATGAATCAAACAAATACCCTCCGATAAGAATATGATTGAACAAACTTGTTCCACACCAATGCCATCTACTGGATATTGATGGAAGCAGCAAAGAAACAGAGCAGAAAGTGTCCAAGAGAAATTAGAGGGTTGCCCTTTGGAATCAAGGTATACAAAACAAAGGTCACCATCCATGTGGGACCCCAGAGTAAACTGCAAAATCCAGAAGTACAACTAATGCCCAGGTAAACCCTGTGGAGAGGACTATTCCCCTGTCGCAGGGTTACCAAGATAAGGAGAAGTGGTGAGATTTCATTTTAAAGACTATATTTCTCCTTCTATCTTTAATATAAATAATTAAAGATTGTCTTGTTGAATTTACACTCTTTAGTGAAACCGCAAGTAACCATACTTTAGAATTAACTAATTCTGTATGCATGCTCTCCTTTATAAGTCCAAGCAAACTGGCTTGAGAGAGAAATCAATTTTAAGTGATTCCTTTGATAGGAAAGGGACAAATTTAAACTATCAAACTACAGGGAGTCCTTGGACTTATGACAATTTTCAATTGACTGCCCGTTTCAGCCGTACAATGCTTTTTTCACCCTTATGATGCTCAATTTGCATAAAGTTTGCTTAAAATCACTTCCTGGTTGCGTTATACAGTGCTGGTATGGAGCTAGAAGGGGGTTGCTTCTGACTGGCTTCGAGGCAGCAGGGTAGCTTGTTGCTACGTAAGGTTGCCACTTGTTTTTGATTGGCTCCCAGCCCCGGGCTCAGCCAATCAGAAAGCTTAGAATCATAGAATATCAGGGTTGGAAGGGACCTTAGGAGGTCATCTAGTCCAAACCCCTGCTCAAAGCAGAACTAATCCCCTGACAGATTTATTGCCCCTCCCCGCCTTGAACAGTGATTGGCTGAGGCTCAGCATGCATGCCATTTCCCTGGCTTTCTGACTACATAATCCTATCCAATCTTGCAGTTACATTTTATATTGTTACTCTAGGGGGAGACATACCATCCTGGTGTCACTTGTCTCAGTCTACTCTTCTTGATGTGGAGACACCCTACTTAGCTTGGAGAAGAATTTCTGTATTTTAAGCAAGACAACCCCGAACAATTTGCAACTTCATTACTCTCCTTTATATAATATCTAATGACAGTAGATTCTAGCCACTCAGATTCTTTCTAATCAACAATGACTAAGGGTAAGTGCTGCAGTCTGTCCACACTGACAGCTGCCAGCGCACTGGCGTGGCCACATTAACAGCTCTTGCAACGGCCACAGAGAGCAGTGCATTATGGTAGCTATCCCAGCATGCAAGTGGCTGCAATGTGGGGGTGGAGTGTGACAGGGAGTGTGTTGTGAGTATGTGGGGGGAGAGAGCGTGGGTTTTTAGGGGGCTGAGAGCATGTCAGCATGCTGTCTTGTAAGTTCAGACAGCAGCAGACCTCCCCCTCCCCACCACACCTCTCTCTCTCTCACACACACAGCATTCCACAGTAATCGTTGCTTTGTCTCGGAGCAGATAAGCATGCTGGCTGTCAAACGGAGCTTTCAAAGGGCATATCCAAAACAATGACAAGAGTGGCCACATGACTTAAGGGGATTATGGGACGTTTCCGGAGGCTGATCAGAGCACAGTAATGCAACACCTCGTTCACACTGATGCTGGGGCGCTCCAGCAGGGGTGCATCAAATGTTATTCTACTTGCCGAGGTGGAGTACCAGGAGCGCTCTAGCCCTGGAGTCAGAGGACTCTACTTGCCTTGCCAGTGTGGACGGGTGGTGAGCTAGTGTGCCCGGGGCTCCTTTAATGCGCTGTAACTCACAAGTGTAGCCAAGCCCTTAGGCTAAGGCTGTGTCATGGTTATTTTTAGTAAAGGTTACAGGCAATAAACAAAAATTCACGGAAACCATGACCTATCCGTGACTTTTACTAAAAATAACTGAGACAAAATGGGAAGAGAGGGTGACTCACCTTGTGCAGTAACTGAAGTTCTTCAAAAATGTGTTCCCTTGTGGGTACTCCACTTCAGGTGACTGTGTCCCGGCACCTTTGATTGGAGATTTTCGGTAGCAGTGCCTGGTTGGGCCGCAGTGCGCAGCAGCTGTCTCATGGTGCCATTGGAGTCTCTTCAGCGCATGCTTGGCCCAACCTGCTTGGTTCCTTCTCTACTGTAGAGTCCTCATGTCGAACTCCAAAGTAATAGGGAGGCGGATGGGTAGTGGAGCACCCACAGGGACCCACATCTCGAAGAACCTCAGTTACTGCACAAAGTGAATAACCGTCTCTTCTTCTTCGAGTGCTGTCTGTGTGGGTGCTCCACTTCAGGTGAATGTAGAGCAGTACCCAATATAGTTGGGGGCCATGGAGTTATATGCACAGTAGCAGCGTAAAGGAAGAGGTAAGGCCTAATATGGCATCCGCACTGGAGTCCTGTGTAATGGAATAGTGCTTGACAAAAGTATGTTCTGACACCCATGTGGCAGCTTTGCAAATATCCGAAATAGGTACGGTATGCAGGAATGCCATGGATTTTGCCATGCCTTGAGTAGAATGGGACCTGATCCTGACAGGGGGTTCTATGTCATTGGTTTGATAGCATGATCAGATATAGTCCGATATCCACTTGGAAAGTCTTTGCTTGGATATCGCAGCATCCTTGGATTGTTCGGTTGTCAGAACAAACAGTCTTGGGGATTTTGTCCTGTCTAAGTAGAAGGCTATGGCCCTCCTAACATCAAGGGTGTGTAATGAAGACTCCTGTGAGGATTTATGTGGTCTCACCTTCAAATTGTTGCAGTGGATGCACTTGGATGGTGTCACGGAGTCACCGGGCGATGCTCTGGAACTGCTCCCCACCAAGCCAGTCAGGACTTTGGGGAGCCTCCTCTCCCTTGGAGCAGACTTGTTTAGGGCAAGAAGCTCACACGTTTTCACCTCCTGGGTCTCTCCTTGGAGCATTCAGCATCCTCTGCCCCTCCGTGCGCTTCCCAGAGCGAGCCCGCCCCAGCGGGGTTCTGGGGAAGCCACAGGGTCGTGCACCCCGACTTTGCAGTCAGACATGACTCTTAGCCAGTCAGTAAAACAGAGGTTTATTTGATGACAGGAACAGGGTCTAAAACAGAGCTTGCAGATACAGCGAACCGGACCCCTCGGCTGGGTCCATTCTGCACTTCACTCCTCTGCCAGCCCCACATCTGCACTTCACTCCTCGTCCCCAGCCAGCTCCAGACTATCAACCCCTTCAGCCCCTTCTTTCTGCTCAGTTCCTTTCCCGGGCCAGGAGGTCACCTGATCTCTTTGTTCTCCAACACCTTCAACTGGCACCTTTGCAGAGAAGGGGCCCAGGCCATCAGTTGCTAGGAGACAGAGTATCAGGCATTTAGGTGCACTGGCCCCTTCCTCTGCAGCAATCACACACCCTTTTTCCACCACCTAGATATTAACAACTGCAGAGGGGACACTGAGGCACCAACACAGTATTCAGAGAAAACATTAAGAACATTCCCAGTTCGTCACAGATGGTATGTACATCTCCCTGAGGCATCTCATAGCCTCCTTGCAAGAGCCAGGGGAGCTTGACATGGCAAAAGTAAGCTTTGGTCCACTCAGGACCTTTTTTAATGGTTCGTGTTCCACAGAGAGCCATGAACTTGGAAACTAAGAAAAACTAAGATTTTTTTTTTCAAACTAACAACAAACTAACTTATCTAAGGAAAAACATTTTTAACTGAGCTATTTTTATCTAAATTATCTATTTTTCTATCTTTGGGGAAGAAGCTGTCGTACTGCCCCGAGCTCCATCTTCAGCCAAGGACGGTTGAGAAGAACTGAGGGGATCAGGCCGTGCGCACACTGAAGAGACTCCAATGGCACCATGAAACAGCTGCTGCACACGTATGGCCCAACCAGGCACTGCTACTGAAAATCTCCAATCAACGGCGCCAGGATGCACCGTCACCGGAAGTGGAGCACCCATAGGGACAGCACTCGAAGAAGTGGGGGATCCAGCATCCAAAGCTGTTGCAGCTCCATGGTTTCCTCCACCGTCATGTTGGCAGGGAGCTGTGGGGTTCCCCCTCCACCTGTGGTGGCTGGGAGCTGCAGGGGGGACCCCCATCCACCTACGGCAGCTGCGGGGTGGCCATATTTCCAAAAGAAAAAACTGGATATCCCCAGCTACTCGCCCAAGGGCTGTCACCTGTCACTGGAGCTCTGCAGGGGCCCTCTCAGGAGGATGTAGACAGTTGCTGGAACCCTGCCATGGCTCTCACTGGCAGACAGCTCCAGTCCCTCAGCCTGGGACTGAAGCAGAAAATGTCACAGAGGTCTCTGGAAGTCACGGATTCCATGAGTTCCGTGATCTCCATGACATAAACATACCCTTTACCAATGACTTCACCCATTTCAGCTCCTCTCTTGGCTTCCAGAGTTTTGTAACACTGCTTCATACTAGGCACGGTAGAACCTTGATACTCTTGTCATTTCTGTTCTGACTGTTAAGAATAAAGTTTTCATTCACAGATTTTAATTAAAATCCTGAATTTTCTAGTGTCAAAAAACTTTTGCATACCTTATATTCACGTAAAAACTTCAGAGTGTCACTAAGGTTTTAAAACAGGATTAAGTGGAAAAAAGTTCATTGGATCGTTTTTTTCCTTAAAAAACAAAAAAAAAAGTTGTCCCTAGAATTCAAGAACACAGACAGTTCTGTGTTTGGCCATGCTAGCTTTACAACAGATATCTAGAAAACTTAAGGGACTTTAATTACATTATGAAATCTAGACAGATTCAAAAAGCAAGTTAAAAGTAATTTCAGGTAATACAACTGTCCCTATATCTGTCAGCAATTTTGTGTGGGTTTTTTTCAGTGCATGAAATGCAAATATGGCAACACTAAGAACTGAAAATATAATAAACTTAATGATTTTCATTGTACAACATAAATTTAAAAAGTAAACAAAGAGCATAAAGGCCAACATGTAAATTATTAAAGTGAAACAGTAGAAATATCTAATGTAAAGTAATCTATTTTCAAAAATTAATTTTTAGTTGATAAGGTCCCTTTAATCCAGAAGGATTTTTCCTCTTTCACCTCAGAGCATTTGTACAGAGTCTTGATATATTTCACGGCATCACTTGATCCCTTGCTTTACTTTCCTGAGCAGGTCATGTCCATCTACACTAACATTCCAGTTGTGTGAATTAATCTACAACGTCTCTAACACCAACTGAATAATAATGTTGTTTATGTTATAAGACATCTCATAGTCTCTTCCTGCTTACACACCACACTTGTCATTTTTGCACAGATACATCTAAGATTATTCAAATACACATCTCACTTTTTAATACCTGCTGTGTCTCCTTTTTCCATTTCAGTTCCCCTCCCCTCTTTATTTCCACCCAGTTTATAGGAGTTTAGTTATTTTCTGTAATACTCTGAAGTGAAACAGTTACGATATTCTTCTATAACCCTAATGGGCATTATCAATAAGTTAAATTACCGTCAGCTTTGCCTCAGGATGTTCACATGCCTGAAGCATTCTATCGTCTCATATCAATACAGTTTGCTTTAGTCAGAGTTCTTAAATTATTCCATTTTTTCTAGACCCTTACATTTTAAAATAATGATTTCCAGGAATATTTACTTGTTTAATTGATCAAAGTATAAACAAAGAATGTTTCTTAAATATCATTTAGATATGGTTATTTTAGAGAAACACTGTCAATTTAAATTACATAGGATGAAATCCTGGCCCCATTGGAGTCAATGGGAGTTAGGGTGGATAAAAATCCAGGATTTAAAAAAAAAAAGTCAGATTTTTTTATTTAAATTGGATTTCGTTGATAAAATAGGTTTTTTCCTCAAAAAGCATCTAAAGATAGTTTTAATTATGATACATTATAGCTCAAAGATACCTCCTCATGGAATAGAGATTATAAATTCTAATTCTATCGGATGAGACATATTCATGTAATGTTTAAGAAAAGTTTTGTAAATGAGTTCCAATAGTTCATGGATTAGGGACCCAATTTTATGGGATTCCAGGGGCTTCTGTATAGATTATTTAGGTTAATCTTTCTATCTACCCAATGTGACTCAGTGCTCAGCCTAGAAGATACCAGATGCTTAGTTTTGCAGTTCTCAAACTGTGGATTTGTGTCTCCAGAGATAACATGCTTGTTAACAGCAAAAATGTTTAAATAAATAAATAAAATATAGATGTGAGAAATAACAGACCTCAACCCTATTGTCCCTCTGCAAATTTGTGTACACAGAGCCAATCCCTTATCTCTCTCAAAGTGTGAAGTTTCAAAAAGTTCAATGAATAGAAGATTGTTGTAGGCGGAATAGACCTGGACAAGGAAAAGAAGTCTGGAGATAAATGTGAGAAGGGTGGGACAGGCAGTAGAAACAAAACTGAAACTGTTTGAGCAGCATATTCCAGAAGTCTTGAGGTCTTTCTGAGTGTAGCCTTCATTGATTTGCGATCTACCATACCATTCTCTCACTAGAAGGGAAAACCTATCATGGCAGCAGGCTGTAAAAGAGACCCAGTTTGGAAATATTTTAATGAAGTTCCTCTACCTGTAGGTAAGACAGGCATGCATGCAAAATGAAAACAGTGCAACAAAGAAATGCAAGGCCTAGTTTCCCAAATGAAACCAAATCATGAGAAGTGTTCCTTCTCAGGAGGAAGCTGCATTGAAGATGATGAAAGGAACATGCCTGAACATGCAGGATCTTCAGGTTGGTAAACTTTTTTATTTCATACTTCTTTCTTAAGGATCGCCTGTCTTCCTTCTGGACTATTCTTGAATTCTCATGTTTGAGTAAAAAATATAGTTGTTACTCTATGATACTATCATTTTAGATGCAGTTGTGATAAAAAATAAATAGCTGAAATAGGCAGATCTTCCTTTTACAATTTTACCTTTAAAGTAGTACAGAGTGTCAGTGAATGCAACGAATACTACTAAATGAGCAGTATGGTAATAATAATTAAACAACTGCATTAACTTATTTTGTTTAGGAGAATCCAACCTCCACATACAGGATTCTGAAGACTATCCACCTTCAAGATCACCATCATTTTCTATAGTTTCAGAATTATCTGCCAATGATAGTGTTTCAGTCACATCATGTATGTCACATAGCCACAGTGTAACACTTATAGCAAAAAGAAAAAAAAAATCTCCATCATCCAGAAACAACCATAGATAAGTTTGTGATAAGAGCCAGCAGATTACAAAAAGAGGTAATTGATGAAAAAATTGCCTTGTTTGTTTATGCAACTCTCCTTTCCGTATGATTTAGAAGTTGAACCCACACTTCATTAACATGGTTCAGTCATTAAGGCCAGGATACAGTGCACCCAACAGAGCAGGTGTGCAGGCAAATTGCTGTTTGAAAGAGAAATTGAGCAGTGTGCAAAAGGTCTAGAGGGTAAAATTGTTAACCTGAGTGTTGATGAGTGGAGCAATGTCCACAATGATCCTGTTGTATGTGCTTGTGTGACAACAGAAGAAGGGAATGTCTTCCTTACAGGAACAATTGAGACATCAGGAAATGCACACACAGCAGAATACATACAAGAAGTAGCAGTAAAAGCTATAACAAACTGTAAAAAAAAATTCAAATGTCTAGTATGTAGCTCGGTCACAGACAATGCTGCAAATGTATCCAAGATGAGAAGAAATTATTTAGAAGAGAGTCCCAGGCTAATAACATAGGGTTGCAGTGCTCATCTGATGCACATCCTAGCCAAAGACTTCAGCGTTCCAGAAATAAAGGCTAATGTTGTTGAAACTGTAAAATACTTCCGTAACAACCCTTTGCAGCAGCTGCTCTGAAAAAAGTGGGAGGAACCAAACTAACTCTTCCACAAGACGTGTGATGGAAGTCAGTAGTGGACCGTTTTGAGCACTATATCAAGAACTGGCCTAATCTGATGACTGTTTGTGAACAAAATAATGAAAAAATAGATGGCACTGTCACAGCCAACGTTCTCATCATTGGGCTTAAGAGAAATGTTGAACACATGCTGAGTACCCTGAAACCTATTTCTGTAGCCTTGAACAAAATGCAGGGAAATAGCTGTTTTATTGCTGATGCTTCTGAAATTTGGAAGGAACTGAATGAGATCTTAAAAAGCCAAATATGCAATGACAGAGTTAAATTACAAGTATTAAAAAAACGAATGGGACAAGCACTATCTCCAGCTCATTTTCTTGCAAATATTCTCAATACTCGGTACCAGGGTCAAACTTTAACTGCTGAAGAAGAGGAGTTGGAAATGACATGGACATCCAGCAATCATCCCTCCATAATGCCAACTATAATAAACTTCAGAGCTAAGGGTGAACCACTCAAGAAATATATGTTTGCTGATGATGTTTTAAAGAAAGTCACACCAGTGAACTGGTGGAAGTCACTTAAGCATTTGGATTTAGAAAGTGTTGAAGTGATAATCTCACTTTTAACAGCAGTAGCTTCTTCTGCCGGTGTAGAAAGAATATTTTCTTCCTTTGGATTAATCATTCCAAATTGAGAAATCGTTTGGGACCTGAAAAAGCAGGAAAGCTTGTTTTTCTTTTCCAGATTATGAACAAACAGGAAAATGAAGGTGAAGATGACTGAGTTAGCTGCAGAAGCCAATATTTTAAGTTTCTCATGTTGACCTGGCTGACATAGTCGATTTAATTTTTGTTTTGTTTTTTAAATATTTCATTTAATTATTTTAGTTAAAAACAATTTTAACAAAAACAAACCTGATTTTAAAAAGCTTGAATGTTTAACTAAATTAAAAAATTCATATGCTTGTTTTGTTAAAATATTATGTTTGCTAGTGAAGAAAAAAATCCAGAATACATAACATTTTTTTTTTTTTAACTAAAACAACAAAGAATTTAAATGTCTCTGGTGATGTTCTCCTCCTAATACAGCATGGCAAGAAAATCCTCCCAATGACTTCATAAATATCTGCTTCAATGTTTGCTGTTGAAGAAAAAAAATCCAGAATACTTAACGTTGTTTTAGTTAAATAAAACAATTTAAATGTCTGTCTGGTGATGGTCTCCTCCTAATACGGCATGACAAGAAAATACTCCAAATATTAATGATTAACCTGTAGAATTGGAGATAGCTCACCTCCCAATTATTTCATAAATATTTGCTTCAATTACCTTTGGTAAATGAAATAAGCAAACAATCATTCATTTTCAGATATAGCTGTAAAACTAATCTGAAAAGTTTTCAAAATAAATCACTTAAAAATGTATAGTGTGTACCTTCTAAAAATGAAACCTACATCTATCTGTGAGTTGTGAAGAATATTTATTAAGTTTATAACAACTAACAAGAATGCACTTTTATGCAGAAATCGTGATTAAATTGAGTCTTCCTGACTAGTGATTTAAATCAAATCCACCCTGATGGGAGTTTTGCCACTGGCTGAAATGAGGCCAGAATTTCACCCACTATTACCAAAATATTTGATTTTAAAATATATTTCCCTTTAAGTTATCTAAGGTAGTATTATAATTGATAGAGAATGTAATTTGTTTACAATATGATTTTTAAACTGCATCAGAGGAAGGTCCAACATCCAAATAATGGAGGCACATGAAGCTGTGTGTGGAATGCTAAAAGGCCACTTGATAGATTTCCCTCTGTTGAGGAAGGTCCATCTTTATCCAGAGAGTGGCCATATTACGAAAGGAATTCACACTAATGCAATGCTTCCCAAACTGGGGTTCGTGAACCCCTAGGGGTTCACACAATTTTACAGGGAGTTCGCCAGAAAAATTTCCTTAATGGCGGCCAGAGGACCCTGGGCATGGGAGGCAGCAGGTGTGACCCAGTTGCAGACCCAGTCCGAGCCCTGTGGAGCACTGAGTGGGCAGCCTGAGCCCCGCGGGGCCAGCAGCCCCGAACCCCAGTCAGCAGAGGTGCTGGCAGCCCAAGCCCCATGCAGCGCGGGGCTGGGCAGTTTGAGCCGGCAGCCTGAGCCCCAGCAGTCAGCGTGGGCCAGCAGCCCGAGCCCCACGGAGTGCGGAGCCGGCAGCCCAGACCCCGGCCAGCAGGGGCCAGCTGCCTGAGCCCCATTGTGGGCAGGGAGGCAGCTGGGACCCCAGGTACGCAGGCGGGAAGTTGGGTGGCATGAGGGGCAGAGTGAGCAGGGGCCACGCTGTAAATGGGAGGTGGTCCAGGCTAATTTGTCCCTCACGGGGCACCTGGCCCTGGGGGAAGAAAAGGTGTTTGCGCGCCAAACCAGCTGGAACCAGGTAGTAGTCACTGTAGCAGCGTTCGGGTGCCTCAGTAATTCGATACTAAGTCATTTTCTCTGGAGTGCTGTTTTGCTTCAGTGAAAGGTGAGTGAATGTTAGCATCACACTGAGGAGATTTAAACTTAAATCCCTAGAAATATTCATTTTTAGGAGGGGGTTCATGAGATTTCACATTTTAGTGAAAGGGGTTCACGGGTTGTTAAAGTTTGGGAACCACTGCACTAATGCCTATGAGAAATACGAGCTCCTCTAACATCTATGCTCCCTTAAAACACACTCAAATTCATTTAGCAATAAACAAATGGGAAGCAGATTTCCCTTCCTTGGTGCCAGAAAATGACAGAAACAGGCCAATGCCCAGTGATGAAACAGAAAACTTTGTCTTTTTTAAATTATTTATAAAAACAGAAAGAGACATCTCTACAGAGCAAAAGAGATAAAACAGCGCTTCAAGATATGTGCCCTCACAGTAAAATCTTTCAAAAAACTGGCCAAAACATATAAAAGATAGTACGTTTTCACTCAAGAGTGAAAATCCTGTGTAAATGGTATATTTAAAAAAAAACAAAAAACCCCCAATAATTTAGTTCACTAGTCCTGATTTTTAAGGGTATCGTATAGCTGCGTGACTAACAAGCCTCAGCCAAAAAAACCTCCCAAAAACTCAACTGGCTGCATGCACTTTTTTCTGCAAGACTCCTAAAAATACAGATAATTTAGCAATCATCTCCAAGGTCTGAGAGAACACTTTTTTCTTAAAATTGTTCTAAATAAATCTTGTTCACATATGAACATAAAAAGGCCATGCTTATTCAGATTATTCATTAATCAAGTTATGAATATTCTGGGAATGCTGACTACAAATCACTGCAGCTATCACTTCCGTAGATAAGCAAAAGGGCCAATCAGTAAATGAACCCTATCCTAGACCAATGTCATGTTGTTATTTTGCAGAGTTTGTAATCCTTTGAATTTGGGCAGTTATTCCACTACCAATCACACCAATGTCTAACTAATACAGTTAAATATCATGCATTACATTTTCAGAGATTAATCTGTACTGCACATGTAAAAAATGAAAGTTGCACTGTATATCTATATAAGCTTGAACTTGCACACACTTCTAGTTTTCAACAGGCACAGTTAACAGGAATCACACTACTGAGCATCTATATGACAGCAGGCACCAAATGTATTTAACTGCACATCCAGCATTAGGAGATGCTTTTGTATATTAAATTACGTAATGTCTTCTTTCCTACAAATCTACATATAAGGAGAGATGCACCTTGAATGATATTTAGAAAAAAAAAAGGAATTTTCAGAGTATTTTGTATTCCAGAAGGAAAAAGTGGTTGCAGTACTACAAAAATGTATCAGAAATGAATATATGTGAGTGGAGAGAATATACAGAAAAAAAGTTACATTAGACTAAACATTTCTGTTTTATCAGTGAAGTTCAGCTTCCATCTGTTGGTTATCTTTTGTTTAAAGAAGTCATTTTCTGTTTACAGTGAAGTGCCCTGATAGATACTGTTTAAGGCAAATGAGCAAAAAAGCAGAAAATGATACATTAGCAAAACAGGAACATACATGGTGGTTGTACAGAAAAATGTCCCTGCAATTTAGCTGTTTTTAATGAACTACTACATAGTCATTTTTTCCAGTTTGGCATGAAGGTGCATGTAAAGATATTTTAATTTACATTGCACTCCAGTGATTACTTAGGGTCACACTCCTGCAAGCTGCTCCACATTGGTCAACTCCTTTGCCCACACAGAGACTCATTTACTTCAGTGGGGCTCTTCATGGGCTCAGGAACTCACCCCAATATGAAGCAGTTTGCTGGATCCTGGCCTAATGAATGATCTGAAAATATAATCCCAGACACCACTTACTAGCTCTGTCCATGAGCTAGTCACTAGAGTTTAAACTAAACAACTCTAGTTTAGTTAAACTAAACAACTCAGCTGCATGCCTGCCTTTTGATACAAGCATGATACAATTAGAGTGAATTGCTTATCAATTCACTGAAAGCAGACCTTCAGTAATACACTGCTACCTCGATATAACGCCACCCAATATAACATGAATTTGGATATAACACGGTAAAGCAGTGCTCCGGGGGGGCAGGGCTGCGCACTCCGGTGGATCAAAGCAAGTTCAATATAACACGGTTTCACCTATAACACAATTAAGATTTCTTGGCTCCCAAGGACAGTGTTATATCGAGGTAGAAGTGTATATCTGAGTTTGTGCTTTACTAACTTACAGGACTGCTTTTTGACAGTTCTCTTTCATACAGTACACAGTGAGAAATATAATCAGTTCAATCTCACAGCAATTCCAAAATACTGACATTTAATGGCTTCATCTATATAAAGGACGTTTTGAAGGTATTATTTGTGAAAAAAAATTTATAGCATAATTCCAATAGGAGTCTCAATATTACAGAAGAAAGTTAACATGAGTTCTTAGTAAGAGAAACTTTTCTGTATGTAACATTTGGCATGCGCAGATGAGATATATTAAATATATGTAATCTATCACATTAAACTGGCTTCTATTGTTGTGTGCAATCTCTCTTATTGTTTTAGCTGGAGAATGTATTAAAGTGAATGATTTCCTACATCAAAAAATCATGCCCTTCATGGTAAAACACAAAGAAGCTGCATGCCTGCCTTTTGATACAAGCATGAGGTCTAAAGGCTTTTAAATATTTAATAACAAAACTACTGAACAGCAGCTCAGAAAACAGAGCCTGCTGAAATACCTCAGTATATTGAGCACTGACCTGCTAAATCCAGAAACAGATATGGCTCCCCTGTTTCCTGTCCAAGACAAATTCAGCCACTGGACGAGAGTGCAGCGAGACATTAGGTATTCCAGAGATGTGTCATTTATCCTTGCCCAGTAGGGTTGTAAACTGAGGTGAATGTACTGTAGAGGATCACAGCAATGCTGATATAGTAGCTTACAAGTCTGTGCTAGTCTACACAGGTCTGGTATTGTAAGGTGACTCAAAATCAACTGAATGAGCTATATTAAAAACACAAAAAACAGATCACAGAATTCAAAATGTGAAGGGAAACTTGCCAAGCAGTAAGAAAATATACTGTAATTACAAAGTTAATATTTTTATTTAAAGTAGTGTCTCAAATAAACCATAGATTAACAATTAAATAAGAAATCACCACCTTATCAGTTAGATAACATTAGGCAACAGTGGAAAAGCAGCTCAGCATATAAAAGAAACAGAAGCTTCTTACCCAAGCTAATTTGAACAGTTGTATAAATGTAAACCCTATGTTTACAGAGCTTCCTATGATCAGACACTGAATTGACATCCTCTCTCCTTCTCTGCATTTGTTTTTCAGCTAGTAGCACATTTGCAAGAGACAACAATTAGACTCTGCTCCACAGGTGCTGGAACTAAGAGTGCTGCCACACTCCTGGGGTTGAAGTGGTTTCCATCATATATACAGGGTTTACAGTTTGGTTCAATGGCTTTCAGCAACTCCACTATACAAATTGTTCCAGCACCCCTGCTCTGCTCCAATCTCCCCATTTCCTGATCTTCCTGGGATTTAGCCCTCTGTTCCCTGCTATAAGATTCAACTATGCTTCAGCCTCAACCCTACACCTCCCAGGCCCCATGGTGCTGGCTGCAGTCACGTCTGCACTACCCGCCGGATCAGCAGGTAGTGATAGATCTATCGGGGATCGATTTATCATGTCTAGTGTAGATGCAATAAAATCGATCTCCGATCGCTCTGCGGTCGACTCCAGAACTCCACCGCGGCGAGAGGCAGAAGCAGAGTTGATGGGGGAGCAGCAGCGGTCGACTCGCTGCCATCCTCATGGCCAGGTAAATCGACTTCAGATACACTATTCGCGTAGCTGAAGTTGCGTATCTTAGGTCGACACCCCCCACCCAGTGTAGATCTAGTAAGTAAATGTGACCAGTGTACAACTCTCACTTTCCGGCTCTTTTTTCCTAGACCTAATCACTCTCTTGCTTTGTGCTTGGAGTTCCATCCCTTCCCTGTGCCAGATGTAACTCTAAACACAAGTCCTTTAGCCAGTACCAAAGCAAACAGCCATGACTCCAAAATACTCCCCAGTCTGCCTCCCCAGCCCTACTACACGCCTGATAATGCCCTATTTCAATTACTGTTGCTTTCCCTACACTGTTCCACTTGTAAACATGGATAAATATAAATATAGATACTCATTGAAAAAGGAGGAAAAAAACCAGGAAAACTGCCACAAAAAACTTTGTTCGATTAGAGATTGCTAGAAAATGCATTCAATCATTACACTCATTAACAATGAAAGAAATCTCCAGTTAAGACAACATTAACACACACAAACACCTAAAGGCAAATGATTTAGAGACAGTCAAAAAAATTTTCCAACAGAATTTTTTTTGGCCAGTAAACACAGATTTGTTGAAAGCGAAACATTTAGAAGCAATGTGCCAGTTTTGACAAAAGTTTGTTTAAAAACAAAAATTGAAATAAATGTTTTGCTCCATTTAACCTTTACTGAACATGTTTTGATTCTTATTTCAATTTTTTAAATTTTATATATTATAAAATCAAATCAAAATAGGAATGAAACATTTCAATTTTGTAAAAACAAAATATTTCTATGAACCCCAAATGAATTCCCCCCCCTAGAATTTCATTTAACAGGACATTTCAACACTTGTGTGTGTTCTGTTTCAGAATGGAAGATATTTCTAAGTCACAAAATTCCCTGCAAAATTAAACATCTGGTTCCCACCCAGCTCTAGAGTCTGTACTCAGATATAATAAACACAAAATCACTCAGAGACTCCTTGGCTTCACGCATCCTTTAATTTCTAACATACAAACAATACAATTTGTGCACACATTCAATTCCTTACAACCACACAACTTTAACTTCAGTCTTAATGTTCTTCCATGTACAAACAACAGACTTCACTAGTACACATGTTTAGAGGGAAACTCTTTTTAACTAGCTGAGGTTGGAGTTCAGGTTGTGCATTTCAATGAGACTGTGAAGAACTGAACATGCATTTTGTGGTCGGTTACAATTGCACTAGAAAAGAAATAGACTGCATAGCTGAGGAGTTAGTGCTTTTAGGTATTGTGATATATGAATAACTTCATGGGAGTCGAGGTAGCATGACATTAATACTGGCTTAACTAAAGTTCCTTGATTTCGGCATTGTTAAGAAATGCATGTAGAGCTACAGTTGCTTAACACAGTTCTTTGTGTGGCTTTATTATACCTCTAATACATATGCTTTCACTAAAATTATAGAGGTGCTTGTAAACTTTCAGCTATTCCGTTTTTTATAATCCACCATAATTATATATTTTCTGAATATTCACTACTCCCTCCAAGTTTTTTTCCACTGCAGTAAAATATCCACAGTTTATCTAAGATAGAGCATTGACCTGCTAAACCCAGGGTTGAGAGTTCAATCCTTGAAGGGGCCATTTAGGGATTGGCCCTGCTTTGAGCAGGGTGTTGGACTAGATGATCTCCTGAGGTCCCTTCCAACCCTAATAATAATCTAAGATCTTTAGTGACTTATAGTGCTCTCCTGTTGAACAGGCAAGCTGACCAACAAAGGGAATACAAGTCAGCAAAACCTACTTCCAGAATTATGCTGACATAATTTCTGATAAAGTAACATTAATTTCAACTGCAATGAAAACTGGAGATGGAGAACATCAAAGTTTGGCTAAAGAGAAAAAATACTTTGACTTCTGAGCACTACAAACAGTGGCAAGACTATGAAAAGCTCGCCAATGTCCCTTTAAACTAATTATTTTAAAGGTATTTCCTAACCTACAGAACGCTACCTCTGTACCACCTAGGATGAAATCTCTTACAACATCAGCCTCTTAACCAGAAAAGTTAATCCCAACATTTTATTTACTAAAATTAGACTATTTTGTATATTTAAAATGAAAAAAGTATAATGAAATGTCACTAAGATTATGACACTGAGATGTAAATACTTTTTGCTCACTTTTGATTAAACAAATAACAGGGTCTAAGCCTACAGGCTAACCACCATTAATCATTGTTAGTCTAGAGTCTGCTGACTGTCAGAAACCTGCTTTGTGTGTGTGTGTGTATCCTAGCATAAAGTACAAATTGATACTATAATGAATATGTGATGTGCTATACTATTCTGTGTTCAGGACAACTCCCAGAATGCAGCTGAACTGAATATCTGCTTTTGAAAACTAATCTCATAACGTGGAGTTTCCTTCAAACTGATGTTACTATGCACTGATGAAGTATTATGGCAGCTGTCATCTTTGTTACGAAGAGAAACAGCATAGAGGGTATTTAAAACCTATATATGATTTCAACAGAAAGGAAACAGAATACAAAAAAAAAAGAGTTGTTTTCTTAGGATAAGACAGAAAAAAATTATAACACGGATATATACTTATCTTTTCAAAGATGAATGAGTACAGAGTACCCTGCTTTTAAAGAGGATAACTCATTAGATCAATATATGCTAGAACAGCATGAACATTCAAAGATTGGACCTGCATTCAAAGCACCAGTTTGGAAGTTTCCATTTGCAACTCTAAAGAATTATCAGTGAATAAACTCAAAAAGAAAAAAAGGAAAAGGTTATTCTTTATACACAGTAAAGGTAATCATCTATCCTACATCTCCATTTTGTCATCATATCCCATGTTCTCACATTGCAAACAAATGAGTAGTGCAATGAGCTCAAGATGTGTATATAAGATTATAGAAATACCTTCCTCCATTAAGGCACAGGGTGTTTATAAAGTTATGAACTGATAAACTCCCTGGGCTTGGTGAGAATCTATCAGACAATCACCAACATGACTTGGCCCTCTGGCTAAGTCTCAAATTCTGCAGTTACAAACGTCACTGAGGCTGGTAAGCCAGAATGACGTGACCATCCCAGAAAGGATGAAGGGAAAAAGGACACCAGAGAGAATGTACCAATATTTATAAACTAAAAACCTGATACACCCCTTTTATCATCATCATCTACACCCAGTCTTTAGTCCCACTTCCCAATGACTTCTCTTACCTCTCAGGCAAGTCCGGTTTCTTAGGAAGGAAGGCCTCAACTGTATCCAAACTCAGTACCTTTCCCCAACGTGATCATCTCTCCTCTTACCTCTTTCTGGAGCTGTTTTTCCCCTTGGCACTCCCTCAGCCTCCCAGTCTCCTTGGGTGTTGACTCTGCTCTCTCCCCCTGGAATGAGCTAGGTCTGGGCTTATATAAAACCCCAGGCCCCTCTCACCACCAGCATCCTCTGAGAGGGCTGGGTAATTGGAGTCAGCTAGTTGCATTTTTCTTTTCTCCCCAACCTGACAGTTCACTTTCACATTTTGGTGTCAGAGGTAGGACTGCTTCCCAGGGAAACTGTGGAACTGCCAGAGAGGTAAGGGAACTTATGGGGAAATGGGAAAACTTTAGGTGCAGATCATGATAAACTACCAATACACCCCTTTATATGTATCCCTACATTCTTTCTGGTACCCTTTCCCCACCACGGCCATTTTTGTGGTGGTCAGGTCATCCTAGCTCATCAGACTTGGTAACATTTGGAGCTGTGTTTGGGGCTTAGCTGGAGGGCCAAGTCACATTACTGTTTGTCTTCTGAACTCGCCTGGAGCTGATGAGAAGCTACTGGTTCATACAGGTGAGAACCGATTTCCCATTACACTAATTTTTAGCTCTTCAGTGCATGGAATATATCTTTAACAATACTGTAACCACTAAATGCACTGTGTTTATCTTCAGCAATAGCATTTTAATATGAGCAAAAGCAAATTACAACTTCATTTAACCAATAATTTCCTTTCCAAGACTGAGGCAAGTTTGCACAGACTCTGGGTTCTTCCCTTCTCCTTGGCCAGACAAGTGGGTGTGGGGACGAATCAAATCTTACAATTTTTGCTTTTTCTAGGAATCTCCACCAAGTTCTCCAATTTGATTTCTTCCAATCCAAAAGAAAATGTGTGTTAACCTACAATAGCTCCTTATTCAGAACAAAGTTCCTCTGGATGAGAGTCTGGCCAGAAAAATCATCAGGTAAATGGCATAATAATTTTCCATCTCTATGACCAGGTCTGCTACAGCAGTACTTCAGCAAGCACCTAAGCTGTGAAAAAGGGAGCATGGACAAGCTATCAGGAAAAAAAATGTGTACTAGAAGCACTGGTGAAAAAGATAGGAAGGGGAGACAGTATACTCCAGCTCCCTATCCTTGTGGCAAATGGCTCCTTAACGAACACACAGCCCTAAGTACCGTGTGACTAAAGGTTTTATCAGCAAATGCACATACATTCAATGCAAAGTAAATGTGTGGAGAGAGTGTCAAGTGACTGCTTTGCAGAATTCGTCCACGGATGTTTTTCTTTACTCAAGTTGCCAAAGCCACTCAGGTGGAGCGGGCTTTCATTCTTACTGAGCAAGCAACTTCCATCACCTATGGGCCTCAGGATGCCGGCTTTGATCAATGTGGAAAAAACATACTGCAAATAATCTAGAACCTTGAAAGGAAAAAAACAGGGCCCAGTGGATTCTCTTATGACCCATGGACTTCCTGGTGCCAACTGGCAGAGAGGAAGCAAAGGGATCCCCTGGGTTGTATATCTGCATAATAGTTGACCAAAGCGTGGCACATGAGGTGTCTACTGAGAGCCAACAACCCACTGGTGGTCATAATCATTGCGAAATGTGTATCTGGATGATATTTAAAGAGTTATGTATTTATACTAAAAATTATGTTCTCAAGGTGCTGGAGTTAAGGCAGATCACCAGGAGGTGAAATACCTCGGAAACGTTATTTTCAGGCAGGGGGTACCTGACACCTATCTCCCAGTCAAGTGTGTTATTATTTGTCTCACAATATAGGTCTATCTGCATATTAAGTCAGGTGAACTGAGAGATTGCAAAATCTGCAAGAAAGGAAGTTTGCAGGAGGAAACAAAGAGCAAGAGGGAGGGGTCCTGTTTATTAATAAAGAAAAAGGACTGTTCTCATATATCTTGGGGTGCAAGGGAACACATGGGACTCTTCATATAGGAGGCAAATGGACTGCCTTGAAAGGAGGGTCACAGCCAACCTGGCTGTAAAGTGCTACATGGATTTTGGATGTACAATACTCTACAAGGCATGAGAGTATTTTGTTAATTAAGTCTACGCTCTAGAATGCATGCTATGATTTTATTTTATATGTAATCATTTGTTTCCAATACTTCTGCTTGTTATTACTTGAACCTGTGCTCTGCTAAATAAACTTACATTTGATTTTATTATATACATATCTAAGTAAAGCAGAGAGATGTGATCTGAGGTGGAACTGGTAAGCTGGCGTGTTCTGTTTGTTTGGTAGCAGCAAATCTGTGAACACTATAAGTATTCGGTGGATTGGGGCTGGACACGCACAAA
This sequence comes from Mauremys mutica, assembly GCF_020497125.1. Taxonomy (NCBI): domain Eukaryota; kingdom Metazoa; phylum Chordata; order Testudines; family Geoemydidae; genus Mauremys; species Mauremys mutica. The sequence goes on from NC_059074.1 coordinate 75,589,244, forward strand.
CATAAAATGTCCTTGATACCTGAGAAACCATATAAATGCATTCATGAAACCCAACATATTAAAAAATGGGTAAAAAACAGGGAAAAGCAGTACACTAAAAGGAGAGAAAAATGGAGAGACACAAATAGGAGACAGGAGTCCATAGGCACAACAGAAATGGATCCAAAACATTTCTTCGCTGATAGTTTTAAGGACTTAGATAAGAATGAGACCACCAAAAGAAACCTTTTGTTAATCCAACAGACTGCCAATCAGTTTGTTCATCCTTTCTAAAACAGACCTATTCTTAAACACATTTTTCCTAGTTTAAAAAGTATTTTCTTTAAATGATGAAAAATATAATGAACATAGTAATAAATGACAAGACTTTCTGGGGCAGACAGTGTCCCAGAGTACACTCAAAACAATAAAATGTTTTGCCTGGGTTTTGTGCATTTGAGATATTATGAGTAACAACAATATTTATATAAAATTAAACTATTCTATGTGTATTGTGATAGCCTGAAACATTTTCAGGCTGGAATACAGCTATTTCCTCATTAATTCAGACTGAATACTGAGCTGATTAGAATGAGGAATGAGGCCCAGAGTTTGAATATCACACAATTATGAATAACCCTCTTTAGACTGAATGTTGTTATTTTAATACTAAAAACTTTAAATGAAAAACTACAAAACCAAAGTGAGCTGAAAGGAAAACTATTTTCTTTTAAAAGTTCAACCCTTTTGGCCCCGCCTCCTTGCGCCCCTTCCCACAATCTCCACTACTTTCCTCTTACATCCTCTCTCTTATCTCCTTCCTCCCTCCCCACTCATTCCCTTCAGCCAGGTTCTTCCCAGAAGAGCTATAATGCACTGGTGCCCAGGGGTGACTGTATTAAGAAAAAAAACTTTGTAATTGATTCTGAGTTGAAAATTTGTTCCCTGAGCCATGCCCTGCAATTTTAAAATGGAAAGTGATTGAACCAGCTTCAACACTTGGGGAGGTGGTGGAAGAGAACATTTCTCCTTTAGCCCCAAGAGCAGCTCCAATTCTAGCTAGGAGCACTCTCAGTAACTGCTGTTGCACTGCAGGGGAAGGAGAATGTAACTGCTTGTTCTATTGCCTTCTTCCTTGCCAGGGTCTGGGAACCCCAAGGAGAGCTTCCTTGGGTCCCGGGGGAATGCCCAGCAAAGGATGGCTCCTTTTCCCCCCACACAACCAGCCAGGGCATCCAAAGAGTTGAGAAAAAGGAAAAGCTGAGAACCAGTTATGGTTCCCCAATTCTCTCCTTACTACAGATTAGAGAAGCCTACAGATAGCTAAAGTCTGAGCAGAAAGCTATAGTCCCCAACACAGTGTACTAACAGTTGAGCACAGTGTATTCCAGCCACTCCCCATGGGCAATATACCCTCTGCATTGGGGACTACAGGGTGGAAGGGAGAGGAGCTGTCTATGCTGGCCCTAAAGCCATTGATGACTCCCCCATGCTGAGTGTATTCTTCCCATGGAATTTACAGGTGGTTCCTGCATCTTCCGTGTTGCAGAGGAGTGGATCTGCAAAGGCACTAGAATAGGACAGTGAATCTGATTGTGACCTCTTGACTTTTTCAAAATAATATGCAAAAGCTTGGAGATCGCTGCTTTAGTGTATTTTGTGTTGTGTTCCAACACTGAATTGCGTGGAAGATGCTGAGATTTTCCCCAATACAAATAATAAATACAAATACACTGTATGGTAATTATTTTAGGGAGAAGAGTCCTGATGCCCTATGTAGACAGGGACAATGGAAAAGATGAAGGGTTTAAATTATTTTTAAAATTATTTCTATTTCAGTAGTTTGATTTTTAGAATTTTTCCTTCTCTTTCATGTACTGTAAAATTTGGAATGTTTCGAATGAAAGGAATGAAAAGCCACAGCAGTGTGCATGTTCTGGCAAACAGATGAAAAATTCTGAGTTCAAGAGGCAGAACTGAGGGATTGTAGTAGCTAAGTTGAAATGTACATGCTCAGAGTCTGGTTACCTGAACATTGATTGACTAATAACAATCACCAAAAGTATACAGAGTCACTTATTATATGACCATTGAGAAATAACTATACAATGATTATGTAAATCATATACCCACAACCAGAATGCAAGGAATTGCATAACCAGTGAGGAAAAAAATATATAACTTTGGATCAGTAACTATACAGCATTTCTGCCCTCTGGTTGAGACAATTCCATTTCAGTATAATAAGCATTTTTTCCTTACCTCATAAGGCAGTTTATCAAAATACCCATTAGTTGTCCATTCCCTGAGGGCTGTAACACTGAACTGTTTATTAAGACTATCCATTTCACAGCCATTCTTTTCTTCATCATCATCTTCATCCAAATCATTCATATCTATCATCGATGTCTTAAGTGAAAGTACAGGTCTCTCTTTCACACCATGTAGTACTACTGCATCTAATTCAGCGTAATAGTCCTGAAGGGAACTATTTACTTCCAATCGAATTAGATTTGTGGGAAAGTCAATTTGTTTAATACAAGGTGTGAACTGGCGAGCCTGAGGAGAATTCACCTTGGTAGGTGCTTCTGACCAAAGGATTTCCCACCTACAAAAGAAAAATTGCACATATAATACAGTGATTAATACAAAAAGATGAGTTACTAATGTAAGCTCTGAACTTACGCACAATGTGCTACTCTGGCAAAAGTACAAGTATTTAGTAAGTTAGGAACATGGCTGAGAGGCCAGTTAAGATTGCTTTATTTCCCTAGATGTCAATAAATATCTGAAAAAGAAAAAAATTAACAGGCTCATCACATATAAGGATTATACAATTACTGTACTTCCTCTGCACTACGGCTAGAACAGGATGTGTGCTCATGAACATACAAATGTGCTCTTTTACTAACACAAACATACAAATCCTTGTAACATATCACAATTTATGCAAGTGTGGCAAAAAGGAGAATAAGCTTGTATAGTAAACGTCATATATTAGTACAAATATACTAAATAGAGAACAGAGGGTCACATGAAGAACCATACAAATATTTAGCCAAAACTTCTTTCTAATTCCCCTCCCCACAAGCACATTTTTAACAAAAAACCTATATATTAAATATTATAACATTAAGTCATTAAAAAAGGAGTTGTTAATCCATTTAATAATGACAATTTTTAAAGTGTCTAAGTTCTATTTTGTTGACTTTTGAGCAGATAAGCAAGAATTTCTCTTCTAAGTCATTCACTGTGAAATGCCTCTTTAGTAGGGACCTACCAAATTCATGGTCCATTTTGGTCAATTTCATGGTGGTGTAACTGTAGGGGTCGGGACCCAAAAAGGGGCTGTGGGGGGATCGCAAGGTTATTTTAGGGGAGTTGCAGAATTGCCACCTTACTTTTGTGTTGCTGCTGGCAATGGTTCTGCTTTCAGAGCTGGGCAGCCAGAGAGCGTCCAGCTCTAACAGCAGCACCTCTGTGCTACCCTTACTTCTGTGCTGCTGCCTTCAGAGCTGGGTCCCTGGCCAGCAGCCGCTGCTCTCCAGCCACCCAGTTCTGAAGATAGCAACCCTCTTTTGGGTCAGGACCCCCAGTTTGAGAAACACTGGACTCCCCCCTCCCATGAGATCTGAATAGTATAGGGTAAAAGCACACAAAAGATCGATTTCACAGTCTGTGACACATTTTTCACATCCATGAATTTGGCAGAGCCCTACTCATTAGTGCAATTTTATGGATAAGAATTTAAAAAAAACAAACTTCAGGTCATCTTTGATCATTTGTAAATTTCTTGATTTTTTTTCTTTTGGTAACAAGCATTTTTTTGAACATTTTTATCCTCCCTGATAGTACATGGACCCAATGGCAGGAGTACCAGGATATGAATGAATTCCCATTCATACATCCTCTCTGATGCACCTCCTTCAGTGAATGGCAGCATCACCAGTAGCAAACCACACATGGAGTAGTCTAGAGAAAGAAGAAAAGCCCCATCCCCACCAAGGCTGCCGTGCTCCCCAGCCTTGTAGACAGGCCTGGGAATGGAGAGAGGTCTGCTCTTTAAATGTATTCTGCATACTCCAGGCCACAGGGAGGGGTTTTGCAGGTGCTCCAGTCACAGCTGCTACTTCACACTGCTCCCGCTCCTTCTGCTTCCTTGACCAGGTAGACAGATGACAGGGAAGGAAACCTACAACAGCTACTGCTGCTGTTACGTATGGCGTCGTATCTGCAGCATTCTCAGCACCCTATATATAAACCCAGTGAACTTTTACCAGTTGTAGCTCCCTCCCACTTCCGACTATCCTTGTCCCAGCTTCAAAGATCTCACACAGCTTGGCTATCCTTTGTCACACTGATCTCGGAGACCTGACACTGATTCTGCAGTAATTGGGCTCCCTTTCTGATAGAAGCTACCAGCACTCAATCTGTAACAATCTGTATGCTGATGATAACTACTTCTGAATATTTAGACAAATCAAAACATCGTTTACTCATACCAATACTGGACAATTAACTTGTCCTGTTAAACAGAAAATAAAACGTAAGCAACGTTTCCACTAAAAAAAAATTACTCAGTGCAAATAAGGCCTGGAAATTTCACTTGACAAAATTAAAATCCAGAATAGGAACATATATCCATGGTTACCAGAAAATTTCCTTACTTCAATAATAAGGTCAACAGATCTGTTACATGGTTACTACAGCCTGCTTTCAGCTTGGCGGCAGAACCAGACCTATCAGTCACTGGCAGTGGGGGAATTTCCCACCTCCTGACATTGACATTGTAATTGTCATTACTACTCCAGCCAGGTTAATTCAAATCTACTTTTTAAAATTACAGATTGTGTTAAATATACAATTTCTCCTACCGCAGAGTATGGTAAATTCTACCTAATGACAACAAATCCAAATCCTTGGATGCCAATTTCCATCTCTATTCTGAATGATCCATTTGTCTTCAAGGTGGGCTGTGTCTATGGATTTTATTACTCAAAAGGAAATTTTCAGATAAACATGGATAAATTCTTCTATTCTCCTTCATGCTAAGGTCCACAGAGCTGTCACAACAGGATTTTCATATCAGTGTGCCTCCAGGATGGAAAGCAGCAGCATCCTTTAAATATGGACATCTAAAACATGCTGGATTATTGTGATTGAATGCATCCTTGTAGTCACATTCTACACACCATTGTAATAATCTTTGTACAAAATATCCCTTGTAATGTATCATTTGAAAACTTAACTTGCTGGTCAATAATATCACAGTAAAAAGTATAGCACAACAGGGGGCAGGGATAGCTCAGTGGTTTGAGCATTGGCCTGCTAAACCCAGGGTTGAGAGTTCAATCCATGAGGGGGCCATTTAGGGATCTGAGGAAAAATCAGTACTTGGTCCTGCTAGTGAAGGCAGGGGACTGGATTTGACAACCTTTCAAGTCCCTTCCAGTTCTATAAGATAGGTATATCTCCATATATTGTGTGTTAAGTTATAAAATCCCCCTGTATATTACTAGCTCATGCTCAAAAATCACACAGCCCTGCACCAGGAAAAGTCCTAAACACAGAAATGTGTGCATCTCGATTTAATAAAAGTTGTAAACAGGGTCCTAAGACAGGAGATAAGGAAAACCTGCATTTCAGCAGAGGGGAGAAGAAACAGCATGCACACTCTTTCAACACCAGGCACCATGTTGCCTTCTTTACTGTTTGAATGAACTTTAACTAGGAAAGTTAAATGCATTTCCCAGAGTGACTGAACTATAAAAGTGAGGGGCAAAAACACCCAAGTTCTCTCTCCCTCTTCATCTCTCTCTTTTTCACCTAAAACAACAAAAGAAACAGTGTTTGGATTTTGCTAGCAGATTCTGGCCTCAGAATTTGGTCAGAAATGTTTCTGGGAAGCTGTGGTAAGAGCTTCACCTTGAACCAAGTCTAGCTTGTTAAATGTAGAAAGCATTTTATTTTTCTCTCTTGTAACCATTTCTGACTTTAATGCCTTATACCTGTACTCACTTTAAATATCTCTTTGTAGTTAAAAAAACATATTTTATCCAGAAATAAAAACTAAGGCTGTAAAGTGATTAAAAAACAAATCGCAATTAATCGCACTGTTAAACAATAATAGAATACCATTTATTTAAATATTTTTGGATGTTTTCTACATTTTCAAATATATTGATTTCAACTACAATAGAATACACAGTGGACAGTGCTCACTTTATATTTGCTTTTGATTACAAGTATTTGCACTGTAAAAAACAAATGAAGTATTTTTCAATTCATCTAATACAAGTACTGTAGTGCAATCTCTTTATCATGTAAGCTAAACTTACAAATGTAGAATTACGTACAAAAAAACCTGCCTTCAAGAATAAAACAATGTAAAATTTTAGAGCCTGCAAGTCCACTCAGCCCTACTTCTTGTTCAGCCACTCACTCAAACAAGTTTGTTTACATTTTCAGGAGATAATGCTGCCCGCTTCTTGTTTATAATGTAACCTGAAAATAAGAACAGGTGTTTGCATAGCACTGTTGTAGCCGGCGTCACAAGATATTTACGTGCCAGATGCGCTAAAGATTCATATGTCCCTTTGTGCTTCAACCACAATTCCAGGGGACATGTGTCCATGCTGACGACGGATTCTGCTCGATAATAATCCAAAGCCATGTGGACTGACACATGTTCATTTTTATCATCTGAGTCAGATACTACCAGCAGAAGGTTGATTTTCTCTTTTGGTGGTTCGGGTTCTGTAGTTTCCGCATCAGAGTGTTGCTCGTTTAAGACTTCTGAAAGCATGCTCAACTCCTCATACCTCTCAGATTTTGGAAGGCATCTCAGATTCTTAAACCTTGGGTGGAGTGCTGTAGCTATCTTTAGAAATCTCACATTGGTACCTTCTTTGAGTTTTGTGAAATCTGCAGTGAAAGTGTTCTTAAAATGAACAACATGTGCTGGGTCATTATCTGAGACTGCTATAATATGAAATATATGGCAGAACGCAGGTAAAACAGAGCAGGGGACATACAATCCTTCCCCAAGGAGTTCAATCACAAATTTAATTAATGCACTATTTTTTTTGAACAAGTGTCATCAGCATGGAAGCATATCCTCTGGAATGGTGGCTGAAGCATGAAGGGGCATATGAACATATGAGCATATCTGGCACATAAATACCTTGCAATACCAGCTACAAAAGTGCCATGCAAATGCCTGTTCTCACTTTCTGGTGACCTTGTAAATAAGAAGAGGGCAGCATCATCACCTGTAAATGTAAACAAACTTCTTTGAGCGAGTGGCTGAACAAGAAGTAGGGCTGAGTGGACTTGCAGGCTCTAAAATTTTACATTGTTTGGTTTGAGTGCAGTTATGTAACAAAAAAAAAATCTATATTTGTAAGTTGCACTTTCATGACAAAGATTGCACTATAGTACTTATATGAGTGAATTGAAAACTCCTATTTCTTTTGTTTATCATTTTTACAGTGCAAATATTTGTAATAAAAAGATACACTTTGATTTCAATTACAACACAGAATACAATATATATGAAAATGTAGAAAAACATCCAAAGTATTTAATAAGTTTCAATTGGTATTCTATTGTTTAACAGTACAATTAAAACCGTAATTACAATTATTTTTTTAATCATAATTAATTGTTTTGAGCTAATTGTGTGAGTTAACTGCGATCAATCAACAGCCCTAATAAAAACTAACCCAGTATTGGGAACTGTGTGGGTAACTCCATTTATGGTAGCAAACTGTTGTACATTGAGAGACAATGGACCTAATGTATCTGGACTGTCCAGAAGAGAGTTGGACAGTGCAGAACACATTTTGGGGGGGGGGGGGGGAGAGGGGAATCTGGGACTGTACTGGGCTGCTGAAAGCCAGAGTGTGACTGGTGTTTGCTGTCAGGCTGCTGGGGTAAGAGTTTCTGGACCAGGGCTGTGGCTATACACAGACATTCAGGGTGTAACCTGCATGTTGTCTGGCTGTTTGAGAGGAGCCCAGGTTGACTGGTCTGAATTGCACTCTGGAATGTCATAATTACATATAACTATCTTTATCTTCCCCTGGACACTATGGCCTGGAGAAGACAGCCAAAAGAAAAGAAATGGCATTGTCTAAGACTGGATAACCAACATTCAGAATCTGGTGAACTAATGACCACCTAGCAGATCTCACTACAGAAGGCTCTGCTCTAAGATTGTCAGTGCTCTTAAGGACTGGAGTTTGATGCTTAACCAAAGGAGGAACATTTCTTGAATTTATTTAAGGAATGAATGCTATGACAGGAGTAAAGACTACCTGTCTGAATTAAAAATACAATGCCAGTTCTCATTAGCGAAAACTCCCAACCTTCTGTAAAAAAACCTCAAGTGACTGGAGACAGTACATATTGGGAAGCCTACTCTAATGGATAGGAAGTATAACAATACCTCCTGCAGGGATTCAATATGGGTAGTACTGTAAAGAGCAGAATGGGGTTCCAAGGTCATGGATGAGAACCTCTCTCTAGACAACTACAGGACTTCTTAGCGGTGCATGAAGCACAGAGTGATTACAGAGCCACATGAGGGGAAACTACTCAGGGCATGGATGTTCCTATGTTCACAAAGCCTCTCTTGAATAAACTGTTAATCTTTTGGTCCTCACAATCCTTAGGGGCCCTTGGGTTTAGAAATTTCCAATGCAGAGAGTGGTCCTGGAGAAACTGAAGGAAGGTGGTGTTAAAAGTGAAGAGGCGGAAAAAATTACTTATTTGGCCTAGCTACACTTAGTATAGCATTTCTGAGCGGTTCTCCGGGTAGATCTTTTTTATTCTGGAGTGCCATTCAGAGTGCACAGTCTTCTCCAGAGACTCTGGTATAAGAAAAAGTCAAAAGAAACTATCTTCCATCTTTACATCTTGGAAGGGTTCTAACGAACTGGGATCTGGGGAAAAGTATAGGGAAGAGAAAATTAGATCCATCAGCTTATCCACCTTATTCTGCACAAAAAGGCAATCCTCATCACCTGGATAGGTCCAAGTATGACATGGACAGTTCATTCTTCACCACTGATAACTTGAGCAAATGCTTGTGATAGTTGGACAACTGCTCAGATAAGAGGCTGGTTGGAACTTCTGTAATGCCTCCCTTCTTGCGATGGTACTTGGAAAGAAGGAGATCCAGGGTAACTAATGAAAAACAAAGCAGCCAGGAACACTTATAAGTCACAAGATCTGGATGCCTAAGAAGCTCCACAGGGCAGGGAGGGGGGAGAAGCAGGGCCTTCTTTTTTCCTATGAGGAATTGAGACAAACTATTTTGTCTAAAAGTATGGGATGGGGCTCAAAAGGTTCAATTAAATAATAGAATAATCTGAGGCTTTAGGGATGGATGCCTAACAGCACTGCTCCTAGAAAGAGAACCCTTGGTTGACATCTTTGAAAACGAATCGAGAGAGACAGCATGGGTCTGAGATTCTGAGCAGAAGAGAGACCAAACTACAGAGATTTTCATCTTCCCTTGTACAGTTTGGGCAAAAAAATCTTACATAAGTAGCAGGGGTGGGAGCCCATACCTTGAGCATTATTTCCCCTCTCACTGATCTGTTCTTTGATTCTTGCAGTCATGCTTAGTCTCATTTAAAAGAAAGCAGGTGATAAACTGGCTGTGTACATCTGAAAAGCCAGGGCCTACTTATGTAAGAGACCCCAAATCGCCCGACAACCATTTTCAGTGAGACTGCTGAATAGTGGAAACACAGCACAGATCACTTTTATCTGTTATTGGCCTAGTAGATACTGGAGAAGCTGTAGACGTGATGTATCTTGATTTTAGTAAGGCTTTTGACACAGTCCCACCATGACATTCTCATAAGTAAATTAGGGAACTGTAGTCTAGATACAATTATTATAAGGTGGATGCACAACTGGTTGAAAGACCATACTCAAAGAATAATTATCAATAGTTTGCTGTCAAACTGGGGGGGGGGGAGTATCTAATGGGGTTCCAGGGATTTGTCCTGGTTCCACTACTATTCAATATTTTCATTAACTGCCTTGAATAATGGAGTGCAGCGTATGCTTATAAAATCTGCAGATGACACCAAGCTGGGAGAGGCTGGAGGACAGGATTAGAATTCAAAACTACCTCGACAAATTAAAGACTTGGTCATGCAGTTGGGAAAAAGGCTAATATCATTCGGAGGTATATTAACATGAGTGTCGTATATATGACACAGGAGGTAATTTTCTCTCTTTTCTTGACATTGGTGAGGCCTCAGCTGGAATAATGTGTCCAATTCTGGGTGCCACACTTTAACAAAGATGTGGACAAATTGGAGAGAGTCCAGAAGAAAGCAATAAAAATGATAAAAGGTTTAAAAAACCTGACCTATGAGGGAAGGTTAAAGAAACTGGGCATGTTTAGTCTTAAGAAAAGAAGACCGAGGGGCGACCAGATAGTCTTCAAATATGTTAAGGGCTGTTATAGAGAGGCCACTGATCAAATATTCTCCATGTCCACCGAAGGTAGGACAAGAAGCAGTTAGGCTTAATCTGCAGCAAAGGAGATTTAGGCTAGATATTAGAAAAAATTTTTAACTATAAAGATAGTTAAGCTCTGGAATAGGCTTCCAAGGGAGGTTGTGGAATCCCTATCACTGGAGGTTTTGAAGAGCAGCTTAAACAAACACTTGTCAAGGATGGTCTAAGTATACCTGGTCTTGCCTCAGTGCCAGAGGCTGGATTAGACAACCTTGAGGTCCAGCCCCACATTTCTGTAATTTTAATGCCCTGCCTCCTTCCTTCTGCTGCTGCTAGCTGTAAGGAATTCTAAAACAAGGAAATTCTCTAGTTCCTATGATATCCTAAAGAAGGACTTACCCTCTAGTTACCAAACTGCTGCTAGGTTGGAGGAAGCCAAAACTCAGGAGATTCCTGCCTGAAACAACAGAGGGTCACAAAGTCCTGAGGAATCTTCATCAGCTTTGCACAGAGGCAAAAGATTAGGTTGTCAATGTGATTGCAGTATCTCAAACATGCCAGAAGTGGAGCCAAAAAGCAGCTTGATTTAAAAACAAATATCAGAAGAGGGATCTTCTGTTTACTTCCTAGAAGGGAATTTCCAACAGAAATAATATTTAACTCTTGTACAGAGCTTTTCATTCAGAGATATCAAAGTGCATTACCAAGGAGGTATGTATCATTATCTCCTTTCAACAGGGAAACTGGTCCAACGATAGTAGTCAGAGAACAATGGATACCCACACAGGACAAAATGCATTTTATGTAAATCTGGGGAAGATAAATCACATAAAACACACCAAAACTTAAGTTCCAATACTGCCAACACTTTGCTACTCTTGGTTTTGGCTCTGCACAAATGAATGCTGACCAATTAAGTTCTGGGGGGAAAAAAATGAGCTTAGTACTTGAAAGCTCTTTTGCTATAATTTTCTCAATTAGCAGTACTTGAGGAATTTCATCAGGTTGTGGGTGTATCTGTATCTTAAAAAAAATTCAGATTATCGGCTTTAGTAGTCTCACTGAAACCAAGCACTACACTTGATAGCAAGCACTTGCAGGATCAGACCCTTATTCTCCTACCTCAGTGAACAATGTTTCAACTTTATAAACATTTACATTTGTCCAATTATCTATAGTTAATGAAGTAACTAGGCACAATCCATAATCCATTCTGCCTTTTTAATCAACCACATTATGATTTACATTATGATTTACAATAAAAATAAATGTTTTTTAATTCTGATTCGTCTGGAGTAAACATGCCTGGATTGGTTTGTCTCAGAGAAAACTGGAGGAATTATTTTTGTGGAGATCACATCTGAAAGGGGCGGGGGAGGGGGAGGGAAGAAAATTGCTCCTTGGTCACCCTAATTCACCAAACTGAAGTAACTGCTGAATATGCCATAAACTCAAGAGGAAAGTGGTACCTATCATTAAATGTTTGCTCTGTTTGAGTAAATTATTTTCACTATTTTTTTCTCCTTTTAGAGCTTCCTTTAGTTTAGTAGGCAACTCTCATTCCTTTTATGTCAGTCTACCTCAGTAACTAGCTTATTCAGCCAAAATCAATCTGATCAAGGAATAGGTTTTCAAGAGGGAATTTTTTAAAAGATTTTTTAATATTAAAAGGCATATTATTTCTTATGAGCAAAAGAATTAAATGGATTCAAAGTTTAGATGTTTTGGTAAAATACCATTAGTTTATATATATCAATAAAAACACTCAATATCATTATTTCCTTTCAGTCCTTTCATTACTATCCTAGATATTACTATAGCTCAATATTGCCAAACAAATTAGTAAACCAATTTTGGGGTGACACATATGAGTAGTTAAAACAAAGAGAAATAAAGAAAAATCTATTTTTGTAAACATCAACAGTGCATGGTCAGATAACTGAAAATATTTTAACACAAACTGATAGACCATGAATGGCTTCTATTTGGATTCCAAATTCACAAAGACTGAAAGCTGATTTTTCAGTGTACCTACCCGCAAATGGTTTTCATGTTACAGTGCTTTGAGTTTTCTTATTTCATGGTTAGAAAGATAGTGAATTAAATGTTAACTGTTTGGACTATTGCTGTTCTTTGAACTCAAATTTCTTACTTTTCAAGTATACAGATATTTATTCAATAAATGGGAAAAATTTAAACGAACAACTGTACCCAATAGCATCAATGGACATAAAAACCTACTAACCCAAGGACTACCTGCATGGCCAGGCCCCTCCAAAGTCCTCAATTTAGAGGTACAGCTTATAAAATATTTGTGTACAATTTACTGTGTAATATACTAGACTGTAATGTATTATTTTAAATTTAATGCATTTTTAAAATGAACTTACTACAGTATCTCTGTTGCTTTTGTTAAACCTTCTTTCCGGTCCTGGCCCAACTCCACTTTTTCACTTTCCCATACTGATTATATAGCTTTGCCCCATGTCGTTTTCAGCACTTTCTTCCTCTTATCTTTCTCGCCTCCTACAGCCCTTTACACCTATTTTACCCTAAAGTGTGTGCTTTACTTCCTCCTCTATTTTTTTTTTGCTTCTCTTACTGTTCCCCTTTAATCTCTCACTACATCTTAGGTCTTGTAATTGAGAAATGAGTGCAGCAGTGAATCTGCAAAAATCAGGTCAGTTTTATTCTGTTTCTGCAGTTTTTAAAAACTATGAACAACTACAGAATCAGGCACTGTATCTCTTCACTGGGGAGAGAACCCAAAAATAGAGACGAGTGGTGACCCCACACCCTCCAAACACACACCTAATCCATCCCATCCTACTCTCTATTTTTGGGTCCACCTCCACCATGAAAGGCCATGGTGTCAATTCTACTATCACACATAGCTTTTAAAAGTTCCAGAAGCAGTTTCATTGTTGCCCAGAGTTCCTAATAGTTGGAGTGAAAACTGACAAGATTCCAGTTAGTTTTCACTCTACTGTGTTTGACAAAGATATAAATAGCAGCAAAGACACAAACTATCTGTCTGAACATTTAGGAACAACAGACTGCATCAGTTTGCACTAGGTTCACGTTTGGAAAGTTATCTTTGCAATCACAGTGTATTAGAGGTTAAGGGTTTTTTCCCCTCAAAAAATTAAACTTTCAGTTCTACAGAAAGTGATGGCACTTGCCCAGGAAAGCTTCTTGCTCTGTACACGACAGGGAGTGGATTTTTCCAAAACTTGTAAATGGCTAATATTTTTCTAACATGGCTGCTTTTAGAGATGGTTGGAGGCCAGATTCTCTACTGCAGTCCCAGGTGGCTCAAAAGTGCTAGAATCTGGTCATAATTGACTCTCTGAAAATTACTTCAGAAAAGGAGAGAGACTCTTAGCTAGCATAAAGCCAGTTGAGCTGGCTCCTGTGCCAACCATCTCCCAATAAGGCTATGCTCATCAGCATAGCTGTGCTCCACAAGGCTGCTCTAATTTATGCCAGAGCTGAAGAAGCTACAGTTTAAAAATTAGGGAAATATAACTGACCATCCAGTGGCCCACTCCCACCCTTGTGCCAAATGGTTCTTGACACTAGAGAAAAACTAGCCCTGCATCTTCATACGGCTGATATGTTCTTTTTTGAGCTTGCATGTGAAACACTTAGTATAGCATTTCTTCCTTTTTATTCTTGCTATATAATATTACCACCTTCAGCACTCAGCTTTTAGATAGCACTTTTCATCCATAAAGGAGCTATGTATCATCCCTACTTTATAGATGGGAAAACAGAAGGCACAGCAACTACGTGATTTAATCAAGATCACCAAAGAGACCAGTCAAATGGCCAGGAACAGAACCCAAGTTTCCCAAGTCCCAGTCCAATGCCCCATCTAGTGACCCACACTGAATGGTAAAAAATAAACATCTGTAACAACATTAATGCAAAAGAGTTACCAGAAATGCTTAAGAAGGTTGTAACACCACAGAATCTAACCTGAATACTTTGAAAGCAGCCACTAGGCCTTATTTAACGTCCATAGCTCACAAGTATTACTTTGTCTACAGAGATGTCCCTGAATACAACATGATTACACAATATACTGAGAATGATTAAAAAACTGAATAAGGGCTATAAAATACAAATTAAGGACCAAATGCTGCCCTCACTTAGAATCATGCAGTTTCCACTTACTTACCGGTAATTAGCTCAAGATCTTAAATATAAGGAAGTACGTACACATCTATGAAAGTTTTTAATATCGTAAGATATGAAAATGTTGGAGGAACTGGCTAGTGCTAATACTCTGTATTTGGACATACTTATTCCTGCATTTCCATTATAAACTATTCTCAGGAACATATTACTTTAGCCTAAATAGTCACTCTAAGATAAAACATAGCATACAAAGTTTCACCTCAAGCAAACTTTTATTTTGTTTGTACTCAAATTTAGTTTAGGTTGTATTGGCAAATAAGGATTACATTCAAAAATTAAAAATAAATGTTGAGCAATAGGCACATTTTGCCTTACAACACAGTAAATCCAAAAATCTTCACCGCAAAATGGAACACTGTATAAACAATTTTGCCCTCACTATTTGGGGGAAAGAGTAAAAATTCCAGAGAAGCGTCATTTAATTAACAAGTTACTGTAAATGCATAGTAACTATTTTTTATCAAAAGTTCCATATAGATTATTTGTAGGTTTGGCCTGTTAGAAGAACTATTATTATACAAATGAAACCTGAATGAGCTTTGACCCTAAAATGGTCTCAATAAATAATCTATAACTACAAAATTGATATTAAACAATGTTGGAAACCAAAACACATGTACCCTGAATAAAACTGCTTTAAACATATACTGAAGTAAACAAAGTATTTGTGGGTCTGATATAAAGTACTCCAACATTGAGAATAGACTGAAACCCAACTTAAAAGTTCTTTTGTGGTTGTACTATTTAGTAAGTTAAAGAGAGAGAGACTCAGTAAAAGTTTACCTTACTTCAGCTGGTGTATTTTGGGAATAGGGATTTGCAGAACAAGCCAAAATCCTAATTACAGCCCCAGGGTGATATGTTTCCAGAACATGCACTGCTGTGGGATAAACTGGCTCCTCAAAAGCAAGCTCTACGTAGTCCTGGCTATAGAAGTTAGGTGGAGTCCTCTTGAACGGCAACTGAGCACTAGGACACTGATCCCACCAAGTTCCATAAGTTCGAAACACAGCAGTCTGAGTGAAGTCACCAGAACTGGGGTACACATTTGGAATACCTGCCAAATTCCACATGGTGTAGGACATGCTGTTTTCACTACCGTAATGAGAACTGAAATCCAACACTTCTTTGGCATACTGGACTACTTCAACATTGATAGGTAAGGCTCGGCTGTTTGATTCAATAGCTCTCCGACTGTTCATCATTTCTCCCCTTGTAGCTGTCCTGGCTCGGCGCCGAAGGCAGATATAGTAAAACATGCTGAGAACTGTTAACATGGGAAACACCGGTGACATCTAGATATGAATTACGAAGCTGCAAAAGGTCAGGTGTCCTATATAAGGTGCATTAACTCTTTGGGAGATGTTTAAAAAAATAGCTGAATAAAACAGAATGGTTAAACATGGTCAACAGAGAAAAATTTTCCAGAAGGAAACCAGTTTGCTTTCACTCATTCTAATTTGTCATCTTAAGACAACGCTGTCATTAAAAATCTAAAATCAAGTGGTTTCAATAGGGCCACTGAATTAAAAAAGGCAGTTATCTGGAAGTTAAATTGAGCCAAAAACTAAATTAACTATTTTCCATGTTAGATCACCAGCCTGCAGTAGTAACAACATTTTTGTTGTCAATGTAAAACCTTCAGCACTACCCTTTCATGTTGTCCATGAGAGCATGCATCCCTGATATAAAAGTCAGTGGACTCCAAAAGGATGTTCATTGGAGTCCATTAATAATATCAGCTGGATGTCTTCTATACAGCCATGACAAAAGGTAGGTATTCAGGGTTCTGTGACGGTGTCAGAAGCAGAAGTCTATATGCACGGTGTTGTATATCTGAAAAAAGAAGACATTTTGGTTCAGATATTTACTGTATTAGATTCAAAATTTGCTAAACCTGGACACTGCAGCCATGAAAACCATTTCTGCTAACTAGAACTGACAAAAAACAAGTATACCTACAGCAATAGTCTAATCTGTCAAACAAAACCACATTTCAGCAGTTATACTAACGTGTATTTTATATAAACTGTATGCTTATTCTGGATTACTTTCTGATCAAACAACATATAACCTAGAAAAATAAGCTTTAACAAGAGAGCATGAGATGAGGAGAAACGCTTCAATGATTTTTTTTTAAATTATTCCAGTGGAAAATTGTTTTGTTTATTTAACAAAAAATATTCCCCTGTAATCCAAACAATAAAACACTGAACTTCACTGTCCAGACTGAGTGGCATGCAAAAAGTAAACAATTAGTACAATTGGTAGAAGAGTTAGATTAGTAAACTGAAGAATTTTAAAACCTAAGGTATACTATCAACACAGGTAAAGAAATTTGTTTGAAAACATTTAATTTTTAATCTGTCACTTTAAGGAAATGGGCATGTCCATATTAGATTTCCTACAAGTAAAGATTATCTTATAAACCCCACTGCGTAGTTAGCAGACACAAAACAACTATAAGGCAAAAACTGTTAGATTTACCAATATAATCACAGTCTTCTATTAGTAACAAACAAACTATTTCCTTACAGCTTATCAAGAAGCAAGATATACCAAAATTAATCTCTCCACCCTGATAAAAAAAATACAACTAACTTTGTTGCTCCACTGAAATCTTGTTTAACTGTTGCTCAATAGCAAAGAGAGAAGAGCAGTGTTGAAGTCCAGAGCAAGGACGACTAAGAATCTCCTAAAATAGATGAAGTGTTTCTGCAGCAGACATTTACTGGGCGTGTACTGTATTAATCACTGGGGCAGACAGTGGCTGCATTTCTACTTCAGGACAAACATTACAAATCATTAACCTAATGCCTCTGCTGTTCTAGCAGGCCAGCTGCACATTTACCATTTGAAATAGGTCGCAGTTGGGACATTACTTTATTTAGTCATAAAATCTTTGTTTTTCTGGGGTAACTCACTTCTCTCCCACCTCAAAAACAAACCACGAAAAGAACCTAAAAAAACAAAACTCATACATATATGGGTAGCATCCACTGAGCCCCCTTTTTGTTGGAATACTATTAGCAATTGACAGTGCAGGTTTTGTAAGATAAAGGCAGACTGCAGCCTCTGCTCCTATATTTGGCAGTGAGAAAACATGTGTTGATGAACTGTTCACTCTTCACTCCAATGTGAAGCTGCAGAACTGGAATTAATTTGCAAACTTGATACCATCAGAATAGGCCTGACTAAAGACTGGGAGTGGTTGGGTCATTACAAAACCTAAACTTAATTTCCCCAATACTAATTTCTCCCTACTGTTACTCACACCTTCTTGTCAACCGTCTGTAATGGGCCACTCTCTTACCACTTCAAAAGTTATTTTTCCTCCCTTAATATCCTGCTGTTAATTGATTTATCTCGTTAGACTGAGCTCACACTTGGTAAAGCAACCCCCATCCTTTCATGTATTTAGACCTGCTCCTGTATTTTTCACTTATTCATCCGATGAAGTGGGTTCTAGCCCACGAAAGCTTATGCCCAAATAAAATTTGTTAGTCTCTAAGGTGCGACAAGGACTCCTCATTGTCTTCACTCTTTTTCTTTCTTCTTCCTCCTACAATTTTTTCGTCTAGTTTCTGTCCTTAAAATCAGATTTTATACCAGCTTGAGGTACCGCAACCTGAACTACATTTGGCACCTACCACAGCGGGGAACACAGAAGAAGTTATCTTGGCTCAGCCCTGAGCTCTGCAGGGAAGCCAAAGCCAAACAAAAAGGTGTTCCAAAGGCCTTTGGAAGAGACATGGGAAGGAAGCAGCAAGTTGCTGTTCTCTTTTTCAACTGGGACGGCTTAAAAGTTTAACTGAAGACTAGGACTACATACAAACCCATTTTTCTTTTGGATTCTTTTCTGCTGTCTCCTGATCTAACATGCCTTATAGCTAGCTTAATTTTCTGGTTCTCATGCTCTAGCACAATGCAGCAACATTCACTTACAAACTGTCCACACGCCTTCTAGATCAGTTGGTTTTCTGTGCGTTTACAACCCCCCTCATCAGTCATATGGCATTGTTTGGAGAGGGAAGCTGCAGTCACACCACATCCCCCATGCCCAAGACCTTGGACAAAAGTCAGTATCTCCAACTGTCTTTGCCTCTTAGAATGCAGTTTCTCTTGTGCGCCAGTCAGTAACACCTCAGATAAAAGATAATGTCTTCATTTTGGATTCAATTAAATATTATTTTATATATTTTCTTTTTTAGACAAGTACAAAAATAAATGAGCATACCAGAATTACAAATAAATCTTTGCTTCACCCAACCAATTTTGGTTGCTAAGCACCAAAGTACTTTACTATTTACGTAATTTACAAAACCACAAGCAAATTAAGTTTTTACAATGCCAATAGCAAACAAACATCTTTATCACTTATAAAAAAAATTGGTATTTCATCACATCAACTTTTCTATGGACTGCTGGGTTTTTATATGCATTTGTTATCTCAATTTCTGTACCTAGATTTTTTTTTTTTAAGAATTCTTAAATGTACTTATTGGTAATAATTCCCATTTATCAAACAGAATGTTTTAAGTATTTATAATTACTACTTCATGATGTATACACAATTTTCCTATTAAATTACATTACACTAGCAAATCATAATATATGTATGTGGACTTGCATTTGAGGCTGATCAATGGGTCACTCATATGCATATATATAAAGTTTTATTTCTTTTTCAAAACGGTTTTGTAATCATGGCTGCGTAACTGATTTCATAGATTCCAAGGCCAGAAGGGACCATTATGCTCATCTAGATCAGTAACTTATGGCGACCCAGTTGAAGAAAATTGTTGATGCCTGCGACCAAATGGAGCTGGGGATGAGGGGTTTGGGATGTGGGAGGGGCTCAGCACTGGGGCAGAGGGTTGGGGTGTGGGGTGAGGGGTTCAGGGTCTGGGAGAAGGCTCTGGAATGGGGCAGGGGTGCAGGCGGGGGTCAGGGCTCTGGGGTGGGGGTGCAGGCTCTGGGCTGGCGCCAGGGATGAGGGGTTTGGGGTGCAGGAGGGGGCTCAGGGCTGGAGCAGGGGGTTGGGGTGCGGGCTTACCTCCAGCAGCTCCCAGTCAGCGGCATAGTCAGGGTGCAGAGGCAGGCTTCCCGAAGCCCTGACACCGCAGACCATGCTGCACCCCGGAAGCGGCCAGCAGCAGGTCCAGCTCGTAGGCGGAGACGCACAAGCGGCTCCACGCAACTCTCACCCACAAGCATGACCCCCCCAGCTCCCATTGGCCGGGAACCAGCCAATGGGAGTGCGGAGTCGGTGCTCAGGGAGGAGGCAGCACGCGGAGCCCCATGGATCTCCCACCCTCCCCCACCTAGGACCTGGACCTGCTGCTGGCTGCTTCTGGGGTGCAGCACGGTGTTGGAACAGGTAGGGACTAGCCTGCCTTAGCCGGACAGCACCGCCGATGGGACTTTTAATGGCCCGGTCGGCGATGCTGACCGGAGCTGCTACGACCCAGTGCGTTACATTCCGTGACCCCGTCTCCTCTATAATGGGCCATAGAACTTCCCCGAAATAACCCTAGAGCATATCTTTTAGAAAAACATCCACAAAAACATTTGACTACTCCTCTTTCCGTCCTGCTCTCTGTGTATTAGGACACCCAAGAGTGAATTTACCAGACGCTGGTGGATCCATGCTCATCAATGTGTGCGCTACCTGGTCACTCGGTGGTATGGAATAACTGTCGAGATTTTCCCAGAATTAACTAATATAAACAAAATTAGGTAGCATGGTGGGTTTAGCATGCAAACGGTTCAGACACAGAAAGATTGCAGAATGGACATACAGTATATACTCATTCATTAACCCATTCGTTTATAAGCCGACCCCTCAAGATGGATAGGTAAAAATGGCAAAAACTGTATGACCCTTTCATAAGCTGACCCTATATTTCAGGAGTTGGCAAACTTTGGCTCCCGGCCCATCAGGATAAGCTGCTGGCAGGTCGGGACGTTTTGTTTACCTAGAGCCCCTCAGCTCCCAGTGGCCGTGGTTTGCGCTCCTAGCCAATGGGAGCTGCGGGAAGTGGCGCGGGCCATAGGACATGCTGGCCGCCACTTCCCGCAGCTTCCATTGGCTGAGAACAGCAAACTGCAGCCACTGGGAGCTGAGGGGCTCCGTGCCTGCGAATGCTCCAGGTAAACAAACCGACAATGTATTAGATATTCAATTCAATAGAGCTTAAAATCGTCAAATTTTGGTGTAGACCCGTTAATAAGCCAACCCCCACTCTTTAATGCTTCACTTTTTTACCAAAAAAATTCAGCTTATGACCGAGTATATACGGTACCAAAAAGAAAGAAAGATTGAGTTAACCTTTTTATATAAGAGGTCACAAACTGGTTGCAAAACCATAGTTGTGACTGTATTTGTAACATTGACAGTATGTGTGTTCTGGTAGATATTTGGCTATAACATCTCCAGAAACGTGGCACAGCTTTCATTCCCCTATCAAAAATCAGTTGAATAATTTACATTTTTAAAGGAGATATAAGTAGTACAGTATAAGGACCCAAAGAGAATATTTTTGGAAGCACAACAGGTAGGGGTTTATTCTAAAATGCACTTAAAATAAATTCCTGATTTTTCTCTAAAACTTGGTAGCCAAATTTCACACAGGTTTAGGTTTTATGTCCTCTGAATTTTCAATGTAGTTTTTGCTTTGTTTCTCTTAATAAACTTTAATTTTTTTAATAAAACCCTTTGAATCTCACCTCTGGCCGAAAATTTTCCTTCTCAGTCCTACTTTTTGTTGTTGACTGATATCTTTTAAGAGAGACACATCAGACATAGTAAAGAGACAAACCGTAAGAGATCTGGGGCAAATGTTGGCTGTAGGGTCAACTGTAGACATTACACCTCTACCCCGATATAACGTGGTCATGGGGAGCCAAAAATCCCTACCGCGTTATAGGTGAAACCCCATTATATTGGGGTAGCGGTGGCAGGGCTTCAGCACTGATTTAAAGAGCCCAGGGTGGCGGCCGTGGGGAGCCCCAGGCCCTTTAAATCGCCAGCGGAGCCCCGCTGCCACAGCCCTGGGGTAGCAGCGGCAGGGCTCCGGCAGTGATTTAAAGAACTCCGGGCTCCAGACGCTGTGGGGAGCCCAGGCCCTTTAAATCGCCAGCCAAGCCCCATTGCCGCAGCCCCGGGGTAGCGGCGGCAGGGCTCCAACAATGATTTAAGGGGCCCGTGGCTCCCCGCAGCAGCCAGAGCCCTGGACCCTTTAAAGCGCTGCCCAAGCCCCGCTGCTGCAGCCCTGGGGTAGCAGCGGCAGGGCTCCAACGGTGACTTAAAGGGCCCGGGGCTCCCAGCAGCCCTGCTGCTACCGTGCTATATGCGAACCTGTGTTATATCAGATCACATTATAGCGGGGTAGTGGTGTATTTGTATTAAAATGGAGAGCCTGTGTATGACTGATGGAGGCTGGAGGCAAAGTAATCAGAATGATGAGGGCCAGGTGCACAGAAGCCTGATTGATTAACTGGGGGCCACAATCACTAGAGCTTGATTGGTTGATTATCAGGCAATAACCCCTTAAAATGTGGTATGCTATGAAAAATTATTTGTAAAATGGTATATTAGGGTACCGTCCCTCCCTCAATTATGCCCACTTCAGTTTAAGTACAAAGACACTTTTTTTTAAACTTCCAGCTCTTCAAATTGAGTCCATGATCTGAATGTTAACCCATGTTCTTTCTGGCTAATCCCCAATAAAGATTCTGCAAGTGGAACTTAATTAACAATTCTGTTAATGTGTAAGCTAGAAACAATCTAGTCATTCACCCATTACTGTATTAGCTCTGGAAAGCTAACAGGAGTAAAAAGCAGTAAGTATTATCAACAGAAAAAACTGTGAGATTCAGAATATACAATGAGAACAGATCTGTTGAGTAAAAGTTAACTTCTTAAACCAAACTTTTCTGACTACTTATCTTTATTTATAAAATGTCAGTTTAATCTGCATAAGTTTTCAGTTTGTCATGCATGTACAACATCACATCTTCCTACTGAAGCAGTCTGAGTGGCTGCTGACAGATTTATTCATTTGGACCATCAAAAAACAACCAAAACCAGGGCTGTCAGGCAATTATTCAAGGGTGCCCCATGAAATAGGATGATTTAACAAAAGTGATCACTAATGGGAAAGACAACTCCCCAGAGAAAATGTGTCATGTGCAACAGCGGTTCTCAACTGGGGGGCCGTGACCCCCTGAGGGGCCACAAGCAGGTTTCAGGGGGGCTGCCAAGCAGGGTCAGTGTTAGACTTGCTGTAGCCCAGGCCAGAAAGCTGAAGCCCTGCTATGTTGGTCTGAAGCCCGGGGCTCCCAGCCCTGCCACCTGGGGCTGAAGCTGAAAGCCTGAGCAACTTAGCTTTGCGGGGACCCCGTAGCATGGAGCCCTGGGCAACTGTTCTGCTTGATACCCCTTAACGCCAGCCTTGGCTTTTATATGCAGAAAAGCAGTTCTTCTGGCACTGGTGGGCCATGGAGTTTTTATAGCCTGTTGGGGGAGGTGGGGAGGCTCAGAAAGAAAAAAGTTGAGAACCCCTGACGTACAAAATAAGCCAATCTTCCATCCAGTCGCTAAACCAGTGGTCCCCAAACTGTGGGGCATGGAGGAACTTCGTGGGGGAGGGGGAAGGGATGCAGCAGGGCTCGAGTCAGTGAATTCCATATGTTTCTCCTAAACCATCCCTATGGGTACCCTTTGGGTATCCTTCCTCCAAAATTATAGATTCATAGACTCAGACTCCATTATGATCATCTTAGTCTGACCTCCTGCACAACGCAGGCCACAGAATCTCACCCACCCATTCCTGTAACAAACCCCTAACCTATGTCTGAGTTATTAAAGTCCTCAAATTGTGGTTTAAAGACCTCAAGGTGCAGAGAATCCTCCAGCAAGTGACCCATGCTCCACGCTGCAGAGGAAGGTGAAAAACCTCCAGGGCCTCTGCCAATCTGCCCTGGAGGAAAATTCCTTCCCATCCCCAAATATGGCGATCAGTTAAACCCTGAGCATGTGGGCAAGACTCACCAGCCAGCACCCAGGAAAGAATTCTCTGTAGTAACTCAGATCCCACCCCATCTAACATCCCATCACAGACCATTGGGCATATTTACCTGCTAATAATCAAAGATGAATTAACTGCCAAAATTAAAATTCTTTCACAATCCTTCACATCATCCAGAATTGCAACCTCAATTTCATATTAGACTTCTAACTCCTTTCCCCACCCTGCATTCAGGTGGTCACCAAATCCTGTCTGTTTTTTCCTTAAACTTTTTCTCCATTCCAAATCCTTGCTCACACACGTCATCTGTCATTTCAAGTACTAACAATCTCCTCATCTTTGGCCTGCCAGCATCTCCTCTTGCCCGAGCCCAGCCTGTATAAAATACTGCTGCTAAAATAAATCTTCTCCTTCCACTGCTTTGAAACAACACAGTTCTCTTCAGTTCCTTCAATTGGCTTCCTCTTGCTCTCGATGGTAAGTTTCATTCCCACCTTTAAGATTCTGTGTAAATCCATCCCTGCCCATGTGTCAGCTTTTACTTTGTCCTACTGCCTAACTGCCTTTGTCCTAACTTGTCATTGCTTGCTTGGAACCAATTTTGTAGCCCTCTCCAATTAGAAAGACACTGGAAACACTGTAGAGGATACAGCAAAAATACAGAATTTAGTAATATCAGATACAACAGCAATGTAGAGCATGTGTCCTATAAAGTCCTTCTCGTAGGTTGTCTAGGGCAACCCTGAAAACATTAGTGAAATACGCCTTTTAAAATTTTGGAATAGAAACTTAAGAGAAAGACTCTGTTAATGGGGAAGGCTCTATGCTTCTGTGGAAATAAAGCATTAGTTAGTGGTTAGAGCAAGAAACTGACGTCAAGACTCCTGGATTAGAATACAGTAGAACCTCAGCGTTACGAACTGATCGGCCAACCACACACTTCATTTGGAACCAGAAGTTCACAATCAGGCAGCAGCAGAGACAAAAAAAAAAAGGCAAATACAGTACAGTAATGTGTTAAATGTAAACTACTAAAAAAAATAAAGGGAAAGTTTAAAAAAAGATTTTACAAGATAAGGAAACTGTTTCTGTGCTTAATTTAAGTGAAACAAGACAGTTAAAAGCAGCATTTTTCTTCTGCATAGTAAAGTTTCAAAGCTGTATTAAGTCAATGTTCAGTTAAACTTTTGAAAGAAAAACCATAACGTTTTGTTCAGAGTTACAAACAACTTCCATTCCTGCGGTGTTTGTAACTGAGATTCTACTGTAGATGCTTGAGAGTCAATTCCCCTTGTAAAGTATTTTGAAATCCCCAAATGAGAGATGCTGTCTGTCTTATTGCAAAATATTGTTATGGGTTAGGCATAATCACTGCCCTTCATTTAAAGACAGTTGTGAGCAGCCATTAAGCATCTTTATGGAATCAGATAACAAATAATAGCAGCCTCCACCAAAACCACAGGTACACATCACCACCCAAAACAAAGGCACAGGCAAGTTCTGTGTGCATTGAGGGGTTTTGCTGGGTATTGTTTTGTGCGGATTTGTATGTCTGTGACAGACAGACAAACACCAGAGAAGAACTCAGAGAAGAAGCAGAAAGCCAAGGACACTGCAAAAGCACTGGGAGCATAGCCCTTAGAAAAAAACAAGAGAGAAAGCTTTTTCAGTTTAGTGCTGGCTGAAAGAAGCTTAGAACTGTAAGCAAAACACAATATGAAGTTTTGATTCGTACTGTACTCAGGGAAACAAGATATTTGCACATTCTTTGTAAGTAGACAGAGTTGCATCAAAGAAATACTTGACTTCATCACCCATTTCTCCTCCTAACTGGAACAACCCGCAAGACCCCAAATTTTTGGTTAACCACTCAGGTTGACGGAGGTAACAACATGTTACAATATATTGATTTTATTGGTTCTCCTAATCTTTATTAGTCAAACAGTATCTGAAATACAATTTCTAAGTAAAATCCTTTATTTTCTAAATGTTTGTGTTAATATTAAGTAATTTGAACAACTGCATGTTGTTATAAAATCATTCTGTATAAGTGAGATAGTAAGGTCAGAATTCTCTGCAGGGAATGCCATTTCAGTCTGAAATTTGTTGTTTCCCTTAGTCACACAGAATAGATGTACTCCAGAAACTTTACACAAACAGCATTCAAGAGAAAATAAGTCACTGCTGCACGATAATAATTTTCATCCAGTCTTCACACCAGGTAAGATTATGTTTAGTTACACTCCTTTTGGACTATTTTAGCCCCTTCTTTGGGGTTTACATATACACAGTCATTTTCTGGCCTCTGACCAACCTCCCATATCAGTGATCAATTTATCTATTTAATTCACTTCATCTTTCAAAGTCAGTTTACCAGTCCTTCAAATCATTTTTGATGTACAAGGGGAAAATAGGTCATATGAGTGCAACATGAGTCATTGACCCATCAGAACACCACGCAAAAGAAAAAAATTGAATATTGTTGCTTTGAGAGCAGTAAAGTGAAGGATCTGGAGTGACAGCATACAACAAATCACAGAAATTAGAGTCTGAAAAGATATGAGGTCATCTAGTTCATCCCCATGCCAGGGCAGGATTGCTCCCTACAGTGTATTTCCTAGACATGAGCTTGAGGGGTGATGCTATCGCAAGAAAAGTGAATACTATATATACTAGTATGTACATATGGGGGAGGGGGCATTTTTTTTAAGGCCAGAGAAATAATAACTCCTCTTTACACCAGCCTTGCTAATACCACACTTGGGAGTACTATGCAGGGTTTTGTTCTGCTCTCTATAAAAAACCCTACCAACACTGATAAATTACAAGTAATATATAGATGACAAAAGGAATGGAGGGCATGACTTATGAAGAAAGATTAATGGAACTTAATATGTACACCTTAGATAAAAGATGGCAAAGGGGAAATCTGTTAATTATCATTACACGTGGATGCATAGAGGGGACACTAAATCCTTCCATACTAAATTCCTACCACAGATTAGCATCACCTTATGTTAATTACATAGATTCCAGGAACATCTAAACTTAACATATTGAAATAAAAAATTGTGTATAAAAGATTCATACTAAATACTTCAAAGTCAGACAGCATTTGTGTAATTTCATATACTGGCATAAAAAAGACAGCTGTTTCACACATCCTAAAAACTATTTTAACATTCAATATTATGACAATCTTAACTATTTAAAATCCTAAATGTAACATCATAAGAACTATTCAGAAGTGTGTGGGTTACTATTTGTAGTATCAAACTGTTCAGAATGTATAACTTCTATCACATCCCTCTTTTCAAACCTCTGTATTGGTTGACTCTCTCCTCCCATTAAGGCAAGAGTTGATATTAAATATGTTTTAACACTCAAGTATAGACAGGACAAGTTGTATTTTAACAAGTGTTATCTGGTCAAGGTGAACCCAAGCCTGTTTCCTAATGTTTACTTCAACCACCTAATGTGTTAAAATACAACTTGTGCTGTCTACACTAGGATAAAAGTTTTTTTTTCTATCCCCAACAAGACTTAAAAGGCTACCTATACACTACCACTCTTCATATCCTCCCAGTCACTGCAAACCAAAATCTCCCTGACACACACACACACAAACCTCACATCTGGTTCAATATTTCTTTTAACTAGTAACCCTAGCACAAATATGTCTTCACCTTTTCTTTCAGTTACTGCATTGCTTTTTTTAATAGTTTGTGAATTAATGTTTTGGATCTCTTTACCTGTTGCTCAGTAGCACTATATTTGCACGGTTCATGGATTGTTAGCTCTCAGGGCAGACTCCCTGCTCTTGGGAACTGTCCATTCAGCAACATGTAGACCAACAGACCTTTAAATAAGAAATAATAATTCACATAAAGTGAAGTACACAACTATATAAAAGTGACTTGGCTATTTTTAAAAACCTATATATAGTCAACTAACCACCTACACTGGATAAATCTAGGGATGCACAGAGGAAAGCTTGGAGGGGCACAGCAGGGCCCGGGATAGCCTCCCTGGGGGACGGAGAGGGAGTGCCACTCAGCCCCACCCCCAGGTCCGGTCTTGGTCCCAACACAGCTCCACTCCCAGCCCTGACTCTGGACATGGCCCCAGATGCAGGTCCAGCCTCGACCACAGCCCAATTCCCGGCCATGGCCTCAGCCCCTGAGCGGGGGGCAGGAACTCAGATTCCATTAGGGCTAAGGGGGTCCATGACATAAAAATCTGGAGGCCCACTGATCTAGAGTCTTTTTACGGCCATTAAAAAATGTGAAGCTTCCAAATTCTACACATTGCTAAGAATATGTACAATCTTGTATCCCTTTTACTGCCAAACTCATCTTCCGCCTAACTTCCCCTCCCTCTGTTGTGTTCCATACCCTCTTGTCCCATCTTAGCTTACAAGCTCTTTGGAGCACAGACTCTTTTTCACTGCCTGTTTGTACCCCGAATGGTGTGGGTCCTGCTGGGGCCTCTGGACATCAATATATATTAATATATATATTTTTTAAAGAAAACACACTGAGAAATCAGCTTAACCATTTTGCTACTGCCCACAACCATTGTGTGAAAATCTATGAAATTCTAGCATTCACTGGAACACTAGTAACACAATGTGCATTTTGCCATATGTTAGTTCTCCATGGAGTCTGTTATGGAACGATGATCTACTTTCATTAACAGCATGGAACATACCCATACCTGCTAAAATGATGCATCACATCAGGAGAAGAAAGCACATTAGATTTGACTATGTACTGTTCTAGTAATGCAAGGATTAGCTTTCCCTAAGGAAAAGATGGTGTTACTGAGATGAGCACTGATCACTGGTACGTGTGGGTAAATATTGCAGGTGAATAGAGCTGGGGTAGGTCAGGGTTTGGCAAATGAAAAGAACTTGGGTGGGTAGGTAGGTGTTCAGCACTGGGATGTGCAGTGACTGGAAGTGTTTGGTGACTGGAAAGAGCCAGAGTGGGGTAGATGTTCAGCAGTAGGGGGGGTGGAAAGCTGGGTTTGGCAGCTAGAAAGAGTCTGGGGGAGTAGATGTTTAGTACTGGGAAAGGCAGATGGTTTTGGAGGCTTGACAGAGCAGGAGGAGGTGGTGTTCAACACTTGGGGTGGGGGAAGTGGGTTTGGCAACTGGAAGGACCCAGGAGGCAGGGTAAGAGTTTGGCACTGGGAGGGGCAAGCAGGGTTCCCAAATTTCCAGGAACTAAAGATTAATTTTTAATTAAAGATTGTCATGTGATGAAATCTCCAGGAGTTCATCCAACCGAAGTTGGCAAACCTAGTTCAGCAGCTGGAAGGAAGGGGCGGAGGAGAGACAGGTGGGCTGGGCAGCTGGAAGGAGCGGGGAAGCGGAGAGGGGGAGACAGGTGGGCTGGGCAGCTGGAAGGAGCGGGGAAGCGGAGAGGAGGGAGACAGGTGGGCTGGGCAGCTGGAAGGAGCGGGGAAGCGGAGTGGGGGAGACAGGTGGGCTGGGCAGCTGGAAGGAGCGGGGAAGCGGAGAGGGGGAGACAGGTGGGCTGGGCAGCTGGAAGGAGCGGGGAAGCGGAGAGGGTGATACAGGTGGGCTGGGCAGCTGGAAGGAGCGGGGAAGCAGAGAGGGGGAGACAGGTGGGCTGGGCAGCTGGAAGGAGCGGGGAAGCGGAGGGGGGGAGACAGGTGGGCTGGGCAGCTGGAAGGAGCGGGGAAGCGGAGGGGGGAGACAGGTGGGCTGGGCAGCTGGAAGGAGCGGGGAAGCGGAGGGGGGGAGACAGGTGGGCTGGGCAGCTGGAAGGAGCGGGGAAGCGGAGGGGGGGAGACAGGTGGGCTGGGCAGCTGGAAGGAGCGGGGAAGCGGAGGGGGGGAGACAGGTGGGCTGGGCAGCTGGAAGGAGTGGGGAAGCGGGGGGAGGGTAGGAGCTTGGCACTGGGAGTAGGCGGGTTTGGCAGGGGAGACAGACAGTGCATGGTGTGCGGGGGCCCCCCCATCACTGGTGGACCCTGGGCAGGGGTCAGCGGGGCAGGGCCTGTTCCGGAGCAGGGGGCACAGCCAGGCTGAAGATACGGGACTCATCGCTGGCAAAGCGGAGGGGCAGGCCGGGCCCATCGCAGGCAGCCTTAGGACGGAGACATGGTGGTGGCAGTGGGCAGGGCGGGGCCGGGCTAAGCCAGGGGGCGCGGGGTCCCGGCCGGCAGAGCGAGGCGGGGGGAGGGAGTGGGGCTGGCAGAGGCCGAGCGTGGCACGGACCACGAGGCCCGGGCACAGGGAGGGCCGGGCCCCAAACAGACACACACCGGCCGGGACCGGCAGCCGAGCAGGCCGCGCCCGAGCCCTCCGCCCCTGCCTGAGAAGAGAAGTCACCGTACCCGTCCGCAGGGCGGCGCGGCCTGCGCCGCGCGCTGACACCGGCCACACGAGAGTCGCGGCCCGCGGCAGGGGCGAGGCAGCCGCAGGGCGAAGGCGGGGCTCCCAACGGGAAGGAGCCGCCGCGGGACATGAGTGAGCGCGCGCTAGCGGGGGGCGGGGGGGGGAGCGTGGTGGGCGGGACCAGGACATGGTCCCAGCACGTTCTGCGTGCGCGGGAAGGGGGAATCCAAAGGGCGCGGGGGGGGGGCACGCGACTGTTGTTTAGGTGGCGTGGGCGGGGCTCTCTATCGCGGGCGCTGCGGATGGGCACGACCCGCCGCCCGCTCTCATGGAGAACCCTGCTGCCGCTGCAGATGGAATGAGGGGCGCGCGGGGGTTACAGTGGACGGAAGCCGCCGAGGAACAACCCCGGGACAGGCGCGAGCTCTCCTTACTTCTTCCGTGGCTCTGGGGCCGTTGGGCCCGCAGGGAGGGGCAGCCCGTTGATTGGTTGCTCCCGCGCACGCCAGTGATGACGTGGGGCCGCTCACGCTTGTTCTATGTTTTCGTTCTGAGCCGGAGCAGCGGGCGCGCGGGCGGGGCGGGGCGTGTGAGGCTCTTGCCCCCGCCCCTCGCAGCGCTCCGGCACCAGCACGTCCCGACTGAGGCCCCGTTATTTGCTGTTGGGGCGGGGTCACGTGCTCCTGGTTGTCTCTGCCCCGCGGGGAGGCGGAAGCTCTTGGGAGCAGGCGGGACGCTGGTGGGGTGACGTGACGCGACGCCGGGGCAGCCCCAGACCCTGCGAGACCAGTGACAACGTGAGGGAGGTTTGCAACAGGGCGAACTCCCGAGCAGCCCCGGCGTGGTTTCCCAAATCGTGTCAAAGCGGGATTCATTGGGCGTGAGCGGCTCAAAGCCCCTCCTGGGCCTGTTTTAAATTGCGGCTTAGTAGCCCCGGGCCAGCCCTGATTTGAACTCGTGCATCAATGACTGGACGTGCCTCTCTTGGGTCTCAGTGTGGTAGTTGCATAATAAATGTCATGGTTTGCTTCCCCTCTGCTTGAATTTGGTAGCATGCCAAGCATGTGTCTCTTTTCCTTCTGAACTGCTGTTGCTAATTCTAAGTGTGAAGGAGAGATCATAGAAATTACCATGTGGGATCAGGCCAGTGACTATTTAGAACCAATATCTAGTTTCCAACAGTGGCCATTTGATACTTGAGAGGAAGGTACCTGAAAGCCTGTAGTTATACGACAACTTGTCCACAGGGAAATTTCCTCCTGACCCCTAGTGTAGATTGTGCAGCGAAGCTTGGGAGTCTATGTTCTAAAAAAAAATTAAAACATCTTTACTATTGTAACTGGCTATACTTGCTATCCAGTTAACTGATCAGTCCTTTTCTGAATGTGAACAAGTATGTTCATTTCATATGTAAGCAACTAGCATAAATGGACAACTGAATCATGTGAAGAAATGTAATGCAAAGCTCTAGAAACAAGCAGTTGCCCAATTGCTTTGAGGTCAGACATGTTAGAAAAGAGACAGATAACCTATTCTGTTTTGAACAGGTGATGAAAAGAGCTTTAATAAGTGAGGAACCAAGTTTTTATTCTTAATTTTATTTATTGTTTGTCTGCAAAAGCACCAGCACATTACAAAACTTAAAACAACTAAATAAAAGCAATATACAATCATATTTATATCACAGCACCATATAAAATATTTTAAAACATAAGATTTTTTTAAGCTGAATTAAAAGGTGCTGCTACATCTGCAGTCCTGCCTGTTTAGGTGGAACATGAAAATATCCTATAATCTTGGGATTGCAGCAGCAAAAATACAATATGCCCTCTGGCATGGCCAAAAAGCCCAATCCACCAGCCCCATCCCTGTTCAGTTTAGCTGTTGAAATGATATGCTGGGAGCCAGAAGCTCTGTGAGACAGCTGGGTCCCAATCCATTTTTTAAATTTAAAGCCAACATTTGAACACATTCTGGGTCCAAATGGGCAAGTGATGTGAATACAGAAGCTTCTTGGCACTCTCTTCTCACTCCTTTCTGTTCCTCCGACTAATCAAGTTGCCGTATTCTGCTGTAGTATCTAATCAACCTAATTTTATAGCCTACAGTATACTGTAGTAGTCCAACACAAATGTTACAAAGGCATACACCACAGTCATTGTATTAATGTATAAGAGAAACAGATAGTTTAATATTCTGAAGATGATCATAAGCAGCTGTGACTACCTGCAAATCCTGTGTAACGTCAGCTCTGATCAGTGTCTAGACTGTGACCTGCATGAGTCACCTGTAGTGATACTATGTGAGGCCTAGTGAAATACTGCTCTCTGATATTTTCTACACAAACCAATCAACATACTTTTAATCTTGCTGAGATTCAGTTTTAGTTAATTTCTAGGCAGATTTGGATTTCTGCAAGGCATATGTTGAGACCCTTAAAATCATCCTCAGAGGGAAAGGTACAGCACTGACTGCACTGGGCTCTCTGTGGCCATAGCAGTTTACAAGATTGGGACCTAAGAAATTATGGTAGAGTATAGTATATGAAGTTGGGTGTCATTGCTCTAAAACTGATTTCTGGAGCGGTGAACCGTGGCCAGTGGGAGCCGCGACCAGCCAAAGCTGCGGACACGGCAGGTAAACAAACCGTCCCAGCCCGCCTGGCAGGACGCATGTCAAAGGTTGCTGATCCCTGTTCTAGGACATTGCCTTTTTTTTTTTAGCCTTCATCCTCTGTCCTGAGGGATTTTTCAAATAATAGGAAATGTCCTGGATTTTTGCAGAACAGATGCTGTAGCTCAGAAAGAGCCCTGATTGGTCCACTTCCCAATTGGTCCCTCCCCTGTATCTGCAGCTGATTGGTCCATTCCCCTGCAGACACAGATGCCAGATCCTGCCCATCCAGGGCCCAGCTCTGAGCCCTGGGAGGGGGTCCCGCAGGGAGGCACTGACTGACAGCTCTTGCTGTGTCCTGGTCTTGCTGCAGCCACTCTGCCACCATGACAGGGAGCGACTCTGCCCCCCACCTGAAGAGTGAGGCCACAGCCCCCTTCAGCAACCCCCAGGTACTGCCTCAGTACACCCACACCCCTCCAGCATGCCCCAAATACCCATTCCAGCTCCCAGTCCTTCCCCACCCGGTAGTGTCTTCTTTCTGGGAACCTGAAATATGGTAACCCTAAACAAAAGTCAGGTCAGGGACTGGTGACCATATCAGGTTAGAATCAAAAGGCAAGAATCAGGGTCAGAGTCAGGTTGGAATCAGAGATGAGGAGACAAGACAAAATCTGGTGTTGCAGTAGGCCAAAAACCGTGTGCTTGGCCAGACAACTTCCTAGGCTAAGCAGGGGCACTTGGCCAATCAGAGGGCTGCAGGGTACTGTCACTCTGGGTCTCTTGGGCAGTACTTTTTGCAGCACATACTCTCCACAGTGTTCCTGGTTGTGCCTCTGCATAGTCCCCCAGTGAGAATGTCAGTTGCCCCAGGCTCTGCAGATATCGGTTCTAGTCCCCAGATCCTTACAAGTGTGGGTATAGAACATTGCTAAAAGTGCCTAGAAGTAAATCAATGCCAACAACATCCTCGCATGTTCCTAACAGGTGCTGAAACTTCATGTCTCCTTTTATATGTTACTTTCATTGTGTATTTCAAGCATCCCAGCAACTCTGGAAATTTCATGCAAGAGTTGTAAAGGATGAAAATATAAGGGGTCTGATTCTTTTATGCCTTGCAGTTTGTGTAGTTACTTGCACCTGTGCAATGCAGGCATAGAACACTACCATTAGTGTGAATGGAGAATTCTTATTTAATGATATTTTAGACCCATTTCACGTACAAGATAGTGGAAAATTAGACCTAAGGTTTAAAATAATGTTAACAGAAGTACTCCACTCGATCTCTAGGGACAACTGCTGAGTCAGGAGATGTAAGGTATTCAAACCTATATCTAATACAAGGCAGGTAAAAAGAACAAAGGTACAGTTCTCTTTTTCCCTTACATAATTGTACATAAATCTAGCATGAATTGTCTGTCTCTTAACCTAATAAGAGTAGTTTCTTCAAACAAAGGTTAAAATGGACAAAAAATGGCCAATGTATTTTAATGTATTATTTTACCTGAGAAATTGGAATATCTCCATAAAGAACATGCCAAGTATCTTTATAAGTCCCAATCCTGAAATTTATTGTGTATGGGCAGACCGCTTCTTTAGCAGAGAACCCACTGATGTAACAAATTGCAGGATCGGGGCCATAGTTTGTACTTTTGGGGAGGTGGTTATTATATTATTTGTAATATCTTCTTGGAAGCTTTAAAAATATTTCTTTCCCTACTGGTGTTATCTTTTTCCATTCGGCAAAAGTCCTCCTCTAATTCTTATGGGGAAGCAAGCCAACATGAATCACAGTTAATTGTAGTTTCCCTAGTCTGAAAAAAAAATCAGCAAAGCCTTCATAATTCTAAGAATAAATTTTATTGGTCAACTTTGTGCTTCCTCTGTTGCGGCAGCACGAACATACTAGAAAAGAGATATAGAGAACCCCATAAGGAATGAAGTTTATCTTTACAGTTTGGCAGCTTATTAACTTACTACTAGTGATTCCACAGAACCTATAATGAAGAATTGATTTCCCCTTGATGAGGTTTTGAGGTTATTGGGGATAGCAATGTTTCTTCTCTTACTTAAAAAAGCATCTACATATTAAGATCTAGTTTGTGCCGAGCCCTGTGTCCTCTAAGGGAGATAGAGGACATATATTTGAGGTTGAAATAAGATTGCACATATAACTTGGAAGTAGCAATGAAACCCTAAACTTATATTTTAAAAAGCATTTTTTGCATAATTTAATTTGATATTTTTATTGTCTGGCTAACTAATGAAACGAGGATCTCATAATATTGAGAAAATATTAGTACCTACATTTTGAAACAGTTCTCAATACCATACTTATGTAGAAAGATAAAGATTGTACCAAAGGGTTTTGAAATGTATTTAAAGCATCCTAGAATTTCAGTTGCCAGTAAACTAGGACACTTGCATATATAAACAAAATTTGGGTTCATTTTCATAACATAAAATCACTTTATATTTGTTGTACTCTTATAGCATAATTTGGCACAACATAATATTTATATGATATCTTGCAAAACATGTTAAACTCTTGATAGAAAGGACAAAATATTTACCATCTCTTTAATCTTCTCCTGCAGATGCTGTTATTGAATTGAATCTGGTGTGAGTGATGCCACTGATTCTCAGCACCCTGCTTTTCTTCTTTCTCTGTTTGGACAGAAGAAAGCCTGTTAGTAGTGGTGTTGAACATTAGATTACCTTGGGAGAATGTCAGAATATTTGGGCCAAATCTAAAGGAGTAAGAGTCTAAATTAATGTAAGTTACATGCTGGAAGAAAGTGTAAGTTACATTACCTTAGATTCCCCTCTGAATTGGGTCCCTCATCTTTAATAGCGTGAAGAAAAAGGAAGCCTAGAGGTAGGGGGAGAAAAGAACATAGATTGCAAGAATCAGAGTAACTCATTGCAATGCTCAAATAATCTGTTAAGCAACAAAGTTATTTCCATTGATAACTATGATTTCTGTAATATGTGGATTTGTTCAAACACCAGTTTCTGAATAAAAGACTGAAAGACGCAAGTCATTTCATCAGTACCTTCATATAAATAGTGTATCATTGCCAAACATCTGGATTGCTAGTGTTACACACACACACAAATGTTTACCATGCTACACCAGGTACAGTATTCATGCTGGTTGTCAATCTGTAGGTATGATTTTAAAACTAAGATGTGACTAGTATTTTTTAAAGAAGTACTGGATGGATCAGGGGCAGGGCCGGCTCCAGGGTTTTTGCCGTCCCAAGCAGCAAAAAAAAAAAAAAAAAAAGCCACGATTGTGATCAGCTCTACCACTGCCGCTTCAGTCTTCGGCGGCAATTCCGCGGCTGGTCCTTCACGCCAAGAGGGAGTGAGGGACCCGCCACCGAATTGCCGCCAAAGAACCAGATGTGCCATCCCTCACCGTTGGCCACCCCAAGCACCTGCCCTGATCAGGGGATTTACTAATGTGTTACAGAACTTTCATATCAGGTTGCTGTCTCAAATTCAACCAATGATAGTAAAAGACCAAAATTTCCTTTCTTCCTCATCAGATGGCTGTTCTGTGGTCTCTGTAAAATCAGTCGATGTAAAACTCAAGGATGGGGTCAGAAAGAGAAAACTGCTTGTGAAGCAGTGAGACTTGTGTGAGGCCTAGAGGAAAGAGAAGTACACAGGACAGGGCAGAGTTGCCTTACCTAAGGTTTGTGTAAAAGGGAGTGGCCTATGTTGTCATTTGTTACCACCCTGTTCAATGAAACAGGCTTTATGTACAGTAAAAGCTCTTTTATCCGGCACTTCACCAACTGTAAAGCTCTATAAACGGCATTTCTGATCTTCATCAAAAGCCCAGTTTAGTTGGCATGGGGCCAGCAGGGGGTTGGGGCACAGGAGGGGGTGCAGTGCACGGGTTCTGGGAGGGAGTTTGGGTGCGGGAGGGGCCTTGGTGCAGTAGGTTGGGGCACGGGAGGGAGTGCAGGATCCGGGTGCCGCTCACCTTGGGCAGCTCCCTGTAAGCAGCAACCTGTCCCACCTGCTCTGAGGCGGAGGCGCGGCGGGCAGCTCTTCATGCTGCCTCCACCCACAGGCACCACCCCGTGGCTCCCATTGGCTGCAATTACCAGCCAGCGGAGCCAGCGCTCGTGGTGGGGCAGGGGCAGCGCTCAGAGCCGCCTGCTGCATCTCCGCCTAGGAGCAGCCAGGACAGGTTGCCGCCTGCGGGGAGCCGCCCAAGGTGAGTGCCTCCCCGGATCTGGGACCCCAAGACCCCTCCCAGAGCCCATACCCCATGCCCCTCCAGAGCCCCACCCCCGCAGCTCCAACACACACACACCCAAACTCCCTCTCTCTTAGTTAACTGGCATTTTTCAATTACCGGCACCCCCCATTCCCCCAACATGCTAGATAAAACAGCTTTTACTGTACATGGTGTAAATACATAAATATTATTAGGCACAACAGTGGAGGCACAAATATTAAATGCCCAAGAGCAAATTATCACAATGCAGAGGAATGAGGAAGCATAGTAAGAGACCAACATAGCTCATCAGGAGCT
This sequence comes from Mauremys mutica, assembly GCF_020497125.1. Taxonomy (NCBI): domain Eukaryota; kingdom Metazoa; phylum Chordata; order Testudines; family Geoemydidae; genus Mauremys; species Mauremys mutica. Next base: position 75,626,474 of record NC_059074.1, read on the forward strand.
CTTTAATGACCTGAAATTGAAAAATGAATCCTACAAAAAATGGAGACTTGGACAAATTGCTGAAGAGGAGTACAAAAGAATAATGCAAGCATATAGGGATGAAAACAGAAAGATGGAGGCACAAAATGAGTTACACTTAGCAAGGGACATAAAAGGCATTAAGAAGAGGTTCTATAAATACATCAGAAGTAAGAGAAAGATAAGGGAAGTGTAGGTCTATTACTTAATGGAAAGGAGAGCAAGTAACAGATGACACAGTGAAGGGTGAAGTGTTGAATGCCTTTTTTCCCCCTCAGTCTTCATTAAAAAGGTTAATTGTCAGCAGATACTTAACACAATATTAACAAGGGTGGAGGATCTCAGGTCAGAATAGGGAAAGAATAGGTTAAAGTATATGTTGATAAGAGATGTATTCAAGCTGGCAGAGCATGGTGAAATTCACCCTAGAATACTTAGGGAATTAGCTGAAGCAGTCTCTGAACCATTAGTGATTGTCTTTGAGAACTCATGGAGGACAGGAGAGGACCCAGAGAACTAAAAAAGGGCAAATAAAGTACCTAGCTTCAAAATGTGGGGAAAAGAAGGACCAGGGGAAATATAGACCAGTCAGTCTAATTTCAGTACCTGGAAGAAAACTGGAACAAATCATTAAACAATCAATTTGTTCAAATGTATAGGATTATAGGGGGATAAGTAATTGCAAAAATGGATTTGTCAAGAACAAATCATTCCAAACCAACCAAATTTCCTTCTGTGGCAGGGTAACCAGCCTAGTGGATAGGAGGGAAGCTGTAAACATTATATATCTCGAGCTTAGTAAGACTTTTGACATAGTCTCCCTTGACAGTCTCATAAGCAAACTATGGAAATGAGGGCTAGATGAAATTACTATAAGGTGGGTGCAAAACTGGTTAAACTACTCTTTGAGTTTGGTTTTTCATAAATGGTTTGCTGTCAAACTGGGGGGGAAGTATCTGTGGCATTCCACAGGGGTCTGTCCTGGGTCCAGTACTATTCAATATTTTTATTAATGATTTGGAAAATGGAGTGGACAGTGCATTTATAAAACTTGTGGATAACACTGAACTTGGAGGGTGTTTGCAAGCACTTTTGAGGACAGGATTACAATTCAAAATGATTTTGATTAAATTGAATAATTAGTCTGAAATCAATAAGATGAAAATCAATAAAGACAGGTACTGCACTTAGGAAGGAAAAACCAAATGTACAACTACAAAATGGGGGAAATAACTACCTAGGCAATAGTACTGCAGAAAGAGATCTGGGGGATAGCATAGACGACTGGTACCTCCCCATACTGGAGGGGGCACAAGCTAAAGGGGATGACAGTGACCACCCCATGTATCTCCCCTGCCCAGTGACCGCTCCCACCCTGTGCCCAGCCCTGGGCTGCAGCACTCTCCCCACCCCACATTACTCACGGGGTGGGGAAACGAGGGAGGGCTCTCTGTCCTTCTCTCCCTACGCTTCCCCCCCCTGCACATCTGGCCACTCTCCCTGGCAGCCACTTCTGCCTGAGAGAACCTGCCTGGGAGGTTCACTCTCACATACACACACACTCACCTCCCAGACAGGCTCTCTCAGGCAGAAGTGGCTCTGTCCCATTCCCCACCCAGCTGCCAGGGAGAATGGCCAAACATGTTGTGGGAGCTGCGCAGGGAGAGAAGGACAGAGCCTCTCCTCCTCCCCTCCCCCGGCAGGCCAATCTGGGTGGGCACTTGACCCCCATTCACCCCCCAACGCATCACCTCTGGGATAGTGGATCACAAATTGAATATGAGTCAACAATAAGATGCAGTTGTGAAAAAGGGAAATGTCATTCTGGGGTGTATTCATAGGAGTGCCATATGAAAAGCACAGGAGTCAATTGTCCCGCTCTGCTAGGCACTGGTGAGGCCTCATTTGGAGTACTATGCCCAGTTTTAGGAACCACGCTTTAATGAAGTGTAAATATGTGGACAAATGGGAGCAAATCCAGAGAACAGCAATACAAATGAAAAGGGGTTTAGAAAACAGAACTTAAGAGGAAAAGTTGAAAGAGGGACATACGTTTTCAAAATATGTAACAGATTGTTATAAAGTGGGTGGTGATTTGGGAATTTCACAACCTCCCTATTATTGAAGGTTTTTAAAAACAGGTTAGACAAACACCTGTCGTGGGTGGTCTAGTATACTTAATCCTGCCTCAGCACAGAGAGATGGACTAGACTTCCTGAGGTCCCTTCCAGCCCTTTAGTTTCTATGATCTCTGCATCTTCTGTGAAATTACACTAATACAATACCCAACTCCAAGTCACTGATTTCTGCTCCAAACAGGACCTACAAAGCCCGAAATTGTGCTATTGCTCAGCAACTAGTACTCGGCTAAGCCCTCAAGGATTAACACGTTGTTAATGTAGCCTCACACTCTACAAGGCAGCACAAATGGATGGAGGGGAAACAGCATGGCAGAGAGAGACAAAGACACACACCTGTGCGTGTGAGAGAGAGAGAGAGAGAGAAAGATGCGCACTGACCCCACTCTAAGTACATTGCCTTTTTAAGTAGATCAGCAAGTTGAGACAGCAGCCGCTGCCAGCAAGCTCCCTCCGTCCTGAGCCCTGTTGTGCCCCCCTATTCTATGGAGATGGGGTAAGCGGGGGGGGGTGGACAGGAGTAGGGGGGAGGGGGACACCCTGACTTTAGCCCCCCTCTACTCCCCCCTCCTTGCACAGCAAGCAGGAGGCTCCCAGGAGCAGCTCCAAGGCAGAAGGCAGGAGCAGCACATGGCAGTGGGAGGAGGGACAGCTGAACTGCCTGCAATTAATAGCCTGCTGGGTGGCTGCCGCACGTGGAACTTAAAGGAGCAGGGAGCTGATAGGGGGGCTGCCAGTCCACCCTGGTTCCAAGCCCCCACCAGCTAGCTCCAACGGGCTGCTCTTCCTGCAAGCAGTGGACAAAGTAGGCGGCTACCAAACAACATTATAAGGGAGCATTGTGCAACTTTAAACGAGCATATTCCCTAATTGATCAGCAACGTAACAACGAAACAACATGAACTGGGATGACTTTAAGTGAGGAGTTACTGTATTCACTATATTATCTTTTGTTTTGTATTTTTATTTTAAAAATAAAGAAAACAGAACCACCAAGTTGGGCATGTACCTAAACTGAGTGTGTGTGTGTGATCGTATTGCTGAACGCTAGTGCTTCCTACCACGTCCTCACTGCTTGTCTCCCTTGCTCATTCTGTCACATATAAAATTGAGATTATAAACTCTTTGGGGCAGGGCCCACATCTTGCTCTGTCTTCTGTAGCCTTGTCTATACAAAAAGTTCATGGCAAGTTAGAGGGTACATCTACCTCACACTAGCCTGCTGTGCACTAAATGTCAGTGTGGACCCTGCTACTGTGCACTGCAAGTTTGATCTACTCCTATTTCAGAGCAGTGTAGATCAAAGTGCACTAGGGAACTTTTAGTGTGCAGCCCCAGGAACATTGTCAGTTAGAGCATGGCAGGCTAGTGTGCACTAACTGTTCATATAGACAAGACCTTTGATTTGTCTAGCAAGTATTTGGACATCTATATAATAAGATTCCAAAATTGTCACTGTGTGTCAAACTGGACTACAATACCCACCTGGCGAAGTGAGGAAACAGATTGACAGAGTGAGATGGGTACCCAGAAGTCACCTACTACAGGACAGGCCCAACAAGAACAGAACAGAACACCAATGGCCATCACATACAACCCCCAGCTAAAACCTCTCCAGCGCATTATCAACAATCTACAATCTATCCTGGAAAACGATCCCTCACTCTCACAGACCTTGGGGGACAGGCCAGTCCTCACTTACAGACAACCGCCCCAACTTGAAGCAAATACTCTCCAGCAACTACACACCACACCAGAGAAACACCAACCTAGGAACCAATCCCTGTAGCAAACCTTGTTGCCTACTCTGTCTCCATATCTACTCTACTGACACCATCAGAGGACCCAACCACATCAGCCACACCATCAAGGGCTCATTCTCCAGCACATCTACTAATGTTATATATGCCATCATGTGCCAGCAATGCCCCTTTGCCATGTACATTGGCCAAACCGGACAGTCCCTACATAAAAGAATAAATGGACACAAATTGACCATCAGGAATGGTAACATACAAAAGCCAGTAGGTGAACACGTCAACCTCCCTGGACATTCTATAACAGATTTAAAAGTAACTATTTTTTAACAAAAAAACTTCAGAAGCAGACTTCAAAGAGAAACAGCAGAACTAAAATTCATTTGCAAATTTAACACCATTAATTTGGGCTTGAATAGGGACTGGGAGTGGCTGGCTCATTACAAAAGCAGCTTTTCCTCTCCTGGATTTGACACCTCCTCATCTATTATTGGGGGTGGACTACATCCACCCTGATGGAATGGCCCTGTCAACACTGGTTCTCCCTTCTCTTCATGTCTCATTATATAATGCCTCATCTGTAATTTTCACTCCATGCATCTGAAGAAGTGAGGTTTTTTACCCACGAAAACTTATGCCCAAATAAATCTGTTAGTCTTTAAGGTGCCACTAGACTCCTTGTTGTTTTTGTGGATACAGACTAACACAGCTACCGCCCCCCCATACTGGAGCCTAGTATGGCTGTGAAGTCAGTGTGAAGTGACGGAAAGAGCTACAAGCATGACTGAGGGCTCTTTTTCTTCAGAATATGACCAGGTTGAATCATCACTGGGTTTCACAGTATGTTATTATACTGTTTTAAAGTTCTCAGCCATTTTGACTTTACAAAATTACATCTGTAAGGTACATATCTATGGCATGCCAAGCCTCCTAGACTACTGTGATATCAGAGGTAACGCAACAAATCACCACCCTTGCTCTACAGCTAATTTGCATGCCCTAATTTCATTAGTTGTATGATGAAGACTGCACATATGATAGATTGCCTGGCCCAACAGCTACCTGAACAAATCAACACAAATCTCCCAGCACAGATCCCTAGACACAAATCAACACAGCCACCCACACAACACAATCGGTATATACAATAACCTCAAACACACACAGCTCCTCCCCGCAGCACACAACCCTCAGGGATGAAATGAGGGCTAATTTAGGGAGAGGGATCAAGTTTCACAGTATATGACCAACCACAGCAAAATGGTGATTGCCTGTGAGCTCAGAGACAATCATGGAAATCCTACCCCTCCAGAGGCATCTAAGAACCAATAACATAACTAATTTCCCTTGAACAAAGCTCTTTAACAAGCAGAGACACATAGGAGATAAGCTCTATCCAACTGCAAGAGTTTGGCCTTTCCAGTTGAGGATAAGATAGTCTCAGTTCATTTCACTTGACAATGTCATTTAAGTATTCCTCTAGAGCAGAGACCCAATTTGAAGGCTCTATAGGGCAAAGATACAGGATTATATCCAAAGACATACCTTAGGCGAGATGTGTAAAACTAACATGCAACTCCAACCTGTGCTGCCCTGATTCTGGTTTCCACTATTACGTACTTTGTGATAGAGCAGGCACTGCTCTAAATTATATATGCATGTAATTTCCAAAAGGGGCCAAAGAGTTAGTTGTGCCTTTGCACACATGTTCTTACTAGACCCCCTTTTTCTGACCAGGCCCATTTTCCTGTTATGCCAACAGCATTAAAGGCATATTGTGTATATGTGCCTACATCAGATGTATGCCACTGCAGGATCATACCTGTGCCAGGATAACTCTCCCTGAGCTATTTAATAAATATACTTACTAGTAGTGTGGTGCAGAGAGGGCACAACACATCCAAGGATCTGGCCCAGTGTTGAGTATCATCAACATTTTGTGTTTAGCAATGATTTTCTTACCAGGCTTCATATATACATTGAATAACAATGGACAGTTACTTGTTTTGAACAGACCTATGTAACATGTATGGGTGCAACTTAGCACACACATTTAAAAAATTGGGCCGTAAATGCCAAGGAACCATGCCATCTTAAAAACTATAGAGTACCTTGTTTTGTTACTTTATTGCTTTTAATTACACTGGAGTTTTCTACTTTGGTTATAAAATCTGAATATCGTATTTCCATCTAATCTTAGAATACATCATCATCATTTTGGAAGGGGGACTTGGTAGTGGTTGTGTCCTTTCTATAAAACTACCGTGCTTGTGAAACTTTAAAGATACTGATGTGTTCAGAATGAGTTAAGTAGGACAGAGTCATGCACCTATAAACCTGTGTATTCTATGATTTCATCATCTGTGGATTGATTCTTGGCATGTTCAGGAAGACCTATATATAATTTTCATGATTAACTCATGGCTGGGACATGTTACTTTGATGCAACACCTCAAAAAACTAAATCTTAGTGCTCAAAGTAACAAGTCCTAAATCATTAGTTATAGGCTATTCAACACTTTTGCCAAGGATTTCACATAATCATGACTAGTTTTAACATTTTACTTGGTTCCCCAACACACAGAGAAAATACTGGAACTGATTTTGATCTCATTTATACCCATCTAAATTAGAAATAACCCCTCTGAAGTGATGGGCATTACACAAGTGTAAAATTTGTGTAAGCAAGATCATAGTCAAGTCAGTTCTTCCTTTAATTTTCCCCATCTCGCCCAACATGTTACATGCCTGAGACTCAAAAGTCAGGTACTGTTGCTATGATTAATTAGTTAATACACAAAATAAGGAACCAAGCCAAAGAATTTTCCATTCAAAGATTATTATAATTTATTTTTAGAGGCCTCATTTTTAGGGTTTTGACATTAATTTACCAAAAGACTAAAGGAATGGGGTTTTTTTTGTGTGTATCTCGCTGGGTTGCTCTATAATAGTGTTTCCTAAAGCAAAGACATTTTCTTTCTTTTCATTAGGACGACATACATCGGAGTGACTGCAGCCCTAGAGATACAATAGCTTCTGCAGTCCCTCCATGAGCAGAGCTGAATCAGGATCCAAAATGGACTGCTTGCCTTCAGGTTTGCTCCTTCATAAAAGGGCCACCAAGACATTCCACTAAACCAACAAAGGTCCTGATTCTTTACTGTCTGCAGCTAGCTGCAAAACTCATTTTTAAAAAGTATTCATCACTAGCCTGCTAGCTGAGTTCCCCCACCCCCATACCATAATCCTGTAGAAGAGTGGCTGTTCTGTCCCTGACTTATTGATTAGCACTTATTCAGGGCACACAATTAGTCTTGAAGATGGCATTGTTATTGACTGAACATACTACTGCTTGAGAAAATTTTGATTACTTCACATTCCTGAAAATTAATCTGAAACCTTCCTGAACTATAATAATCAGCTCCTTCAACTTTCTTTCCAGTGAAGAAGGTGGAGGCCAGCAGTGTCACTGAAGAGCAGGTGGTCCTCCCAGGCTCATTAGTACCTTTCCTTTTCCTTTTAAAATCCTTGATGCCAAGAATGCTATTTATAGTTTTTACAGGGCTCTGTTGGCTTGTCCTACCTCTGCTGCTAACCACCATTTGTCTGCCTATCCCACTCTATTAAATCAGCAACCTATGATAGCACTTCAAAACTTGTAGAAGCTGCAGCTCTAGACTGATGTGGCAGGTCTGAAGCAGATTGAGGGCATCCAGCAGGGATGGACAGATGGAGATATTTAAACACTGCCTGCTTTTGAAAGATAGAGGAAAATGGAGCACAGGATGATGGCAAGAGGGGAATAAGTCGGGGGATGAAGGAACTCCTGTAAATAAATGGTTTGTTGAGAATTTAAAGGGATATTCCAGGTACATCAATGAACAAGAGATGATGATATGAGATCAAGGGATCCCATAGCACAACAAGAAGTCACTTGAAGTAAATGGGAGCTACATTAAAAACCAATGTAGGGAAACACCTTTTCACACTGCAGCTGGGTTTTTTTTAAGGACCAGTGAGAACATTTGTAGTTCTATATACTAAGATGGGTATAATCAGATGTCATGCTTCAGAATGTGTGCTGATTGCTTCAGAGTTCAGGAAGGAATTGTTTCCTCCCACGTACAATGCAGTATTGCTTGATTGGCCAAGTAGATTACTAGGATTGTCCTCTGAAGCATCAGGACTAGCCATCTCTGGAAAGAAAATGCTAGATTTGATGGAAAACTGGTTCAGCCCGGAATAGCAAATCCTATATTCCAAACAATAATGATGATAGGCTTTTTTTGCCATGTTAGCTTTCTGTTATGGTAACAAGGGCCTTCAAACGATGACAGCATCGAATCATAGAAATGTAGGGCTGGAAGGGATCTCAAGAGATCATCTAGTCCAACCTCCCCACCTCCACTAAGGCAGGACCAAGTATACCTAGACCATCCCCGACAGATGTTTTTCTAACCTTCTTAAAAACATCCAATGACAGGGATTCCACATCTTCCCTGGTAACCTATTCCAGTACTTAACTAAAATAGAGAAATATTTTTCCTTCCCCCTATGACTGGAGGGGTGTTAACAGGCCACTTCACCTTGAATAGTCCCTTGAAATATGTTAACTACTTATTCTAAACAATCTGTTCCACCTTGTATTTAGCTGTGACATTCTGGATATGTCTACACTTCACTTAGACACCTTCAGATGGCCCAGTGCCAGCTGACTTGGGCTTACGGTGGGGCTTGAACTAAGGGGCTGTTTAATTGCGGTGCAGACGTTCAGGCCTGGACTGTAGCATGAGCTCTGGGACCCTCTCACCTTGCAGGGTCCTTCAGCCCAGGCTCCAGCCTGAGACTAAATGTATACATTGCAATTAAACAGCTCCCCAAGCCCAAGCCAGCTTGCACAGGCCAGCCAAGTGTTTTTAATTGTAGTGCTGACATCCTCTCTGAGTGCATCCCAGACCTAAGGAAGAGTTCAGTGTAAGCGCAAACACTTGTTTCTCTCACCAACAGAAATTGGGCCCAAACACATAAATAGTAATATCTAGATGCTATGATGAGCCATGTTCAGTATGTAGTAAATTCTCTGTAAATAGAGGACAGAATTGTCCTAGGATGCTCTAGTGAACTGAGCATGTAACTGGGAATCAGAAGATCTGGGTCCTAATTCCTGGCTCTGCCAGTTTTCCTGTTTGACTTTGGGCATGTATATCACTTGGGCAGGCTCTCTTTGGAGTCTGTCATACCACTTCTGAATTGACGAAAGATTTCTTTCCTCTCAGGGATGTAGTATGCAGACTTTTCCACACCCTTAGCATGGGAAGTAAGCACCAGCCTGCTAAATGGTGGTGCAGAGGTACAGAGTGTTCCCCACATGACCATTGTGCCATATACAGTGGGTGAATATAATGTAACTGAATATATGCTGTACATTATTTACTTACATGTCATTTCATTCCCATTTAATAACATGGGATGTATCAGTTTAGAAACATGTAAAAGGGTCTGAGAAGCATAAAAATTATCTTCAAACCACTCATGTAATAAAGGGGCCAAAATACAATGACAAATCACCAACACAGTAGCATTTAGTGGGTTGGCTTGTGCACTATGTGATGCTCTCATTGCAGAGACTTGAGTACACCACATACAGTAAGCAACAAATGAGTCTAATATTGAGAATTCAAGACCTCTTTTGTTTAGTGGTTTCTATACTCCTTGATTTCTATTGTTCCATTCATTATTTTAATTTTTTTACAGTAGCACCTATAAGTAGTCACTGAAGAAACACAAATTCCCTACACACATTGGGCCATATACTGCCCTTGGTAAATGCATACAATTCCCAATGGTATTAGTAGAGTTTCTTATGCAGTTTGAGGACAGAATAGGGCCTATTTAGAACACTCTAAACCCCTTTGAATTTAACTATGGAAAATATTTGTTTGTTAGGAGAGTACATTATAGATAATTTATTAATTAATTAACTATATACTATTGAACAAATAACGCTTTTATAGCTTTTTCTTTTAGGAAAAAAGATCAGCTGTTTTACATTTCACTATGACATATGCTATTTAGCTTTTCTGGCATTAACACCAGTAGTATACTTACTAAAGTAGGTCAACAGTTTATTTGATGCCTCTGTTAAGAACAACTTTTTACAGTACTGTGTATGTGTTGTGATAAAACATTGAGTCATTCCTGTTACCAGCTGCAGAGTATTTTTAGTTGCTTTCACATTAGGTGCAGAGTTATTTAATTTTACTTGTACTTTAACTTTTTCTCTGGATTCCAGTTTTGGAGCATCGTGAGAAGTCAGTTGTCACTCCTCAAAGGGTTAAGTTTTTGCTAACAAATATGGACTATTAGATATAAAAACCATCATTGTTTGATATGTCAAATAAAACATTTGTCAATCAAAAGTCTTTAAGCACTGGGCTATGTGACATTTACTCTTTTATAAACCGACAAAGTCCCTGGTGGCATGCCTTTTTTCCTCTCATTTAAATAGTGGTAGGAGAACAAATCATACTTCAGGGCAAGTTGATAACTGCCAGTCACGATTCCTGCCTTGTTTACTATAATGAGCAGGGTAATAAATGCATCTGACCATTTCAGCTGGCATTTGCATAGATGAATGATTTGTCCAGTCAGTCGCTCTCCAGTGATTTGGGCCTTTTTGTCAGCACAAAGAGCATTCAGTCTCCCTGGAATTTACAGCAGCCAAGCTCTCATTAGCAAACATCCTTTACCATGAATGATTCAAATAATTACCACTGAAATAATAAACTGTTTCACAAAAACATTTTATTTGATGGCTCCAAACATCAACTTTTCTGAATTGTTGACATTCAAATAAGCTAGAGAGCTTTTTTGTTAAGCAACAATGATCCTCTTGTACAAGGGTGGGCATTGTTTTACCTCCAATAGACCTTTAAACTTGGCCAGTTATCAAATGTGTCCCTCAAACTGCTAGCCAATGTTCTGGGTAATCAGAGGGCATGGACCAGATGGAGCTAGAGTAAAATTACATACTCAAACTCCAAACAAATTTTTGTCAGATCTACTTCTGATATCACAAGCATAAAACTCCAGACTAATTAACAGCAGCAACTTATCTGTTTGCACCTACACCAGTAGTATAATTATTAAATGGCCTTGCTTACACTGAGCTGTTCAAGTGTGAGTTCTCTTCTGTAATGGTATTTATATGTATAATTAAGTGCTATTTGATATAGTTTTGGAGTTCAGTCAAATGAGCAAGCAACAATTATACCCTATAATCTTCTATAGTGCATGGCAATAGGCATGATGTCAGTGCATTGCCAAATGCACAGCACTGGGCAAGCAAGAGTTCCTGTTATCACCTTTTTACACCCATTCCGTCATGTATAATTTAGAAAGTTTTAATAAACTTGCATTGGTGCAGTGCATGCACATATACTATGGATATCATAATATGTATGAATGTGTTTCCTTTTCACTGTGGTATTGTTGTGCGTGTATGTCTTAAAATATTATTTTAAATATAACAAATATCTTAATTGTAACAAAGATCGATTAAACGGGATTAAATTGCACATTGTACGCCTCTCTTAGCTGCAAAGAAATAGTCAACAGAAAGGGAGATATTTTTCTTACAGCTTAAGAAATTTCTTCTTTGAGTGATTGCACTTGTCCATGCCACTCTAGGTGGCCACACCTAGTGCACAGTTGTTGTTGTTTTTTCCACCAGTGGTACCCATTGGGGCAGTGTGAGCACCCTCTGCTACCTCATGCCAATTTGCACAGGTATAAAGGGCGTAGTGACCCCCACTCTGTTCAATCCCTTCTTACTGCCTGTGACAGTTGTTGTAGCATGTGTTCTTGCCTTTGAAAGCCCTTCTCTGTTTGTCTGTGTATATAGTACCCATTTGTTGTTTTGTCTCTTTTAGAATAGTGTAATAGAGTAGATTGGTTAGCTATTAAGATTGTGACTTCTCTGGTTGCTGCATGGGTACCGGTGCTAGTACTATGATCATGCATAGGTCTTTGGGTTTAAAGTCTTGCCACTCTTGCACTAAGCCTATGCCTGTGAGTGACCCACACCCCAGCTTTCTCAAATGCCTGGGGAAATCTCATATGAGTGACAGCTGTCACATCTGTAGGGGTGTTAAGCCCTGTTCTAAAAAAGACAGAGCAACCAGGCCCAAACATTTTTTCATGTTAGTGGCTCTTCGTCCACCTCCAGAGCCTTCTTGCAAACAGAGCATCAAGCACGTCCTAGTTGGCAAGGAGTGCATCCCCCGTTTTAACAGAGCGGAGAGGCCATTCTGTGTCCCCAGTGATGCTGAAGTGACACTACATGTCACTCAGGGACTAGGTACCAGAATCTTCAAAATCTTCAGCACTAAGATCTAGTAGAGACAAGGGCACTGGAGTGCACTGAAAGAAGAAGCACTCCTTGAGGCTGGTCTTGGATCAAGGGAGGGTCATTGACTCTAGAGCCTAAGCTGGGACCATCGAGATTGAGCCCTGAAGGGACAGCAGCAGTGTTAAATGTCCAACCACTGGTGCAGGACTTGATCCTGGTACCATCAATGCTGGAGGCATATGCAGTGGCATGAGAACTTCTAAACCTTTTGGTACTGGTTTCCCCAGCCATTCAGAGTGCTTCATGCCTGGTATCTACCTTTCTGATGCCTAATATTCCAGCTCTGATACACCATGTGGTTCTGACAGTGCCTTCAGGCCAGGTGCCTATGTACACATTGGAGCCACAAATTGGCAATTGCACAAAGACTAGTGACCTAAGCATAATTGGATTCCAGTACCATACTAGTGGCCTTTCTGAATTAGGGATTCCCACTGCATGCGGTTCATCCCCAAAGCCCCCACCATCTGCCTCTTGGGATAGACATCAGAAGCATCCAAGCCAGAGTCAGCAGCTGCCTGCTGTGGGTACCAAGACCAATACCAGTCCAGAGGAAGTTCCTCCAAGAGGTCCACCCATCAAGGAATTAGGGGAGGCTACTTCTCAACAGCCTTTGGTTTCCTCTTCCCCCTTACCTGATGAGAGAGTGATAGTGAACAGTACTTCTCCCCAACCCAGTGACTATAAGACTAATCAGTAGCTGTTGAAAAGGATGGCTGTGGTGCTCGATATTCAAGTGGAAGAAGTCTGTGAAAAGTCACATAGGCTGGTAGATATATTAGCCAGAGCAGGACCCTCCAGAGTAGCTCTCCCAATCAATGAAGCTATCTTTGAGCCTTTCAAGGTGTTGTGGCAGGCCCTGTTTTCCCTTCTGCCTATCTCAACGACAGTAAAACAGAAGTTCTACGTCCCCTCTCAGGGATTTGAACACCTATATAGTTATCTCTCTCGGGGCTCCTTAGTGGCCTCAATGGCTAACAAGAGAGAGAGAGATAGGGTCACCAGCCGTCGATGCCAAAGTGGAAGGAATCAACAAAGCTGGATTTATTTTGAAGGAAGCTTTATTCCACAGGAGGGTTACTACTTAGAATTTCAAACTAGGAGGCTCTGCTGGGCTGGTACAACTATACCCTGTGAGATAATGTTTTTACATTCAAGGACAGGCTAACAGATAAGGTGAGGCTGGAATTTGCTGCTGTGGTATAGGATGGCAGACTAGTGGCCAGGCCAGTTTGGATGCAGTGGTCTCTGCAGCCTGTGACATGGCATTGGCCATCACTATGCAGCAGTGTTCCTGGCTGCAGTCATCCAGTCTCCCTACAGAGGTTACTCCTGGGGGGATTATGCACCAAAAAATTAAAAATTCTGCAAATTTTATTTGTCAAAATAATGCATCATAATCACACTTGTTTTGGTAATTTATTTAAACTACAATACAGAAAAAAGTCACAATAACTATTCAACATTTCCTAAACATATGAAAGTTAAATTACAAACACTTGGCAACTAACACCCTGCATTTCAGTTATAATCCTGGATTTTCATTTAAATTACATTACAGAACACCAAACAGCAAAACTAAAAAAAAAAAGTAGAATTTCATTTTAAATTGCTCAGACTTTCACACATGCAAGTCATACAGTTTTGCTAATCATTGTCCTGGACCTGGCTGGGTACTTTGGGAAGTGCTTGCTTCTAATTGTCCTGACATTTTATTAACTGCTTGGTAGATGTTTTATTTGCCCTCAAAGTCTTTTTTTTTTAATGGGTAAGTAAAATAAATCCCGAGCTGTAATTTAACCCCATTGTCCACTTTGGCACAGGAAAAAAGTGAGAAAGCACATAGATCTTCCTAGATGATTCCCTTACTGTCATTTATAAGGCTTTACATCACTTTGACAATGCAGGGGCCTTAAAACTTTTACAGGGTTTATGCTCCTGGGGAAATTGACTGAGAATGGGAACAGTAAACTAACAACAGCAACATTAACAATGTTACTATGCAGGCAGGCTGCTACATTTATGTTTGAGGGACAGAGTCTGTCTTGTGCTTAATAAAAAGACCTAACTCTCCAAGGTCCCCAGACAGCCGCAGTAGCAAGCGAGAGGGACAGGGTCTCTCTCATTGGCAGGCATGCATGCCCCGCCCAGACCCCTGACCATGATCAACGTCTCCCCTGCAGGCATGCACACCGAGACCCCCTCCGCCTACAGTGATTTGCGTCTCTGAGGCTGCTCCAGGCACCCTGGAACATACGTGCTGCCTGGGCTGCTGGGGAAGAGGTGCATGTCCCCCGGCAGATTTTTTTTTACTTTTTTCTGTGTGGGAGGCACAGAAATATGCGGGCCATATGAATTCTGTGCTCTCGCAGGGGTGCAGAATTCTGTGAGGAGTAAGAGGTCAAGCAGACCATCCAAGACCTCTCATTTGAGGGGCCATCACTGTTTCAGAGAAGATAGATAATAGGCTGCATAGCCTTAAAGACTCAAGGGTGATGCTTAAGTCGCTGGATATCTATATGCAGGCAACAAAAAGGAAGCAGTGTAGACTGCAACAGTTGCAATGATACCCAGGGTCTATTCTTCATTCCCAAGACCTATCCAAGAAAAAAAGCAGAGGTTACAGGAGGCAACGACCACCACTTTCCTTTTCTGTAGCTACCAGTTCAGCTAGACAAGCTAGCATATCTAAGCAAACATTTTGATGAGTTGATTGAGGACAGACTATCAGTCCTGAGAGTACCATCTTCTCCTTCCCTTTCATTTACTAACCGTTTATCCCACTTCCTAAGTTCTTGGTCCCACATCACCTTGGATCAATGGGTCTTAAGCACAGTGGAACTGGGATACCCCTTCAGTTTGTCTGTTCCACATTCCCATCCTGGTTCCCCATCCCTCTTCAAGGACCACTGTCATAAATAAACAGATCAGGGTTAAGGTCTCTTTTACCGGGAAAGGGTTAACAAGCTCAGTAACCTGAGAAACACCTGACCAGAGGACCAATCAAGGGACAGGATAATTTCAAATCTCTGTGGAGGGAAGCCTTTGTCTGTGTTCCTTGTTTGCTCTGTGTTCTCTCTTTGGATCTAAGAGAGGCCAGACATGTCTCCAAGTTCTCCTGGAGTAGTTCCTACTATCCAATAGTGAGTATTAATTAGAAAGGCGGATTAGTCTTATAATTTAATTTCTACATTTGCAATTGTGTGTTTTGCTATAGAATTTCTTTAATTTTGTACTGTTATTGCTTTTACTGAGAAAGAAGGGAGGGGGAATTCTCTCCAGAGATTGATAAGTTTAGACCCTGGTATTACAGAGACAGTTACTTTCTTTTTATTCTTTAATAAATCTTTTCTGTTAAGGACTTGGTTGATCTTTCCTTGGGTGAATTCTTAGGGAAAGGGGAGGAGGGAGGAGGAAGGCATCCCTCTGTAGTTGAATCCCGGTATCTCTCCTAGGAAAAGGGAAGGGGGAGGAAGCAAGGGGGGAATGGTTTATTTCTCCTAGGTGTAAGAACTCCATGGATTTGGGGCTCTTGGGATCCCCAAGGATTTTGGGGAAGGACTGTGTCCCAATACACGTACATTATTGGGTGGTGGCAGCTTTTACCAGATCTAAACTAGGATTTTAGTTTAGAGGAGTCCATGCAGGTCCCCATTTTGGAACCCAACAGCTCTAAGTGGGGGTGAGACCTATGACAACCACTCTCACAAGTTAGTGCTAATGCAATAGGTCCAATCTCTCCTACATATGGGGGCTATAGAGGAAGTTCCCCGATATCTAAGGGGAAAGGTTTTTATTTCTGCTACTTCCTCATCCCAAAAGCAAAAGAGGGTCTCAGACTTATTTTAGATCTAAAGGAGTTAAATAAGTAACTCTAGCTTCCATTATTCCTTTTCTGGACTCAGGGGACTGGTATGCTGTCCTCAACTTAAAAGACACGCATTTCCACGTGGCAATCCATCAGATCCCCCATATGTTCTTCAGGTTTGTAATCCACAGGTCCCATTATCAATTCACAGGGCTACTATTTGGGCTGTCATTACAAAATGCATGGCAGTGGTAGCAGCATTCCTGAGAAAGTCAGGAGCCCACGTGTTCCCTTACCTGGACAAATGGTTGGTTAGAGGCTGTTCCAGGTCTCAAGAACTGTCCAATGTGGCCTTTATCCAGTCAACTTCGATATTCTAGGACTTCTAATCAGGATGGACTAATCAATTTTGATGCCTGTGCAGAAAATAGAATTAATCGGAAAAGTTCTGGACTTTACAAAGACCAAAGCTGCCTTGCCACAGCTGAGATTCCTGAAGGCACATCCTGTCACCACAGTGTGCAACTGCCTCAGACTTCTGGGGTATGTGATGGCATGCATGTATGTGGTTGAACTCGCCAGACTGCACCTCAGAAAATTTCAAGGATGGGTAGTATTCCCTGAGCTGTCACCCTCTAGATATGGTGGTATAAGTATCAGAGCAAGTTTTGTTCTCCTTGGACTGATAGACAGACCTGTGAATGTCTGCATAGGACTCCCTTTTGCTTCCCCACAGCTAAACCTTACCTTAGTTACAGATACATTGGCCCTACGTTGGGGAGCCAACCTGGGATCCCTCCAGACTCAAAGTCTTTGGTCTCCTCAGCATTTGAAAACACATATAATCATCAGGGAATTGCAAACTATCCATTGAGATTGTCTGGCCTTCCTTCCATATCATGGATATTACAGTAGTTATGTTCTATGTGAACAGATGGGAAGGAGCCTAGTCCTCTCGCTTGTGCCAAGAGGCAATTCTCCTGTGGTTTATGATTAACCAAGTCCATTCACTTGAGAGCTGCATATCTTCTAGGAGTGCAGATTACCCTGGCAGATCAGTTGAGCAGGTCATGCATCAATCACCACAAGTAGTCTCTTTGACTGGATGTGGCCAGATACATCTTCCAGTCCTGGGGGACTCCCCAAGTAGATCAGAAAACAAGAGTTTTCTGCAACAAGAGTCAACAGAAAATGCCATACATTTTTTCCCCAAGGGGTCACAGGCCAGTTCATTGACAGATGCCTTCCTTCTCTGGTTGACCAACCTCCTATATGCCTTCCCTCTGATCCCTCTCCAACCCAGAGTCTTGTTGAACCAAGACAAGGCTCATCTCATACTAATAGCCCTAGTGTGGCCTTGACAACACTGTTTTTTGGCATTGATGGTCCTATTGGTCAAACTTCCACTATTTCTCCCCCTAGATTCAGATGTGATCTCCCAGGACCATGGGTACCTTCTCTCTTCCAACCTGCAGGTCCTCCATCTGATAGTGTGGATGCTTCACGGCTAACCCCTTTGGAAAGGGGTTGTTCAAGGGAGGTGCAGGAAATATTTCTAAATAGAGAGCCTTCTACTAGGAGCACTTACCTGCCAAAATGGAAAAGGTTCTCCATCTGGTCCCATCAGAAAGGTGTTTCCCTGCCCTAGGCACCTAGCCATCATGTTCTGGACTATCTGTTAATTCTGAAACATGGGTTAGCCATTAGTTCCATCAGGGTTCATCAGGAAGTGATTTTGGCTTTTCACCCCTCAGTAGATAACCGCTTTCTGTTTTCCACTCCAGTATCTATTGGATTTACAAGACAGGTTGTACCCACAGGTGGAAGAATCTATTCCCCCATGGGACTTGAATCTAGTGCTAAGAAAGCTGGGTCTATTCTTTGAGCCAATGGTATCCTGTTTGTTGCTACACCTTGCAATGATGGTAGCCTTTTTGGTAGCCATTACTTTAACTAGGACAGTGTGGGAGTTACAGGCTCTGGCAGCAGAATTTCTCTACACAGTTTTCTATAAGGACAAAGTTTACTTTCGCCCTCACCCAAAGTTCCTTATGAAGGTGGTTTCCAATTTTCATACTAAATCAAATAACTTACTTACATACTTTCTTTCCAAAGTTTCATAAACAAAGATGAGAAAAAGCTCCATACTCTGGATGTTAGAAATGACAGGTCTTTTTACCTGGATCAGACTGAGCTGTTTAGGTCAATCTCACAGCTGCTCATTGAAATTGCAGACAGAATGAAGGGCAGTCATGTGTCCTCCCAAACAATCTCTTTATGGGATTTCTGTCTCTATTCATTTGTGTTACCAGTTGGCTAAAGTAACACCCTCAAGTAGGATATTAGCCCATGCAACCAGATCTCATGCGGCTTCTGCGTCCTTTCTGACTCACATGCCCATCTTGGACATTAGCAGGGCAGGAACTTGGTCATGAGTCTGTACCTTTGCCTCCCACTATAATGCCAGATTTGGTTGTGTGGTCCTCCAATCCTTATTCAACTAGACCATGAGTCTGTTTCCATTTTAAACTGCTTGTGAGTTACCTACTGTGAAACGGACATGTGCAATCACTTGAAAAAGAAATGGTTATTAATCTATTCTGTAACTATTTGTTCTTTTAGATGTGTTGCAATGTCATTTCACAACCCACTCTCCTTCCCCTCTATATCAGAGTCTATTCCAGAAGAAGGAACTGTGGGGGCGTCAGAGGCAGCAGAATGTGCTCACTTTGCCCTGACGGGTACTGCTGAGGGAAAAATCTGGCAACTGTGCACTACGTGAGCACACACCTACAGTGGAATGGATGTGTGCGCTACATCTCTAAGAACAACAGTTACAGAAGGTTAGTCACCGTTTCTAACATTGCTTCACTTTCAAATTTAGTAGTGTTATACATAGAGTGATGAGCTGGGTGAAAGGGGCAACAATAGCAACCATCTCAAACTGACCAAAAAAATCTTGGTACCCTGATGTTCATGCAGAAAAAAACTAATGTGGTCCTGATTCTCATTTACACTATGGTCTCGCTATACCAATCTGACAGCGTAAAGGGACCTTAAAGTGAGCATAAATTACTTACCTTCCATAGTGTAACGGGCCCTCAGTGCACATGAAAAGAGCTAAAAATAGGTCTTACTTGTAATGCAAAAAGGACATTTCTTAACATGTAAAATCTATTAATTATCAAGAGATAATGCAAAAACTCAGAGCTTGCTTTTCAACACAGGTGCCTTAATAGGAAGCCCAAACGGGACATCAGATTTACATACCCATAGATAATTGCCAATTAAAACACCCACAGAGATTGTATCTTTTAGTTGTCTCTATTTGAAAACTGGGCCCAGTTGTGTAAATCAGTGGTTCTCAAACTAGGGCCGCCGCTTGTTGAGAGAAAGCCCCTGGTGGGCCGGGTTGGTTTGTTTACTTGCCACATCCACAGGTTCAGCCGATGGTGGCTCCCACTGGCCGCGGTTCACCGCTCCACGCCAATGGGGGCTGCAGGAAGGGCGGCCAGCACGTCCCTCGGCCTG
This sequence comes from Mauremys mutica, assembly GCF_020497125.1. Lineage (NCBI taxonomy): Eukaryota > Metazoa > Chordata > Testudines > Geoemydidae > Mauremys > Mauremys mutica. The sequence goes on from NC_059074.1 coordinate 75,646,136, forward strand.
CGCCACTTTCTGCAGCCACCATTGGCCTGGAGCAGTGAACTGTGGCCAGTGGGAGCCATGATCAGCCAAACCTGAAGAAGCTGCAGGTAAACAAACTGACCTGGCCCACTAGGGGCTTTCCCTCAACAAGTGGCGGCCCTAGTTTGAGAACCACTGGTGTAAATCGCTTAGCTAAAAGCTAGCCTTTAAAAATTTTCCATTGCTATTTCCCACACAGTTAAGACCATTCAGGTTAAACCTTGTTCATTTTTTTTTTAATCCTGATGCTTTGTCTACTCTGTAGCAGCACCAAGACTACATAGACTGTTTTTCATTTCATTCTTCAGCTTGTCAGGCCCAACATGAGATGCAGAAATCACATTAACATTCAGGTTTGGTAGATATATATTTTAAAATTCTAGAGCAGTCTGATGTTTATAGAACTGAGGGACAAACAGAACTGGCTGGAGCCACATGTAACATGACCAAGTGCTGCACACATTTCCAGCAGCCTGTGGTAGTCTCACTTTCCAGTGGCCTAAAACAAGATAGCTGTTCATAGCTCAATGTGGATAACACAGATTCTACTTTAGATCATATAGGATTACTACTGCTTTTTGGATTCCAGGACAGTCTGTTTAAATGCCTTCAGAGACAGACCCTGGACACTAGTGTTCAATTCACAGTTTGAATTTTGAACATCCTTGTGATGATTACATTCCATCGTTACTTAATACTTGCCTGCTGCAGCTATAAATGTTGCTTCTGTTACCTTGAGGGCAGATGTTAGAGATGACAATCAATTGGAGTACTTCATCCCATGGCTGGACTCACACTATGTACATCCTAGACTAGGTTACCACAGTTTGGACACTAACAAGTACCAGCATTGTTCTAAGGCAGCAAGTGAACGAGGAGAGAGCTTCCTTCTAGCCAGTTAAGTAAGAGCCATGCTAAGCTTCTCTCCACTGAGAGTTGCTGCTTGTAGATTGTACAGTACATATTCTAAGTTCACACTACACTGAAGCAGCTGTATGCTTATGCAGTGAGAGTCAGACATTCTGTTAAACTGGGAGAAATGTGCAATGGTCTCACCATCTGAGCACCCCATTTAGCTCAAGTTTAGAACTAGTGCACAGTTTAAGGTTCCCTCCAGGAATGGATTACAGTACTCACAAATTTTGCCAGGGCACTACATTATTGGCATACTATGAACAATCTGTCTGCTCCATTCCCAGGATTCTCCTCGGCAAACACAAACAGTTGTATCAAAATGTGTAGTTAAGTGCTACTGTGATGACAGAGTCATGGGCAGTCAGGCCTAGTGGTCAGATCCAGAGTTGGCCCTAGTGGTCAGAGCTAAGGGTCAAAACCAAAGACAATGTCAGGTACCAAGCCAAAGGTTAGAGCCAGAGACAGCGTCAGAGGTAAGGTGGAGGAGCAGAGACCTGGAGAAGGGCAGGACAGCAGGAATTGGGAGTAGACAGGAGCCTAGGACAGAAGCCAGGAGCAGGTGGGAAAGCAGGAACCTGGAGCAGACAGAAGTGCAGGGCTCAGGAGTCATGTAAGTAGGAGGGGTTCATAGTAACAGCCAGCCAGGGATTCCCCTAGTTGCTTGGACAACTTCCTGGGTTAGATAGAGTCCCTCAGCTAATCAGGGGGCTGGATGTTTCCCCCATTTGAGAGCTTTAGGGGTGGGGCCCTCTGTGAGCTAACCCTTCCCCGGCTACCCCAGTGAGCTGCTGGATGGCAGTTGTGGCCTGGGGCCCAGGTTCAAGGCCCGTGATCCCTTACAGCTACAGGCAAACAACTTTAAATGATTAGGATGAAACCAAACTCATTTTCCTTGGCTGAATTCAGTTTTCCAGCTGTAAAAATGTAGCTATATAAACTAATTTTTATAGCATTTTGTTACATTCCATTCTGTTCTGGTAGATACTAAAAGTCAGGTATTTGTAATACCTTTTAAATAAATAATTGTTGTTTCTACCTGCCATTAGTCTCTGAAGCTTTAGTCACTGAACAATATTTATTTATTCAAATAACTTGCATATTATTCATCCAGCTCACTATGTTCTGCTTAGACTACATAATTTAGTTCATCAAGCAATTACATCTCCTCACTTTAACATGGCTACAGTCCATTGGAAAAATAATATTTAAAATTTGGTCAGTATTTTTCCCTAATAATTAAGACACTTCCTGCCTTATTTATCATTGGTCTTTGTTTGTGTAACAAATAAACGTAGCAGTACTGTGCAAACCTAGTGAAAAGAGTAAATCAGGCCAGCAGTAGTAGTGAAAGTGTCACATCAATGTACCAGTAAGGTGCATTGTAAGAAGCTGTTTTAGATCAGCTTCTGGTATTACTCTTAATCATGACAAGAAAAATCCAATTAACACTCATGCTATATAAGAAGATGCAATTTTTTATTTTCTAAAGATCTGGCAAGGTTTTTAGCAGTAGATTAAAAATTCTAAAGACAACAGCTTTTTGTAAACGTGTTTTACTTGCAGTTATAATATCTGTAGTGAAATCAGTTAATTAAAACTAGATTTGCAAAGTACCCTAAAACTGCCATATCAGAACAGCCATTTTTAAAGAATTTAATTCAAGCTTTTTCAAGTTGCATTTTAATGAAGCTGTAATGATATCCAGCATTTAATTTTATCATATACTGATATCCAAAAACCCTGTTTCCCATTTAAAGATGTTTGTATGGGATCTGTAATATGTTATCGTACAAACTACTGAACAAGTTTGCCATACATTTCATTTTTAAGGTGAAATGTGCCATATTTATCATTAATTTTTAAGCAGTATTCTCCATTCTACTGATTTCATTGGGAAGGTTACTGAAAAACTGATAGCAAAATATGGCCTATTATCTTTTCAGTGTCTTATGGATGTTAAATGTATTTCCAGAAAGTGGCACGTGTAGAGCCTTGTACACATAGACAGAATGTTCCACAATGTAGCAGATTTCACAGGAAACCTTATTGCCAGCATGTACAACATATTGGGTCCAGTGGGGTCAGAATTTCACCCAAGGTATGTTCAAAGCATTAGATGTCATATGGTCAATACATTACATTTCACCTTTAGTTGTCACAAACTACACCACACTATCTTATGTGCAATCTTTTCCCAAAGTGATTAGGAGAAATTAGTGAAATTAAATTTCAGGCATAATATAAAAACTCCCAATTAGGGTGAATGACAAAGTTTTTATTATTCATTTCATGTATATACATACATACATATACACACACATGCAATGTGCTGCAAGAACTGGTTGAGGCTTTAAAGACATGAGCAGTTACTCCGTGCTGTGAGATAAATGTTAAGGTGAGTCAATTTTTAGGTGAATAAACTGATCTTTATTTAGAAAGCAGCTCTCTGAAAATTAGTAACTTCCTTTTATTTTTCTACTCCCAAAAGCAAGACATTTGCCGTTGTATTCTGTTTGATCTTAACTAGAGGAAGGTCAGAGTTTGCAATGGTGCTAGAGAATTTATGAAGCTCAAATTGGTCTATCACTTAACTTACTGTGCTTCCAGCTATTTGTCTGATACTCACATTTTAAAATAAAGGTTATTTTTTCAGTATAACATTTTCTTGAACACTTTGGTTCTTCTGTAGCAATACATATAGTTTCTCCAGAAAGCACTCAGAGTACTGAATACAGTGAGTGTGTTGACTAATTCTCAGTTTTCTAGACCCTCAGGCTATTCAAATGACCTCTTTGGTGAGATTTACCCACAGGAAGTGAGAAAACAGGGGATTGTGACTCACATAGGAAACAAACTTTTCCAAATCAAGATGAGAGGTTTTTTTTTGCAAATGATGAATGTTTATGGCCAGAGGCACTGGAAAGTGATTTGCCACCTTGGTATAAACAAGCTACCGTGTCTTATGGTCTGAGACACAGTGACAATTTAAAAACCGCACCTTCTCTTTGTTTAAGCAAGCCATAACGGTTTTGTTGTTGGGGATTTGATTGGAAATGGGAAATCTGTCCTAGTATAAGTCTGAAAGTCTGAGGACCATCCTACAGAACTCATCCTTGCTGAAATCCAGGAAGGGATTCATGATTTTAGATGTACAAAAATTTGAAAGTGTGCTTTTAATAAATAAATACTAAAATACCCCTATTTTTGGAATAAACTACTGAATTCTAGTGGAAAAAGACCCTATATGAAAGACTTTGTCTGACTCCTTCATGGTACATCCCTCAGTTAACTGGCCTGGACTCTTTCTGATGATGGGCCAAATTCTGGTCCCTACTGTTGCCCCTTGACATCACTCTGGCAGGTAAAGAGGGTGCAGTGAGTCCTGGGGAACTCCCCAAGCACAGGGATGATTAAGGCTGATGTAGGCAGTCCTATGCGACCCTTCTGTGCAGCCTCCAGTGTAGGATTGTGGATCAGGGCTGGGAGAATGTGGGCTGACGTTCACAGTGTTATGGCTATCCTGGGCTGAAGACTATAAGCAGCATGCAAGGCTGGCATACTTTAGAACAGCCCCTGAGATGGCTCTAAATTACACTGGAGGGTATGATGGCCCATAGAGTAGCCAGAATAAAGAATGTATAAAGGTGGCACAGAGTCACCCTATTGTTTATCGTCTTTAATGGCCCAGTGTCCCAGTCCTTCTAAAACTTTTAGATTTAGGACTCTAGTAAACCTCTTAGATTTAAGACTGTGCTGGAAAGGATGGAGAACTGATGTATTATGAAGAAAGTTACTGAGGACATTGAACCAGATTCTCAGCTGGGATCAATGAAGCTAGATTGATATGAAGCAGTTGAGGAGCTGGCCCCCCATGCCTGCAAAGGCTTCCCAGTTTCACAGAGGAAAGTGCTCGCAGGCTGTCCTTGCTATGCCTTTGGAAAAGTTGGGTAGCACATGATCCCAATAGCACAAGCTATTGTGCAGGGAAGAGGGGGAAAGGAGTCCAGGAGAGCTGGCTGTATTTTAAAAAAGCCTTATTGAGGGCACAGGAACAAACCATCCCAATGTGCAGAAAGAATAGCAAATATGGCAGCTTGGCTTAACAGTGAAATCTTCAGTGAGCTTAAACACAAAAAGGAAGCTTACAAGAAGTGGAAACTTGGAAAGATGACTAGGGAGGAGTATAAAAATATTGCTCGAGCATGCAGGGGTGTAATCAGGAAGGCCAAAACACAACCGGAGTTGCAGCTAGCAAGGGATGTGAAGGGTAACAAGAAGGGTTTCTACAGGTATGTTAGCAACAAGAAAAAGGCCAGGGAAAGTGTGTGACCCTTAATGAATGGGGGAAGCAACCTAGTGACAGATGATGTGGAAAAAGCTGAAGTACTCAATGCTTTTTTTGCCTCGTCTTCACAGACAAGATCAGCTCCCATACTGCTGTCCTGGGCAACACAGTATGGGGAGGAGCCCTCAGTGGTGAAAGACCAGGTTAAGGACTATTTAGAAAAGCTGGACATGCACAAGTCTATGGGTCCAGATCTAATGCATCCAAGGGTGCGGAAGAAATTGGCTGATGTGATTGCAGAGCCATTGGCCATTATCTTTGAAAACTCATGGTGATCGGAGGAGGTCCTGGATGACTGGAAAAAGGCAAATATAGTGCCCATCTTTAAAAAAGGGAAGAAGGCAAACCCGAGGAACTACAGACTGGTCAGCCTCACCTCAGTCCCTGGAAAAATCATGGAGCAGGTCCTCAAGGAAACCATTTTGAAGCACTTGGAGGAGAGGAAGGTGATCAGGAACAGTCAACATGGATTCATGAAGGGCAAGTCATGCCTGGCCAACCTGATTGCCTTCTATGATGAGATAACTGGCTCTGTGGATATGGGGAAAGCAGTGGATGTGATATATCTTGACTTTAGCAAAGCTTTTGATATGGTCTCCCACAGTATTCTTGCCAGCAAGTTAAAGTAGTATGGGCTGGATGAATGGACTATAAGGTGGATAGAAAGCTGGCTAGATTGTCGGTAGTGATCAACAGCTCAATGTCTAGTTGGCAGCCGGTATCAAGCGGAGTGCCCCTGGGCTTGGTCCTGGGGCCAGTTTTGTTCAACATCTTTATTAATGATTTGGATGATGGATGGATGGTACCGTCAGCAAGTTCGCAGATGACACTAAGCTGGGGGGAGAGGTTGATACGCTGGAGGGTAGGGATAGGGTCCAGAGTGACCTAGACAAATTGGAGGATTGGGCCAAAAGAAATCTGATGAGGTTCAACAAGGACAAGTGCAGAGTCTTGCACTTAGGATGGAAGAATCCCATGCACCGCTACAGGCTGGGGACTGACTGGCTAAGCAGCAGTTCTGCAGAAAAGGATCTGGGGAGTACAGTAATGAGAAGCTGGATATGAGTCTGGAGTGTGCCCTTGTTGCCAAGAAGGCTAATGGCATATGGGGCTTCATTAGTAGGAGCATTTCCAGCAGATCAAGGGAAGTGATTATTCCCCTCTATTCGGCACTGATGAGGCCACATCTGGAGTATTGTGTCCAGTTTTGGGCCTCCCACTACAGAAAGGATGTGGACAAATTGGAGAGAGTCCAGCAGAGTGCAACGAAAATGATCAAGGGGCTGGGGTACATGACTTACGAGGAGAGGCTGAGGGAACTGGGCTTGTTTAGTCTGCAGAAGAGAAGAGTGAGGGGGGATTTGACAGCAGCCTTCAACTACCTGAAGGGGGGTTCCAAAGAGGATGTAGCTCAGTTGTTCTCAGTGGTGGCAGATGACAGAACAAGGAGCAATGGTCTCAAGTTGCAGTGGGGGAGGTCTTGGTTGGATATTAGGAAACACTATTTCACTAGGAGGGTGGTGAAGCACTGGAATGGGTTACCTAGGGAGGTGGTGGAATCTCCATCCTTAGAGGTTTTTAAGGCCCGGCTTGACAAAGCCCTGTCTGGGATGATTTAGTTGGTGTTGATCCTGCTTTGACCAGAGGATTGGACTAGATGACCTCCTGAGGTCTCTTCCAACCCTAATCTTCTATGATTCTATGAAGAGGTTCTCACTCCACTTAGCCATGTCTCTTCAGGGGCACTGAGCACTGTTGGCTCAGCACTGCTTAATAATAGCCTCACCCCCATACACTTTGGGAAAGCAGGCAGCTCTATAATGGCTGCCTCTTTGTGGGAGTACTGGAGGGGTGTGGACAGGCACCTTCTTCCCACAGTGCACCTACATGCTGCCTCCCTAATTTGACCTGTAGTGTCTACTACATTTAGTTCAAGATTATTATACAGCAAGAAAAGAGTTAAATGCAATTTGCTCTAAACACAGCAGTACAAAAGGATATTACTCCTACGTATACCAAACTTTCAAATGCCTGTCATATTTTCTTGAATGAAAGCCCTATTGGTTATTTTTCATTATACGAAAAATTCTTTTCAGGAGAATCAAAATCAACAAAGAGATTACAGATAGCAATTCCAACACTGTGCATATTATAGAGAACAAGCACAATAAATAAAGCTCTGTATTTAAGCAAATTTGTGGAAAACTTATTGAAACAGACCTCTTATATATATTTTAGAATGAACATACCGTAGTGCTCCTAAAAGGCATTAGACTGATTGTAATGGAAAATCCTGTATTTATGCCTAGAACGGGTGCAGCAGGGAGCCTGCCATATTATTTACTAGTACTACAATAGTGCCCAATCTCCAAGTGAGATTAGGGTCCCATTATTCTAGGTGGTGTACATGCACATAGTAAAAGAATCCAACACAGTTTACAATGTAACTAGATAAGATGGAAGGTGTGAGAAAGGAAATCTTAACCCATTTTTTTAAATAGGGAACTGAAATACAGAGACATGTATTATTTGCCCAGGGTCACTGTGGCAGACAAAATTTTAACCCATATCTCCTCAGCCACAGTTCTCCTCAGCATCCTGCTCTAACAGTGGGGAAGAAGCATATGTCTCCCTCAGCAGCTCTCCTCCAACTGAGCTGCTGGGCCGGCCTTTTATACTTCTCCTTCCTGTCCCACCCCTCTGCTTCCAGCATGCGAGGCGTGGCCTTCCTGGTTCTGCTCACCAGGAGGCTTGTGGTGTTCCCTCTGCTTCAGCCTCTGAGGGTGGCCATGCCTCCTCGCTACATATATCCATATTTGTTTTTCTTGTATACTGGACACGTTCTATAATGTGCTTGGTTTCTTTGTTTATTACTGGAAAAAATCAATAAAACATTATTTTTTAAAAAGGATGGTACAGAGTCAAAGGGGGGGAAGTGCTGCCTTTTCTTTCACTATTTTCACTCTCTTCTCCCTTGCATGCTAAAATTTGAAGTATAAATTCGGTTAATCTCTGTAATTTGAATGCACAAAGAGAAAAGAGGCCAAATTCTCTGCTTGTATAAATTGGCATAGCTCCACTGAAGTCACTAGAGCTACACCCATTTAAAACACTAGTAGAGGATTTGGTCTGAGGTATCTTCATCTCACTGAGATTCTCTTGGTAACTAGGTTCTAAATAACAATTTAATATATTTTAGGGTTCAGAAAGAAATGGTGGTGGTGTCTTTAAGAGAACCTGCTCTTAAGAATCAAAGAAAACAACACCGTGCACGCAATTATGAAGTTAAAGAAGTTATGAGACTAAGCTCTATAGCCCTTTACAGTGTTACACAATGTGTCATTTTATTGGGAAGAGTTTGCCATCTGACTTCGCTATGTGAAATTTCAAGATGATATTTTAAAATCTATCTAAACCAGCAAGAACATAAATATAAAACCATGAATATAAATATAAACCATTTAAAATATATCTAAAGTGAGAAATCCAGGAAGATTCTGATCATAGAAAAAACTCCCAGATACCTGAATTTGTCCACATCCATGTCTCTCTCTGTAAATATCTGTCTACTCATACTCATAAATATTTCATTTGGCTCTAGTTTGAATTTGGATTCAGCTCCTTACCTACACAGGCAGAGTTCACAAATTGCTTGCTTAGTGATCTTGCTCTATTTTGTGTGTGTAGATATGTGACTCTCATGGTCAAAATAGAAACAAACTCCTTGAAAAAAATCACTACATGACTATATTGTCAATTTTCTGAGTAGGACTCTGAACATTCCAACTTCTCTTTGGATTCTTCCTGAAAGATTCATTATAAATTATAGTCAATTAGCTGTTCAATTCCACATGTGTGGGAATAAAATGAGGAACTTATCATACAGAGCCATTTCTATAGCCAGTTCTAGGATACCATCCTGAAGAAAGCCAAAAAAAACCTTTTTATAAAGCCTCCCTTCCAGGTACCTGAACATGTTTGTAGATAGCCATAGAAATTTTGGGGAAATGTATAAACCAATTGCATTATCTTTTAGATGACCCCATCTCATCCTCAGCACCTACAAATTAAGAATGTTATTGCTGCATTTCACAGCTATTTCCTGTTTGTATTTTTTTAAGGTTTTTCATTAATATGTATTAGAGAAAAAGAACAACCCAATCATACATGCATAACCTGCCTTTTCTATCTGTTGTCTCCATTAGCTAACATCCAGGTGCAGGATAGATGTTCAAGGATCTGATTCAGTACAGTAAATCCTGTGTTCCTGTCAGGGAAAAACAAATGGTCAAAATCACTGTTTTTTTCCATGTTCAGCTAGCTCCCTCCAAACTAGTTTACTTCTAGTCTAAAATCAGACATTTGAAGTTCAATAAGAGACTGAAAATGAGCACTTAGAATTCATGTGTCTGGTGTCTACATGTGTTATGTGTCTACAGGTATAATTGTCTATGAACTTTTCTCTCTTTTCAGGCTTTAAACAGTGGAAAACACATTGTGTGTTTAGAACATGCAGCAAGTTACATAACAATACTGCATGCAGGTACACTGAATGCAAATCCATATTAAATAATAAGAACATAGAACATAAGAATGGTCACACTGGGTCAGGCCAAAGGTCCATCCAACCCAGTATCCTGTCTTCCAACAGTGGCCAATGCCAAGTGTCCCTGCGGGAATGAACAGAAAAGGTCATCATCAAGTGATCCATGCCCTGTCACCCATTCCCAGCTTCTGACAATCAGAGACTAGGGACACCATCCCTGCCCATCCTAGTTAATAGCCATGAATTTATCTAGTTCTTTTTTTATAATGGCACCAAGGGGTGGCTTAAGCACAAAAGAATCAAGGTGAAGAAGCATAAAACACAAATTGTGCATTTAGACCCTGATCCAGCAAAACACTTAAGCATGTGCATAATATTAACAACGTGAATAGTGCCATTGAAATTAATGGAATTGCTCACATGCTTAGGTGCTTGAGGGGTCAGGGCCTACTCTAAGAATAAAGGTAAATAAACCTTATCGTATCTCAGAAACTACTGGTTGCTATTTTATTTGGGATAAAAGAAAAAAAAATCACATCTTGAATGTGCTGATTATGTCTGCAGTTCTAACATTGAACCATGCCTTAATGGTGTGTGGGGGATTATGTGTAGGTGAATATAGGGGGTATATCAGACAAGCAGTATACATTTATACTGTGCATTGGAAGTATCATATTCCGAAACCTGGGCAAACAAACATAAATGTGTAGGGTAACCATGTGGTCATTCAGAATCCTTCAGCTTTTTTTCATATTCTCATATTTTTCATGTCCCCTCACTTGGTAATCAGTTTATGTCTTAGTGTGGGTGACTTTCTGTATACAAAAAAGGAGGAGGTGTCATAGCATGTCATAATATTGTGTCACTGGACCTGTAAAACTTGAATTTTCCCTTAATAGAACTCTCAGTCCTTCATGACCTACACTGTTTCCTCATTAGGACAAAATTCTCTCTAATCAAGAAGGTGGATATTGACTTCATTGTTTTGTTCTCTTTAGAAGCAGACTCTATATAGGTGTAGTTCTGTATAGGTACAGTTGGAAAGAGCAAAGTACTGGAGAGAAGATCCACCATGTAGATCTGAGAGGAAAAGTAGTAATTCACCCCTGCATGAAAGACCCATGCAAGTCCACTTATGCCTTCAGTGTACAGGGTTAAGTAGGGCTCGAGAATTTGTCAGGCCCTCTGCAATGGGACTGAATTTCACCCTCAGATTCTAGATCTACCTTATAAATTAACAAAATCTGACAGCATATTATGAAAACAAACTTTTTTTGTTCCCCCCAAAACAAAAGGTTAAAAAAAAAAGAAAGCAAAGCATGTCTCTTAGGCTCTTAATTTTTTTTAATTCATTTTTCTTTATTACCCATATTATGCGTTTATTTATTTATTTTAGTGTAGTACAGTAGGTCCTGGGATCCACTGCTCTATGTAAAAACCCTGAAAATGTTATTCCTTTCACCTACTGTACATTCAGAAAGCAGATAAAGGAAAGCATATTCTGCAAATCAAGTTGGTTCAGTTCCATGCAAAATGTGGACTTGACTGACTGCAAGCAGAGCTGTCAGCTTGTACAGACTTCACTGTCAAGAGCTGTGTCATCTGTCAGTGTCTGTTCCAGCTCACTGTACCACATAGAGGGAATGCACTGTTGCCTCCCAATTGATAACACGCTGCCAGGAGCATGTTACTTTCTCATCTGTCTTCTTGTAGCTGTCAAAACTGGAATCCATTAATTAGTTTGTTCTTGTGAATTTTAGTTGTTCTGAAGACATGTAAATTTCAAAGTAAGACAAAAAAAATGCCAAGGTGCCAATAGGGGGTTCACAAATTCTAAGTGGCAGTTATTAAGAACAGTAAGTGCTGGCTAGCAGAACTCAATCTAAGTGAGTGTAATGATGTGGCAAGTTTCACCACTTTGCTTTTAATCAGACCGAGCTGCTTACAGAAGCAGTGATACAATGACAGTTAAGGAGAGGGGAAAACAACAAGTCACCAACTAGTTAGGACAGCTGGGTCAAGAAGATACTACTTGTTTTTTTAATTTTATGATTTCCTTTTTACCTGTTTTCCACCTCCAGTGAGTCATATTTTTTTGATTGAGCTCCGTTTTCGTGTCCCATGAAAGACTACTGTGATTGCTGATGCAGATAAGATTTTGTAAAATCCATACATTTAAGACAAGGTGCCTTAAATGTAATACACCCAGCATTCAAATCTACAGAATGATTGCTTTGTGTAAAACTGCAAAGGTTAAATACATATATTTTTATGTGTTTTCATGTATCTCTCACTCACACAAACTCCTCTTCCTCTGAGCGGTGACAAAGAAACTTAAGGGAAAATTTGCAAAAACTCCTAAGTGACTTAGGCACCTAAGCCCCATTTTCAAAAGGGACTTAGGCACTTAGATCTAGATCCTTAAAAGTACTTAGGTGTTGCTCCGTTCAGTGTTGAAACACCTAACCCCTAGGCAGCCTGCTGCCTAGTTTAATTTTCAGCCCCAAGCCAGGTGCCCAGGCTCTCCATACAATGCACGAGGGGATTTAGGCACCTAAGGCAGGAATTTTCAGAAGCCGGCAAACTGAATGGAGAGCCACTGAAGCTTGCCAAGGAATAAAATGCAAAGAAAAGGAGTGGAGAGACGAACGGGACTCAGATACCTAAGTGGCTGACCAGGAGTGGCCCTAGCCATTTTGCTGGCTAACATGCAAAATGTTGTTCTCCACCTCCCTCTGTGGTAGAGGGGAAAAAAAGGCTGGCCAATCATAGCAGAGCAAAAACAGCTGGCCAATCTGATCAGAGAGAGAGAGAGAGAGAAAAGAAAGCACAGCAGCACCAGGGCAGAGGCTCTGCTCACTTGCCCCTAAACTCAGCCCTGTGGTTGAGCTAATGCATCTAGTTCAGGGATCGGCAACCTTTGGCATGCGGCCTACCAGGGTAAGGACCTGGGAGCTGCGGGAAGCACATCCCTCAACCCACGCCACTTCCCGCAACCGCCATTGGCCTGGAGAGCCACGATCAGCCGAACCTGCGGACACGGCAAGTAAACAAACCGGCCCGGCCCATGCCAAAGGCTGTGTGCCAAAGGTTGCCGATCCCTAATATAGTTGATAGGCCAGACTTAGGCACCTCCATCTGCTCAGGATCCCCAGCTGTCAACCCTCTTTTGGAGTTAGGCACCTAAACCAGGTCAGCTGCTCAGGTAGCCCATGCCTTACCAGACAAAACCCCTATTCTTTCCTCTGCTGAGACTTGATACCTCTTTCACGCTTGCCCTACATTTCCTGTGCACTCAGCTGTCTTTTGTGTGGATTCTGTGCTGTCCACCGCATCAGTAGGGTTGCCATCTGTCCAGGTTCCTAGGAGCATCCCTTTTTTGAGGTAGCTGTCCTAGGAATCTGTAAGGGTTCTCAATACACACTGTCAGCTGTGCAGTTTTAGAGGCTCAAATCATCCCAGATGTCCCGGGGGTTTTTTGGCCCTCAGAGGTGGGAACTCTACATATCAGTGGACTGCATCTGGGCTTCCTTCTGCAGGGGTCTGACAGTTACCAGGCCTTAGACATGCTCAGAGCACAATTACAGAATCAAGCCCCACTAGCAAGATAGGCATTTCTCCACCTCATTTGAGAACCTCACTCTGGGGCTTTCGGGGCTTCAGTTTGTGCTGGGCCACTGAGCGGCTAATTATCAGTGAGGCAGTTTCAGGTCTTAGGCAGCTTTGCAAATGTTGATCAGCAGGATCTCAGGCACCTACAAGATTAGGCAGCACCGGAGCAGTGGCTTTGAAAGAGTCAGTGGCACCTAAATGGCAGACTTATGTGCTTAAAGAGGCAAAGAGGCACCTAAGTACCTTTGAAAATGGGACTTAAGGTATGTCTCTTCTGCAATTAGACACCTATGGCTGGCCCATGCCAGCTGACTTGGGCTTGGGCTAAGGGGCTGTTTAATTGTGGTGTAGATGTTCCAGCTTGAGCTCCAATTCTGGGACCCTCCCACTTCTTAGGCCTGGTCCACACTAAAAAGGGGGTTCGAATTAGGGTACGCAAATTCAGCTACGGGAATAGCGTAGCTGAATTCGAAGTACCCTAATTCGAACTACTCACCCGTCCAGACGCGGCGGGGTCGAACTCCGCGGCTCCCCCGTCGACTCCACCACCGCCGTTTGCAGTGGTGGAGTACCGGAGTCGACCGCGGCGCTTCCGGAGTTCGAATTATCGTGTCTAGATCAGACGCGATAGTTCGAACTCCGTGAAGTCGAACTCACCACGTCGACCCGCGCGGTGAGTATGGACCTGCCCTTAGAGTCCTAAAGCCCAAATGTCTACATTGCAATCAAACAGCTACTTAGCCTGAGTCCCGTGAGCCTGAGTCAGCTGGCAGGGGAGAGCTGCATGTTTGTAACTGTAGTGGAGACATACCCTTAGACACTTTCAATAATTTAACCCATGAGCTCATAATAAGGAATCCCATCACCAAGCTGAACCTTAATTTGGCTCTCGAAGGCCTTATCAAGCCTCCCTTTAAACATCCCATATTTGTCATAGTAATATTCCTATGATATGATTATGGCATAATTATGATGCATTTTGTATAAGATAAGTCATGTGAAGTGTTATTGGAAAAGTTATGATTTGCTGAATATGATTATCCTATTTGTATGCACATATCATTTTTGTATCTGAAGTTATGAATATTGACTATGGATCTGTATTTCAGATGGGCTTACTCTGGAAAACACCCACAGGCAGCCTTTCAGATACAACAGTGAAGAAGCCAGACAGTGCTGATGGGTCATCAACAAAGACAGTGGACTGTGGAATAACTTAACCTTCCTGTGAATGTTTTGGCCAGTCTGTAAATAATAACTGCTATAACACTGCAAGGGCATGTGATGAGACCACATGTCTCTGGACGCCAGCTTGGGATGTCTGTATTTTTACACAAACTGATCTGGGAACCAAGTTTTGAGACTAAGGCTTCCCATCATATGCTAAAGCTACATAAGGCAGGGAGTGACATCATCTGTTGTTGTTCACTCCCTACACAAGAAGACTCCTGGAAACACCTGAGAAACAAAGACTGAACTGGTGGAAGTGCTGGACCCAGGCTAAAGAGATTTCTAACCTGTGAATGAAACACCTGGGGATTCCAGCTTGTAGCTTGTGCCTTAAGAATCTGCAGCCTGCTCGTATCATCAATCAGGGTGAGAGATTGTTAATTCAAATCCTAGCTTTCTAATATGTTAAGCTTAGTTTGCATTTTTGTTTATTTCTGCTTTGATGTGTTTGTTATCACTTATAATCATTTAAAATCTATCTTTTGTAGTTAATATGTTTATTTTATGTTTTAATCTAAACAAGTGAGTTTGGAGTGAAGTGTGTGGGAATCATAGGGATTGTTTCTGTTTTCAGTTTCTAAAGAGTTGTTAGGAAGAAATCTCAGAAAAATGTTAAGATTTTTTTTTGTTAATTAAAAATTAATATTTTAAGGGCTGAATATATTAAAGGTTTTTCTCCCTTCATATAAAAGTAATTCTCCACTAGATGCACAAGCACAACCTCTCATGACCGTTAATGAAAGTTTCAAGTGCCCATAAATGGGAAAACAAACACATCATCATCACAGGAAAAAGTTTACAGCAAACCCTGGCCCAAAAAAGACAATTCAACCTTTAATCACACAGGTGGAAGTTAAAGGCGGTGTACAAAAGATACTGAATTTGTGCATGAAAAAGTTAAGTTATTGTGCATGTGTATAGATACCGGCATGGTCAAACAGATGTTTGCATGCATAGTTACCTTATTTGCATAAACTAATGTGGTAAATTCATGCAATTTTGTAGATGTGTGCACGTTTTTTTAATATGCTCACATTCACCTATTAAGAATTTGGCTCAGAATCAGCAACTTATCAATTTACTCCATCACTCCTTACACAGGTCAGTCTCTTGAGAAGTACAGAATATTCAAACACTCCACAGAAAAACAATAGATACTTTAGTGTGTTTTCAGCATTTTATTTGAGTCACTTAAGGTAATAAAAATGATATTCAGAGCACTGGGGTATATACTTGCAATAACCAATTTTTGTGGTTTTCACATTTCAAAACTTTGTGTTGGTATTTAATTACATACTCTAGTGAATAGGAATTAAATAGTTTGAGAGTCCTCTAGTGGCCCTCACTGTCTTTTATGTTCCAAAACCCATTAGAACTCCGCCAAAACAGCATGTATGTATATAGCTAGACCTTGCATGTTATATATAGTTATTTGGACACCATCACATAAAGAGATAAAAGACAACATCTGCTATGGGCATTTATTGCCTTATATGCAGGCTTAAATTCTCTTAGAGTATTTCCCGGAGTCCCCCCATCCCCCTACCCCACGATGCTATAAAAACTCCAGGGCCCAGCACAGGGGGTGGGGGCGAACTCAGGGCTTCTTCCCTGCAACAGGGTGGTGGGGCTCAGGGCTTCAGCCCTGCGGGACATGCCAGCGCTTGGGGCTTCAGCCCCACAAATATGAAAATATTTACCAGAGCTTTGCTACGGACAGTTCTGACTAAATTTAAGCCCTGCTTATATGCAAATCCACTATGAACCTTATCTCAAGTAACAGCATAAAGAGTCACTTCAATTAAGTTGCCATAGTACTGCAACCCTCAGGAGCAACTGCTGCCAGTGGAGGGGAGCAGACTATAAAGCTGGTTTCCCAACAGCATAACACACCCAAGCAACAGATCAGCAAAGACAAGGATCCAGAACCTCTATGTGAGGGATGTGAGTGAACAAAAAGTCATTTTACATTAGGGAGAAAGTGCCAATGACAGTGGGTGAGGTGAGGTTTGGATATGCTTCAGATAACCCGCCAGACTTTTTGGATTCCAGCTACAGAGACCTGGACAACGCTGCCAAGAAGAGTGGACAGAGCCTCAAAGCTCCTAGAGCCAAAACAGAGCCACAAGTCCTCCATATAAATAGCCCTGTGTTTCCAGTAGGTCTTGGAGGATCATGGACTTAGTGGCTGCATTCCATTCATGAAAATGGCAAACCTTATCTCTCTGCCCAATGAAAGAAATGAAGAGGAAACACCTTGAGGGATCTGTAAACTGGTACTCCCTCACAGGGACTCGATTGGCACATCTAAATTATAACCATCCGTTCTGAAATAATCTCTTCATAGGTCAGTCAGCATTGCCACTGATCAGCCATTAACTGCACTAGCAGATGTTTTACTGTAAGACTGGAAGTTAGAACCACCTAACAGAGCCCCACACTCCCCACGTACACAATGGTGGGTCAGCCATATGCCTATATGCTTCCAATAAAGCCCTTCAGGAGAACATTTGCCAGTGAGCACTTGATCATCCCTCCTGCTTCTCATAATGGCTAGAAATTCATACCTTTATCCACATATTTATTAGTTATGACCTTCTGCCATAAGAGCAATTTGCTTAGTGCACTCGATGTGATTTTGTATGATTTGCCAAGCTAATTTTTATCTCCATGTCTAGCATTTGAAAATCTTTTGCCTCCGTATTAATTTAACATTTTTATCTTTTACCCATTAAATGCTGCTCATTGTGACCTTTAAATTCACTTACAAAGGATAATCCATTGGTTAATCTGAACCAATTGGCCTCAGTTACACATTCAGTGACAAACCATTATTTCTGTCCCAGTTCTTTAATTGGCCGGAATGCTCTTTCCTATCAGATATATTACCTGTCAGAGTTGCCTGCTAGCCTTTGCATACTTCCTGGATACTGTCCAGGCCATTAAAGCAACATCTTCTGTTCAAGTCTGGAATATTTATCCTGAGCCAAAATCCTAGCTTTCTCCCTGCTCTTAATTAAAGCCTTAAGAATGTTGGCTGGGTCATTCTACAGACAAGACTTTTGAAATGTAAAAACTGATATGAAATCTTTCATGCTGAATTTTGTTTTAACTCATTTAACTCATTTAATCACAATTTTACATTGTTAATAAAACGATTTGGCTAAGGTATTTTAATATTTTTGAAACTTTTGTTGAACTTTTTTACTACTATAAGAAAGAGCTTTCTGAGAAAAAAAATACCAACTATTGTGACAGTTCCCACAGACGTTCAACCTGCAGAGAACACAGACAGATGGAATGACACCGAATCTGCTAGGGCAGCACACAGAGAAGCAACAATTAGTGCACCCTTTAAATGGTGTGTTTTCTCTTAGCACTAGATCTGATCCACCTCTCCCCTGCCAATTTAAAACATATACAGAAATGTTGGCAGAATCAACACTCCTGCACCACTTGTGCTCAGGAAGTGGTAGCACCAAGACTTCGATTGCCCCTGGGCCCTCCATTTCTTGTTCACCTGTAAGAGTATGCCAAGAATGTGGCTCATAAGCGTTATTTTACAATGGAAGATTATTTTGTTGTTTGATGTAAATTTTGTTGCTTTACTGTATCATTCCCTTCAGTCCGAAGCTTCATTAGAGTACTTCCTATTTTTCAGACTTTCAAATACTATCCAATATCTCTATTGCTTTTAAAAATATGAAAGCCAGTCCTTTTACAATTTGAAGCCATTTAAATGCAACACTAAATCCTCATAATTATACTAATAGGAGTGGAATAAACCAGGTGAAGAGTCACATATGTTGCATTACTGCTCTACTCAGATGTTCCCCATGCTGAACTATATAGGGTTGCCTATCAACAAGTCTTTAAATTCTCATTCTCCAAAATGTTTAAAAGCTGCTCAAGGCACTATGATATCACTTCCATTTCTCTTTGGCTTGATACTACACTGTATATCCAAACAAATCTGGAAGCTATAGTACAGCTAAATGTACGGACATTTATGTGTGCACATCAACAATAACTCCCCCCTCCAACATATTAGAAATGTTCAAAATATGAGCAAGTATGCTTCCAATCAATAAACAGATTATTTCAATCAATAAATTCTTTTTCAGCTGGACTGAAGCTGAAGTGTTGGATTTCAAGTGTCAAAAACTAAGGACCCAAGCCTGCAAAGGGATATTTGTAAGCATAAGTATCTGCCCAGGCAGGTCCTATTTCAGGATCGGGCCTTTATGTGCTTCTGGTTTTATGTGACAATTTCAGTGGCATCCAAGCTTAAAGTACAAACCAAATTAAAAGGAAAATCAAACAGGCAAGAAGAACTGCATCACCAAATAAAGACTATGTACATTGCCCCAGCCCCTTCCAATGTGAAAGTACTTAATGGTTTAGAGTAGATCTCAAAATGGAAGACAGCATAGCAAGTGTTATTTTTGATACACATGGGGCAAGTAAAGGATATTTAACTTCTCCAGAGCTACAGAAAAATGGTCAGATAAAAAATAAAAGCATATAGGGGCCTGTTCCTGAAATAGGACTAGCATAGGCAGATCTTTACACCTTCAAAGATTCTCCCTGCCCCCCGCCCAATCTCTATGTTCCCAATCTTTGCCTTGCCAATCCCATTTTTCCTCCTGCATCCTGGTTCCTTGTCAGCTCTGCCTCCTTTTCCTTCCCTACAGCTTCCTTCTTCCCACCCCACTGGTTCCCTTGTCGAGCTAATCCCAGTCTCTTCCCCAGCTCAGTCTCCCAGACCCCCATATTTCCATCCCTGACTCCCAATTCTGGTATCCTTATCCAGCCAATCCTAGTCTCCCCACATGTGGTTCCCAGTCAATGTCTCTATTCCCAACTAGTCCTAGTCTCCCCAACTCACAGTCTCCCACACCAGGCTTTTTGTCTCAATCTGCTTCCCCCCACCAGGTCTGGCTCTTGTCCCCTCTACATTTCAATCAATCAGCTTTCTCTTCCACAGTGCCTGGGCATCAGCAGGGAATACCGAGAGCACAAGAAAGACAGGCTCCCTGCTTGGTGCCTGGACCTAGATCTGGCACAGCCCAGAGCAGCTGAAAACTGCAATTGCAGGATAAATTCTGCTCAGACCCCTTCAGCCCAGACTGGAACATGCTCAGTGAGAATGGAATCTTTGGGGAATTAAGATGTAAAGATCTAGGAAGTCTCTACTGAGCATGTGCAAACTGTGATTTTTTTTAAAGACTTCTAATCTGGCCAGTTTGGGAAGATTTTCACTGGCACATCCTTGACACAAAGGCCTTGTGTAGACATAGCCCCAGATGTTGTTAGACTTTGAGCTTTTGCTTTTTTGTTGCTGGTGTGCATTTTAAACATGTTCAAGCTATGCACTCTTTTGGGCATCAGATATTAGCATTCAAGCAGATAATCTGGCACTTGGAATTGGAAACATTTGGCAGGATTTATTAAAATCTGCTTAAACAATCATCAAAGAATTCAGGTGCAAACAATCAACCAAGCCAAGAAAACAGCTTTGCTATTTGCTACAACTATTGTGGGTTTGGAGTTATCTAATTTAGAGGCAAACTTTGTTCACTTTCCCCTTTGTTTTTTCTGGTTGCTGACAATATTCACCTTAACCCAGCCCAGTGGGGAATTACTATGGATTTGCTCTAAATCGGTCAAAACTCTTGAACTAGATATATGGTATGATCCTTGTTTGTCTGGTATCACAGAGAATGCATCTCTCACAGCCTTGATACACATGCAAAACTGTCTGCTTTCACTGATGCAGAGCAGTGTTGTAAATATAACTGAACTTGTGAAAGAAACAAGGTGTTAATTGATAGTGTACATATTCCTCCTCATCAACCTCTGCTGCTAGACTACTTGTTTCCTGTTTCTAAGGAAACCCTGATTCCTTAAAACAGAAAAGATACTAACTCAGAATACAATTTATATTCTAATTCATCTGAAGCTCTGCTCATTGAAAAGAGGACATGTTGCCCATTTTGTATTCAATAGTTACTTTGAACTTGGATTAAATAAAGGTTTGACTAGTGCTGACTATAATAATCTATAGATTCTCATATTATGTGAAATGTGATACTTTGTTTTCATCTCTGATTCCTGCATTTCATAATTAGGGTCAAGACGGTAACAGACATGGCAGAAGAACAGCGCTGTGTGTCCGATCAGCTGAAGACAATTTTAAATGGCTTGTCTGTGGTTGTTATATAGTGCCTGCCAAAGTGGTATACGTGCACTGATTTGCATCACAGAAGAACGGAAAGACCATGGTCTGTCAATGCCATCCTCCTGACAATCATATGGAGGTGATCATGAACATAGTTTCCTAATTTATTTGAAGTTAATATATTGTTGTATGATTTAAAATACGGAACAAAAGAACTTTTTTCCCTTTTTGTTCCTATCCTCACCTCAAAAGCGCAGGCCTAGTGGCCCTATGCATCAAAACAGCATTGGCCTGAAGGCTAATAGGTACAGATGTAACCAAAAAACACAACTTATGACAATAAGGTCCACTTGCCCAAATTAATCCAAGAGAAGGAGCTGGAGGAACTCAATAATTCCTCCCTAATTATGCAACAGATAAGAGTAAACACCATCATTTTAAACAAGAAACCAAAAAAAAAAAGCTTGAGCCACCTCAAAAGGATTCCAAGTGTGGAAGTTTTAATTGTCCATGTGAATATTCTAAGCCAAAGGGGAACTTGCACACTGAGGGAAACTTTCCAACTCATCAGACTTACAGAACATATACCCCGTTTTATTTCAGGTATTTGAATTAACTCCTCTTATTATTGTAGCTGTCAAAGATGTATGTTCTCTCAATTTGTTTTCATTGAATATATTGTAGGCAACACTAGATGGTCTTTTCCAAGTATAATTTTTATGAAACACTCCATGTTAGCCATGTTGCATCATGACATACAGCCTCCTCCTGGACTATCAGAGGTGGAAGGTTGTACAGTACAGGTACATCCTTGGAAAAATAATTTCCCACTGATTTGCATTAACCTGGTGGATTCCTTTATGACATCAAAAGGCTGAATTTCAAGTTGCCCTAGACAGTTAGAATTCAATCCAGTACTCCCATTACAGTCTTTGGATCAGGCCCTTAGTGCTTATTATGCCATTGGCAAAGTAACTCACTCTAGAACAGTGGCTCTCAAACTTTTGTACTGGTGACCTCTTTCACATAGCAAGCCTCTGATTGCGACCCCCCCTTATAAATTAAAAACACTTTTTTATATATTTAACACCATTATAAATGCTGGAGCAAAGCGGGGTTTGAGGTGGAGGTTGACAGCTCACGACCCTCCCTGTAATAACCTTGCAACCCCCTGAGGGGTCCTGACCCCCAGTTTGAGAACCCCTGCTCTAGAATCTCACATTTTTTAGAATTTCTTTTTATATGTGCAATCAAGTCACAAATTTGACAGGTCATAATAACCTGGGCATTCTTAACATGTGCCCCTGATAAATATTCTCTTTGTCTCCCTCATTTTGCAACATTGTCCTGAATTAATAACATGATAATTATTTGTCAAAACAGACTGTACTACTATCAGAATTGTATGCTAACGAACACTTCTCTGCAGGGTCACAGAGAAGCCGTATTATTATGGAAGAGATGAAAAGCATAAGTAATTGTACAATCAGCAGGACAAACACCAAAAACTGTTTTAAAATGTGTTTTATAGTATTCTCTTTTTCAAAGTCACCCCGTGTGCAGACATACTGTCAACTTAAATTTGACACAAAATTTAGATTTCCTGAAAAGCAAGCTTTTACAGATTCTAAAACAAACATATGTTTCAATGATTTTTTTTTTAAAAATTTAAATGGAAGCAGATGTTTTAAAATGAATAAAGTTTCCCTTGTAATGTTTGCAACCCAAGCCCTGCACCTCTTAGATCCTGAAAGTGAAACAGATTATAAACAAAAGTGAAACTGATTCATTGTTTTCATTGCCCACCCTGAGAGAAATGGAAAAAGGAAGCAGTCAATATAAATAGTGAAGTCATGTTCTGAATATAAATATATTTCAAAGTTGTTATTGTCAAAAACCACTATTAAGACCTAAATATTGCTAATTAATTATTATTATTATTTAATGTTATAGGGAGCCAGTAATAATCCCTGAGGTAACGCCACTGAATTAAATGTGTTGATATTAATGTGTCACAAGCCAGGAACTTGCCTAATAGTCAGAGCAGAAGCAGTCATGTCTAGTGGTTGCAGCTGGAGTCAGCAGCCAGGAACAGGACAGGCACAAAAGAGATCACAGTGGTGGATATGTGCATTGAGTAGTCAGAGATCCGATGTTGCTGTAGGGCTGACTTCCTCAACCAATCAAGTAGTCCTGCTGTAGCTCAGCTGTGCTCATAGGCTGCCCAGAGAGTGAGCAGCTGCAAGTCCTCATTCAGAGGCAATGCATGGGGAGGGGAAATGTGGGACAGCTGAGCTGGTGAGTGAGCTGCGCTGGGCAGGGAGAGGCAGCTGCTTTAACTCTGCCAAGAGAAGTGGAGGAACAGTGGGGAGCTGTAGGGAGGGGCTGCTGCTTTCTGGGATGTGGGGACCACCTGGGGGGTTATGACTCAGCTGTTCTGGGGTTGTGCCCCTTCCCACCCCACTATCTGCAGGCATGGTTCATCTTTACACAGATGTGATGATTTTGGCTCCAGGATTTTATGTTTTTTACGGTACCATTTTAAGCTCTATTTTTATTCAGGATGCAAAGTGCCTGCTTTCCTAACACATATCCAAGGGCTTTAAGTGGGTTAACATACTACAGTACTGCCCAAATGTTACCTGGAGTTGGGCATCTAAATCCCCCTAACATCAGACACATGTGGCCCAGTTCTCACCCCTTCAGGATGTGAGGTGAGTGGTCTCCCTCTGAAGTCAAAGTCTCCTCCTGCAGGAAGAGAATCAGGTCCCTAAATATGTAAACTGCTATTTTGTGGATGGGTAGCAGCTAATTATAAAGTTCACACATGCTAGCAAAGCTGTTATTACAAACCAAAGAAATGAAAATCTCTGGAGACTCACTACTTAGAGCTAGGTACAGTCATGACTCAACTAATCCCCAGGCCCCTCTGTCCTGTGTGGGAGGAGCGAGGTGACAAGTTCATTTCTCAGTGGTTAGACCTAAGATCCATGTAGTCTGTGCAGTATCAAGAGGTAGCCATGTTAATCTGCATCCACAAAAGCCCATGCATCTGAAGAAGTGGCTTTTTACCCACAAAAGCTTATGCCCTGTTAGTCTTTAAGGTGCCACCGGACTCCTTGTTATTTTTGTAGTCTGTGCAAGGTTTCAAAAGAACTCTTATTCCAATGCTCTTAATGGAGCAACAATGTACACTATAAGGATCTGGCTCACTCCTAGTCCACACTTGGACATCCTACAGCCCCAGTTTAGCAGCGAGAAGGTGCTTAATACTGCACCTGAAACAACACGATTTTCAACAAGTTGTTCCTGGCCTTCGTCAGTGCTCCTCAAAAGGGCAGGAAGGGGCAAAGAGCAGCAGCACCCCTGTCAAAAGGCTCCCTCAGCTACCTCAGCAAGTAAAACACAGCTTGGTGCTCAAATTCTTAGGCCAAGGAGTGGCTTGCGAGCCAGCCACACCCAGACAACAGAACAGCCAGGACCCTGTGAAGAGCACCACTACATTGGCTGGGATTTGTCCCCTTGACCCTGGCATGGTAGGTGATAATTCTGCCACTGAACCACCACTGCCCTGCTCAGTTTGCACCTCAACAATTGCAATCAGTTGAGTTATTCAAGGCCATAAATACTAATACCTTAAATTGCAATTGCTAAGCAATAGGCAGCCAATACAGTTTGTGGAGAATGGGTGTCACCAGTTCCCAAATAAACCTTTAGGGAGTTTATTGCTGTGCTCTACAACAGCTATAGTTGACAAGTAATTTTCAAGACAAGAGTTACAAAACTTTGGTCTGGGGAGCATCTGCTGGTGGCATGTGGAGAGGTAGCTAGTCACAGTGTGCTGAATCCTTCTCCTTATTTAAACTTAGTACATTGCATTAGAAGAAGCTAAAATATATTTTACTGATGCTAATCTCCTGCACAATTACAGCAGTTGCCATATTAAGAGATTGCAAATAGGAAGGCCCATGTTCCACTAAATAGCCTATGTGCTAAATGTGATTTGCATTTAAACATATTTGGGAATTTCTGTTCAAGTGTAGCCTCAGTGGCATGTGCCTCTCTGTTTAAATCCTCCATGGCGATTCAGAGAAACTTCCTTGTGCTGGTCTCTGAAGCTATCAGTGACAGGGACAACAGGACAAGCAATTGCATGCTTGAGTTGCTTCCAAGGAATGAGAACTTGTCATATTATTTCTTTATACCATGCCTGTAAACTTTTAGATTTCAAAGAAAACAGGTAGTGGTAGCATGTTATTTCTGCCTGGGATTAACATTGTCTTGTTTTTCCCCTGAGAGACAGACTGAGAATAGGCCATGCTGTGTCATAAGTTATAATGTAGAGTTGCTGCCAGGGATACAAAAGCATATGGATAAACCTGCCCCCTACAGGTGTACAACTTTTTGTTATCAAATAACTCTCCATCAGTCTTGGCTTTCAGCCTCGCCACTCAAGAACTGCCCTGCTAGAAATTACTGAACACATTTCCACTACCATAAACATTGGCCAGGGTTATATTTCTAGATTCCAAGAAAGCTTCTGACAGCCAACCGTGATACTTTATGTAATAAGTTGTCAGCGTGTTGTGTATAACCTAAAGCTGGCACTTGGCTTAGGTCAAAGCTGTCAAATTGCCAACAAAATATGATTACTAAAGGCACTAAATCTTCTTTTCAGCCTAGTTTTGTTGGGGTCCAGCAGACAGAGGCCTCGGTCTATTATTGTTTATCCTGTATATAAATAACCTATCTCATGAATATGCATGGAAAAATAGACTTACATGTATGTATAGAACACTGCAAGCAGATGCTGCAGTCACACTAACAAGATCTGTAAATGGCTTGTAGAGAACCACTTATTATTACTAAATGTTTCTAAAACTAAGTCTAGGGCAGACTTCAGAGGCTTACTAACAAAATTGGGCAATACATATGTGTAATTAATACCAAATAACAAGGGCCTGCAAGAATCAAGGTATTATTCTTTGTAAAGTGAACATAGTATTCATGGAAGATTTGATGATGATAGAGACTGAAGCTCTCTATCCACAGAACAAGTTTAGCCTGGAGAGCAACAGTAGTGTCCCAACGTGCCTCAGATCTGAGCTGGAGGGTCAACCCCTGGAGTGAGAGGATAGTTTAGTTTTCATGCCCATTCAGTCCTGAGCAGCTTAATAAGATTGTCAGTTATTATGGCCGTTTTTGTGATACTGTCATCTGTCTACTCAAAACCTGATTGAGAAGATGGATTCATTTTATTCCAGCCACTGAACACCAGATTTATGTGGAAGTTGAGGTAGCTATGTGAATTTTGTAGCCAACCCTATCCGTCTGATGGTCTGAACCAGGGGTAGGCAACCTATGGCACGCTTGCCGAAGGCGGCACGCAAGCTGATTTTCAGTGGCACTCACACGTCCGGGTCCTGGCCATCAGTCCAGGGAGCTCTGCATTTTAATTTAATTTTAAATGAAGCTTCTTAAACATTTTTAAAACTTTATTTACTTTATATACAACAATAGTTTAGTTATATATTATAGACTTATAGAAAGAGACCTTCTAAAAACGTTAAAATGTATTACTGGCACCCGAAACCTTAAATTAGAGTGAATAAATTAAGACTCGGCACACCACTTCTGAAAGGTTGCCGACCCCTGGTCTGAACAAATGTCCTCACACTTTGGTAATGTTCAGATCTGGATTCAAACTCTGCACTCTACTCCTGTCTTTTGGGTTACTTTACAAAAGTAAAGTTTGTTCCCTATAAAAAAAAAAGAATTAAAGACTGAGAGAAGAATTAAATAATGTTCTGTTTTTACTCAAAGGGCCCAAATGTGGCTTTTAAAGACGTGGTCTTCCTAAGGCGCTCCACATAAGTAGGAGGAGGGTCCCAGAAGCATTGTGGTTTCCTCCAGGTACTCTGGGCAAGTGAACATCCCCAAGGTAACTGATATGTTCTTTAAAGAGTGAAGTGTACCTCTGCATCATCTTCAATTTGACCACTGGTGTGGACTCCCTTGGAGAGTCTTGTATTGCTGGTAACGCTATAACCTCACTACCCCCTTGTATCTTGGGTATCTGCTTCTGAGCTCTCTTAGGGCAGGTCTATACTTACCTGCCAGGTCGACGCGTAGCGTTCGACTTCTTGGAGTTCAAACTATCGCGTCTAATCTAGACGCGATAGTTCGAACTCCGAACGTGCTCCCGTCGACTCCGGAACTCCACCACCATGAACGGCGGTGGCGGAGTCGATGGGGGAGCCGCGGACTTCGATCCCGCGGCGTCTGGACAGGTGAGTACTTCGAACTAAGGTAGTTTGACTTCAGCTACGCTATTCGCATAGCTGAAGTCGCGTACCTTAGTTCGACCTCCTACCCTAGTGTAGACCAGGCCTTAGATCAATTTCACAACTGGACACAAGTGTGACTCCATCAGCTTCAGTGGAGATTCTTATTTAAACTGGCACAAGGAAGATCAGGATCAGGCTCCCAGAGCACAAGTGTGAGAAACTCTACAGTGATGCAGCCATATAGGAGCACAGATAAGATATCTAGATGTATAGGAATCGAGGCAAAGATTTTCAAAAGTGACTAGTGACTTTGGGTTTCTCGGGTTCTGGGTGCCCAACTTGAGGCACCTTAAAGAGGTCTCATTTTCAGAAAACGCAGTGACTGAAAATCAAGCCCATTTAAGGTGTCTCAGAATTCAGTATGAAAAAGATGGGGCACATAAAATCACTAGTCGCTTTTGAAAATCATGGCCCCAGTCCCTTTGCGTAGAAGGGGGAGTGCTCTCCCCTGCCACTTTTTGCACCTCTGCTGGGACAGCCACCATCCTGCCCAAAATGTTGCTACTCCTATTCACCTTGATAACTTTATGTTTACTTTGAGAGTGAATTTAGTGCTCATGGAAGTGAGGCACTAACAGTACACTGTAATAGTAATAGTACACTAATAAACTGGAAGCTTCTTGGGGCAGGGACCATATTTTTGTTCTGTAATTGTACAGTGCCTAGCAAAGTGGGGTCCTGGACCATGAATGGGGCCCCTAGGAGATACAGTAATACAAATCGTATTTAATCTATATAAGAGGATTCCAGCATTGTCACCCATTTGTGTCTAAAATGCCTGTTGGGTCAGTGTGAAGCAATTGGAAACAGCAACAAGCATGGCTTAAATCTCTTTTTGTTCAGAGTATCACCAGGTTGAACCATCACTGAGTTTTGTGGGGTGTTATTGTCTGATTTTAAGTCCTCAGCCATTTTGACTTTACAAATTACACCTGTCCAGTGTACAGCAGCGGTAAGGAATGTATCTATGCCAAGCCAATAGTCCTAGACTGTTGTGATATCAGAGGTAACTCAACCAGTCACCACCCTTACTCTACAGCTAATTTTCATACAACAATTATATTGGTTGTATGAAGGAGACTGTACAGATGGTGAATTCCTTGGCTCAACTGCTACACCCATATGCCCAACTGCCACCTGCACAAAGCAACACAAATCTCCCAGCACAAGCCTCCCTAACACAAATCAGCACCATCATCCACACAACAACACAACCAATACGCACAATAACCCCAACCACATGCAGCTCCTCATTCATCACCTGCATCAATCTTTAATTTTCCCAGCACAACACAACCCCCATACAACACCACACACAATAACTTCAGACACATATTGCCCTCACTACAGCACACAATCCTCATTTCTGACCCATACAAATCTCATAGCACAAAATCCACACAAATCAACACAATCCTGCACACAATAGCACAGCCAGCACACACAATAACCCCAAAGGTCACTCAAAAGCACAGATTGTCTGATGAGTCAGTGTGAAGCAATGGAAACAGCTACAAACATGGCTAAGAGCTTATTTTGTTCAGAATATCACCAGGTTCAGTCATTACTGGGATTCATGTCTTTTAATGTCCACATTTAAAGTTCTCAGCCATTTCTTTATCTTAAACACACGACTACAAATTATACCCGTGCGAGAGCACAGTCCTTATTACTTATTACTAAGAATAATAAATCAAGACATGCCTCAGTACATGTACACAAAGTTCCCCATATAATTCTGCCAGTGCAACCAAATCATGACCTGGAGTTTCTCTCAGTTCATATCCTTGACTTTTCTTGAGCAGCCACTGACTCTCATACTTATTGTGCCAAATCCTAAAGTTATTTTGTGATGTGCCCATAGGGAACAGGATGAAATTATTCAGATCTGACATGTTATTTATTACTTGGAAAAACATGTGACCTTGTTTCTTTGGTTTTTTTTTAACAGAAAAACAATTTTAGGACCACAAAAAGTCATCACTTTTAAGTACGTACTTCTAGTTTTTGGTTGCACTGGTTAATGATTTGTTTTAACAAGGAATAAAGGTGCCATAAATTCTAAATGACTGATTACTTGGTCAATAACTGTATACAGTGATTCTGCCAAAATATTTTTCATATTAATCCTTAGACCCAGGCATTTCAAAATAAAAGAGGCAGTGAGTTTGTTGAGACTCTGGTAGAAGAGAATCAAAGTCACAGCACAGGATACCACTGAGAAAAAGAACACAACAATAAGAAAATAGTCTAAGGAGGAAAAAAAAGACAACAACCTAACAGACTGTGCAAGTGGAGGGGAAAAAACAGCAGAAAGAAACAGATTATATGTCATCATTCAGCCCTGAGTTAGAATTAATGAACAAAACCATCAGAGGCCAGGAGGTCACTTACTCTGATTGGACTTGTCTTCACTAGACTGTTTTAATTCAAATTAAGTGATTGAGGTGCTTATGTGTGTGAAGGTTAGCGTGGATACTCCTCACCCATTTGATCAAGGCTACAAATGTTTCTTCTTTACCCTAGATCAGCATTCTTTCCCCTACCCCCTCTAACTTCCCAGAGTAGTGTGGCTGGGTTACCAGACAGGAGCTACAACTAACAGCTCCGCCTAATGACTCAGGCTGGAACCATTGCTTCGATTTTAACTTTCTCTTTTTAACAAAACACTCAGTTTAACACTGGTTTAAACATACGGTTATCACAGTACTTTACACAAATAAGCACCAGGACCAAACACATGGCCCCATTTTTCCGTGGCCCTACACATGCAATGGAAAAACTAATATCCCCTTTGAAAACACTGGCTGCAGATATCGATCCTTTCTAACCATAGACTATCATCCCTGCTCTGTATTTTAACTACGACCTGCACAATCAGGGGTGTATATCCCGGATCACTAGCAGGTACAAAGTCTTTTTATCTTTTTCTAGTATGAAAGAGTATTTGTGAAATTAACTCCAATATGGGGAATGCTTGACTGCCTAAATCATCATGATGTCCTCATTATGGCTGCCAGAACTCTTGTGAGAAAAATAGCATGCAATGATGTAATTAAAGACAAATAGCACAATTCATATCCACAGTGTTAAAGCAGTGTTAAGGTTCGATGGCCACTGCAGTGACCGTGCAGAAAGCGACATGACTTCAAGCCTCAGGTATCCCTCACAGGCACAAGTCATGGGTTAGGACCTGCCCCCTTAGTGCTTGGAGCTTAATTTTGTCTTTTTCTGACTTCTGAATGTTTAATTTTGCAATTAAAAAAAAGAAAAATGAAGAAACCATTGTTTACTATGTTCCCACTGTTTGTTAGACAGCAGCAGAATGCTCTGTGCTGCTCAATATGTACAATCAATGCAGTAGATAGGGCTTGATTTTATATTCACTTTCCTGTATCATATGGAAAAAGGCAAGACTCCTGCACCACTCTGCTTTTTTCAAATGGCCTCTCTGCTGCTAGATGGAAGAAGTCCTGTGTCCTTCCCCATACAGCTTCAGTAATCATAGATATAAAGACGTGCACAGAATCAATAAAATATTGGCAGACTGTGAAGAGTTCATATTACCAAATCCAGGGAGCTTGCAAAAACCCTTATATCTTTGAAAAATCACAGCCAAGTTCCACCGATCATTGAAAGCAGGGATCTGATTAGTAGGGGCTCAATCTCCAAAATTTCAAGTTTTCACAATTGCACCACTAGGACTGTTCATAAAAATAATCTTTTTCTTTCTTATATGGGAAATACTTTTCATTCTCTTTATTCTTCAAAGTGCCTGAACCATTTCCCCCAAAATCTTTCACCAAAAAAAACCCAAACAAACCCCAAAAAACCACTCCTGTGCTGAGAACAAATTTGCCTAATTTCAGTCCAAAAGTTACAAGAATGACAAAATTACAAGTAGATGAAAATGACCCACTAAAGTGGAAATGGTTGCATAAAGTATGGGTGTCATGTATAGTTGTATTTATGCACACACTTCACACATATACACCACACATGTGGTGCCAACAGTCATGTCATAAAATGTGGAACCTGAGAAAATACTGTTGAACCTTGTGATTAAGGAATTTGTCATGAACTTCTGGCCATCTCATCTGTTCTTTGACCATTAATCCATCTCCCTTGGAATTATATCTGATATTCAAAAACACCTGAACAAATTCAGACCACCATTTTTTTAATCTGCTGGCCAGAAAAATATTTTCTTCTTCCCTCCATATTTCCCAGCTATGATTCAGCCATGCACCAGTGACACTCTTCTATATATAAAAATGTCACAGCTTGAAAGTCTGATAACTCACTTTTTTGCAGTGCTAAAATTAGGATCTTTATATCACTGGAAGGAAAGATTCCCAACTTCCTCACACACCCTACAGCTTACACCTAGTCATGGAGGGACCTATAATAATAGATTTTAAAATTATGGCAGTTCTCTGTATAGAAAATCTATTTTAGGCCATTTTAAGAGGTTTTTATGGCTGCTTCTAAGCCCTTTATCTGCCTTGTCTACTTCTTGACTAAAATGTGTATCAGGGTTATATACCCACATAATCTGTAGTTTAGTGGTTACTTCAGCATTAAAAATATTTATCTGACAGGTATCAAGCCATGTCATGGATGATCATATACTCTAGCCATAATTTGAAAGTTGGAAGACTGATTTAAAAATTGAGGCAACTGGCTTAACAGTTCATCATTAAAAAATTAAGTTATGTGATTCTTAAAACATGTTTAGAAGATAAGAGCACATATAGTAACCTGCTGTCTGGATGATCTGAGTTTTAAAAATACAAATAAAAAAAAGAAACTGAATCAAAGCAAACCCAATTTAGCTTTTGGGTTGTTTTTTTATTAAAATATGGAAATGTAAATTGAAAAGTGTGTCTGAGACACTGGAAGATGCTACCTGAGGGGGTTCTTTGTAGAGAGAAGGAACAATTTTGTGGGGAAAGGAAGAGGAGTTGCTGTTTTAAAAAAAGAAATCTTTGATTGACATGAGAAAATGCTGCCACATGAAATGGTTCACCTTCTTTGAAGGGTTCTTTTGTCAGTGAGGTCAGGTCAAAGAGGTTTGAAAGGTCCTCATCAAAGGAAGTTGCCTTTCTAGGCCTAGCACACTCCCTTGCTGGAGTAGTCTTAGTTAGAGAACTACATAGAGACGTGGGAAGCAGGGTGGTGACAGCTGCATAGTTGAGTGACTATGGCTGGCTGATCCATGAATCAACACTGTCACCTGCTGTGGGGAAGACAATCTCCCTGTCACCCTGGCCTGTGGTAAATTGATGCATGTAGGCAAATATTAAGATGAGGGTGACTAAGTGTAGTACAGTGTTGCTTGATTTATGTATATAGTGCAGAAACAGAAAACGCAATTTCTTAAGACCCAATACCCTTTCCAGTCCTTTCTGGAGCTGAAATGGTGAGAGGAGGGACAAGTAGAGTATCCAAAAGAAAAACAGATTAACATTCACCCTCTCCCCATCATAACTCTTTTCCAAGCCTCTAAAGCACTTCTGCCCATCCGTTATATGGAAAAGAGAGAATCCAGTTATTTAACTTCATGAAGGAGCTCTTTGCTGAACTCTCAGAATCACAAATTCTTAAAAGACCAAACTGCAGTTGATGGCTTCAGCTATGAATTGTTTGAGGGGGGTGCTAAATACAAAATAAGTTTTCTGCAGTGTTATCGAGCTTGATCCTCTACCCCTCAGAGTGAATGGCAAAGCTCCCATTGACTTAGATAACGGCATAGAGAGCACACTTATAAAGTTTGCAGATGATACCAAGTTGGGAGGGGTTGCAAGTGCTTTGGAGGATAGGATTTAAATTCAAAATGATCTGGAAAAACTGGAGAAATGGTCTGAAGTAAATAGGATGAAATTCAATAAGGACAAATGCAAAGTACTCCACTTAGGAAGGAACAATCAGTTGCACACATGCAAAATGGGAGATGACTGCCTAGGAAGGAGTACTGCAAAAAGGGATCTGGGGATTATAGTGGATCACAAGCTAAATATGAATCAACAGTGTAACACTTGCAAAAAAAGCAACCATCATTCTGAGATGTGTCAGCAGGAGTGTAGTAAGAAGACAGGAGAACAACGAGCAGTCTGGTGGCACCTTAAAGACTAACAGATTCATTTGGGCATAAGCTTTCGTGGGTAAAAAAAACCACTTCTTCAGATGCACAGAGTGAAAATTACAGATACAGGCATAAATATGTATTGGTATATGAAGAGAAGGGAGTTACCTTACAAGTGGAGAACCAGTGTTGAAGGCCAATTCAGTCAGGGTGGATGTGGTCCACTCCCAATAATTGATGAGGTGGTGTCCATACCAAGAGAGGTAAAATTGCTTTTGTAGTGAGCCAGCTTTTGTAGTATTTCTTCTGAGGTGTTTTCTTCACACATAGCTCTTTTTGTAGCTATTTTGGGGTTAATTGTCTTTGGCTCAAGAAATGTGTGTGAGGTTGACATAATGGTATTTGATGTTCTGTCCATGAGTCTGTGAATTGTAATTTGGTGATTATATTAAAGCATTTTGAAGTGTGTTGCAATATTCTAACAATGGGTAAATCCCTTGAATCTGCCAGGTCTTCCCCTCTCTCTCTCTTTTATTTTTTAAATCAAGTTCTTTGTTATTTGTACTAATTTATTTGACTGCAGATAGTAAAGGCTTGGTGTGACGTGTTTGAACTAAATATATTGAAAAGAATTGATGAAGTGAGTCACTTGTGAATTGTGAGTGATTATCTGTTATTAGTTTATCAGCAATGGCATGAGAGAGATGGCTAGAGTGACTGACTATATAGCACCACCTTGTCCATCACAGTGCCCAGTGCTATACCTCTACCACTGTGTGTAACTTGGGGCCTATCCCCTACTCCTAGCAGTCTCTATGGCTTAGAGCAGCCATCTAGAACTCAAACTACAGGGGTCAGGCCTGAGCATCTCCCCTAATTAGCTCACCTACTGTCCCAGTGAAAACAGGTGATAGAAACTCTATTGTCTTTGTTTTGTATTGCTCAGAGGTGTGGCGACCTACACAGGACAGGGTAAACTAAACCGGGTTTTATTTCTGAGGCTTTCAAATGTATGCTCTGCTCTCAGCAGCCCAGCCCAGCACACATACAGAGCCAGTCTATCAGAGTCACTGCCTGTGCCTCACATAAAGGGACAGTGCACCAGTTATTCAACTGTGCAGGATACAATACATCCCACCATCAACAAAAGAAGTTTGGAGATGACATTACAAACCTTCCTGCTTAATAATAGGATTAGGACATATCACAGTCCTTCCACTCTTTGGCTTTAAATCTTGTCCCATATCTGGAATGAGTGTTGTTTATTGTATTTGTGGGCACAATCATGTCATCAGATGATTGTGCTTGTGTTGGTTGTAACTGTGTTTCTTCTTCTCTTTGTCTAGCAGGTGGCTTGTCTGTAACACTGTCAGTGTTCTCTTCACTTGCCATTTCAGCATGCTAGTGCAACCACACCTGATGAGGAAAACATGACCTAAGAGGAGCAAACCTCAGGTGTTAGGTATTTAGGTGAAATTGCAGTCCATTCTCTGTCTCTTTTACAGATAACCTGGGTTCTTTTGCTGGTTCAATTACTGTGCCAGGGTAGCACTGACCACTTGAGCTTCACATCATTATGCTGGAGATTCTTGTGACAGATTTCATTTTCTGGCATTTTTATCATAGTAAGACTTCTGTCTTCTTACATCCATCCAGCTCTGTTTTATTGTGTCGTGATTTGCAACTCAGGACATTAGAAGAGACTCCTTTGCATGTGTTACTGATTGGAGTCTTCTGCTCATTAGCATCTGTGCAGGTAAAGCTGCTGATTCCATAGGTGTGTTTCTGTAACTCAGTAAACCAAAATAAGGGTCTTGACTGTCTTCATATACCTTGGTAAGTATCTGTTTGGCTATATGTACAAATTTGTTAGCTAGTCTATGGGACTGTGGGTAATATGGACTGCCAGTGATGTGTATGAAATCCCAGTCCTTTGCAAATCTTTGAAATTTCTCAGATATATATGGTGGTCCATTATCTGAAATGACCTCACTGCAAATACCACATCTGGCAAGTATTGTCTTGGCGTGATTCATGGTACTGGCTAGTGTGCTTCTTACTTAAGTGACTTTGAAAAAAATGACCGTAATAATCAGCTATTGGCAAATAGCAGTTTCCTCAGTGTTCAAATAGATCAGTTGCAAATTGCTGCCAGGCTCTGCTAGGTGCGTCATGAATTGCCATAGATTCCTTGCAGTTCTATCTCTAGTACTTTGCACAAATGCATTAGTTGACCATTTCTTCTGTTTGTGCATTCATGTTGACAGGGCCATCCAGAGGGGGAGCAAGTGGGGCAATTTGCCCCAGGCCCCACAGGGGCCCCAATGAGAGTTTTTCGGGGGCCCTGGAGCAGAGTCCTTCACTCACTCTGGGGGCCCCGGAAAACTCTCGCAGGGCCCGGGCCCCTGGAGCTTCTTCCACTCTGGGTCTTCAGCGGCGGGGGGTCCTTTCGTTCCAGGACCCACTGCCGAAGTGCCCTGAAGACCCGCTGTGGAGGGTCCTTCTGCCTCAGGACCTGCCACTGAAGTGCTGGGTCTTCGGCGGCAATTCGGCGATGGGGGGCCCCCGCCGCCGAAGACCCCAGGCCCCCTGAATCCTCTGGGCGGCCCTTCATGTTGAGCCAATAAAGTGTATCTCTTGTCCATCTTTTGCATAGTCATATACAGAGAAGTCCTTCATTAATCTTTCTGAGAAACTCTAGGTGCATTTTCTTTGGAATTGCTGTTTTTTTCCCCTTTTCAGCACTTCCTCCATAGTCAACTCTGCTTTTCCATTTAAAAAGTCTCTAATAGTAAAGGGAACTTGCTGTTCTTGTGCAGGCCTCTCTGACCTCATTGTTTCTTTCAAAATGTTCATTGCATCATCACTGTCTGTTTCACTATTTCCAAGTGAATATTTCCAAGCTTATTTGTGGACACTGGTAAGTGCTATAGTATCATGTGTAGCTTTTCCTCCAAGTCTTCCTCCTCTTTTGCATCTTGTCCTACAAAATTGGGTGAGAGAAGATCTACATCAATTTCTTTTCGGGGCTTGTATTCCACTTTCAAATTGTACCTTTGTAGCTTTAAGATGATGTGCTGAAATATTGATGGTGCAGAAGCCAGAGGCTTGTCAAGAAGGTTTTCAAGGAGTTTTTGATCTGTTTCAACTGTTACTGTGCAGCCATATATGTATTAATGAAATTGCTGACATCTAGTAATAACGGCAAATAATTCTTTTTTTATTTGAGCACAATTTTGCTGCACTGGTGTCAGCGCTCAAGATCCGTACACTGTTGGAGCACCTTCCTGCAACAATACGGCTCCAACTGTTGCTTGCGAAGCATTTACTTGTAGTGTTATCTCTTTGTTTTCCTTGTAACATTTTAGTTTTGTTTTGAGGCTGATGGCATTCTTCGTGTTTTGGAAGGTCTTGTCCAGGTTGCTGTCCCAGTACCACTTGCTGTGTGTTTTCCCCAGTTCTCATAGAGGCGCTGTCATGTCTACTAATCTTGGTATAAATCATGATAGGTAGGTCACGATCTTTAGTATGATTTCTAATTCCTTTTGGGAATTCATTCACTTCTCTACAGTGATTTCCATTTTGCTATGATTCAGTTTTAGGTTGCACTCTCTGCATCTTTTGAGTAGTGCTATTAGGTGGTGGTGGTTCTCCTGCTGGTAGTGTCAGGCACTAGTATATCATTAATGATGACTAGGGCCAGTGTTTTCCAGAAATTGCTGCTATTACTGTGTTTTTTTTCCGAAATGACTCTTCAGTTCCGGAATCGCCGTTCAGAGGGTGGGCAGGGCACATGGGGGTCATGTGCCCTCCAGATTTCTGCCCAGAGACCCCTGATGCTCCCCAGGGTGCTGGGCAGAGGCTGGGGGCTGGCTGCTGTTGAGACTCGCTGCCAACTTCTCCCCTCCTCACACCGGTCTGGGCTTGGCAAAACCACTGCAGAGCTTCCCCCGAGCAGGCAGGGCACTTGGCAGTGAGGCGCTGGGCTCCTTGCCGTGCTGCAGAGCACACGACACTTCCACCTCATCTCGGCAGTGTCCATGGTGCCTCTCCCCAGCTCACCTCCCCCGCACACAGCTGGCTCCTGGACCCCAGCACACCGCTGGCTCTAGCCCTCAGTGCCCAGCATTTTTAGGCTAATGTTTATTTTTTGCTCATATTTATTGCTCATGTTTGTCGCTACCTGGTTTTTTTGTATTTATATAACACATATCCGAAATACACCGCTTTGAAAATCCAAAATTACTCTGTTTTCATTGCTGGAAAACACTGGTCCTAATGATGACTTTGACTCCTAGTCAATACTAGTATTTAATGGATTTTTTTCTGGAATATCTCTTGTGCAGATGATGTACTTAAAAGGCATTATTTTGAACCCTCAACTTCTAAATGGAGTGTGGAAAGTGATTAACTTTCTGCTGTCTTCATCCAATCTGATCTGCCAGTATCCAGATATCATTGAAGGCGGATAGGCTGCAGTGTTCCTGCATTGTTGCTTTTTAAGTCTTGAGGGTCTATGTATATCCGCATGGCACCAGTGTTTTTCTTTTCTGCTGCAGCCATTGAGCTAACCCATTCCAATGGTTCCTTCACCTTTTCAATTATATCCTACTGTTCCATACACTAGGTTTCCTGCTCCACTTTGGGTTTATGATTAAGGGTAATCATGGTGCTTGTATAGTTGCAATTGCACTTGTAGCTAGCTTGAGTTTACAATATCCTAGTAGACGTCCCTATGCCTTCAAATACATCAGACAATCTTTTCTTCATTTCCTCTGCCTTGATACGCTCTTTTATAGACTCCACTTCCATTAGATTTTTTTTATCAAGTTTAATGATTTTAAAGCTATCATTCCCAAAACTGGTTTTGCTGGTGTGTTCATTACATAGAAATCTATATTGACATTTTTCCTTCTACCTGCACTGAAGATAGCATTTCCCCACTATATGGAGTGGATGCCCTCCATCTCCGGCTAGTGTCACTGACACAGATGATGTTAGTGTCGAGATGTGGAATAGACTTTTCCTGTAGTGAGTCTGTTTTAGGGATGAAAATTCTTGATTCTGTGTTGTAGCCAAAAAGAACGCTGTGCCCTTGTTGTGAAAATCTTCTCCTTGGAAGTGTTCTCCAATTGCATGCACTGTACATCCTGCACTGTTCTGTTTCCCGCTGCAGTATGCTCATGCAAAATGGTTTGGCTTCGTGCACATTTTCCCTAGGGCAGGGCATTCCTCGTTTTGCCTGATGCCATCCACATCTGTTGCAAACCTGCTATGTCTGTGCCTTTGCTCTTTTAATGATGCATAAGGCTGGTGCCCAGCTTGTGAGCCCCTATTTTTTTGTTGGGTGCATGTCTGACTGCTGGTCATACCTCTCTCTTTTATTACATTCATGTTGTGACTGGTGTTAGTGAGTACTACCATTTGCTCTTTGGATATCTCATGTGCTCTGGCTAGCCTAATGGCTTTTTTCTAGCATTAAGCTGTCGTCCATTAGTAATTTTTCTTTCATTTCTTTTGCATTTGATCCCTTTAACATTCTATATGTCAGCACACCATCCCCGTCTGTGAAAGCACAGTCTTTTATTAGCAACTGTTTCATCAATTGTTCCAGTAGGTCCCTGATTTCTCTGTCAGAAAATTTTTCTTTGTTTGGAGATATTGTCTGATGGGGAATCTCTGCTCCAGATGTTAATGAACCTACATCTGCATACACCCAACTCAGTAGTTATCAGACCAAATCTAGTAATAAATCCTTTTTTTGGTATCCAAAATACTGAAGCTGCCTAATTGCATTGTGAGCTTCCTCCAAGGAACACCGCCCATAGTCAGGAATGATCAATTCCTATTGTCTAGCCTGAACAAAACAATGTTGGTATACTCCCTTGAGCCATCAGTTTACCCATAAACAAATCTAATGTTCTCCCTTGAACCATTGTTGTTTCCCTACAAAAACCCCTACCCACGCTCAAGTAAGGGTTCTGATGCCTGGATCCAAAATCTGCATCAATTCCATTGGGACTTCATCTTCTCCTGACTGATTGTGCTGAGGGCTCTGCCTGTCTCCAGCACTCCAGACCCTCAGCTACCATCACCACCTGGGACCCCCGATCGATTCAAGTTTCATGGAGTGGTGAGAACCCAGCTCTCTCTCTCTTTCTCTAGGTACAGCCTTCTGACCCTGACTTGTGTGATCAGTTATAGTTTTCTAAACCTGACTTGTGTGATCAAATTTCAGTTAGATTTAATATTATAACTGTTTTGTTTGTTTGGCTCCCCTATGATTATTACCTGGCAATAAATAACTTTCATGGGTAAGCTGGTTGCTTCTCTTGCTCTCTCTCCCCGCTCCTCCCACCCTACCCCACTCCCTCATCGTGGGTGTTTTTTGACTTCCTCATTCACTGTGCAGCCACGCTCCTTGTACCTAAGCTAAAGGTCCCTGCAGCACCCAAAAATCCTGTGGGGTTTGCCCATCAAGTGGGTAACTACCAGAACAATTGTAACGTGAAAGTGGGGATAGTGACTTGCTGAATTTGGGGCATATAACGGTGGAAGATTGAAAGTGCTGCTTGACCCAGCCTGCTCAGGCATACTCTATTCCAGTGCGGTGCCCATGGCATATGGGGGTGACAACTTGGAAGTGCTGCTTGACCCAGCCTACCGAGTCCAGGGACATGTAAAGGGTCAGCTTGGAAGTGCTGATTAACCCAGTCCACTCAGCTGTGCTCTGTTAATGGGGGGTGTGTGTGTGTGTGTCCGCCTGATTCTGGGGCTGGAAGAATCCAACCCTGGGGAACGTAGGTCCTGCAGGATAGCTCCATTGGTAGGGAACTTGCAGAAGGGAGAAGTAGAGCTCCGTATAAGAACACAAGTGACACAAGCAGTTCATTGATAGAAATACCCCCCCCCCGCGAGAAGAGTAACCCTAATAAATGAGCATACCCCAAAATAATGGGAAAATCTGATAACACTGTACTGATGGTCCACTGTGTGCAGCTGCTCTGTGAATGCCAGCAGCAATCTAGAATTGTTTCTTTCCATGGCACACAGCAGAGCAGGCACCACAGATTCACTTTCTGTTTCCCAGCTCATGAAATACTCCAGGACCAGCCACATTGTGTTCATAATGCCCATCACCAGACTGGTTAGCACAAGGGTTGGCAGCCTGTTGCACACGTGCCA
The DNA here is from genome assembly GCF_020497125.1 of Mauremys mutica. Taxonomy (NCBI): domain Eukaryota; kingdom Metazoa; phylum Chordata; order Testudines; family Geoemydidae; genus Mauremys; species Mauremys mutica. Next base: position 75,686,600 of record NC_059074.1, read on the forward strand.
ATGGCGGCATGCGGGCTGATTTTTAGTGGCACTCTGCTGCCAGCTCAGGTCCCGGATGGCAGCCCTACTCTGCCCACTGCCGGCCCAGATTACAGAACCCCAGACCAGCAATGGGATGAGCATTCAGCCCACTGCCGGTCTGGGGTTCTGTCTGCTGCCTATGCTGCCAGTCTGGCATGTGAAACCTTTTACTGACACGTGAAACCTTAAATTAATGAAGACTTGGCACACCACTTCCCAAAGGTTGCCAACCCCTGGGTTAGCAGTTCAGGATCCATGCTTTCAGGCAGAGATGGCAGGCGCACAATTTACAAGGGCTGTTGAAAAATGGCACAAAACAAAGTCAGCAGCCCATCGAGTGATGGGATGGAAAGAACTGCATCGTGAGATGATGAGCACACCCCCATAATGCCCCGTGATCCACTCCCAGAGTTCCCGGTGGCAGATGGTGGTGAGTTGAACAGAGGGATAGCTACCCACAATGCAACGCTCTCTCTGTCAATGCAAGACCACTGACTGTGGAAGCGCTCTGCCAACACAGGGAGTGTTGTGTGGACATACAGAACCAATGTAATTAAAGCAGCTTATGATCATCAACATAACTTAATTTAACTCTGTAGCACAGACAGTGCCTGTGTAGACAGTGCTAGGTTGACAGACAAATTCTTCCATAGACCTAGCTACCGCCTCTTCGGAAGGTGGATTACCTACGCCGATAGGAGAATCCCTCTCATTGCCAAAGCTAGTGTCTACACAGAAGCACTACAGTGGAACAGCTGGAGTGGTGCAGCTGGGCCACTGTAACGTTTTAAGTGTTGACAAGCCCTTATTTTTTTAAATGAAAGCTGAGATTATGATGTAATCATATGATTCTAGGAGTTTAAGTCTGTGGCTTAATCCAGCCCTGCCCAAGATTTACCAAATTGACTGAAAACAGGTTTAATTATTTGTCATTTAAATGGTTGTTGTGGTAAGTAAAAAAATCACCTTTTTTGATTGGAGTGAGCTTCCTTCCTGAATTACACTGCCCTGTTTACGATGGGCTGAAGTCTTGAAAGGGATAATCAGGGAGAGAGTTTTTTGTTTTGTTTCTAGAATTTTACTGATTACATGACATTCCTCTTCCTTATTTATTTGCTTTCACATTTTAACAAATAGTTCTAGTAGTAATTACCAAATGTATATAGTCATTGCAAACTAGCACGTGTGTGCGATAATAGCACAATTTGATGTTTATGAAGTGCCACTTTTCTATAAATGTAGAAATTCTGTTAATTATCACTGGAGCTGTTCATTAATACTTGGAAGTAGAAAAATAATGAATGGGAATGCCATTTATTCATTAAAATTTTACTGATCAGTCGTCCCATTCATAAATTAGCCTTGTGCTTAATTTCAGCAGAGCTCTACATATGCTGTGAGTTTTGAAGGTCAATGATACTTTAACCCACATCTGTCTCCAAGATGAAAACATGTTGCCTTCGACTGTGTGCTAGTGATGCTACATGTGATGCTGCCTTTGCATGAGATATAAAATGGAGCTTTTCCCTGAATACTTGTGGTCATTAAAATCATAAAGCATTTTCTGCAAGAGTGGGCTCAGCTCTGGTGTCAGTTTAAAATAGGTAATTTCATTCTACCTCCCCAAAATTTCCCCATATCTATAACTGGATATACTCTACATTTTGTCCTGAGCTCTTATGTAGTGTTACTGTGTGCTCTTTAGAGACTGGTGATGATTTCTATCTCAGGGGTAGCTACCTATTCTTTATAAAGTTTGCTGAGCACTTCGATTTCTTTGGCAGAAAGGTGCTATATAAATGTCAGCTATTATTAAAATTATGCTTTACAGATCTGTTAAACATGACAAAAATGATAAAATAGTTTTGAAATATTTTATGAAGTTTAAATGCATGAAATGTCTTTGAAGCTGTCTTGAGCTGATGTCTATTTCTGATCATTTTGTGTAATTCTACAGCTCCAGGAGGTTGAGAGAGTCACAAAGTATAAAACAGTGCAATGAATAAGTAGTAATGGTCGTTTCCGGAACAAAATATCTATATATAATGGAGTTATGCAAGCCTTAAAAAGCTGTGGTTGCTGGTATAGCAGTAGCAGATCTATTAAAGGGAAAGGTCAGCATGTCACTTAAGTCTCCCCTCAAAAAAAAAAAAAACCACAACTCCAGTGTGATAATTTGCTTAGCAACCCATGAGAAAGAAAGCTAATGGAAATTAGCACCAATTTCTAATGCTTCACAGCTCCCACTTCTTGAGAATATCCATCCTCCGCTGTGCTTAGGCCAAATTCTACCAACACTAACCCAAACAAACATACTTTCAGAGATGTGTGTTATCCATGTTTTTATTGGCAATGACTAAAAGTTCAGCTCTAGGATTCCTGGATTTTTAAATAGAATAATGATTATTCTCCAGATTATACTATACCTTGTTCATTGGGTGATTATCATTTCTATTGCAGGTAAAGAAATGACCAGGAAGCATGTACTGTACTACTAGAAAATCAGAAAAATTCATATTGGAGAAACAAAAAAAATACAAAGAACCTCAATGAAGATGTGTTAAACGTTATCACATTTGATCTGATTATCAAAACATGCAGAGAACAAAACCAGATAATCCAGTGTGGATTTTCTGAAAAGGAAGTGCATTAAACCAAGAAAATTGTGATGACCTTATGTCACTGTGCCACAGTGGGTCACAGCTATGGATGCCAGATTCAAGACAAACTATTGAGAAATAGAGTAGACTCATCCCACACTGGTTATTCTTCCATAAGATGTACCAGCCAGTAACAAAAGTAAACTTCTGTCTCATCACACTGGTTAACAAGAAGTCCAAACTGCAGTCTCTTTAGGCATTCCAGCACTTATTTCACTGCCATGACACTAGACTTTATGATGAGTGGTTATTTAAAACCAATTTAATCATACAAGAAGAGTTCTACTGATCCTGAGAGATCAGCCATATAACCAGGCCAATATATAACTCAGATCTTACACAATAATCACGCTGTTGCCAATCCTTTAGTAACTAATACCTAAAGATTTATTTATAAGAGAAAAGAAAGGGGAGAGAGTTATAATGGTCAAGGAAAACAAACATCTACAATCGTATACAAGTTTTTGGATCCGGTTTGGAGCTGTGATGGAATAAACTGCTGGCTTATAAACTCTATGGTAACTTCCAAAAGATTGGAAGGTCCTCAGTCTATTGGTTGGAATGCTCCTTTTAATGTAAGTCCATAGTCCAGAGATCAGAGCAGGAAAGAGGCAAAATGGAGATGCTTCTAGGGCCTTTTATATTATCTCCCACGTAGAGGGGATGCTCTCAGTCTTCATTTGTGGAAAATTACAGGCACAGGATGGAATGCAGGGTCACATGAGAAAGTCACATGCCATTGCATGCTTTGATGAGTCATAGGTAGGGCCCTACCACATTCACGGCCGTGAATAACACGTCATGGACTGTGAAATCTGATCTCCCCCATGAAATCTAGTCTTTTGTGTACTTTTACCCTATACTATACAGATTTCACAGGGAAAACCAGTGGACTGTTGACTGGACGCCCAGCCCTGAAGGCAGTGTCCCACCAGCAGCAGCACAGAAGTAAGTATGTCAATACCATACCATGCCATCCTTACTTCTGCACTGCTGCTGGCAGTGGCTCTGCCTTCAGCAGGGCCACCCAGAGGATTCCGGGGGCCTGGGGTCTTCAGAGGCGGGGGGCCCCCGCTTTGGGGGTAATTCGGCGGCGGAGGCCCCCTTCCGTTCTGGGACCCGCCGCCAAAGTGCCCCAAAGACCCGCGGCAGGAGCCTCCTGCCGCCGAAGCGGGACCCGCCGCCGAAGCGCAGCCCGGTCTTCAGCGGTAATTCAGCGGCGGGGGGCCCCCCACCGTAGGTCTTCGGGGCATTTCGGCGGCAGGTCCCAAAATGGAAGGGCCCCCCGCCGCCGAATTACCGCCGAAGACCCAGCTGCATTTCAGCGGCGGGTCCCACTTCGGCGGTAATTCGCCGGCGGGGGGTCCTTCTGCCCCGGAGCGGAAGGATCCCCCGCCGGCGAAGACTGGGAGCGGAAGAAGCTCCGGGGGCCCGGGCCCCGCAAGAGTTTTCCGGGCCCCCCAGAGCGAGTGAAGGACCCCGCTCCAGGGCCCCCGAAAAACTCTCGTGGGGGCCCCGGCGGGACCCGGGGCCTGGGGCAAATTGCCCCTCTTGCCCCCCCCTCTGGGCAGCCCTGGCCTTCAGAGCTGGGCTCCCGGCCAGCAGCTGCTGCTCTCCGGCTGCCCAGCTCTGAAGGCAACGCTGCCAGCAGCAGCAGCAGCACAGAAGTAAGGGTGGACATACTGCAACCCCCCTACAGTAACCTTGCAAACTCCCCACAATCCCCTTTTGGATCAGAACACCACCATGAAATTTCAGACTTAAACATCTGAAATCATGAAACTTAATATTTTAAAAATCCTATAACCATGAAATTGACCATGAATTTGGTAGGGCCTTAGACACAGGAGCAGCAGTTCCCCGTATTCTGGCTAAGGTGTCCACAGGAAGGCAATAAACTTCTTCTATGGTCTGTTGTGAGAGCTAAATGTCCTTTAATGGGCCATCAACTTGAATAGTCCATTCACAATGTACTGGCCAGACTTGTTGTAAACTACTTTGTGGGTGTTACCCTAGAAGCAAACACATTTGAAAGACTGGTACACAGTCAATATTAATAACTTTAGATACAAAGATGCTTCATGCATACAAACAGGATAATCATATTTGATTGCTTGTAACTTTTCCATTGATACCTTACATGACATACTTTGTACAAGATTTGTTGCAATTGCATAACAGTGGCAATATTAAGGATATAACTGTTGTTTGAATCTTACTGTGTCACACCTAAGACATGGCAGATATTCCTCAAATTTCCTCCTTTTACAAGCAGATCCTTCAAAAGGTAAATTTGGGCTACTGGTCTTAGTTTCCTAGGTTAGTTATCAAATGACACATCTGAAAGAATGCAGTATACAATCAGATTCAAATTCTTTTTAATCCTATTTATCAATGTGTAAAGCTGTTCTCCAAGTATCCATTGTTGGGCTTTTGTTGTTTATTTTACATCAAGAAGTTCATACCTGCCAATTGCAACGGATGGAGGGCTCTACTGCCCAGGTTCTGGTTTTAACCTACTCTGAGTAATTTCTTTGGTTCCCTCTTTAAAAACATCCTATGAATCCTCCTTGCAAGATCCCTTTAATAAAATTTTGTCTGGTTTCATGAATAGCAGTTACTTATAAGACTTTTTAAGTGCAACTTATATTTTGCATAAGTACATAATCAGTTCCTGCAAAATACTTCACCTTTTGTTATTGATTTGGGAGATATAGCGTATAAAGCTGCTGCCTTTAACACTCTACAATAATTAAATGTACTTTACCATGCAGCTTTGAGACATATTTTAAATGCACAAATTATGTTTCTTATTGTGAGCCACATTAATTTACTGGTCTAACTTCTGCAGAGACCAGCAGACACACATATTGACTCTGATTTATTTATAAAGCCACTATTTGAATTACCAAGCTATTTACATTGTTATTGTCTGTATCAGTTAGTAACTATTTTTAAAAATTTCACGGTAATGTTAGCAAAAGTAAAACCACTTACGGCAAAAAGTTATTTAGGACCAACTCAAGCCTTTTTCATAGGAACAGTCCCCTTAATCATACAGTTATGTTAATGAAATTATTTGCATGGGTTAAACTTGAAGGATTGGGCCCTAAATTATCTTCCTGTTAATCATCACCACAGTACAAGGGATGGATAATGTAGAATCCATGGAACTGTGGACTCTGACCCTAGGCTAGGAAGGGACACAATTACCTCCAATATGTGTATGTCAGGATCTGTGGGTGGGAGCCCAGTACAAGATTTTTGTTTGGTCTGCCATGGAGACTAGGGAGCAGGAGTTAACAATAGCAAGGTGGTAGCCAGGAGTGCTATGAGCACTTTAACTTATTTTGGGGAGCACTTTGGTTGGGCTGGATATGGACCCTATTTAGTCTTAATCCACCACTGGTACATGTGACCGATCATGGCACAAGTATAGCTGCAGAGATGACTCAGAAAATATACTCAAACTGTTTTAAAAGTAATGGAAATAATTAGCTATTATATGGATATTTTTATTCCTAGGGTGGTAAGGACATTAACTATACCTTATCTTTATTACTACCAACATCTTTTTTTACATGTAGATCCAAGTCTGAAGTATGCAGTATACTAAGTGTGTAATCAGTTTATTTTCTCAGTTTTGTTTCTCTATTTTCTGTTTTTGTGTGTGTAGGTGGCTGAGAATAAATGTAATTATAATTTTATTATATAACACCTGGGTATTTGTTGAAGGGCCACTCTAAGTATATCTAACCAAGAGAAAATGCTCCTTCACAGAATCATGACAAAAAAAATACCCTGTAGGTCTCTGAAGGAAAATAAACTCAGAGTGCCATTATTTCAAACTCTGCAATCTAAAGTCTTTACTTTAAACGAAGGAGGACAGGTTAAGTGTCCAGGGAAGTTAGACATAGCTAGTGCCAACAGGAGATAGTTGGTGAATGTGACAAAGTTTGTGACACCATATAAAAAGTGTTTCAGCAAGGATAGATGGAATTACACTGAAGTGTTTGTTGGGGGCATTAAATGCTGTTGGAATTTAAATAATTGTTTACTGGATTGTATTGAAAAGATGAATAATATTCTTACCTAAGATTAACTTCAGGTGCTGAAGTGAGTAGGAGCCTGATCTTGAAGAGCACCACAGATTCTAAGGAGATCTAAAGTATGGCTTATATTTTCAACAAAAACAAACAAACAAACAGAGTCAAGTTACCAACAGGAAAAAATCATTAGTGTTTGCTATCATTAAGATTGTTTGGTTTTTAAATATAAATCACTCTAAATAGGATAGGAGGTGACAATTCCATTCTGAAGGAAGAATTCATAGAGAAAGGGAGGCTTTTTTCTTGTTTTATCTTTCCAAATAACAAATTCAACATGAGAAGCAAAATCATTTCTGTTCAGCAACCCAGACCAGGCATTAAGGGCCTGAAGCAAAGCAAACTTTGAAGTCAGGGGGACTCCTTCCATTAGCTTTAATTGACAGCAGATCATATCCAAAGAGTTTCTACATGTACAATAGTTATTGGTGAACCTCAAAAGGTTCAGAGGTGTTGGTATTTTTCCAGATGAAGTCACTTTGGTATAGAAATCTACAAAGCTATTATTTCTCACAAGATTTCTAATATATCTTCACCTCAGAATATTGTTAAAAATGTAATGGAAAGTCACATGTAACCCCTCTGCCAGGTGGAGTTGGCAGCAACAAGGACCAGGTTCGATATCTAGGGGTTTCGCTTAACAATACAAAACAGTAATCTGGGAAAACTAAACACCAGCCTGAGCACCTCTGTAAGGTAATACTTCCCCTCTTGCAAGCAATGATACTGTGTATCACAAGAGATCATTTTTATTCAAAGGGAAAAAGGGAGCACAGCATTAATTTGAGCAAACACCACCACAATTCAAAAGTATGTGACCATAAGAAAATACCACCTTACAGTCCACTGGGCAGTGTCCTTTGCCTCAGTTTCCCATGATGCAATGTGAAAGTCTGATGAACCAACGTTCCTTTAACTTGCCATTCCCCTCTTTGTCTGCGGCACTCCACTCACAGTTGGCTGCCCTTGATTAGTGAAGACCGAGAGTTCATAGATGTGTTCACAGGAGTTTGCCCCCGAAAAGGGGGGCATTGAGCAATGCCTCTGCTGCTGCTGCCACCACCACCGGGTGCTCACAGTGGTTGCTGTTAACTCTGTTGCTGCTGTTTTCTCTGCCACCATTATCACTGCTACTGCTGCTTACTTCACTTCTGCAATGGCATGTTCTGAGTTTCCACCATTTAACCCAGCTCTCAGTGATTTCAGCAGCCTCTGCATTGTCTTTCACTGCAACACTGTCCCCACACCAGGTCTAAGGGTATGTCCAGACTACCGGCTGTATTGGCGGGTAGCGATCAATTTATCGGGGATCGATATATCGTGTCTCGTCTAGACGCGATATATTGATCCCCGAACGCGGTCCCCGTTGACTCCAGAAATCCAGAGTGAGCGACGGTAGCGGAGTCAACCGGGAGCCGCAGCTGTCGATCCCGCACTGTGAGGACGGGAGGTAAGTCGGAATAAGATATGTCAGCTTCAGCTATAGTATTCCCATAGGTGAAGTTGCATATCTTACATCGACACCCTCCCCCACAGTGTAGACCAGGCCTAAAGCTTAGCCCCTACACCTGTTCAATGATGTTAACTCCAGTAATCATTGAACAGAAACAAGAACTCTTAACTGAACCTAATCATCTTTGTCTGAAAAGAAGAGGCTCAAATGATGAGCACCTCATTATAACACCTATCTCCACCCCCTTCTCATTTTCACTGGGATTTGGCATCCCTACCCCTTGCTTAGCAAATGAGGTTAAATTTAGGGTGACCCTCTCAATCAGGGCTTGTTGCATACAGTTCTGCTGCCCTTTACTCATTCAATAAGGATAACAACATTTCATTATCTCTGCATTCAATACTAAAGTGATTTGTAACTCAAAACCAGCCAAAATCGATCACTTTGGCAAAGCAGCTCCATCGGCTGAATACCTAGGCAGAGTAGGTATATCTATGCAAATATGAAGTCTTTCCCCCCAGCTCTTCACGAGATGTCAGGGGACAGCTCATTCTGCTTACACATACTGTGCATATCACGGTCTGTGTTTTTTCAATGCTTATAACTTTGCTATTCCTAAACCAGATTTCTTGTCATCAGAAACACTTACCTCAAAAAAAAAATTAGGGTACCCCCAGAATAGCTCACCTATTGCCCCTCCCAGGTTTTGCTTGATTAAAATGTGATGTCCTGTCCCTTTAAATGTTTGTGCTCTCTCCAGTGCAAAGCCTCTGTTTCGTGTTGGTTTCACTTTTGCAGCTAGAATAGTAAAGCCACCACAGCCCACCAGTGTGTACCTATCAGGTCTCTCTGCCTCTATCATAGAATATTATTAGGGTTGGAAGGGACCTCAGGAGATCATCTAGTCCAACCCCCTGCTCAAAACAGGGCCAATCCTCAGACAGATTTTTACCTGAGTTCCCTAAATGGCCCCCTCAAGGATTGAACTCACAACCCTGGGTTTAGCAGGCCAATGTCTCTGTCTGTCACCTTCTCTAGTGGCTCTAGAAATATAATATTGGCAATGCAGGACTTCTATCCCACGAATGTCCAGTGCTCCCATTGCCCAAACAAGAACAAGTAAGCAAATACTGTAAAATGGGGGACAGAGGTTCACCTAGATGCACAGCGTGGCAGACTGCTGTTTTTGCTGCTGGGACAGCATGAGCCAGCTAGTTGGAGAGGGAGAAGTAAGCAAATAAAGATAGAACTAAGGAATAGGCTGCAGCCCCGAGCTTCTGCAAACAAAGTGAAGTGGAAGCAAGCAGCTATATTGTTGACCACATGCTAGCAGGCAGGCACTGAGGCTCTGTAGCCAGCAGAGAAAGCCCAAGAACAGCCAAAGGACCTTATAGGCACACAGCCAGCAGAGGGTGACTGAGTGCAGACTGTACAGCAACAAACAAACAAAAAGAATTTCCCTGTGAAACAGAAGGCATCCAGGAAGTGTGATATCCAACAGGAGAGCAGAGAAATGGCACCTTTTCTGGACAATGTTTGTGAGTTTGACAACAGTCATGAAACCTGGGTGGTGTACCTCAAATGTTTTGAGCAACCTGTAACTTGCAGCAGCATTCCAGATGGACAATGAGTTTCAACCTTTCTGATAGTGATGGATCTGAAGACCTATGGACTGTTGCATGACCTATTGTCTCTAGCTGTGTCTGGAAATGCATATGCCACAATTACTGCAGCTATACAGGAACATTTTTCTCCTTCCCCACCAATAATAGCCGAATGGTAATGGTTCCATCAGTGACATCAGGGAAGTGGAGAATTGGTACCACAGTTTATTGCTGCTTTAAAGAAATTATCAGTGCATTGTCAGTTCAGACAAACATTAAGTGATGCTCTGTGCGACCACTTACACTCTGGATTACACAATGACCAGGTCTGGAAGAAGTTATTGACTGTATCAGAGTTTACATTCATAAAGGCTGCTGAAATGGCAGTTGCAATGGAGATCACAGAGAAGGATTCTCTGGAATTTAATGTCAATTGAGAAATTCATCTCCTGCATAGGTGACACAGAAGACTATGGGAGCATAAAGAATTTCCCTATGGCTGTTGTGTGCAAATTACTCACACTGAGAAGGCTTGCTGGGCATGCCAGGTTATTTGCAGAAAGTGCCAGAAGAAAGGACACATCGCTGTGGCCTATCACACAATTCAATCACCAGCAACACAGAGTAACCCTACCTCCAAAGCAAGGCACCTATGAAGACTGAACATTAGAAAGGATTTAAATCAAGAATTCATTATGTGGAAAAAGACAAACGCTCTAGTGATATTGACCAAGACCTAGCACTACACATGTTATCAGAAGCTGGAGACAGAGGTGGCATCTCAGTCACACCCTTGATTGAAAGAATTCCTACAAGAATGGAGCTTGATATTGGAGTGGCTGTTTCACTGATTTATGCATCTCACTATCATCAGCCTTTGTTACAAGTTCCCCTAGAAGGAATCTCCATGGTTTTGAAAACTTACACTGGAGAAAAATTAGTCCCAAAAGGAATACACCAGGTGAAAATTCAACTAGATGGTCAATCAGTTTTTTTATCCTTGTATATTATTTCAGGGAAGTATCCACCATTATTTGGTAGATCTTGGCTTGGGAGGCCATTTGGACCAAGATCAAGATGATCACGAAGGCACCTCAAATATCTTCAAGAAATATTGGGCAGACGCTCCAAAGTTTTTGAAAGAAAGCTTGGACAGATGAGTAACTTGTTAATGAAGCTCACTGTTAAGTCTGACAGTCAGCCGAAATATAGCAAACATAGAATTGTGCCTTATGCTCTGAAGCCTCTGGTAGAAGTTGATTTGGACTGTTTAGTGAACATTGGAGTCTTGTCACTCATTTCACACAATGAGTGGGCAACACCCATCATACCAGCCTTTAAGAATAATGGTTCAGTCTGAATTTGTCAAGATTTCAAAGTGCACTGAATCCAGTTTTATGTGCAGACCAGTATCCAATACTTTGTATTGAAGATTTGTTTGCTAATCTTAGTGATAGATGGTTTTTCAGAAAATTGGATTTGCTCAATGAATACCTACAAATGGAGATTGATCGGGCATCTCACAATCAACACACAAAGAATCTTATTTTGTTGCAACAGGTTGCCTTTCTGTATTACATTGGTACCTGCTCTATTCCAGAGAGCCAGAGATGAGATTCTGAAGAGACTGAATGAAGTTCAGTGTTATTTGGATGACAATCCTTGTTAAAGATGCTATCTTACTTTTGGAAGACCATGGACTGAGCGTATGTTGAGACAAATGTGAATTTTTTTAAACCTTCAGTGGATGTGTAATTGATGCCATGGGCTTAAGGAAATTGCTAGAGAAAGAGAAGACAGTTCCTTCAAGCTCCACCACCAGAGAATGTGTCCCAATTATGTTCATTCTTAGGACTGCTTAATCTGGCAACAGTATAAGGCATCTTTACATGACATGTTACAAACAAAGAAAATAGAAATGGACGAAAGTATGTGTGCGCTTTTAAGGAAGCAAAAAAAAACCCCAAAACCACTGTTGACATCAGCCAAAGTTCTTTCACCTTTTGATGCTTCATTACCATTTCAGTTGGCTTGTGATGCTTCACCATATGGGTGGGTGTAGTTCTTGCCCATGTTTTTTCCTAATGGCATGGAGAAACCAGCTGCCTTTCCATCACGAACACTCACTACTCCTGAGAAGAACTATGTGCAATTAGAATGAGAAGCTGTCAGTATTATCTTCAGAATTCGGAAATTCCATACCTATCTGTATGGGAGACATTTTACCTTGCTGATGGATCACAATCCATTACTTTCAATTGTTGGACTGAAATATGGAATTCGGTCATTAAACAGAAGATATTGAGAAGAAGGCAAAGCGCTTGACTATATGTCAGCAAATTCAGCATGATCCTGGTCCAGCTCATCTACACCCTTGGTCATGGCCTCAAACTCCTTGGCCACATGTTCATATGGATTTTGCTGAGTCATTAGAATGTTATATGTTTTAGTCATAGCTGACACCTATTCAAAATGGCCAGTTTTTAGAATGTCTTCTACTATAGCTACTAAGATTATTGGACATCTCTGTATTTTGTTTAGTCAGTTTGGTTTACTGTTGCAGTTGGTAAGTGACAATGGACCTCACTTCTGTTCTGAAGAATTTCAGGAGGTTCCTAGCTTCAAATGGAATTCAGCACATATGCTCATCAGAATTCAGCACATATGCTCATCTCTTTACCATCATGCTATGAATGGATTAGCAGAACACTTGGTTCAAACACTTAAGCATGCCGTAAAAGCTAACAAGTCTATTCATCAGCAGAACATGGATCATTTCTTGCTTGTCTACAAGAACACACTATTTGCTGCTACTCAAAAGGCACCTGCAACTCTTTTCTTGAAACGATCTTCGCATATCTATTGGGAGCTGCTATATCCTGATATTGTCTCATGTGTAGCCAAATCCCAAGCTAAGCAAGCTGATTGACAAAGTGAGACTTGTGATTGTTCTTTTCAAGTCAGAGACTTAGTGTGGATTTTCAGCTATGATTATGGAATTAAATGTATACCTGGAGAACTTGTAAAATGCCTGGGATCTGTTTCATTTGTGGTGAAACTATCCAATGATATTTTATGGAAACAACATATGGATCAGTTGCAGCCTCAACTAGCACTAGAGTCCAAGGAGGTTCCAGTAAGACTTTCTGTTTCTCCAATTTAACCTTCTTCCATTACAACTCCTAATTCTTATGACTTGGTGGAAGAAATTTTGGTAACAGATCCTGTTGATTACATACCAGATCCAGCTGATTCCTTACCAACAACTGCTCCTGTTGTTCAGGACACTATCACACATTATCCTAAGAGTGTGAAAACCAATTATGCGCTTGAACTTATAAATTGTTTAGTTAGTGAGTTGCTATTCCAGGGCAGAATAATTCCTTGCAATTTAAGAGTTTGCAAAACTCCACCAAAATTCTTAGTTAGGCTTAGATAGTGTTTTCTGTGAGCCATGTAAATGATAATGTGTATGTGTTTGGAAAGTTTTTTTAAGTAGGGGGGAGGAATGTGTTGTCTTGTCCCTTTAATTGTCTGAGCTCTCCCACTGCCAATGCAAAGCCTCAGTTTCATGTTAGTTTCCATTTTACAGCTAGAACAATAAAGCCACCACAGCTGAGTGTCCCAAAGCTCCCTCTGTCTCTCTCTCCATATATGCTGGCTGCAGCAATATAACAAAGATTGAGTAAAACCTGGCTTCAGTGGGGAATTCTGCTTAAAGATAGCATGTATGTTATAGCCTTGAATTAAAAACCACAGGATATGGCTATTGAATAAATTACTAGATGAGCTTATTCCTACTGGATGTATTTAATTACATCTCTACCCCAAAAAATCTTACCGCATTATAGATGAAACCATGTTATATCAAACTTGCTTTGATCTGCCGGAGTGTGCAGCCCCGCCCGCCCGGAGCACTGCTTTACCACGTTATATTCGAATTCGTGTGATATCGGGTCGTGTTATATCGGGGTAGAGGTGTATCTTCAAAGCCGATTCCTGAGAAACTTTATATTATTTTTCATAGAAAAATAATATTTAGCTGCAATTTTTTCAATGAATTTAATTTGTGTTCACGTGCAACAGAAGGAAAAGCTACTAATGTCTTCAAGATTTAGCAAGTGAGATATTTGATTTATAATGTTTCTTTGACTACAGTCTATCATGTTTTCATCACTTGGATAGCATGGGTACACAGACCACCCTACCTTTGTCAGAGAGTAGGTAGCTTTTATTGCTGCTATGGAGAGGGTTTACCACTCTGCCACAATAGAGTATTTTAATTCACTTATGATTTTTGTGAATATTTGGAAAGCATAGAGATGTTACTGTTTAGGGGTTGACATCTATATACTTTCCTTTGTATACTATTTAAATATTGTTTGTGCATGAACTTGTAATGTTTCTTTTTTTCTGGATGTATATATGAATTATGTATTATTTGTTTAAAATATTCTGGGTATGTTGTAAATTAAATAACAATAAAATAAATTCAATTTTGGTAAAAGGGATTTTTTTTTTATAATAAAGCTAACAAGGACAATGTCGACATGCATTTGGTGCCCCAATGACATTAATCCGTACAACAGGAAGCTGAGTATTCAACCATCAAGAGTCTTAGATAATTCCCAGTAGTGATTTGGGTGTTGGCTGGCCCATGGAACCCTGACATATATTCTCTCCTGGATCATGTTAAAGAGAGATATGAGAAAATTTACCCATCTGTTTTTGATACTTTGCATCCACAGTTCTGAATGTATATGTGTTAAGTGTAAATTTGTTTCTGCAAACCCTTTTCATACAATTAGTCTCATTGACATTAATGTATGTTATGTTTGCAAAAATCTAGCCCCATGTTACATCTTTTCTTTTAACGTAACTTTTCTCTTTCACTACTCTCTTTCACTACTATCTGCACCATGTATTACAGGTAGAATATTGTTTCAGTGGTGTTGTAGCTGTGTCAGCCCCAGGATGTTAGAGACACAAGGTGGGTGAGGTAACGTCTTTTATTGGACCAACTTCTGTTGGTGAGAGAGACAAACTTTCAAGCTACACAGAGGTTTTCCTGATAGCTCTCACCAACAGAAGTTGGTCCAATAAAAGACATTACCTCACCCACCTTTTTGGTCAGGTAGAATATTGACAGTTCGAGACTGAAATCTTATATGCAGTGGTAATGCCAGGTTCCCTACATTACCCAGTCTCAAGAGGTGAGAGAATAAATCAGTCAGCATGGCTTAGCTTCTCTGCTGAGACACGCAATAAATGAGTGCCAAGTGGGGTGATAGATTTTGTGATGAAGACACATGTCCATGGGAATAGAACTTAGACAATCAATTTATGTCAAGTAGATCACCCAACAGCCTTTGGATTGCAAATTCACTACCTAGAAATAGAAGGCTTCGTATCATATATCTTATCCCCTGAGTAAGCAGTCACCTAACAATATTATTTCGGGTCCTTAGCTTTAAAAAAAACCTCTTCAAAATCTCTTTTTTCACAATCTGGTTTTTGGTATTTACTCCCTTCCAGCATTGGTAAACTATCATCCTGGTCCCTGTAGCTGTCTCTACTCATGGTCATAGTGTCTCCGTGTGTCAGGAGTCAATGTTGCACTTATCTGTACCTCTAGCTCTCGCTTTAGCTGCTTACTTTGTGCCGCCCAGCTTGCCCTTTACCTTTGTGCTCTGAGGCTTAATCCTCCTGCTAAGACACTTCTACAGGCTTGTCCCTTCCATGATATCAAAAGTCCAATATCACAAGTTCTAATCAACTGTAAACAAAAAGCCCTTCTGACCCTCCACAGAGCGATCTTAAGACAACTTCCTTTGCCATCCTCTCTCAGAGGGTCATCCCTCACAAGAGCCTCGCTTATTTCTTGCAATTCTCTCCTGCAGAAAAATCCTGCTATCTGCAATCTCTCCCCAGATGAACTCACTCAGGCAAATTATAAATCCCTGATATCTAATGGCTCACCACCTAACTCCACCCACTCTGTCCAAGAGGTAATCAATCAGTCAGTCACCCCACAGGTAGCAAGTATCAGAGGGGTAGCCGTGTTAGTCTGGTTCTGTAGAAGCAGCAAAGAATCCTGTGGCACCTTATAGACTAACAGACGGTTTGCAGCATGAGCTTTCATGGGTGAATACCCACTTCTTCGGATGCAAGTGGTGGAAATTTCCTGGGGCAGGTATATATAAGCAAGCAAGAAGCAAGCTAGAGATAACGAGGTTAGATCAATCAGGGTGGATGAGGCCCTGTTCTAGCAGTTGAGGTGTGAAAACCAAGGGAGGAGAAACTGGTTCTGTAATTGGCAAGCCATTCACAGTCTTTGTTTAGTCCTGAGCTGATGGTGTCAAATTTGCAGATGAACTGGAGCTCAGCAGTTTCTCTTTGAAGTCTGGTCCTAAAGTTTTTTTGCTGTAGGATGGCCACCTTAAGATCTGCTATTGTGTGGCCAGGGAGGTTGAAGTGTTTTCCTACAGGTTTTTGTATATTGCCATTCCTAATGTCTGATTTGTGTCCATTTATCCTTTTCCTTAGAGACTGTCCAGTTTGGCCGATGTACATAGCAGAGGGGCATTGCTGGCATATGATGGCATATATTACGTTGGTGGAAGTGCAGGTGAATGAACCGGTGATGTTGTGGCTGATCTGGTTTGGTCCTGTGATGGTGTTGCTGGTGTAGATATGTGGGCAGAGTTGGCATCGAGGTTTGTTGCATGGATTGGTTCCTGAGCTAGAGTTACTATGGTGCGGTGCGCAGTTGCTGGTGAGAATATGCTTCAGGTTGGCAGGTTGTCTGTGGGCGAGAACTGGTCTGCCACCCAAGGCCTGTGAAAGTGTGGGATCATTGTCCAGGATGGGTTGTAGATCCCTGATGATGCGTTGTAGGGGTTTTAGCTGGGGACTGTATGTGATGGCCAGTGGAGTCCTGTTGGTTTCTTTCTTGGGTTTGTCTTCCAGTAGGAGGCTTCTGGGTACACGTCTGGCTCTGTTGATCTGTTTCCTTATTTCCTCGTGTGGGTACTGTAGTCTTGAGAATGCTTGGTGGAGATTTTCTAGGTGTTGGTCTCTGTCTGTGGGGTTAGAGCAGATACGGTTGTACCTCAGTGCTTGGCTGTAGACAATGGATCTTGTGGTGTGTCCGGGATGGAAGCTGGAGGCATGAAGGTAGGCATAGCGGTCGGTAGGTTTTCGGTATAGGGTGGTGTTGATGTGACCATCACTTATTTGCACCGTGGTGTCTAGGAAGTGGACCTCCCGTGTAGATAGGTCCAGGCTGAGGTTGATGGAGGGGTGGAAGCTGTTGAAATCGTGGTGGAATTTTTCCAGAGTCTCCTTCCCATGGGTCCAGATGATGAAGATGTCATCGATGTAGCGTAGGTAGAGAAGGGGCGTGAGTGGACGGGAGCTGAGGAAGCATTGTTCCAGGTCGGCCATAAAAATATTGGCATATTGTGGGGCCATACGGGTGCCCATAGCGGTGCCACTGATCTGGAGATATATATTGTCAGCAAATTTGAAATAGTTGTGTGTGAGGATAAAGCCACAGAGCTCAGCAACCAGGTGTGCTGTGGCATCATCAGGGATACTGTTCCTGACAGCTTGTATTCCATCAGTATGTGGGATGTTTGTGTAGAGAGCCTCTACATCCATGGTGGCCAGGATGGTGTTTTCTGGAAGGTCACCAATGCATTGTAGTTTCCTCAGGAAATCAGTGGTGTCACGGAGATAGCTGGGAGTGCTGGTAGCATAGGGTCTGAGTAGAGAGTCTACATATCCAGACAGTCCTTCAGTGAGAGTTCCAATGCCCGAGATGATGGGGCGTCCAGGATTTCCGGGTTTGTGGATCTTGGGTAGTAGATAGAATAACCCTGGTCGGGGCTCTAAGGGTATGTTGATTAGTTCTGGTGTTAGTGTAGGGAGTGTCCTGAGTAGATGGTGCAGTTTCTTAGTGTATTCCTCAGTGGGATCTGAGGGAAGTAGCCTGTAAAATTTAGTATTGGAGAGTTGTCTGGCGGCCTCCTTTTGGTAGTCAGACCTGTTCATGATGACAACAGCACCTCCTTTATCAGCCTCTTTGATTATAATGTCAGGATGGTTTCTGAGGCTGTGGATGGCATTGCGTTCTGCACGACTTAGGTTGTGAGGCAAGCGATGTTGTTTTTCCACAATTTCTGCCTGTGCACGTCGGCGGAAGCATTCAATGTATAGGTCCAGACTGTCATTTCGACCCTCAGGAGGAGTCCATGTGGAGTTCTTCTTCTTGTGCTGTTGGTGGGAGGGTAACTGTGTATCCGTGCGCTGTTCAGTGTTGTTCTGAAAGAATTCTTTGAGTCGGAGACGGCGAAAGTAGGCTTCCAGATCGCCGCAGAACTGTATCATATTGGTGGGGGTGGCAGGGCAGAAAGAGAGTCCCCAAGATAGGACAGACTGTTCTTCTGGGCTGAGTGTGTGGTTGGATAGATTGACGATATTGCTGGGTGGGTTAGGGGTACCACGGTTGTGGCCCCATGTGACAGGTAGGAGTTTAGACAGCTTACAGTCCTTTTTCCTTTGTAGAGAGGTGAAGTGAGTAATGTAGATCTCCTGTCTTATTTTAGTGAAGTCCGTTTGTATGGAAGTTTGGTTATTGATGAGAGTCTCCAGGTTGGAGAGCTCTTTTTTGATGTTTTCCTGTTTGCTGTATAGGATGCTGATCAGGTGGTTCCTCAGTTTCTTCGATAGAGTATGGCATAATCTCTCACTGTGGTCTGTGTAGTATGTAGATAGTAGTGGATAGTAGTGGTACCTGTCCCTGCCAGCAGGTATATGGGATCTTGGGGAGCAATTACCACACGGGTGGGGTGCAAAATAAACTTTATTAAGAAAATACAAAAACAGGGAAAATTCAATAGTGAGGGGTATGGGGTTGTTAAGGTAGACAATTGGGGAGGGGTTCCTTTTTGGTGAACAGTAAGGGAGTTTCAATAGTGGGGTACAACACAGTAGGATGCAATACAGTGGGTAATCAGTTAACACTGAGGTATAAATGTAACAGGTAGCTAGCGATTTCTATGTTAAAAGGTGTGTCACAGCAGCATATAACCAACTAACAGTTATGGATAAAATGTGTTAAATAACAAACAATTCCAGGTAAAAATGTGTCACAGTGGTGTAAATGTAGAATGTGAGGGGTACCAGAAAGGAAGAAAGTAACCAATGGGGTTTTATGCTAGAGATTTAAACTTAGTGAGACAGAGCAAACAGGTTGCAAGCTTAAGCAGCAGAGAGAGTGTAACAAGGTAGAAAGACACAGAGAAGCTGGGGGGGGGGGGTGTTTGCAGTGGGAAGACAGACAATTACAATTATAAAGAACACAGCAAAATCTTATTTATGAGCTAACTTAACCAAGACTACACAAATTAAAACACAATGCAACAATTCTCTAAGCCTAACTTACAAAAGTATAATGCTAAACTTAACTTAATGGGTGCACCTTATGCTAAGGATAGTTCCAGAGGGCTGAGTGGTGTGTGTGCAGGACACAGCTCCAAAGAAGGGGGGGGGGGTGACTGCAGCAGTGGATACAGCTGAAAACAGTCCAAGGCAAAGCCCACAGGAGCAGAACTTAGCAGCAGCACAAACTTATTTTTAGTGGCAGAGTGCCACAGAGTTTAAGAGAGAGGTTTTAGGACACAGACCAAGGTTTAGCTTGAGTCTGTGTGCTGGGGAGACAGAGCCAGCAGCCAGGATAAGGGGGGTGGTGGTGGTAAGAGAGGCTTTAGGACACAGACCAAGGTTTAGCTTGAGTCTGTGTGCTGGGGAGACAGAGCCAGCAGCTAAAATAATAAAATAAAAGTATAGAAAGTTTCACAGAGGGATTCTTACCATCCCCCAAGGCAGCAACAGAGGCAGAAGCAGCAAGAACATCAGAAGGCTTGGTACAGTCTTGATAATCAGGAGATCTCTCAGGCAGCAATTCGTTCTTCGTGGGGGGGGGGTTCAAAAACGGGGGTACGCTCAAAAATAAAACGAGAGCGGAGAAAGGACCCCCAGAACCCCTGGCTGATCAGACCAGGCAGCAATGCAAGAACCTTTCTGAAGTCTGTTCAAAATGTCTGTTTTTAAAGGCAAACCCTGGCAGCTTCCCGCCAGTAACTCTGATTGGTTCCCCTTCTCACAGGGAGGAGAGCAAGCAGGGAAAAACTGCAGGTAGCCACAGAGGCATGTTAGGACTAGTCCTGAGCCCAGAGGTATGACTCATGCCCAAGATCTTAAAAACACAATAGTCTTGCAACTCTGGATAGAGCCTACCCTACACCAAGCCCAGGTTTTAACAAGGTGATAACAGGACTAACCCTTTGAACAGGGCAGTGGTCCCACTTAGCATAAGTGGCCATTCCTTTGAGAAGGGCAATGGCTTTTGTTAAACAACTTAAGGGGCCCTCCCTTTGAGAAGGGCAGAGGCCCTGGTAACAACTTAACAGCCAGGGAAGGGCGGCCACAGAGGAGAACAAGAACAAAATGGAGTAAGGGGACAGCTTTAAGAAACAAAATGGAGCTGTAACAGACATGCCCCCCTGGCCGACCTGAACGGGCTGTGAGGGGGATATCCCATGCAAAGACCAAAAAAAAGGTAAAAGAGAAAAGAAAAAAAAATAGGTGTTTTACAAGTCGTCGTCTTCGTAGTATGGAGGTGGTGGTTTGCTGCTGTCCAAGGGGATGGAGGAATACCTCACCTGCAAAGGCAGGGCTGACACAACCTTACGAATTAGCTGCTTGACCACTGCCATCCCCAACAAAAAGGCTACAAGAATAAAAGCAACAGTAATAAGCCACTGCTCAATGGACTGGGCCCAGGATCCCACTGCTTACGCTCCTTACGAATCTGCATGGCGAAGGAGGACAGTTGGTCAGCCACGGCTGAGATGTTGTTCCACCCAGGCTGAAGGTGCAGGCAACATTGTCCCTTAAAGCGAGGATCAGGGTCCTCTAAGGCAACACAAAAGTCCTTCTGTAGGTTGGTCTGGATCAGAAGACGGTTCTGCTCGGCGTAGCTGGCTAGGATAGTGAGGGCGTCACTGGTGGTGTGGCACGTAAACAGAGGCCGATGAACCCAGTCTGTGTCATTGCAGGGTGAAGCTGGATGCTGTGGAGTCAGGTTCGTGAGGGGGAGGAACTCCCAGAGGGAGGGGGACCCTCCCTCTGAGGCCTGTGGTCTTGTACAGGCAACGCAATCGTGCGATGGGGGGACATCTGACAGGTTCCCGATGAGGACCTCCTGTAGGGCGTAGGCTCTCAACCAGGCAACCAGGGGGTTTTCTCGAGGCGGGGCGGCAATCATGGCGACTGATTCCCCCCACTGGGACACCGTCTGGTCTATAGCTCTACTCTTGAACGGTGGCCCTCCATTGGTCTGGATCTCTTCGGGTGCCCCCCAGGCAGCAATTACCTGGAGAAGGGCTACAGAAACAGCTGGTGCAGTAGATCGCCTGAGGGGAGAACACATTAGATACTGTTTTGCCCCCGGGAGGGAGCCAATGAAGTCCATCTGCCAGGTTTTACCCGGGCTAAAGTGCTCAGGGCTATAAGCACCATGAGCATAGACAGGCTTGTTAGTGACTCGTGCCTGTTGGCAGCTCAGATACCCTTGGACAGCTTGGGTGCACTGCTGCCTAGACACACTCGATGTTCGTCTCCCTCGGTCAGTCAACAGCTGATGTAGGGCACGGGCAGGCAGGTGCCCCCACTCTTTATGGAGCCAGGTGATGAAGGGATCACTGCAAGAGATAATGTTAACCTGGGATGTGTTACATTTATGTTCTCGGAGTTGTAGATCCAGGCTGGAATGAAGAGGGTTACTGTCAGACCTGTGTGAAGGACAATGGGTAACAAACCATGGCAGCTTGGACTGTGCTGCCAGTTGTGCCCATATTTCTTCATGAGCGGTGGGCCGTCCTTCTCCCACCAGGATGGACACGCAGTAGCTTGAGTCCATTCCCAGGACCACATGTGTTTTCGGGCGGGCTGCCACAATGTGAGAGGCTGCCAACAGGACGCCTTCTGCTTCGGCCTTCTGAGCTGAGCTGCAAAAATCTAAGAGTTTAACTTTGAGGGTATTACAGGTAGCACATAGCATTCCTGCTCGGGGAGAAGGCGATGTGCCCCCATCAGATACAATCCAAGGGGCATAGGCACTTAGTTGGCCAATAGCCCCCGGCTCAGTGGGAGCTGTGGTGGAGGAGGACTTAAGGGCCCAATGTCCAAATACCTCTTGGGCCTGGTAAACAAGTCGCTCCCAAGTAGCAGGGGCTCCCTGGAACTGGGGGGCCGGGGTGAAGGTGAGGTATGGGAGAAGCTCCACATGAGGCCCCTTTAGGGTGCCTGTGGCAGATTTACCCCATGGGAGAGCACACTGGACAGCAAGCATGGCGATGCCCACAGGCCCATCTGTGGGTATGGGTCTGTATTTCCAGGGTGTGGGGTTGAGCAATTCAGGCTTGTGGGGGGCACTGGCACCCGATAGGGTGACTGGTAGTGCATCGAGCACGGCTTTGGCCAGTTTAAAACGCCGTAGTTCCTGAACCCCAAGGAGGGGCGTGGGTCCCACTAGGGCCCGAAATGTTATTGGTGTGTGGTTTATGTGTGCATGAACCTTTACCTCTGAGCAGGGCTCTGTGCTATTGAGGCCTTGCACATAAATGGTGTGTCCTGTGGGAGTGTGAGGGATGTGAGGGGGTACAATGGACACCTGTGCCCCCGTGTCCAGCAAAAAGGGGATGACAAGACCCTTGTCAAAAACTAGCGGATAATAGGGACGGGGGTCCCCTGGCCGGGTGCTGGCCGCCGCCAAGCACCCGGCCGCTATTCGTTTTTTGGCTGGGAAGGTTTTGGGCGCTCTTCCCATCCCAGAGCTATGGCCAAGGCTCTTTGCTGCTCACTATTGAGCTTACGTACAACCTCCTTAGTGAGGCCCTTGTACAATAAGAACCCAAAGATTTTGCGTTCTGTAAATGAATGTTGTGAGTACTGAGACCTGGGTTGTGGACTGGCGTGTGGTGGGGGTGGACTGGCGTGTGGTGGGGGAGGACTGGCGTGCGGTGGGGGAGGACTGATGGGTAGAGCTTGGGCTGAGGGCCATCTTACTTTCTCGAAGGCTTCATAGAGTCGCCCAATGGGGCGCCTAGCATACCCCCTTAGCCACAGAACTGCCCCAGTGTCAGGGGTGGTACTGCTATCCATGGCTAAGTCAATGGCAGCTTCGGCTATGGGTATCTCAGTGGGGTCAATAACATGCCTGAAGGCATTGACCTGGTTAATCTGGGCCTGAGTAAGTCCGAGAGGGTGTAGGGCAGGGGACCATAGCATGATGGACCCCCCTGCAATGGCACATCTCAGGGAAGGGATGTCCTTGACGCTTCCTCTGGGGACTTGGACCCCTTGAAGGGAGTGCTGTAAATGGAGGAAAGCCAGGGCTGGGGCAGTCAGGGGCCATGCGGTGTTAGATATCACCGGGCTCCCTGAGAGACCCCGGGACCAGCTACTGGTCCTGGCTAGTACTATGCCCTCTTCTCTATTTACTAGCTCCTGTCCATGTTCCAGGGCCAAGCGGCCTAGCCACAGTAGTGGTGGCTCATTGGCTTCCCTAGCAGTGTCTGAGATGAACTCCTTCATCTCTGCTTTGGAGCGGGGTCGGAGTTCTGTCACCTGTGTGGTGTTGCCCTGGTCATCAATCTTTATACGACTGATGGATACTGGCAGGGCTTCACCAGAGGTGACAGTGGGTGCAGGTTCATGGGCTTGGGCCTCTAGAGGGGCTGAAGGTAGGGCTGGGTATAGTGGGGTTTTCTTGAGGGGAGATGAGGCCTCTGGGCGGATATATGGGGGTGGTTTTTCAGGGGATTTATTGGGACTGGGCAGGCTAGGGGTCAGTGGTGGTCCCTCCTGGCTAGGCTGGCTAGTGGCCTCCTTGGCCGAGGTCATTAGGGCCCCATGGAAAACAGTTAGTTTATCAAGGGCCTGAGCCAGGATCTCATAGGTAACTGTGGCTACCTTTTGGGGCTTATATATGTCATGCCACAGTTTCTTGGGCTTTCGAATTTCATCCAGCTTCTGCACCAGTTCTGTTAATATCTGGTGGGTGGGGGACCTCTGCAAAATTCGAGGTTCAGGGGTGAGCTTAGATGGGGCCCCCCCGCAGGCTTTCATGACCCTTCCCACCTCTCTCCAGAGGCGGGTGGGATCTGAATCTGCGGCTGGCTCTCCTGCCTTAGTGCAGACTGGCCGGAGGCTGGAATCAGCAGGGCTGGCCCTGAATGTGGGGTGGCAGGTTAGGAGGCACCCCACATCAGTGAGCCCCAGGTGGGTGGTATACACCCTGGAGCTCTGGCCATTGCCAATAGTACAGACCCATTCTAGGGCCTCAGGCTGCTGTTTACTTTGCAGCAAGTGGTATTGTAGGTGGTTGGTCTGGTCTTCCTCTGTCCCAGAGGTCTTGGCCTCTTTCCAGGGACAGGGATGGCAGTAATTGTTACCCCAAGATCCTGTTCGTGACGCCATGTCCCTGCCAGCAGGTATATGGGATCTTGGGGAGCAATTACCACACGGGTGGTGTGCAAAATAAACTTTATTAAGAAAATACAAAAACAGGGAAAATTCAATAGTGAGGGGTATGGGGTTGTTAAGGTAGACAATTGGGGAGGGGTTCCTTTTTGGTGAACAGTAAGGGAGTTTCAATAGTGGGGTACAACACAGTAGGATGCAATACAGTGGGTAATCAGTTAACACTGAGGTATAAATGTAACAGGTAGCTAGCGATTTCTATGTTAAAAGGTGTGTCACAGCAGCATATAACCAACTAACAGTTATGGATAAAATGTGTTAAATAACAAACAATTCCAGGTAAAAATGTGTCACAGTGGTGTAAATGTAGAATGTGAGGGGTACCAGAAAGGAAGAAAGTAACCAATGGGGTTTTATGCTAGAGATTTAAACTTAGTGAGACAGAGCAAACAGGTTGCAAGCTTAAGCAGCAGAGAGAGTGTAACAAGGTAGAAAGACACAGAGAAGCTGGGGGGGGGTGTTTGCAGTGGGAAGACAGACAATTACAATTATAAAGAACACAGCAAAATCTTATTTATGAGCTAACTTAACCAAGACTACACAAATTAAAACACAATGCAACAATTCTCTAAGCCTAACTTACAAAAGTATAATGCTAAACTTAACTTAATGGGTGCACCTTATGCTAAGGATAGTTCCAGAGGGCTGAGTGGTGTGTGTGCAGGACACAGCTCCAAAGAAGGGGGGGGGGGTGACTGCAGCAGTGGATACAGCTGAAAACAGTCCAAGGCAAAGCCCACAGGAGCAGAACTTAGCAGCAGCACAAACTTATTTTTAGTGGCAGAGTGCCACAGAGTTTAAGAGAGAGGTTTTAGGACACAGACCAAGGTTTAGCTTGAGTCTGTGTGCTGGGGAGACAGAGCCAGCAGCCAGGATAAGGGGGGTGGTGGTGGTAAGAGAGGCTTTAGGACACAGACCAAGGTTTAGCTTGAGTCTGTGTGCTGGGGAGACAGAGCCAGCAGCTAAAATAATAAAATAAAAGTATAGAAAGTTTCACAGAGGGATTCTTACCATCCCCCAAGGCAGCAACAGAGGCAGAAGCAGCAAGAACATCAGAAGGCTTGGTACAGTCTTGATAATCAGGAGATCTCTCAGGCAGCAATTCGTTCTTCGTGGGGGGGGTTCAAAAACGGGGGTACGCTCAAAAATAAAACGAGAGCGGAGAAAGGACCCCCAGGACCCCTGGCTGATCAGACCAGGCAGCAATGCAAGAACCTTTCTGAAGTCTGTTCAAAATGTCTGTTTTTAAAGGCAAACCCTGGCAGCTTCCCGCCAGTAACTCTGATTGGTTCCCCTTCTCACAGGGAGGAGAGCAAGCAGGGAAAAACTGCAGGTAGCCACAGAGGCATGTTAGGACTAGTCCTGAGCCCAGAGGTATGACTCATGCCCAAGATCTTAAAAACACAATAGTCTTGCAGCTCTGGATAGAGCCTACCCTACACCCAGCCCAGGTTTTAACAAGGTGATAACAGGACTAACCCTTTGAACAGGGCAGTGGTCCCACTTAGCATAAGTGGCCATTCCTTTGAGAAGGGCAATGGCTTTTGTTAAACAACTTAAGGGGCCCTCCCTTTGAGAAGGGCAGAGGCCCTGGTAACAACTTAACAGCCAGGGAAGGGCGGCCACAGAGGAGAACAAGAACAAAATGGAGTAAGGGGACAGCTTTAAGAAACAAAATGGAGCTGTAACAGACAGTACCCAGAAGCCAGACGTGCACCCAGAAGCCTCCTACTGGAAGACAAACCCAAGAAAGAAACCAACAGGACTCCACTGGCCATCACATACAGTCCCCAGCTAAAACCCCTACAACGCATCATCAGGGATCTACAACCCATCCTGGACAATGATCCCACACTTTCACAGGCCTTGGGTGGCAGACCAGTTCTCGCCCACAGACAACCTGCCAACCTGAAGCATATTCTCACCAGCAACTGCGCACCGCACCATAGTAACTCTAGCTCAGGAACCAATCCATGCAACAAACCTCGATGCCAACTCTGCCCACATATCTACACCAGCAACACCATCACAGGACCAAACCAGATCAGCCACAACATCACCGGTTCATTCACCTGCACTTCCACCAACGTAATATATGCCATCATATGCCAGCAATGCCCCTCTGCTATGTACATCGGCCAAACTGGACAGTCTCTAAGGAAAAGGATAAATGGACACAAATCAGACATTAGGAATGGCAATATACAAAAACCTGTAGGAGAACACTTCAACCTCCCTGGCCACACAATAGCAGATCTTAAGGTGGCCATCCTACAGCAAAAAAACTTTAGGACCAGACTTCAAAGAGAAACTGCTGAGCTCCAGTTCATCTGCAAATTTGACACCATCAGCTCAGGACTAAACAAAGACTGTGAATGGCTTGCCAATTACAGAACCAGTTTCTCCTCCCTTGGTTTTCACACCTCAACTGCTAGAACAGGGCTTCATCCACCCTGATTGATCTAACCTTGTTATCTCTAGCTTGCTTCTTGCTTGCTTATATATACCTGCCCCAGGAAATTTCCACCACTTGCATCCGAAGAAGTGGGTATTCACCCACGAAAGCTCATGCTGCAAACCGTCTGTTAGTCTATAAGGTGCCACAGGATTCTTTGCTGCTCCCACAGGTAGAGCATCTCACTAATTATTTCCCTTCTCTAGCAGGTGATGGGGGTTCACCCCATCACGATCCTTCCTTAATCCTCACCTAGCAAAGCCTTATATATTTAACTAGTTCTGTGTCCTCTCATAAATCAGTCCTTCCAGACCCCTCATTATTTTTGAAGCTCCTGTCTGAACTCCCTCCAAAGAGCCACTATTTTTTCAACCATGAGGTGTTGAGAACTAAATTCAGTAGTTTGGGCATGTCCTTACCAGAACTCTATTACTTTCCATTCTATGATGTGATACTTCTATCTGGTGTATGCAGTTCAAAATTCCACAGGCCTTTGTATTGTCATATAGTATTTCAAACTCACATCTAATTTGCCCTCCATTATCACTACTAGATCTTTTCAGCCTCACTCCTTGCTAAGTTTCTCCCTCTAGTTGAATATCCTTGTGATGGATAACTTTTCCTCAGATACATTTTTGCCAAGTTAAATCTATGTTTTTGGTTTTCTGCCCATCATTCTAACCTCTTCATTTCCCACATTATTATTTCTCTGTCCTTACTGATGTTCACCACCTTTTCCTATTTAGTATCATCTGTAAATTTGCTGTTTGCTCCTCTTTTCAGATCATTATGAAGATATTGAATAAGGCAGCCCCTGCAATAGCCCACTAGATGCTTCTCCTAATCCAATATGTTGCCCTTTTCCCATTACCTTTTGTTTATGTCACTTTAGCCAGTTTTCTGAGCATGTGACACCATTCATAGGCAAGCTAGTTTCACTGGTTTTTTTAGTCTACGAGGTTGAGATACACAGCATCAAATACAACTAGGTTACATCTACTGCATTCCCCTTCATTCACTACATCTGTAATTTATTTTTTTTTAAATCAAGTTTGTATGGCAAGATATATTCACATCCCTATTTAGTACTTTGTAGGAGGCTGGTGGTTATTTTCTAGGCTTTCCAGTACTGTTTAAGTGACAATTTTTATTGCTTTGTAGTGTATAAAGCAATAAATGGCTGCAGAAAATTATAAAACAAAGTGAAGTTTCAGCATTTAATCTATACTACAAAGCACTAGAAAGTATTGCTATTCAAAAAACAAATATAAAAAAGAAAAATGCATTGTTTTCTTTTGAAAGTACTGTGTTACAGCTGGCATCGCTGACCTACAAGCCAACTGTAGCAAGAAATGCAACGTGGTAGTTAATTATTAGAGTGCAAATTAAAAAGGAAATACTCTATCAACTTGACCCATATCGTTTGTGTTCAGTTTCAGTTAAGGGTTTTCTCCCTGAACCTTCCAAGATAAACACAATTAGACTTCTCTCTTTCTGGGAGAAATTCCAGTCACTTTTCATGGCCCAAGTACTCAGGCAGCAAACACTGGCGTTACAGTCGTGTCAGGAGAAGGATGGGATCCTCCCTTCACACTGTGGAGAAAGGAGAACTGCTTCATGCCTCAGGGCTGGAGTAACTTCCCCAACTTATTTCCCACTGCAGAGAAGCCTGAGTGGGTCACACTTTTTTGAACTGAGTTACAGATTTGCCAACTGCATCTCCACTCACACCTGCTATACTCAACTGTCTTCCTTCATTGAAGTGTACTGAAGAAAAAATGGTGTTCAAGAACAAATTATCTAAGCAATCTAATCATATGATTAGATATATTAGACTGAAGAGAAAGAGTCAAATGAAAAGATAAACCAAGATATAGATTAAAAGGAAAAAAACCATGAGATGGAAGAAAAAACAGGGCAAGAGAGAAAAACAAAAGCAAAGTAGAGATATTACATTGAATATTATTGTGTACAACATTGTAAAACTGTTTGTGATTTATAGAGATAGTTACTGGTAATTGCATAGAACAGTTTTACAGGAAGTTTAATTCCAAAATGTTACAAAAATATGCACATAAAAAGGGACCTGGGATTTCCTGGATCCAACGTACCTTTTGATCTTGCCCAAACAGAGAGAGCAAGAGTGAGAGAGAGGTTACATTAGATAAATATTTTACCTATCTCATTGGGTATGTGAGAGAATTAGTTAATGTTGGTAATACATTGAGATCCTCAGTAAAAGGCACTGCAGAAGTATTGTACTGTCATTTATTTCTTTGACATTGAGATTGCCTTTCTTATTCTGAGTGTTATAGTGCCTATTACAATTAAGACTGTGAAACTTATTCTAAATGCATGAAAACAAAAGGTTATAACTCTTTTCTAATGTACCCTTTGAGCCAAAATTTTCTATGCTTGGCCTCTTCCTAAAGGGAATATGTATACAAACAACAATAATTTAGGAAGAGACTAAGCATAGAAAGTTTTAGCTTGAAGGGTACATTTAAAAAGAGTTATAACCTTTTGTTTTCATGCATATAATTATTGTTTTTGAAAGTGTGAACTAACCCTATCAAGCTACTCTTAGCTATCAGAAAATAAAAAAAAAATTTAGCTGTTGGAGGGGAAAATCCTCACATGCTTTTTGAAAAGAGTTACAACAAAAATTACTAGCATTTGAAATTGGAAACTTTGCATGAACATAGCAGCAAAGAGTCTTGTGGCACCTTATGGACTAACAGACGTTTTGGAGCATGAGCTTTCGTGGGTGAATACCCACTTAGTTGGACATACATCCGACAAAGTGGGTATTCACCCACGAAAGCTCATGCTCCAAAACGTCTGTTAGTCCATAAGGTGCCACAAGACTCTTAGTCTGGATCTGTAAAAGCAGCAAACACGGCTACCCCTCTGATATTTGCATGAACATAGCGCTCACCACAGAATGGGATCATCCATGTATTTGGGAGGAAAACATTGGTTTTAATTAAGTTAAGAGCATCTGAATTTATGCAGGATCAGGACTTCAAAGACTGATGTACTAATCATGTGTGCACACTTTTCAAAACTAGCTAAGTGGCACTGGTTAACTCAAAGCAAGATTTTTGTAAAAAGCTTAATTGCTTTTGGTCTGTTGGGAAAACACCCCCAGTCAATTCAGTTAAACTTGCACACATTTCAAATTTGTAATTTATATTTGTAATTAATTACCAAAATATAAATAGCAAAGAATCCTGTGGCACCTTATAGACTAACAGACGTTTTGCAGCATGAGCTTTCATGGGTGAATACCCACTTCTTCGGATGCAAGTAGTGGAAATTTCCAGGGGCAGGTATATATAAGCAAGCAAGAAGCAAGCTAGAGAAAACGAGGTTAGATCAATCAGGGAGGATGAGGCCCTGTTCTAGC
Source organism: Mauremys mutica (assembly GCF_020497125.1). NCBI lineage: Eukaryota > Metazoa > Chordata > Testudines > Geoemydidae > Mauremys > Mauremys mutica. The sequence continues at coordinate 75,716,918 of NC_059074.1, forward strand.
AGTTGAGGTGTGAAAACCAAGGGAGGAGAAACTGGTTCTGTAGTTGGCAAGCCATTCACAGTCTTTGTTTAATCCTGAGCTGATGGTGTCAAACTTTTTTTGCTGCAGGATGGCCACCTTAAGATCTGCTATTGTGTGGCCAGGGAGGTTGAAGTGTTCTCCTACAGGTTTTTGTATATTGCCATTCCTAATGTCTGATTTGTGTCCATTTATCCTTTTCCTTAGAGACTGTCCAGTTTGACCGATGTACATAGCAGAGGGGCATTGCTGGTATATGATGGCATATATTACATTGGTGGACGTGCAGGTGAATGAACCGGTGATGGTGTGGCTGATCTGGTTAGGTCCTGTGATGGTGTTGCTGGTGTAGATATGTGGGCAGAGTTGGCATCAAGGTTTGTTGCATGGATTGGTTCCTGAGCTAGAGTTACTATGGTGCGGTGTGCAGTTGCTGGTGAGAATATGCTTCAGGTTGGCAGGTTGTCTGTGGGCGAGGACTGGCCTGCCACCCAAGGCCTGTGAAAGTGTGGGATCATTGTCCAGGATGGGTTGTAGATCCCTGATGATGCATTGGAGGGGTTTTAGCTGGGGACTGTATGTGATGGCCAGTGGAGTCCTGTTGGTTTCTTTCTTGGGTTTGTCTTGCAGTAGGAGGCTTCTGGGTACACATCTGGCTCTACTGATCTGTTTCCTTATTTCCTCGTGTGGGTACTATAGTCTTGAGAATGCTTGGTGGAGATTTTCTAGGTGTTGGTCTCTGTCTGCAGGGTTAGAGCAGATACGGTTGTATCCCACAGACAGATACGGTTGTATACAAATACAGGCCAGTCCTCGCCCACAGACAACCTGCCAACCTGAAGCATATTCTCACCAGCAACTGCATACCGCACCATAGTAACTCTAGCTCAGGAACCAATCCATGCAACTAACCTCGATGCCAACTCTGCCCACATATCTACACCAGCAACACCATCACAGGACCTAACCAGATCAGCCACACCATCACCGGTTCATTCACCTGCACGTCCACCAATGTAATATATGCCATCATATGCCAGCAATACCCCTCTGCTATGTACATCGGCCAAACTGGACAGTCTCTAAGGAAAAGGATAAATGGACACAAATCAGACATTAGGAATGGCAATATGCAAAAACCTGTAGGAGAACACTTCAACCTCCCTGGCCACACAATAGCAGATCTTAAGGTGGCCATCCTGCAGCAAAAAAACTTTAGAACCAGACTTCAAAGACAAACTGCTGAGCTCCAGTTCATCTGCAAATTTGACACCATCAGCTCAGGATTAAACAAAGACTGTGAATGGCTTGCCAACTACAGAACCAGTTTCTCCTCCCTTGGTTTTCACACCTCAACTGCTAGAACAGGGCCTCATCCTCCCTGATTGATCTAACCTCGTTTTCTCTAGCTTGCTTCTTGCTTGCTTATATATACCTGCCCCTGGAAATTTCCACTACTTGCATCCGAAGAAGTGGGTATTCACCCACGAAAGCTCATGCTGCAAAACGTCTGTTAGTCTATAAGGTGCCACAGGATTCTTTGCTGCTTTTACAGAACCAGACTAACACGGCTACCCCTCTGATACAAAATATAAATAGACACTAAGTAACCCTTTCTAATGGATAATGGCATGTGTTTCAAAAGTATCTTCAGTATTGTGATTTTTACCATAAAACTCTAGTGATTCTGGGGTGTTTAGCCTGCCTCATGAAAACATGATGAAAAGAATTTTTCCTGATTGAAAATAGCCACCATTTTCTGTTACTCTCAATGAGACTGAAGCCAACAAGATAAACTGTAGGGAAATGATAACCATCCGCAGGTGGAAGTGAGTCTGCTTTTAAAAGAGTTGGCTGCCACCTCCCACTGTTTTCAGTGAGGCTGAAGCCATGCCCACATACTAAATGGCTGCCATTATGTTGTTCAGGGGGCTAGATGGGACCAAGGGACTGTGAGGAGCAGCAAGAACTCTGTGAAAAGTAGATGTGGAGAATGAGAAGGATCAGGGGGATGAGGGGTCAAAGAGGCAGATTGAGGGGTTGTGCAGAATGTGGGGCAAAGGAATGTGGAGGAAGAAGAGAAACTGAGGGGGATGTGCAGGACAGTGTTAGGGGTGGGAGTTGGAGAGGTTAGAATGGCAGCTCTGCCAGCCTGGGCTAGAGTTGCCACCTGTCTGGGTGTTCCCTGGATTGTCCCTTTCTTATCTGAGGTAACTGTCCTGAGAAAATCTATAAGGGTGCTCAGTACATACCGCCAGCCATTCAGTTTTACAGGGTCAGGCTCATCCTGGATGTTCCAAGGGATTTTTTTTATCTCAGAAGTGGCAGCCCTAACCTGGGCCATAGCAGTAGGGAGTGTTGCTGCTGCATCAAGACCATACTAGGAAATAGATGGCAGTTCCCGTCTCTTAGGGGTGAGGCAGGTAAGTGGAGTTTCCCTCTGAGCAGCCAGGGAGAGGCTGGCATGTTTGTGTGCACGTTGACTTTAAACCTGAAATTATCTCACACACAAATTGGCAGAGGAGGAGTAGATTGGAGTTAAAATGTCAAAAGACAGACTAAAGGATATGAGTTAATTTAAAATACTGATTTTTTTGGCCAATCTCTTGTTTTTTAGCAATCTGACTCATGATTTTTGATCTCTTGATATTGACAATACTGCTTCTTACCTGGAGAGTTGCTCATAAAGGCCCAATATGGGTATAAGCACAAACAACATACATGGTTGTTACACTGTTGCATGGTTCTTGTATGTACCTGTGTGTACTGTATAATGCTTCCTCTTTGGTTCTGCAATGAGCCAGCAGGCAATGAGATATTAGCACAGACTAGTGCACATGGGGTTTATAACTTAGGGAGTCTGCAAACAGAGATGAGAGGAACGCAGTGCATGGAGTTATGGGACCAATTATCAAGATCTAAATCCAAGTATACTATACACATAGGAGATTTTAATTATCCACAATTTTGTTTGGATGGTAAAGAGAAAAAAAATAGGTAATCAAGGAGACATTAAAACACATTAATGACAACTTCTTGACACACAGGGTGAGAAAAGCAATAAGGAGAAGACATATTAATAGGCTGACTATGGATGAACAGCAAGAAGTTCTGAGGAAATAAGGCAATGAAGCTTCATGGATTTGCTCAAAAACTTGTAAATGGGCAGTAGAGACCAATCCTGCATGTGGCCTGGAAAAGGCTAAATTTCCTAACGTATATTTAATCTCAAATAACTAGCTATGACATATTCTAGCTAAAACAAGCATTTTTCAGGGAGGTTTATATTCTCTGGCCTCATTCTGTACTGATTAGATCAAATTTCCTGTTACTTTGTAACAATTCTGGCAGACCATCACATGTTACTGAGGTTTGCTGTTATCTTCACCTGAACACTACCAAAGTGCTCTATAACAAAGGATGCTAACATTACCAAAGTACTCTGTCATCACCAGCTACATTATTTTAAATTATATGTCATGCACTCACAATAATCATATCAACAATCTGAAGTTTCATGAGAGGAAGTTTTTATGTAGCAAAAAAGCAGACAAAAATAATTCTGACAATTGCCATCAGAATGAAATAGCCTGTACATTTTACAAAATTAAACAATCAGTGTAATCACAAATGCATTTTTGTCTACAAAGGAGATGAATAAATTTGGATGCAGAAAATGAATACAGCTTAATTATTATATTGGAATATACCATTACTCACAATACATTGGATTACTATAACTCAGATTTATGGGGCACTATTTACTGGTTTACTAGCAAATGTTGAGAATGCAACCTGTGTTATCAAGAAACAATTTCAAAATAATACTACCAGTAGAAAATATTTCTGGCAAAGACCACAGAACCAGATGACAATGACTGATTATTGTAAGTTCCCCGTTTATGTATACATTTTCCCCAAAAGAGATGGTTTCCTTTCAAAAAGGTATGGCAATTTGAATAATCTGTACATTAGCAAGATCTAATTATCTCTATAGACCAGTGGTTCTCAAACTTTTGTACTGGTGACCCTTTTCACATACAAAGCCTTTGAGTGCGACCCCTCCTTATAAATTAAAGACATTTTATATATATTTAATACCATTATAAATGCTGGAGGCAAAGCGAGGTTTGGGGTGGAGGCTGACAGCTCACAACCCCCCATGTAAGAACCTTGTGACCCCCTGAGGAGTCCCAACCCCCAGTTTGAGAACCCCTGCTATAGACGCACCCTTCTAGGGGCCCAAACAGACAAAGGACAACATGCCAAAGATTGTCTGGTTTTGCAGAATCAGCATTAAGAGTTTATATTCAAGACTGTTAAATTTTGCTAACAATAATATATATAATCAATGTATAACACTCTTAAGTATGACTGGGGGCATTTTTGCTATAAACAGAAAAGTGATGCAGAGTAGATCTGGCACCTGAAACATATACAAGTTGTACTTGAATCCTATTACATCACATAATAAGCCGTGTATATTAATTAATTATACATCATTGTTGGGCCAAGCATGCTTCCACTGACACCTATTTGGGGGAGGCACTTTTCACAGCATAGGGGTTTCTCTTTTGATACAAATATTTTTTTTTATTTGACTCACCTTGATTCACATAACTTTAAAATCACTGGATGGGGACATAAGGGAGGAGAGTTTTCAAACTCAATATACATTGCGAAAGGAAGCTTAAGAGTAGGAATTCTGTGAGTTCACCCATACCTAGTATATAGTTTGTAATGTGCTTTTGGATCTACTGGGATGAAAATCCATGTAGAAATCTTGAAGAATGTTATTAGTGAACTTTCCCTTCCATCATTTTCTGGCAATTCATGGATACATTGGTATGAGTGAGGATAATGTGGCTAGGCTAATGAGTTCCAAAGAATGCAGTTGTACTAATAATAAGATATATGCACAAAGGTTGGACTCCTTGTCGACTGCTGCAATTGCTCACCTCTATCCAAGGCATTTTATAAAATATGGTAATTAACGTGCTGACTTTAGACATTCTAAATGTATTGTGATGCACATGTTCAGGAGTGGCAGTAAAAGGCCACGGCTGGCATTTCTTTAACTAATAATTATTGTGTTTTATTGTTGTGGTTCTCTAATGCATTAACAAGCTAGGACTCAGCTTTATTAGAATTCACTTGGCCCCACTGTTCCTATTCTCTCACATAATAAATATGCATGGATTATTTTCCTCTAGCCTTCACTAATTTAAAAGAAGATATCCTCAATGAAATGTATTCAAATATTTTGACATTTTGCTTCACCTCACTTACAGAGCAGAAATTGTTTCTGACAGTTATTATACAGTACGGGAATCCTGCTGTTTCACTCTGCTGAAGCGCAGGTTGAAGAGACACAGCAATTGCATTTTGTTCAAAGAGTGATTCTCTGGCCTAGAAATAGCAACATAGTCAGCTGTGATTCACTGGAAGTTTAGATAATATCCACTCTGTACATCTCCAACTGGAACATGGATTTGTTTGTACATTTGTTTGTTTTTCTTCTTAAAACTGAAGAAAATGAATCAGTGATGGAAGTTTAGCACCTTCAACTTTGGAGGGAGGTTCTGATTGTAAAATACAAGTGGGACTGGGGAGAAATGGAAGTGAGGGAAATTGAGCAGGATTTTCTTCCTTCTCAGCTTTCACTTAGAGTGAACATAACAACATAGTCAGTTTTGAAAATATATTAACCTATTTATGCAAATCATGCAGTAGCAAAGGTTACATAGCCTCACGTTTATATTTCCAAAAATGCATAACCCCTCTGCCAGGTGGAGTCGGCAACAACAAGGGCCAAGTTCAATATCTAGGGGTTCATCTTAACAAAACAAAACCAGCTCGAGCCCCCGTTCAGTAACTTGGGAAAACTTAAAACCACCCCTGGATGCCCCTAAGAAGCAATACTTCCCCACTCACAAATACTGAATTTGTGTATAAACAAAAGAGAACTTTTATTAGAAGTGAAAGGGAACCCAGTATTAATTTGGACAAATGCTACCATAATGATTCAAAAGCTTATGACTGTAAGCAAACACCCACCCAGAGTCTGTTGGGCAGTGTCTTTTGCCTCAGTTTCCCACTTTGCAGTGTGAAAGTCTGACAAACATTCCTTTAACACACCACTCCCCTCTGCTGCACCCCAGTCACAGTTGGTTGTCCTTAGTCAGCAAAGACCCGGAGTTCAAAGGTGCATTCACATGGATCAACCTCCCACCTCTAAAAGGGAGAGGAGGTTGAGCAATGCATTAACTGCTCATGGTTATCTTTGCCACTGCTTATCTCTGCTGCTGCTATCACTGCTGCTGCTGGCCACATCACTTCTGTGACACTGCATTCTGAGGGTCCCCCACTAGCCCAGCTCTCAGTGATTTCACTGAGTAGTGGGGAACTGCTGTGCTGCTGCCTCTTCATTGTCTTTTACTGTTAAACTGTCCCCGCCCCAGCTCTAAGGCTTAGCCCCTAGACGTCTCTCAGGGATATCAGCTCTAGTAATCACTGAACACAAACAAGGACTCTCCATTGAGTCCAATCAGCTCTGTCTTTAAACACTGGAAAAGGGAGGGTCAAATGGTGACTAGGACTCTTTAGGCAGAGTCCACACCATCAGATAGAAACACCTGTCCCCATCTTCCTCTCAGCCTCAGTGGGTTTTGGCATCTGTACCCCCTGCTTAGCAAGTGAGGTTCAGTTGAGGGTGACCTCCTCAATCAGGGCATGCTAAGTACATTTCCGCTGCCCTTTACTCATACAATAAGGAAAACATTTCATTACCCCTGAATTCAATTTAAAAAAATTATTAAAGCTTACATTAAAATTGCCTAAGGGTCCGCTGGTGACAACTCGAATGAGTGGATCCATGGCTAATTTGAAGACGGTGGAGCTGAGTGCACAGCCCTGCTTCACACAACTATGGATTGGGATTTCAGGGGTCTCCCCTTCCATGGAGTGGATGGTGGTGGTGCTGTCTTTGTAAAGTTCCCGGACCAGTTGAAGGAAATTTTCAGGCATCTCATAATCTCAAAGCATGGCAAAAATGTGCTGATGGGGCATGGAACTGAAAGTATTAGCCAGGTCAAACCATTCCATGGCACATTGCCTACATGCCCTCCTGTCCATGTCGATGGCAGTTCGAAGGACAAATTTGTGTTTGTAACAGGCTTTGCATGACATGAAGCCCTTCTGGATGGAACTGATGGACTCTTCATTCACTGTAATTCAGTCTGTAATCCTAGCTGCAATGCAGCTGGCATACAGTTTGTACCTGGTGGAGCAAAGAGAGGTGTGTCTCCAGTTACTGGGGTTGTCTTGCTTGACCTTCTTGCTGATGAGTATAGTCAGACTTCTTCCAGGAGCTGGGAGTATGGCAGAACTGTTTGCACTTGAAGATATCAGTTAGTACTAGGCAACTGGGATCTTGTCTTTTCAGGATATCATAGCTAATGCCATATTTTCCTGGGTCTATGGTTTTTGTCTCCAAGAGTCTGATCATTATTTCCTACAGTGTAAAGTCTTCTTCCAGCCTCCCTTCTTACCTCAGCCAGGGCAGATGCAGGCATCCTGGATTCTATGTATCATTCTGGACTACACAGTTGAACACATCCTTGTGTTACCCAGGGTTCTTTCAACCCAAAGCTCTTGGTAACTTTACTCTGTGCGAGGAAGTGTCAGGAAGTAAATCAGGGGAGACACGGCCGTCCGACCGATAGATAGCTGGCACAAACAGGACAACACAAGAGTGCTTTCACTTAAAGCTAAACTTTACTTAGTCTCAAGCACTTACACCTGTACGCAACAAGTTAGTAAAACACCCCCAACTCTTGATAATTACCAAAGCTGAGCATGGCTCTTAAGTGACACAGCGGCAGGCTTCCGGTGGCCAAATCTTCCTTCTGCTGGTAGGGACTGCAAGATGTATCCAGAGGGAGAGTCCAAAAGAATCCCCAAATGAGTCCAACTATCTCAAGCTTTTTCCCCTTATTTATACATTAGTCATAAAATGACATGTCCCTTAAAGAAACCTTGTTAAGTAAGCAGTTTCAAGCAAGAGGTTCCTTCTGACTATTGATTAACCAGGTGTGGGTTTTCCAGAGTCTGCAGCTCTGAGACCACAATAAATATTCCTGCTCTTTTTTAAATGCATGTATCAACAACTTCAACACAATTCTTATCCGGAAGGACGTGGGGTCAAGCTGCCCTTTCCGTGGCACCCAAAACCCTCTCCCCTCCTGCCTTGGTCAAGCCAAGATTGCTGAATGATCAATTTACAGCTTGCTGACTAGGTTCCTTTTTAACAATAAACCATAGTAGTTTTAGGCACTTTACTGGTTTGCCAAAGTCTCCCTGCACACTTGAAGTGCAAGAATAGTCTTTCAGATGGGATGACACAGTATGATGAGGGCCCATTGAGGATTTCCCTTATAGCTGTAGGGCAGTTTGACCAGTATAGCTTCTCAATCCAAGATGCTACTGCCAGATTATAGCAGCGATTGGTATTTCTTCTCATGGCTTCCCTGCTGTAGTAGTTATAGCTAGACTCAGGGATTCTATGAGAAATCAGTGTGCTCTCCTGATTTCCATCCCTCCCCTGATGCAATTTCTGCAGACAAGTCTTCAGTGACTCTGTCTACAAGAAGGTCAAAGTCATCGAAGGAGTCTGTCCTCACCAACTCCTCCATCCAAGCTTGCCATCTAAGCTGCTGCTCCTTTGGCTGCTCCATCACAGCAGGCATAGGCTGTAAGATTGTTATGGGTTTATCCTGTGGCCTCTTTTCCTCCCAGAACACAGGATTCCATTGCACCAGATTTTGAGAAGAGATCTCAGGTCTGATACCAATGCCACTGGTGAGGGAGGGCTAGCTCAGTGGTTTGAGCATTGGCCTGCTAAACCCAGGGTTGTGAGTTCAATCCTTGAGGGGGCCACTTAGGGATCAGGGGCAAAAATTGGTCCTGCTAGTGAAGGCAGGGGGCTGGACTCAATGACCTTTCAAGGTCCCTTCCAGTTCTAGGAGATTGGTATATCTCCAATTATAAAGACAGGATCCTCCCTAACAGACTTTGGGCAGCACTGGTCCTTTTAGGAAGGACAGTCTTTGAGGCATCAGTATTGGTCCTTTTAAGGATGTGGTCTTGCTCGGGAGTTTCTGGGATGGTGCTGGTCCTTCTGTGAATGAGGTCTATCCGATTGGTCTCTGATATAGTGTGGGTCTTCTGGGGACAAGGTCCCATTGGGTGGTCTTGGAAGCTGTGCTGGTCAGTCTAAGGATGAGGTCCTGTTGTGTGGTCCTAGCAATGGAGATAGCTTCTCCATTGGCAGAGTCCTGCTCAATGACCTGCAAGGTGGTGCTAGCCCTCCTGGTGGCAGGATCCCGCAAGTTATCTATGAGGAAGCGCTGACCGTTCTGATGATGGGGTCATGCTGGACATTCTATGCGCTGTTTGGAGAGGGAATTATCTTGTGTAGTCTGTGAGGGGGCACCAATCCTTCTATTGGTGGGGTCCTGTTTAGAGATCTTTGAGTCAACATTTATCCTTTCAATGATAACATCCTGTTCAGTGGTCCCAGAGACAGAGGTAGTCCTTTCAGCAGTAAGTTGTTGGACCATGTTTTCCTGTTGTGGCTCTGAGGGAGTTGTCTGGGACACAATAGCAGGAGTGTGAGGAGAGCTGAAAGCCAGAGCTTGGGCATGCAGCATTTCTGCATTCCAAGCAGTGGTGCAATGCTGGTAAAAGAGTCTTCTAGAGTTGGCCCCTTCTGGTGCAAGATGCCTTTTGCAGGTAGCTTGATGCAACTTACATTTCTTCTGTGTTTCAAAAGGCATGTGTCGGATGGCATATTGGAAGGTGATTTGCTTGCTATGGATTCTCTTCAAGTGTCTGTTAAGACCACCAAGGCATTGGAATCCTCAGACAAGATAGCAGATAAGGCAAAGGATCATATCCTTAGGGATGGAATACTGGCAATATAATCATTCAGTGGATGAGAAGCTGGATATGAGTCAACAATGTGCCCTTGTTGCCAAGAAGGCCAACAGCATATTGGGCTGTATTAGTAGGAGCTTTGCCAGCAGATCAAGGGAAGTGATTATTCCCCTCTATTCGGCACTGGTGAGGCCACCTCTGGAGTATTGTGTCCAGATTTGGTTCCCCCCACTACAGAAGGGATGTGGACAAATTGGAGAGAGTCCAGTGGAGGGCAACAAAAATAATCAGGGGGCTGGGGCACATGACTTATGAGGAGAGGCTGAGGGAACTGTCTGCAGAAGATATGAGTGAGGGGGGATTTGATAGCAGCCTTCAACTACCTGAAGCGGGGTTCCAAAGAGGATGGATCTAGGCTGTTCTCAGTGGTGGCAGATGACAGAACAAGAAGCAAATGGTCTCAAGTTGCAGTGGGGAGGTGAAGCACTGGAATGGGTTACCTAGGAAGGTGGTGGAATCTCCATCCTTAGAGGTTTTAAAGGCCTGGCTTGACAAAGCCCTGGCTGGGATGATTTAGCTGGTGTTGGTTCCACTTTGAGCAGGGGACTGGACTAGATGACCTCTTGAGGTCTCTTCCAACCCTAATATTCTATGATTCTCTCTTTCTTCTCCATGCATTGGATGGGCTTCAGTGATGTCAACAGTCTCGCTAGACAGTTCTCCTTGATCTTGGAGAGTAGTATCAAGAGGTTCAGCAAGGCAAGCATATAGTGAGGTGTTGAGGCTCCACCGGGGAGTTTCCAAGGAGATGCTGGTCCTTCTGCTGGTGGTACCTTCCGGGATGGTGTTTGCAATAACAGGAAGCCGCCAGCATGAGGATCATCTTGGTAAATGGAAGAGTGGAAAAGGTTCTCCTTGTGACATCCTTTTGCTGAAAAGTGTGAGAGTCGATGTTTGTCCTGGCTCTGATGTCCTGGGATGCAGTCCTCAAGATGTGAGACCTCCCTACATCAGCATCTCAGTGGGTGTTTTTCAAGGTGTTCTTAGATACTATACTTGATCTTAACCAAGAATTGTAATCCAAAGCCAAAACAGATCACTTTAGCAAAGCATGTCTGTCTGCCAAACAACGAGGCAGAGTAAGTGTGTAAATGCAAATATGGACTTCTCCTGAAGTCTTCTGTCCCAGTGGGTCACTCGATTTCAGGGAAGAGCTCACCCAGACCCTGCTTACAAATGTAAATTGTCTGAAGGAATGATATGCAACACTTGACTGACTTTCCTTTTGTGTCATGATCTCACGCACATTGTATGTGTGGTGACATTTTTTTAATATCACCAATGTGTAGCACACAATTAGCAAATCCTTCTGTTAATGCTCAAATGGTGTGTCTTATGTGAACACCTAGTTTATGGTTTTCTTTAAAAAAATAATTTCTGTTTCTATCTCTAATTACATACACAGTAAAAAATAAATTTTGTCCTTAGATATGTGTATGCAACTCTTCTGAAGTTGAAACACAGTTGTGGAAGCATATCTGAGGCTAAAATTTAGCTCTGAGGACCTTGCTGCTAAAGCTGTGCGCAAGAAAAGTTTCATCGTGCTTATTTATTCTATGACATGAGGAAAATCTCCCATGGAAACCAAAGCAGCAGAAGGAAGGAACAATGTAAGGAGGAAGCTGTAACAAGATCTAGCTGATGTTATTCTGATTCTTTTTGCTGTTTGTATTACACAAAACCTATATTAGAATCTGGGATTCACCTTTTGGGATAACAAAGGGATAGCAGAATGCACAGCGACAAGAAGGCAAAACAGAGGCACGTTATGCTGCTCTTTGAGATATTCAAGAATGGAAATTTCATTGGGACCAAAACAAATAGTGGACTTGGGGGGAAAGAGGTATACAGGGTCTATTCTCCCATAAGCATATAAGGGATTTGTTCGGGTGCAAGTCTCATTAATGCTATGATTTATCAAGGAAGTAACTCTCTAATGCACTGATGGGAAAATCAATTTAGTGTTCAGGGAGAGCATGCTACTCAAACTGATGTCCAATTTTTCCTGCCAACAGAGACATATGGTTGTAAACTGTGATGAGATGGACAACGAGAGTTGTTGCTATAGAAAGATTGGGAGTAATGTCTGAAGCACTACACAAAACTGAAGACACACTCTTAAGATCATATCCTGCCACTGATTTTATCCCAAATGCCCACTGGGTTCCATGGGAGTTGCTCATTCAAAATGGTGGAAGGATATGGCCCTTCATGTCCTAGAGATGCAAGTCTGCATTATCAAATGCAATAATCAACCTGGCATGAGAGCTCTGAAGGAAACCTAATAAGCTAAGTGTATAGAAACTGAATGCAATCTTGAAAAGAGCTTTTTTTCTTGTCTTTTCTTTTGTGCTACTTCATCAGAGAAGTAGAGGAAATAGGAGATGTCTGAAGAGTTCTCCAGAATGCTTTAAAAAGAATGGCATAATTCAAACATGCTATTGTACTAGTCACCAGGATGTGAGGTAGTTTTACAGTTACAGAATTTCACTCCAGTGGAATTGTTGTATCAAGACCTTGTCAAAGCAACATGCTATTTAGGAAGAATTATTGCAGATGCAAATACTGACCTCACTGACTGTTGAGGATTATCAAGATTGTATACAAACTCACATTTCTACTTCTGGATGCTGATGCGCCCCAGGATACAATCCCCCTAATAGCTCCCTCCCTAGTTTATTTTAAGATTCTCACTGTCAAACAAAACACCTGATATCACAACTGACAAATTAACTCTACTTCCTAGGCCTCTCTAAGTCCTGAAGTGCAGTCTCTTTAGAAATCTCAGCCCACTGAAACATTAATTTCACATAAGGGAAAGGATATGTAGAAGCTTGAAATAAACTGACTAATCTGAATTGAAAGCAAGGTGTTTATAGCTGAATTGCTTGGTAATAGCAATCATAATGCAATTAAATTTAACATCCTTATAGGAGAGGTAAATGCCAAAGAAACCCACCACAGTAGCGTTTAATTTAAAAAAGGGGAACTACACAAAAATGTAGAAGCTAGTTAAATGGAAATTACAAGTAACAGTCATAAGGGTGAAATGCCTGCAGACTGCATGGAAACTAGTGAAAACAGCATAATAGAGGCTCAAACTAAATGTACACCCCAAACCAAAACCAAACACTAACAGAACCGAAAAATTGCATGGCTAAACAGTAGAGTAAAATAGGTGGTTAGAGGCAAAAAGGTAACCTTTAAAAATTAAAAGTCAAATCCTAGTGAGGAAAATAGAAAGGAGCATAAACCTCTGGCCAGTCAAGTGTAAGAGTATAATTAGGCAGGCCACGAGTGAATTTTAAGAGCAACTAGTTAAAGACACAAAAACTGACAGCAAATTCTTTTTTAAGTACCTCATAAATAGGCAGCCTGCCAAACAGGCAGTAGGGCCACTGGATGATTCAGGTGCTAACAGATCACTCAAGGAAGACAAGGCCAATGTTGAGAAGCTAAATGAATTCTTTGCATCAGTCTTCACTGGATGTGGGGAGATCCCCAAACCCGAATCATTCTTTTTGGTGACATATCTGAGGAACTGTTGCATATTGAGGTATCATTAGAGGATGTTTTGGAACAAATTGATAAATTAAACAGTATTAAGTCACCAGGACCAGATGGCATTCACCCCAGAGTTCTGAAGGAGTCAGATATTAAATTGCAGAACTACTACCTGTGCTATGTACCCTATCACTTAAATTGGTCTCTGTACCAGATGACTAGAGGGTAGCTAATGTAAATCAGCTAATGTAACACTGATTTTTAAAAAAGCTCCAGAGGTGATCCAGACAATTACAGGCCAGTAAGCCTGACTTCAGTACCAGGAAAACTGGTAGAAATTATTGTAAAGAACAGAATTATTGAACACGTAGATAAACATGATATCTTGGGGAAGTGTCAACATGACTTTTGTAAAGGGAAATCATGCCTCACCAGTCTATTAGAAGTCTTTGAGATTGTCCACAAACATGTAGATGTGACAGAATGTACCTGTGTCCACACCTTACATACTATTGTAATCTTTGTATAATGTATACCGCGTGAGATATAATTTAAAAACTCAGTAATATCATGGGAAAATGTATGTAGCAGTGGTATATGTGAAGTTATAAACATAAGCTGAGATCACGACTAAAAGTATGTTTTCCAGAAAAGTTCCTCAGAAAGAAAGGACAAACTGATGCCTCAGCCAGGTGTAACCAAGGCTAATGTGTCATTACTTACTAAGTGGCCATTCTTTGGCACAAAACAGTGCAGGAGCAAAAAATCTACATCTTAGTAAAGAAACAGCATGGACTTACCTTCCACACAGACTGTTGCCTTGTTCCCAGATGGAAATGCTTTTTCAAAGGTGGGGACAGGACTATAAAAGAAGGGGCAGGCACCCCAACCCACCCTCTCTCTTCTTCCATCGATTCACTGCACAAGAAGGGACAAATGAAGCAATCATAAATGGAAGAAGGTGTCCTGGCCTAAGAAGTATGGCCAATAAGATTGCTGAGAGTATGTGGTGAGAAAAGCTTTGCTTTGAATTTAACATAGTTTGCTAAGTTAAGCATCAGTTGTATTTTATCTTTATTTTTCTTGCAACCATTTCAGACTTTTATGCCTCATTACTTGTATTCATTTAAAATCTCTTTCTTTGTAGTTAATAAACTTGTTTTACTGTTTTACCTAATCCAGTGTGTTTGAATTGAAGAGTTTAGGAAACTCCATTTGGGATAATCAGATGTGTGCAGATCATTTCTATTAATAAAATGACAGGCTTTAAATGAGCTTGTATTGTTCAGGAGAGGTCTGGGCAGTACAGGACATACATTTCTGTGGAAAATCTCGGACTGGGGGGCTGTTGGAGTCACCCTGCGGTATAAACAAGGTGTGGCTGGCAGTGACTTGCATGCACACACAGAGACATATCTGGCAGTGACTTGCATGCAGGAGGCTATTTGTGAACTGTCCTGACTGGAGGACAAAGAAATATAAAGGGCACAGAAGGTTAGAGGGAAGGGTAACACAGCTATGCATTCATTTGGATTGTACCCTGGGTATGTCATGGTAAACAAGGATGATCCAGTGGATATAATGTACTTGGACTTTCAGAAAGCCTTTGACAAGGTCCCTCACCAATGGCTCTTAAGCAAACTAAGCAATCATGGGATAAGAAAGAAAGTCCTTTCATGGATCATATACGGTTAAAAGATAGAACACAAAGGGTAAGAATAAATGGTCAATTTTCAGAATGGAAAAAGATAAATAGCAGGATCCCTCAAGGATCTGTACTGGGACCTGTGCTGTTCAACATATTCATAAATGATCTGGAAAAGGGGTGAACTATAAGGTGACAATTTACAGACTCTACAAAATTACTCAAGAGGGTTAAGTCCAAAGCTGACTGCAAAGAGTTTCAAAGGGATCTCACAAAAGTGGGTGATTGGGCAACAAAATGGCTGATGAAATTCAATGTTGATAAATGCAAAGTAATTCACATGGGGAAAAAAATCCCAATTATACATATAAAATGATGGGGTCTAAATTAGTTGTTACCACTCAAGAAAGAGAGCTTGCGGTCATCGTGGATAATTTTCTGAAAACATCCACTCAATGTGCAGTGGCAGTCAAAAAAACTAACAATATTAGGAACCATTAGGAAAGGGTTAGGTAATAAAACAGAAAATATCATAATGCCACTATATAACTCCATGGTACGCCCACACCTTCAATACAGTGTGCAGTTCTGGTCACCCCCATCTCAAAAAAGGTATTTTAGAACTCGAAAAGGTTCAGAAAAGGACAACAAAAATGATTAGGGGTATGGGATAGCTTCCATATGAGGAGAGACTAAAAATATTAGGGCTGTTCATCTTAGAAAAGAGAGGACTGGGAAGGGGATATGATAAGAGGTCTATAAAATCATGAATTGTGTGGAGAACAAGTGTTATTTACTCCTTCACATAACACAAAAACTAGGGGTCACCTAATGAACTTAGTAGGATATGATAAGAGGTCTATAAAATCATGAATTGTGTGGAGAACAAGTGTTATTTACTCCTTCACATAACACAAAAACTAGGGGTCACCTAATGAACTTAGTAGGCAGCAGGTTTAAAACAAACAAAAGGAAGTACTTCATGCAATGCACAGTCAATCTACAGAACTCATTGTCATGGGACATTGTGCAGGCCAAAAGTATAACTGGATTCAAAACTAATTAATTAAGTTAATCAAGGATAGGTCCATCAATGGCTATTAACCAAATGGTCAGAGTGCAGTCTCATGCTCTGTGTGTCCCTAAACTATCAACTACCAACCAGAAGCTGGCACTGGCTGACTGGGGTGGATAACACAAAATTACCCTATTCTGTTCATTCCCTCTGAAGCCACTGGCGCTGGCCACTGTCAAAAGTCAGGATATTAGGCTAGATGGACGATGGATCTGACCAATATGGCCATTCTTATGTTCTTATAAACATACTTGCATTTTTTCACTGACAAAAACATATAAACTAATAAATGTTCTACAAAACATATATTAAATGATTTGCAGGCTTTGAAAAGTAGTCGGTATAACTAATTTTAGTAAATGTGTTATATAGGAGGTCTAACTGGATGTTAGACTATGTTGTGCAGTAGGTCTTGCGTTATGAAGGAGGTCAGACTAGATGATCATAATGGTTCCTCTAATGAGTGCCCCCTTATTTGGATGTGTGTCTGCATCGCTTTCAGTCTGTGGTGACCCCTTCTGGCAGTTTCTCTGGTGGTTTCTAGTGACTCATCCCTCTGACCAAATCACACAAAATCAATATGGAACACAACTCAAACAGACTCCTTCTGGGGTTTTAGTCCAATAAAGTTTTTAAGTGCTCTTGGTCATGCCCCCAGGGCTTCCTCCCTAGAGATTCTTTACCCACTCTGGTTAGTTCTGGGCCGAGCTGGGCCTCTTAACAGTTCATATCCCCTTTTAGGGGGTCTATCACTGTCCAACTGTAGGCCACTTCCCCAGTGGCTTATGGAGTGGACTCATGCCCACCCACTACTCTGGGTCCCAGCCCAGGGACCCTAAAAATAGCAACCATGTACTACCGTGTCCCCTTAACTAAACTGCTTTCAGTTCCCTGAGCCACTTTCCCATGGCCCCAGCCTTCACCAATGCTTCACCCTTACCTCAGAGCTTTTCTATGGGTACGTCTACACTACAGGATTATTCCGATTTTACAGAAACCGGTTTTGTAAAACAGATTGTATAAAGTCGAGTGCACGCGGCCACACAACGCACATTAATTCGGTGGTGTGCATCCATGGTCCGAGGCTAGCATCGATTTCCGGAGCGTTGCACTGTGGGTAGCTTTCCCGTAGCTATCCCATAGTTCCTGCAGTCTCCCCCACCCCTTGGAATTCTGGGTTGAGGTACCAGTGCCTGATGGGGCAAAAATCATTGTTGCGGGTGGTGCTGGGTACAGCCTCAACCCTCCCTCCGTGAAAGCAGCAGACAACCGTTTCGCGCCTTTTTTCCTGGGTAAAAAGCAAGCACAGCATAGCACAGCAAGCATGGACCCTGCTCAGCTCAATACCGCAATCTTGGACGTTGTAAACACCTCGCGCATTCTCGTGCAGTCTATGCTGAACCAGGACCTGCAAAGCCAGGCGAGGAGGCGTGGCTACGGCAGCGCGGCGATGAGAGTGATGAGGACATGGACACAGAATTCTCTCAAACCGCGGGCCCCTGCACTTTGAAGATCCTGATGGTAATGGGGCAGGTTCTAGCCATTGAACGCCGATTTTGGCCCCGGGAAACAAGCACAGACTGGTGGGACTGCATAGTTTTGCAGGTTTGGGACGATTCGCAGTGGCTGCGAAACTTTCGCATGCGTAAGGGCACTTTCATGGAACTTTGTGACTTGCTTTCCCCTGCCCTGAAATGCCAGAATACCAAGATGAGAGCAGCCCTCACAGTGGAGAAGCGAGTGGCAATAGCCCTCTGGAAGCTTGCAACGCCAGACAGCTATCGGTCAGTCGGGAATCAATTTGGAGTGGGCAAATCAACTGTGGGGGCTGCTGTGATGCAAGTAGCCAAAGCAATCATTAAGCTGCTGCTACGAAAGGTTGTGACTCTGGGAAACGTGCAGGCCATAGTGGATGGCTTTGCTGCAATGGGATTCCCTAACTGTGGGGGGGGGGAGCGGTAGATGGACCCCATATCCCTATCTTGGCACCGGAGCACCAGGGCACCCAGTACGTAAACCGCAAGGGGTACTTTTCAATGGTGCTGCAAGCACTGGTGGATCACAAGGGACGTTTCACCAACATCCACGTGGGATGGCCGGGAAGGGTTCATGACGCTCGCGTCTTCAGAAGCACTACTGTGTTTAAACGGCTGCAGCAAGGGAATTACTTCCCAGACCAGAAAATAACAGTTGGGGATGTTGAAATGCCTGTCGTTATCCTGGGGGACCCAGCCTACCCCTTGATGCCATGGCTCATGAAGCCATACACAGGCAGCCTGGACAGTGGTCAGGAGCTGTTCAACTACAGGCTGAGCAAGTGCAGAATGGTGGTAGAATGTGCCTTTGGCCGTTTAAAGGCGCGCTGGCGCACATTACTGACTCGCTCAGACCTCAGCCAAACCAATGTCCCCTTTGTTATTGCTGCTTGCTGTGTTCTCCACAATCTCTGTGAGAGTAAGGGGGAGACCTTTATGGCAGGGTGGGAGGCTGAGGCAAATCACCTGGCTGCTGATTATGCACAGCCAGACATCAGGGAGATTAGAAGAGCACACCAGGAAGCGGTGCGCATCAGAGAAGTTTTGAACATGAGCTTCATCACTGGCCAGGGTAGGGTGTGACTGCTGTGTTTGTTTCCCCTTGATGAACCCCCACCCCCCTTGATTGACTCATTCCCTGTAAGCAACCCACCCTCCCCCTTTCGATTATGGCTTGCTTAAGGAAATAAAGTCACTATCATTTAAAAATCATGTATTCTTTATTAATTCATTATAAAAAGAGGGAGAGAACTGAGAAGGTAGCCCAGGTGTGGTTTGGGAGGAGGATAGGAGGGAAGGAAAAGGCCACTAAAAAAATTTCACAGTAATGACAGCCTTTTGGTTGGGCTGTCCACGGGGGTGGAGTGGGCGGGTGCACGGAGCCTCCCCACATGCGTTCTTACATGTCTGAGTGAGGAGGATGTGGAACATGGTGAGGGTGGTTATACAGGGTCTGCAGCGGCACTCTGTGATCCTGCTGCCGTTCCTGAAGCTCCACCAGATGCCGGAGCATGTCAGTTTGATCACGCAGCAGCCCCAGAGTTGCATCCCACCACCGCTGATCTTCGTGCCGCCACCTCTCATCTCGAGCATCTCTCCTCTCATCTCTCCTGTCCTCACGTTCGTCCCTCCTATCCTCACGTTGGTCCCTCCTGTCCTCACGGTCACTGGCATCTTTCCTGTACTTTTCTACCACATCCTTCCACTCATTCAGATGCGCTCTTTCATTGCGGGTCACTTCCATGATTTCGGAAAACATTTCTTCTCGCGTCTTTTTTTTCTGCCGCCTTATCTGAGATAGCCTTCGGGACAGAGTAGGGATGGCTTGAAAAATTTGCAGCTGCATGAGGGAGGGAAAAAAGGGAGAGAAGTATTTAAAAAGATACATTTTACAGAACAATGGTTATACTCTTTCACAGTGAACAGCACTATTCACCTTACATAGCACATGTGATTTCACTACAAGGTCGCATTTTGCATCTTAATATTGAGTGCCTGCGGCTCTGGTGTTACAGATCTCACAGATGCAGGTCCGGGTATCAGAATTCAGCTTGCATGCGGCCATGGTAAGCCACTGTCTTTCGGCTTCTGCAGCCTTCATATATACAGTGCTTTACCCCTCCCCCCACCGCATGGCTGGTATCATGAAAGCTCACTGCTAATCACCCCCCTTCCCCCCCCCACCGCGTGGCTAGTAGCTGGGAAGATCCCTGCTAGCGAAACGCGAAAAAGCTCATCGCTATTTCACTCCTCCCCTCCCCCCACTTGGCTACGTGCAAGGAAGGATTTTTTTTAAGCAGCAGGCCACGAACCCAGTAGGAAAATGGGCATCTCTGTCCCCTTAATTAAATTCCTGATTTTCAACCAGGTTACCCTGAACGATATCACTCTGCTGAGGATAACACAGCGAGATAAAGAACGGATGTTTCTTGAATGCCAGCAATCACCGGGACCATACGCAGCTATGCTTTGTCATGCAATGATACCCGATTACTTGCTACATGCATGGCGTGGTAAAGTGTCCTACCATGGCGGACAGAACAAGGCTGCCTTGCCCAGAAACCTTCTGCAAAGGCTTTTGGAGTACCTCCAGGAGCGCTTCATGGAGATGTCCCTGGAGGATATTCGCTCAATCCCCAGACATGTTAACAAACTTTTCTAAGTAACTTTACTGGCCGCGAATGCATCCCAAGTCCTCAGGGCAAATCAATCATTAAAAAATGCTTGCTTTTAAACCATGTTTTATATTTACAAAGGTACACTCACCAGAGGTCCCTTCCATGGCTTCATTGTCTGGGATAGTGGCTTAGGAGGGCTGGGAGGGTAATTCCGTCTGGGTCAGAAAAAGCTCCTGGCTGTTGGGGCTAACGGAGTGCTGTGTGCTCTCTGCAAACTCGTCCTCCTCACCTTCTTCATCGTCATCTTCCCCATCCGCATAATCCTCAGCCATGGCTGAGATTACAACCCCGACCTCGGAATCCACGGACAGGGGTGGGGTAGTTGTGGCACAGCCCCCTAAAATTGCATGCAGCTCAGTGTAGAAGCGGCATGTTTTTGGCCCTGCAAAAAACGTTTGCTTCTTTGGTTGTCTGGTAGGCTTGTCTGAGCTCCTTAACTTTCACTCTGCACTGCACTGAGTCCCTGCTGTGGCCTTTTTCCATCATAGCCTTGGAAATTCTTTCAAATACTTTTTCATTTCGTCTTTTGGAACGCAGTTCTGATAGCACTGAATCCTCTCCCCATATAGCGATCAGATCCAGTACCTCCCGTGCAGTCCATGCTGGAGCTCTTTTTCGATTCTCAGGAGACTGCATTGTTAACTGTGCTGATGAGCTCTGCGTGGTCACCTGTGCTGATGAGCTCTCCACGCTGGGTAAGCAGGAAATGAATTTCAAAAGTTCGCGGGGCTTTTCCTGTGTACCTGGCCAGTGCATCCGAGTTCAGATTGCTGTCCAGAGCGGTCACAGTGGTGCACTGTGGGATACCGCCCGGAGGCCAATACCGTCGATTTGCGGCCACACTAACCCTAATCCGATATGGTAATACCGATATTAGCACTACTCCTCTCGTCGGGGAGGAGTACAGAAACCGGTTTAAAGAGGCCTTTATATCGATATAAAGGGCCTCATAGTGTGGACGGGTGCGACGTTAAATCGGTTTAACGCTGCTAAAATCGGTTTAAATGCGTAGTGTAGACCAGGCCTATGTGATCCAAATCATAATATGTACACATTTTCTTCCACTGATTTTAAAATTAACATGATTTCTAACATCCATCCAGAGCATTGAAATAAGATTTCTAGCCAGTTTCTTCAAACCATCTGTTTCCACAGCTGATTCTTAAGAAAATGACAGCAGTGGATCACACACATTCAGTCCTAACTCTCAAGTAAATTCTGTTTCATATATTTTAGCACTGACTTCCCTTATAGGACTATAGCACCCACAGCATCATTTTTCTAGGATTTAAGCTATTCCAAGTACAACCTTTTCTGTTGTTATTAAACAATGGCAGTGGATTTAATTCAATCAGTTTGGACATAATATCTCAGACCTTTCTAGCTCATCCTCTGTAAACTGTATGCCAGCAAAAGCAACTATAGGAATTAGCCTTCTCTCTCTCTCTGAGCAAATCATGTTAGCAAAATACAAAATCTGCAGATTTTCTCATTTAATTGGAATAAAGTCCAATACAATTCCATTTAATTGGTGTTCTGTTTTGTTTTAGTAAGACAAAAATACAGCACTCTCTCTTTTTAGTTGATCTGAGATAAATCCTTCTCAATTATTGCATCAGATATTTCTCTAGCAGATCTATATATGTATTTATATATCCCCAAACACCATGTTATATATGCACATCCCAAGTACTATATTTTTGGATTTATACTTGCAAAATCTGTGAGGTAGGATATTATTATCCACATTTTACAGATGAGGAACTGAAACAGAGAGATTGGGGGACTGATCCAATGCCAGTTGAAGTCAATGGGGGACTACAAGCAAGATTTTAAAAGGTACTTAGATACCTAACTCCCACTGAAATTTAGGCACCTAAAAGCATTTAAAAATCTGGCCCTAAATTATTTTTGCAAGGTTACATAGGAAGTCTTTCACAGAGTCAAGAACCAAACCCAGAGCTCCTGAGTCCAAGTCCAATTCTTTAACTGCAAGACAATCCATATCTGCATCTTTCAAACTGAGGCAGATAGAATCCGTACAAAAACCTCTCATTAAGACTTGGCATTCACCATGGCCAGTTTCCATTCCACTGAACGACAATATTTGTAGGCAGAACTTTTTGCAGACTTCAGCAACAAGTTGATACCTAATCAGGCAGTTTATTCAGGACCTCAGGTGTGTTATTTGAAAGGAATGTGGCCAAATATCACAGTAGCCACAGACCTTTAATGCATATTTGGCAAATGCTAGGCTGACTCCTGAGGTCCTCACCCAGTTCCTATTTCATAGTTTACTTCAATGGCCGTTTTGCCTGAGTAAAGGTGGAGTAAAAAACCTGAGTAAGGAATTTGGGATTTGGCCCTTTGATAATAAAATAACACCACCACTTTGCACACAAATACTACCTTCTATCCAAGGATCTTAAAGCAAGTTCCTAATATTGAAGAATTCAGGCTCACAATAACTTGAGGATGTGTTATTGTTCCTATTTTACTCATGGGAAAACAAGAGCATAGAGGGGTGAACTTTTTGCCTACAGTCATGCAGAGGAAGTTTGTGGAAGAATCCAATATAGAACCCAGATTTCATGATTCTGAGATGTGTGCTTTAGTCGCAAAACCATCCTTTCCCTAAATTCATCGATTCCAAGGCCAGAGAGGGTCATCTAATCTGACCCCCCTGTATATACAGGCCATAGAACGTCCCCAAAATAATTCCTACAGTATATCTTTTAGGAAAGCATCCAATCTTGATTTAAAAATTGTCAATGATAATTTTCAATCCCCCAGGCGTAATACCTTGGACATTTGAACCCAGCCCTTCTTAGCCTGTAGGCAAGTGCCAGCAGCTTCCACTATGCAAGGCAGCCACTTACCCTAGCCTTAAAGTGAAGTGTGTGCAAGTAAGGCAGCAAAACAACAATCTGAAAAGAATCCATTTGCTAGTGGAACCACCACATAAAACATAAGAGGAGAGAGAAACAAGACAATTAAACTGCCCGTTACATCTTTGATGATGCATTAAGCCATTGAGCTTGATAGGCTTTTCCCTCCACCATTTTTTTCTCTTAACAGCAAATGTTTTGGTTTTAAATAAATATTCTGTGCTGACTTCACAGCCCTCTTGAATGCCCTCCAACAAAAAAGCCAGCTTGGGTGGGGTGGGGGGCGAGAGATGGGAAACACGGAGGGAAAGTATTTCTGGAACAAGGTGTTTTTTTTCTGTGACATTTCCAAAAGATTATTATCTAATCAGCACATACAAAACTAATTTAAATTGTATTAAAAATAGGTTGATCGTATCCCTTTAATGTAGTGATGTCTATCACAGTAAAGCAACTGTACTGTAGCCAGATGAAAAGATTGAGATGTTCATAAGATACAGGTAAGGACACTGGCTAAATGGCAAGATGTTTTAAAGTCTGTTTTAATGCTGCTTGTCTGTTATCATTGCAATTTGTGTTGGCTTTAGATTTGCTTGATTGGGGAAATAATGTGTTGACTGGAGGGTTTTCTCAGCTCCTCCTTACATTATAGTCTATTTCTTTGTTTTATAAGTTTGATGTTATGCTTATCTTGTTAGATAGCCCAGAAGTCTGAGCATTACATTCTGAAGACATTTTTTTAACTGTTAATCTGGTATAGTACCAGCTGCTTTAGGGTCTGTGTATCTGTGCTAACTTTAACTTTGATGATGAGGAACCATTTAACATAGAGATCAATATTTAAATTCAATGCCTTTATTAGTTCACTCTTGATCATTTTCCAAACAGATCATATGTTTCCAAACCAAATGTTGTGGTGGCAGTGGTGTGACTATGGACGACTGTATACAATGATCTGAAGATGAGAGAAACACAATGACCTTGATTTGAACAGAGGCATCTTATGTGACAAACCAATGCTAAAGGGCAGTCAGATCTCACTTTGTCATTTCAAAGTGTGTATTCAATATAACTTTTCAGAAAACATGATGAAATGTAATTCTTTAGCTTCAAAGAATTCCTTTTGAAAAGTTGTGATATTTCAACAAAAGATGACAATGTGCCAACACAGAATAACTTGTGAATGCAAATACTGTTCACCTCATTGTTCCTGGTTTCCTTCAGAAGCTGCACATCTTACTTTCTCAAAAATGTAGGCTGGAGAACTAATAGAATTTAAAAGAACTTTCTTTCAATGTGAAGAGTTGTAAGTGTGTTAGTTGTCCAAGTCTTTTAGGAAATCCAATTATACGTCTCTTTATATTCATGCACCTTACCAGAAGAGGAGCTTTTTTCTCCCTTGGTGTCATTTTCTCAGCAGGGACTCCACCTTGACATAGGTGTTCAGTTTCAGTGCCTTTCTCATTAGAAGACAACTAGCATCAATTCCCAAGGCACTAAGGCGGCACCCAAGTATCTTGCCCTAGCCAGCAGCACATTATAAGAGGTTTTTAATGTTCAGAAGCAATACATATAGGTTTCTCCAAAGACCACTGCTTTGAAGCTTTAAAAAGTATACTTTGCTGACAAATACAAAAGTCTTAAGATAATATACATTGAAGGGTTCCCACAATGTACTGTGAACCTCCAATTGATTATTGTTCATTTTTTATTCATCTCTATTTATAGCAGAACATAATCACTGCTTAGTATACCTTAAGTCTAAAAAAGTGTCAGTTTTCTAAATTCAGAATCAAGTAAAATTATAACACCTGTAATTGTCTAATTTATTTTTCATTGCTTTATGAACTTCAATGTATTTTGGGAAATCTCATGTTTAAAAAGAAGATATTAATTGATGAAGTCTTGGTAGACCATATAGTATATTGAGTTGTTCTATATGAGACACTCGTAAGACTAATTTTAAATCAGTGCATCAGAACACTTTCAAACTAGCAACATTTTAACTCCTTCAAGAATCATGTTTGCATAATATTCTTGTCACAATTGTTATTTACAATTATGCAGCCATGCTTTGAGTTTAAATACTGCCTCTTTTTTATATTGATCAAAAATCTGGAATTTTTGATGCTTTCAGGGACGATTTTCAAAAGTAAAAAGGAGTGACAGGTGCCTAACTCCCCTTTGAAATCTCCCCCTTATTGTTTAAACGTGAAGCATTAGACTCTTGGCTGTAAGATGGAGAATAACGATTAAGTATGAATTCTGTCATGGCTGTCATGGGAATCGTGATTTCCATGCATACTGTGTTTCCCTCAAATATCAATGACTTGCAAAATTGCTCCTATGACTCCACTATGGCTTTTTCATACAATGTACCTTGACTAACCTATAGCCCTAACCTCAGAACGTTTATAGTTCTCGTAGATTTACTGAGCCAATTCCCTGCCTCAATATGTTTAAAAGGTTACTACCCATCATAGAGCCACAATATACTGTAGACACCAATAGGGTATTCTATTAGATATTTAAGTAATTAAAGTCTATATTTACAGCATGTCCTTTAAAGAATATTTAGAAGGACTAAAGTTTAAGACTTCTATATTAATCTGCCATAAAGAGGTTGAATGTGGCTGATGTACGAGAGAGGGCATTACACTGAAAAAGGGGGGAGACAGTGGAAGTGGCAAAGACTTTCTTCTGGTTAAGATGGCGGGGCACAGTGCTTTCCCTCGGTGTTTCCATCTGTGCCTTAGATCAGCTGGCAGGGGTTGTGCTAGATAGCAGCAAATCTGAAAGCAAGTATTGTGGGCTTAGTATCTTAGCGCTCCTAAGATCCAACCAGAAGTTGAAAGCTTTATATAACAATGTTTAGCACTTCAAAAGTACTGTGCAAACAATAGCTAATTATAATCCATATGAAAGGATTTTGTATTTGGCAGCTCATGCTAAAGCCTTTTATTGCATGACAGTAATTGCTTAGGGGTTTAGAAATCTAACTGCCTTGCAAAAATTGCTGCTCTGTGACACCAGTGGTTCATGATGTGGACAAAGTCTTGCCTAACACTCTCCTATGAATACAGTTTTGATACAATGAATATTCTAGTAACTGGTGTACCTGTGACCTTTCTACTGGGAATAGCCATCTTGGTCTACACAATAGATGCTCTGTTGTATGAATGTCTAATTTTGAGAATGGACACATGAAGTATACCTCCAAATTATTGCAAGTACACACCAAACATATGGGGACAGACCTTCTGCTAGTGTAAACCAATGTAGCTCTATTGACATGAGTGAAGTTATTCCAATTTATATAAGCCAAGGATCTGAACCATAGTTTATAGACCCATAAAATAAAGCAACATACTTAAAAACAAAGTAAATTAAGTAAAGCTCTGGAGAGGAAACACATATGTGACCATCTACCTCAATCTGTTGATTACATACATAATAATTAGGATAGCAAGGCCGAGCACAGAAAAAACTTCTTTACATTTGTGATAAATAGCAAAAATCTTGCAGAATTTTTATGCAAACAGATTGCACAACATTAACATGGCCATATAATTCTAGATACAAATGAAGAATGCAAGGAAGCAAAGTTCCTAGATCAGTTCTGATATTAAAAGGTTTAACCGAATTCTGGTGAAAAAGTGTGAAAAGGTATCAAAACTTGGAGCTGTGAGTATTGTCTGCAAATGCAACTCCTAGCTTTTGTTCAGCTGTGCTTAATTTGTGCCAAGACTTGCCAGGGCTGAGCCCTGGCACCTCTAGGCTTGGCAGTTCATAGCCCCAATACCTCTGGGGTTGCTGCATCAGTTATGAAGGTAAAAAATTGCTTGACCCCTGGCACCTCTTTCATTACAAATTAAGCACTGCTGTTCATTGCAATAGGTGGACAGTATTTCTAGCATCTACTCTGGCTAATTACAGCATTATAACACTCCTGTGCCAGGCATATCAAAGTTTACACAACAAAGCTGAAAGTTGAGAAGTTTTTCAGGTAAACATGAAGACAAAATCAAGCATGAAAGCATGACCACTCCATTGTCCAGCAGTATACAAGTATTCTTTTATTTACTGAGTACCACCAGTGTTCTCAACGCTGTACAAATGTATAAGACAAAGCCCCTATTACCAGCACTTAGATTCTAAGACGATAGGTACTATACAAATATCATTGACTAGGTAGATATAATAGTATAATATAGACCGATAAAAACTAGATATCCATTACATCAGAAATGGTTATAAGTTTGAGATAGAACAACAAAGGTTAATGGGTACTCCCATATGTTAGTGTATGATCCCTCCTAATACAGTTTTAGGGCCACGATACACTTTTGTGATTGGTATACACGACTCGGAGCAATTTTTTATATTGAAAAGGCTGAATAATTTTATACACCATCTACATTTTCCCAAAAGCATACAACACACCCATATTTTCTAATTTTTTCATCTGCATGTTTTGACTTTTCTGTATTTCTGTTTCAGTTGAGGCCCCTGCAGCTGCTTTTGCAAAAATAGACCGAAAAAAGAAGCCAGTGTAGAATTTGAGCTATTTTGTTGCAAGGTACAATGTTTGGCAGAATGTGCACTTCACATCAAGCAGGTTATGCAAAGGGCCTGCGGACAGCAATTAGGAGCTTCAGATTCCAAGAAATACTGCAAAAGAACGTAATGAAGCTGATTTACACCAGCTGAGTAGCTGGCACTTTTATTTTCCATTCCTAGAGTATGCACATGGTTGACTGGTATAATATAAATACCATGGATATACTAGATAGATGTACAGCTTCTGATGTAGTCCTGTCTACATGTGATGCTCACTTCCCTGTTCAGAATGTCATACCCTAGCAAAATAATCTAACAAATGGGTTGGATGTCATCCCCTAAGGGATGCAAGTAGATCATTCCACATGTCAAAACTTCCACATGTAGTGAGGGACCACTTGAGAAACTGCTTCAGGAGAAGAATGATGATCAATTCAAAAACATGTAAGGAAAGGATGTGAATCGTAGCAAATTTGGCTCACTTCCCTACCACTCCTACACATACACCAGAATATTTAAGGTGATATTGACCAAATGCCAGAGAGAGATATTTTGACTCTTGTAATTATGTTACTCTTGTTTATAGTTAACATATCTTGTGTGTGAGAAGTCCTTTAAACACACACTTTGGGATAAAGATGAGTTCATTTGTTTAGGTCTCATGATCTTACAACTGCATAATCAGTAGAAGATCTTAATAGCTCTATTTTTAATATTGCAGATTCATGGTACACATTTTCGTGTTTAATGTTTGGAAGGATTTGAATTAAATATGAAGTGTATTTTCCCCATTGTTATAAAGCCAAATTCTGTTCACTGGTGTAAGTCTAGAATACTTCTATTAGATGGGAGCAGAATCTAATCAATAATCTTTACACTTAACAACAGTCTCACTGGTCTTTATATATCGGGGGTATTGTTTGTGCAATAATGCTAATAGGTTTAATGGGGTCAACAGCTTGAAGAAAACATATAAGGACTAGCCATATCTCTGCTTTTCATGACAACATGGCTTGCTGAAATGTATATGAAACAGGAAACCCAAGAGATCTTTGTGCTTTCATTCTAAAAATATCCATTCTCTAAATCTCCTTGCAAATGTGGCTCACACGTTCAGTGACTTTCCAATCTCATGGAAGCCATAACTGCTCTCAGTTACCTCCCTGAGTGAAAATATTCTATTCAACCAGAAATAGTTTCAAGAAATTAACAAATTTACCAAGTTTCCTGAGTCCATGTTGGGTCTATGGCGAAAATGCTATCGTTTGCATGGGAATCCCCCGTTGACTGGCTGCCCTTGCAAATTCCCGCACCAGTTGGGGAAAAGCAGCCAATCAGAACTGCTCTAGTCTGCTGAGAGGGAAAGCCATTGGAGCAGCCTGTGCTGCCTCCCCTCCCTCTTGCATGTACAGAGCTGGAGCAGACCTGCAGGCTCAGCCTTTAAAACACTGCACCGGCTAGGAAGCAGCTGCTCTTGCCAGCCGAGAATCTCCTTCTGTCTACTCAACTCCCCATCCTATCTGGAGGATGAAAAGTCTCCTCTCCTGCTCTCTCCCACCAGGATTTTGGAGGGGAGGGGTTCTTCCTCTTCTACCTTCCTTGATAGCATCTTTTCATTTTATTTATGCTTTCTTCTTTTTGTCTGTAAGTTTGGAGTTAGCATCACCTACAGGACACGTAGAGTGGGTGATAAGAGTAGGAGTACAATGTCCAACACTTATGGAAAGCACCACCACAGATCCTCGCCAGTCCTGCTACCTGTTTTGTGTTAAAGACAACAAATATCACAGTTAGTGGCAGACCTCTGCTGTGTCTATGTAAAGCTCATCCATGTTCACAACCCAGTCATGGAAAAGCAGCAGCTGGGTGACCAAGTGGATACCATAAAGGATTTATGAGGAAAATTGCCTTGAGACTTTTTTCAGGTATAAATATAAGTTTTTTTATTACTATAGAAGAAAAAAGCATAAACAGAATCACTACTTGAGCAACGGAAAAACAAATAAAATAAACACTTATAAAATGTAGTTCAGGGCCTATTGAGATAACTGCTCCCTATTCAGTAATCAAGACAGGACCATGCAAAGATGAGTCAATCACATTCTACAAAGGAAGGGCATTTCCCAGAATTCCCTATCACAGAGGGCCAATTAAAACAAAAAAATAAAAAAATATGTCCTGGGATGTTTTTTTGCAGGAACCACCACATTAACTCCTTATGTCAGGTCTCTCCATAGAGATATTTCCCCTAGAGAAAGATCTGTCAAAGAACTCCCCAAAGACAAGCCTTCAGCGAATAGCTATGCTTTCAACAAACGAAAAGCACAAGCAAAGGTGAAACTGAATTAAATTTCAGTTGAATTTTCAAACTTTACAGAATGATACTGAAAAAGTATTTGGAGAAAAACCACAAGGGTAGCACAGAAAAATATAAGGTTTTAAACTAGAAAGTTGATTCAGGTCAGAAATTACCAGACTAACAGGCTTGCAATCTACAATAAATTAATAATAATGAGGAAAAAAAATCTTTATTCCATGCTTTGTTTTTCCCATGATGATAATAAAGTCTTGTAGAATGGAAGTTTCAGACAAAAGTTGGTGCATAACTCATTGCTACCCCAGCGGATAAGACGTCCCCTACCAGGCTGAGATAAGAAAGTCCCTTGCACTCTCACTGCTGGGCCTCCTAGGCTTTCATGATGCTGCACCAAGAATGCCTAACAACATCTAGTCCCAGAAAAAAAACCCTGGAAGAGCCAATGTCAGTGCTTTCACTTCAGCTCAGATAGTAGGGTCCCTTTGTTCTCCTCCTGAGGGAATTCCAACTCACATATCACGGAAATTGTGTCCACATGCCCTCCAGCAAGGCTCATCCCCTTGGATGAGAATTCTGGTCAATTTGTAGGCATGTAGGAAGTGTGGAGCCAATTATTCACCTCTTCCCTCTCTGTGGTCATTTACATTTGTGCAAAGTGAGTGCTCGGCGGCTGAGAATCAGGCTTTGTATGGGGACTAGAGCCTCTCTTCTATTCTGCCCCACTGAGCAAATACTGCATAAAAAAAAATCAAATTATTCATTTAGATTCTGAAATGAATTTGTTTCAGCAAGGCTTGCCCCTCCTTTTCATTTGTTTTCTGTGGGCATTTTTGAGACTAGCTCAAACAGTGACAGAACGAATTCTAATCTCGCCCACCTAAACCCAATAGTGCTATACCTACTTAGATTTCAAATTCTCTTTCTGCAGCCATTCACCCCCATAGTCTGATTATAAGAGTTACTCATCCAGTCTGGGAACTGAAGCAGTACCATGTGATTTATGTGACCAATCACAAGTAAGCAAACACAACTTAGGCAGCAAAGCATTGAATAAATGAGTAGAGTCATAGTGTAAATTAAAATTTGGGAGGAAATCTATCTAATTTTTGATTAACAAACAAACTGGAGAAAATTATAACAGGCTATGATGTCAGCTGACCCCTTTTATGTGTCAGAGGTATTAACTTTTC
This sequence comes from Mauremys mutica, assembly GCF_020497125.1. Taxonomy (NCBI): domain Eukaryota; kingdom Metazoa; phylum Chordata; order Testudines; family Geoemydidae; genus Mauremys; species Mauremys mutica. Next base: position 75,748,324 of record NC_059074.1, read on the forward strand.
ATAATCCCGACCCATGTCATGTTTCTGGCACCAAGAAAAGAAGATCCATCTCTTACCAGCAACTCCAAAGTGTCAAAGCTTTATGACAATTGTGATTTGTATGTGGACATTCTGTGAAGAGAAAAAGAGAGGAAATATTAAAAATTATTCACTCACTTCTTGTTTCCACATTCACCTGTCTAGGTTAAAGTATGGGGTTAAATTTCCCTTAAATATCACCTTAGTGCTTCTAAGCTTCTTACCCTGAATAACATTTTGAGGTGCAGGCTGTCAAGTAAATGGTGATTCTTTACTGATATTTTGTCTTTCTTTGGATTAAAAATCAAAATTAAACCAGCCTAGATATTTTTAGCCTGAAACCCATCAGTTCTACACATAATAATGTATATTAAGAAATCCCACATATAGGATTAGATCCATCCCTGCTGGCACATCTGCAGTATTGCCAGCCCCATATGTTCAAAAATCATGAGTCAGGCTGACCAAAAATAATGAGATTGGCTTTAAAATCATGAGATTATGCAAAAATAATAGATTTGATGTTCTTTTTCTTTGCCTTCTGCTTTTTAAACCTTTAGGGTGCACTGGGGTCTCATTTTGAAGCTTTCTCCACAGCCACAAGGACAAGAAACTCCCTTTCCCTTTAAGAATGAAGGCTGAAATCATCCCATATCCACTTAGACTCCAGGAGCCGGGGCTCTAAGAAAAATAATTATCATGAGACTCATGACAAAATCATGAGAGTTGGCAACACTGCCTGCCGCATCCTGCATCTGTATGCTTCAGGGGCAATTCACTCAGAGGAAGGGCAATGTCTGCCCTCCCTCTGAGCTTCTGGCAGGAAATGGCAGCTTTCACTTGCAAGTGAGGTTCTCCAGCAAAGGCTGCTCAGGGGATGAACTGAACGAACACATTCTCCAGCCACCACATCCACGTCCCTCATAAGACTAGAAGTCAAAACTGACATATTAGCCAAGTTTGTACTGTAATATCTTCAGAACCAAATTTTGCTCCCAGATATGCAACTCCCATTGTGTTTCATAATAAATGTGCAGCACAATATCTGAGCACAAAATCTGGCCACTACAACCAAAATCTGCTTTCGGTTACAGCTACTCAATCACAGTTATTTCCATGGATTTGCATGGGGTCATACAGGAGGAGCAAAAATGTGGTCCTGCCCTTACTCCTCTAAATTCTCTTTCAACATTTTGTGGTTTTGTAGTGGTGTTGGAGGAGAGGGATCTTTTTAATGTTTCTTTCCCCTTGACCATTAGTTTTCTTTCAATTTTATTTGACAAGCCCTTCTCTGTCCTTTAATGTATTGGTATTTACCTCCTCTTTATACATTTTTGTTCATGTCTAGTGTCTTTGAGACCGTCTTCACAATGTTAGAAACAGTGATGGGAAAACCTCTGGAGGTTTGGATTCATTTTAGATAAGCAACCAAATATTCCCCTACTTGGTGTCTCCCCCAAGCATTCTACTCTGTCTCACTACTCAGCTTCCCTATTCCACACACTGGTCTAGTGATACTTTCTTCCACCACACAATCCTCTTGTTCCCCAACTGGATTCTGAAGCCTGCGACCTCCTCTCTTCAAGATCACCATGAGAAAACAGGAAAGCCTCCAGCTTTCTAAGAGCTGATTGGGATGGCCAGCTGCTCTGTTCCTTGCTTCTGTTTGTTTCTGCTGGTCTGCAAATGGGGATTGAAGAGTACTAAAAATATTAAAGGACCAGAAGCAACAGCTGTAATGTGACCAAGCTGAGCATTTCTGCTCTACTCTGGAGCATGGAATGTACTGAAGTAATGGAATCCTTTACTCAGACATAAGCTGCTTTCCCACCAGAAGACCTCTCAGGGGAGGACTGGAGCAGAAAGGCCAACCCATATAGAAGTAGAGAGAGACTGCCTGCATATCATGGAGTAGACTGTAGGCTGCTGGGTATGTGACTGGGACATTTTCGGACTACAGGCAGAGGAAATGATGAGTGAGCCTAAAGGAATGGTCGTACATTCTCATTCTCCTTTGGAAGGGAAGAAAGCTGGACTAGTCTGTTAAAAAAAGATTTGCAATACTTGCAAGGTTTGATTTTCATTCAGTGTCAGTGCTGGGAAAAGGTTTGATGGTTGCAAGGTGACATAGGGTGGAAGTGGAGAGTGCCTTCCTGCTCCCCCTCCCTGGTTAAGAAGCACGGAAGGAACAGCAGTTCTGAACAGTCTGAAACCATGTGGCCTTTGACATTCTCCTGCAATTAAAGATAGGTGTTCATTTTAATTGCATTGCTCCAGTTCAACTGTTTTATCTCGCTAGGTTTCGCAAGCACTTATTTTCTTTCCTTTAGAGCAACTTGAAATCTAGTAACAAAGGTAAAAGGAGAAAACTATAAATCTGCAATATTTGAGAGACAATCATCATTGTCCACTTTGGGATGTGAAACATCACTGCCCCCTCACTCACAAGCCCAGCTGCCAGAGCACATTCGTCACTTGTCAGGGCTTAGGTGCATTTAAAATAAATGAACTATACAGACAAAGAGTTAAAAATAAACTATCAGATCTTCAGTTGCTTACCAAGTTCTCTGGAGACTTTAGGTAGTTGATGATGGTTTAGATATTTACAGAATAAATACATGCTTTAGGGTCAGCCTGAAGAGATAGGGAGCAAACAGTAGCTCACCTCCACCTTCCTGTAAAGGGAGGAGCTAGTAGGCAGGGCAATTTCATTCCAATCTACCTTCTCCCTTTCCTCACATGTAGGGAAGGAGCCAAATGTTGTTTTCATGGCCCCTGCCTTCTCTAAGGGAGGGAGCCAACAGCATTTTCACTGCCCCTCACCATCTGCCAGCTGAGGAACATAGCCAAAAGGAGTTACATCACATACATGAACACCTTGGCAAAAATCCCACCACTGGAAAAGCATTGCGCTGAGTCTAAGATCAAGGAGATGGAGATGATTGCATCAAGCTATCCACTTCAGTTTACAGTGACTTGTTTGCAGCCCCATCTTATACTACTTATCATCATCATTTAAGTGACATAAGTGTACTCAGCACTGTACAAGACATATAAAAGCAAAAATCTTCTGCCCCAAAGAGCTTACAATTTAAGAAATGGATACAAAAGAACAAGATACGCTGGGAAGCCGTAGGAGGGAGTAGGTTGAAAAGATATTCGTTTCTCTCTTTGTAATATATTAAAATGACACTAACAACTTAAAAATCACATTTTTGTCTATACTTACTTTACCTATTGTTAGCCTACTAAATAACACACAAGGTTACTGTCACGGAAAGAGATGAGAGAAAACAATATTTCATTTTGTCAGTTTGCTCATTTTGTGCATTTGACAGCACTGTGGGTGAAATTCATCCCTTAGGCCGGGGGCCAGCTCAAGACCTGTGCACTAGGGCTTAAACTGATGCACAGGCTTTGCTGGCCCTCAGCACAGAGGGGAACTTCAGCCAAAGTGCTGTCAAATTATGACAGCCACAAAAACATGGCTGTCTTTGGCCATGGCTGTCCACTGTGAATCTGTGAGCGTTTGCCCTACAAACACAGTGGACTTTCTCTTTTCACTCAGCCACCCACCAGTTTCTATCAATCACCCATCCTTACTCTGAGCAGTGCCTTATTCCATAAGCAGTCAGACCAACATCTATGGGACCTTACGTAGATTAGGTTGTTGTTATGCAACCTCACAGTCTCCCAACTGACAAGTTAGAACAGCCAGGCAGAGTTCCCAGAATAATGACACTGGCACAAACTCAATTTAGCAACAGAACCACATCTTTTTATTAGTGGAAGACAGTACACAGGCAGCTCAACTCCTGCTACTGGTGCCTCTGGTATCAACAACTGCTTTCTCTCGCTCACCATCACAGAAATTATACACCTCAGTTTCTCAGAGCTGCTTCCTGAGACAGAAGTTCTTCCTCTCTGGGAGAAGCCACACCCAATAAGGGGCTTCCTGTGCCAAGAGACACCCACTCCCACAGCCAGCACAGTAACTCTGTTACAGTATTACTCAGCATGAATAAAGGTAGTAGAATTTGGCACTAAATTAGCAGCATTAAAAATAAATCCCAAGTGGAAATAGCCTGGCAGCCTAATGCAGAAGCTGCAAGTACAGCATTGCCAGCTCTAGTGATTTTGGTATTTTCCTGAGAGCCCCAGCTCCTGGGGATACATGATTATATATAGGTCATACTGTCTGAAGTGGCTCACAACTGTGAGTGCCTACCTCGGGGCAGACTGTTGAAAAGAGGGCAGGCACTCCAAACTGATGATGTGATTCTGTAACTAGATTTCACCAAGCCAGGACCAAATGTGAACTCTTGGATCACTATACCAGTCTTACCATGGAGTCACAGATGGTCCTCATAGACTCTCCAGTCTATCTTGCCACCTAGATAAACTGGACTTAGTGATAAATGGTCACTTATATAAAAAAAAAATCACACCACAACCAGGTTGCTTCAGTCCCAAGAGACCAGTCATTTACCCCCAATCAATTGGTACCCTAGATCTTACACCACAGACAACACCTGTAGCCAATCCTGTAATAAACAATAGAATTATTTATTAACTAGGAAAAAAAGAATAAGAGTTATTTACAGGTTAAAGCAAGCAAATATATACACACAAATGAATTACCATCTAAATCCTAAGAGTGACAGAGTTGTAGTGACCTGTCCATTCAAAGGTCTCTCAGGGCAGCCCGAGGAGGCAGCCCCTGTGAATCTCTGGCCCTTCAGAGTTCAAACAGCCAAAAAGATGGAAAATTTTCCTGTGGCTTAGGGTTTGGCTACACTTGCAGGTGTGCAGCGCTGGGAGTTACAGCTGTCTTTGTACAGCTGTGTAGGGAAAGCGCTGGAGTGTGGCCACACTGACAGCTACCAGCGCTGCAGTGTGGCCACATTTGCAGCATTTGCAGCGGTGTTGGGAGTGGTGCATTATGGGCAGCTATCCCACAGAGCACCTCGTCCCATTTCGGTGCCGTGGGTTGTGGGAAGGGGGCGGAGGATGCGGGTCATTCTGCTTCCTGTCCCAACGCCCCGTGATGCATCGCTTCACATCCCAGCAATCCGTTTTTCCGTCCACATTTGGCGCCATCTTGACTCTCTCAACGGTTTCTGTGCAGCGCGATTTCTGTGGGAAATGGAGCCCGAACTGCTGAGGAGTATGCTGACGAGTCTCGCCAGCACATCACGTTTGGCAGTTGAGCTATTCCTTAAGATCCAAAGTGATGAGGAGTCCAACGATGATAGCGAGTCGCCTGACGCGTATGACACTAAATTGCTTCTGGCATTCACGGAAATGCTCAGCACCGTGGAACGCCGCTTTTGGGCTCGGGAAACAAGCACTGAGTGGTGGGATCACAACGTCATGGAAGTCTGGGATGACGAGCAGTGGCAGCAGAACTTTCGGATGAGAAAAGCCACTTTCATGGGACTGTGTGCTGAGCTCGCCCCCACCCTGCGGCTCAAGGACACGAGATTGAGAGCTGCCCTGATGGTGGAGAAGCGGGTGGCTATTGCAATCTGGAAGCTGGCAACTCCAGACAGCTACCGATCGGTCGGGAACCAGTTTGGAGTGGGAAAGTCGACCATTGGAATCGTGTTGATGCAGGGCCATTAATCGCATCCTGCTAAGAAGAACCGTGACTCTGGGGAACGTGCAGGACATTGTGGATGGCTTTGCACAAATGGGTTTCCCTAATTGTGGAGGGGCGATAGATGGGACACATATTCCTATTCTGGCACCACCCCACATAGCATCTGAGTACGTTAATCGGAAGGGGTATTTCTCTATGGTTCTCCAGGCACTTATGGATCACCGTGGGCGTTTCATTGACATTAACATAGGCTGGCCTGGAAAGGTGCATGACGCATGCATCTTTCGGAACACTGGCCTGTTCAGGAAGCTGCAGGCAGGGACTTTTTTCCCAGACCGGAAGATCACAGTAGGGGACATTGAAATGCCCATTGTGATCCTTGGAGACCCCGCTTACCCGTTAATGCCGTGGCTCATGAAACCATATACAGAGAAGCTTGACAGGAGCAAGGACCGGTTCAACTACAGGCTGAGCCGGTGTCGAATGACTGTGGAGTGTGCTTTTGGCTGTTTAAAGGGGCGCTGGCGATCTCTGTGTGGGAAGCTGGACTTGGGGGAAAGCAGCATCCCCGCGGTTATATCCGCGTGCTGTACCCTGAATAATATTTGTGAAGGGAAGGGTGAAAGATTCAGTCAGGCATGGACCACCGAGGTTCAAGTCCTGGAGGCTGAATTTGCACAGCCAGAGAGCAGGGCTACTAGAGAGGCCCAGCACAGGGCTGCAAGGAATAGGGATGCCTTGAGGGAGAAATTTGAGGCTGAAAACCAACAGTAATGTTTGGTGCCTTGCACGGGAGTGAAGTGCAGTGGTTACAATGTTAGTAGGAATCTATTTTTCCTAAGCTGATTTGCAGTGCCTGTTTCTTTCCTGGGCTAAGGTATCTTTGACTTTCTGCAATAATAAAGATTGTTTTCAAAGCCAAGAATTCATTTATTGAAAAGAAAATAACTTTATTGACAGACACACATCATTTTGGGAACCTAAAAGGGCAGGGGGGTGAGGTGGGGAACTGTTCAGTCACAGGTTTGAATATGTCCTGTCTGGAGTGCTGTGCAATGACTGCTGCACTTCAGGGTGCATATACTGCATGGTGATGGGGGTTGAGTGCAGAGGGTAAGGGTCGTAGTTCTCAGGGCTGGTTGGTGAACGTACAGGCGTTGGAGGCAGCTGGTGGTGGTAAGAACCTGGATGCTGGGGAAGAGGGTTTTGAGTTGACATTGGGGCACAAGGGAAAGAGCTTTGGGACGGGAGGGGGGCGGGCGCGGTAGTGCTCTGCCTGCATGGCTACGAGCGCCTGGATAGAGTCCGCTTGGCGTGCCAGGATGCTTATCAACTGCTTTGTGCTTTTCTTCCTGGCTGCTGCGTTTTTCTGGCGGATCCTGCTTTCCCTTTCCCTCCAGTCCTGCACTTTTTGATTCTCTCTGGCAGAGTGCTGCATAACTGCTTGCAGCAAGTCTTCTTTGCTTTTTCGCGGCTTCTTCCAGAGGTTTTGGAGTCTTTGAGCTGTTGATAACACGGGCAGCCCAGAACTCAAGGTTGCTTGTGGAAAGACAAAAAATGCAACACTTAACAGAGGCAGCATTGTTTATACCAGACAGTTATTCCCACACAGTGAAGGAATAACATTCTTCACAATAGCATAATTTTCCCATCCCAAAGAGAGCGCACATAACCCACAGGAGCCCCAAAATGGTGAGTAAGGGGGACTGATTGCTTCAGGGCTCTACTGTCCTCGGGGTTTCTGTGCATTGGGGAAAGCAAACAGCTGCAGCGGGCACCTACACTCAACACTCTCCCAACATTTTCCACAGGAGTTGATCCTGGAAGATATCTCGCTGTTGCAGGTCACCTGGGAAGAGTGGGAGGGTCTTCTACAGCAATGCGGATTCCGCCCTGGCCCCTATGCAGCTTGCTTGTGTGCAGCAATGGTCCCCCCACCCCTCACGGCACAGTGGCGCGGATGCGTTAGCCTGACTGGGACAAGGACCACGGTGGCTCTCCCAATAAACTTGCGCAAGCGCATTGCCCACGCTCTGACTGAAACTTTTGAAGAGATTACCGAGGCTGATTACCGCGATGTGATAGACCACATCAATGCGCTATTCCGCATCTAGGCATGCATGCATGCAGAACCCTCCCTCCTCTCCCGAAAAATTTCCATCCTGAAAATAAAAAGCCGCTTACCGGGAACCCGCTCCTCTGTTTGTCCTCCACCAAGTACCGGCTGCTGTGACTGGCTATCTTCCTCCTGGCTTGAGAAGAGCTCCTGGCTGCATGCCTCCTGGGACTCCGGGGTGTCTCCCCCCACCCCAGTACCCTCACTCTCAGTTTCCTCCTCCCCCCCTCCGTCTCCCCCCACCCCGCTCTGAAGTGTCCATCGTGGTCCTCGGATTGGCGGTGGGGTCACCCCCATGTATCACGTCCAGCTCTTTGTAAAAACGGCAAGTCGTGGGGGCAGCGCCGGAGCGGCGGTTTCCCTCGTGGGCTTTGCAATAGGCACTCCGCAGCTCCTTCACTTTAACCCTGCACTGCAGCGCGTCCCGGTCATGGCCACTTTCCAGCATGGCCTTTGATACCTGCCCAAAGGTATCGTAATTCCTACGGCTGGAGCGCAGCTGGGACTGCACAGCTTCCTCCCCCCCAAACACTGATGAGGTCCAGCAACTCGTCATTGCTCCATGCTGGGGCTCGTTTGCCGCGTGGAGGCATGGTCACCTGGAAAGATTCACTGATTGCACTCCACACCTGGCTGAGCAAACAGGAAGGGGATTTTTAAAATTCCCTGAGGCCAGGGCAGTAGAGTTCGAACTGATGAGCAGAGTGGCTGAACAGGCATTCTGGGATACCTCCAAATACCTCTGGAGGCCAATAACAGTGCTTTTGGTGGCTACACTGGCGGAGCAGCGCTGCATCACCAGCGCTGCAGTCGTTATTCCCCAGGTCGAGGTGGAGTACATGTAGCGCTGTAGCCAGGGAGATACAGCGCTGTATGTGCTTTGCAAGTGTGGACGGTGAGTGAGTTGCAGCACTGTAAAGCCACCACCAGCGCTGCAACTCTCCAGTGTAGCCAAGCCCTCAGTCTTGTTTCCTTCATTCAGCTTCCACGTCCACAGAACAATCTCTTCCTTGTATATAGGATTTCCCAGGCACAATAGGGCCATTAACCAATTCTTTGTATTGAAATGATCCTTGATGACATCTGATTTTGATAGTCCTTCTGGATGGGTGGGCATGGGAGAGGCAGGGGGTATGAGTCCCATGCCTGAATTCATAAGTTCAGAGAAAACATTTTCAAAGTTATAAAGCAAAACTTACATATTTCCTGGTTTATAGCATGGAATACAGACACTGTGAGATTAATGCATGCAGGAGTTTACAAGCACTTGCTAGAGTCAAATCACTAAATACATTCTTATTAGACTAATACCTATTTTGAGCAAAACTAACATACAGGTGCCCTTGTTGTTCAGTCTCCAGCTATGAGGTTGTCAGTTCTTAGCCAATGTCTGCAACCTGGGCAAGCGCTGGCATCTGGCCTGCCAGCATCACAACATAATCACTGCTTTTATTTTTTTGAAAAGAAGTCATTTCTCCAACTCTTATGGTTGCAAATAAAAGCTTGAAAACATGACCCAGGTGCACCCTAAAATCTCAAGAATCAGTGAGCAAATAAAAAGATTCAAAAAATTATTTTTTAAACTCAAGATTTTTAAGCCAGTCTCAATGATTTTGGCAGGGCGGGGGGCTGACTCAATTTTTGAACATGTGAAGCTGAGATGGGTTTTTAAAGATATTAGGTGCCTAGTGGGATTTTCAAAAGCACCTCTGTGCCCAAGGGTGCCTAAAGAGTTAAACTCCTAGCTGCTTTTGAAAATCCCATTAGGCCTCCATCTGCATCTTTAGGCACCTCAGTATCTTTAAAAGGTGGCAGGGAGGGGATGGCACCATGCAGTGCTGTCCAGCTATGAAAGTGACATTGCTGGACTCCAAGGGTGAAGGTGTCCTACTCTGTCAATGACTTAGTTGCCACTGTGCAGAGACTTGGAAAGTGAAGGAACAGAGTATAACCAGAGAAATTAGGAGATCCCACAGGAGTCCCCACCCACTGAAAAAGAAAATTTGAATGTGAACATCCAGTGTCCCAGTGGGAATTTTTTTAAATAAACCAAGAATAAACTGATTGTCAGTTTATCACATAGTAAATCTTTCCCCATTGGACCCATATCCATTGCAAGGTGACTCAAATCTGGATGAAAAAAAGGTTTGAAGCCTGCTTAATTGTTTAACACATAGGGTACATTTCTGGTGTGATGTGTCACCTTCTAAGGCAATGAAAGTGCACCCCAGAGTGTCATGAGTTGTAGCATGACCTAGGTAGCAAAGTATGTTTGGGACCATAGCCACTCATAGATTCATAGTTGGATGTCACAGCAACCTCTATCACTTTCTGAAAGCTCCAATAAAATAAGCATGCAAAGCTAAGGCTGTCGTCTCTGCCTATTGATTTATCGACATCAGTTGCTCTCCCTTCCCAAAGCTCTATAAATATGAAGCAAATGGCAGCCAAAAAAAACCCAAAAAAACAAAAAACCCTGCAAATCAGGCTCTTGTATAACATATTCGTATTTACTGCTACTTGACACTTACTTAGAATAAACGCAGTCACCAGTTTAGGATAAAATATATACTTAGCTGAACAGTGAGACTGGGGAAATGAAAGCAGAAAGAAAATAATATACAATTCTGGCTATCCCAAACAGATCCCCAACCCTAGTTGTTTACCCAGAATATTTTTAGGCTGGCAGAATTTGATTTTTCCCTGTAGTTTAGAGGGATAATATCAATATTTATTTTTAAGCATTTTTTTATTTGTATGAATTTAAATTTTCACAGTTGCACAAAATTATGTGTTTTAAGCTTTTTCATTTTTTATGGATTTAAATTGTCTCAATCGCAGGAAATTATGGGGAGACAGGGAATTATTTAATGACAGTAGACATTGCGATTCAAAAAGATGGAGATTTATAACCATTAAAACACAAATTGTCAACACAAGATGTCAAAATATACAAAGTAAATACCCTTAAATCAAACTCTAGTAAGTTCTCAAGCATTTTTCTTACTTTGCCTATCTGTAAATTTCTATTACTGATGAGAATATTCTTGTGTGTGTGTGCGCGTGTGTACAGTGAAACTGAGGTTTACCAATATTTACTGATAAAAATCTAATCCTTCCAAGCCTAAATAGTTTGATTTCTTCCTCTGTCATCTACCTTTATTGCTTCTAGGACAAGATAGGTTCAGTGCGTATGCACCAAGTGAAAAAAAAAAGTGGGGGAGGAGAAATGCCAGGGAGGGTCTATGACGGGGTGTACCAACCCCACAATGGGGCAACAGGGCAGACCAATCACCGTGGGCCCAACAGGCCATGCCCCCACTGCTCATGCTTCAAGTGGAAGGGGCAGATAAAAGGAGGAAGTCCTGCTCAGTCTGGTCCAGCTGAGGAGGAAGAAGGATGTGTATTGCAAGCTCCTGCAGAGACACTTGAGCAGAGTGGGTCCAAGTTCTCCTACCCTACCCCACTTGCCATTAGGTGTGGCTACTGTTTGCCTTCCCCACCCAGGAGGCTCAGGGGCTATAGACTGGCTATTTGTTTTGCCCTGCCCAGAAGCCCTAATTGTTACTGTCTGCTCTGGCCAGGAGACTCAGAGGGTATGGACTGCTTGTCCTACCCAGCCCAGGGGCAGTGGGTTAATATTTGCTCACCCCCACCAGGGGTCCTGAGACAACATTGTTGCAAGTATTTGATTCCACACCACAGGGAGTCCAGATGATTCTGTGATGGGATGTACCAACCCCACACTGGGCCAACAGGAGCGGCCCCACTCAACAAACAGCCCTCGCACCGTCACAGGGACTTTGACTCATTCTAGGGCCTATGTCTTATTCTTTTATAGCTCACAAACCAAGACAGTCCTGCTTCTGATCAAAATGGAATATATTTCATAGGAATACATTTCATAGAACACATATGTGTATCCACTGTTCCCACCAGACAATTTTCATAGCACTGCCATAATCTATTGAGGGTCTTTTTACCTTCCTGTAATCACTGCTGACATTTGCTTCAACAACATAAAGGGTATTGAGATAGCTGGAAGTGGGTGGTATTCTTGTTTTTAAGTTCAGCAGAGGAAGGAGAGATTTATTCTTACTAAATTCCTAGTCTCAGGTGCCACTGTTTGTTTTATTGTATTGTTTTTCTGACAAGTTATTTTGAATAAGCAGAGCTGCTGTTACTGCTGTTTAGGGTGGCACTTGCTGCATCCTCAACTTACAGCTTCTTAGACTCCTTTGATGTTCCTCGTGGTTGTTTCTCAGTTTCCCTTTCCTTCTGCGATATCTCTGGTCCTTGTTTCATTATGTCGAGTCACGCAGAAGACAGAGTGATGGGCTTGTGGTGCAGTGATGAAACAGGTACTGAGTCTGCACAGTCTGTAGTTGTTTATTATTGCTGCCAGTGAAGAAGAAATCTAAACTTGGCAGGCTCAGCCTGCTGTGAATCAATATTTTACAGGTAGTGTACTTTGAAGAGATGACACAAAGACAGACTTTGGCAGGGGAAGGGGAGGGAAGAGAATGAGAAAGAGAAGAATTTATCCTGACATGCTTTGACAGACTTTTCCAGCAAAAATGAGGAAAACATGCAACAAGTGCTGCTGCTGCTTTATCACAAGGCAGGACTGAATCCTTTACAAACAGTATTATTCTCCACAATTGCTCCACCACAAAGGGGAAAAGAAAACCCAGCAGTGATTCAACTCAGCACACACAAAACCTGTTCTTTGGAATTACTACAACGTGAGGGAACAGAGTAACACCCTCACAATGGGCTACATCAGAGTCAAAGCCTCTGTGCAGCAGAGGAAATGTTAGGGAGGGGGAAGACATTTGATGTCCCAACCTTTTCTTCCTACCATTTTAGAGCTCTTTGTAAAGCTTGATTTTTATTTGCTTACTTATTTTTGGTGCGGTTGGATGAGCCGTTCTTCATTAATTATCAGTGTACAACTGACTGGTTTCCTAATACACCATATGGTTCTATGGCATCTAGTTACTTGGCACTGGCTGCCAGTTTACTTCCATGTGAAATTCAAGGCATCAGTTACAATATACAAAGCTCTGGCTATCTCAGAAACCATCTCTGCTTGCCTGCCTCATCTCTGCATCTGCATTTAGCCCGGATACTTTGGCTGCTGCTCCGAAGGGTGGAGATTGCGGAAACCAGGGCCTCAACCCCCAGAATTCCCTGCCATCACAAGTAAGTTTGGCCCAAATCCACAAAGGGACTGGGACATTACAACACTCAGCATTGCAATGCCTAACTTCTAGGGGTTTAGAAAATCACAGGACAACGTTGCAATGCACAAAGCCTGAGTTAGGTGGCTAGGCTCCCCATACAATCAATGGGGAGAAATAGGGACCTAAGAATGTGACCCACAAAAGCCACCATTCTAGGTGGGGATCCACCTAAGCTAGTCAGATGCCAAAGACAGGAGTGTGTCCTAAGCGCCTCCAATCTCACTAAGACAGGTGCCTAAGTCCCGGCTGCAGGGAGGCGCGTATCTTTGCTAGCAGTCCACAACCAGGAACCTATCTCCTGGAGTCAGGTGGCTTTGGTGGCCACATTTCTTGAGAGTATAAGTGAGATGCCGGCCTTGTGCCACACACAAAATGGTGGGGAGCAGGGGAAGGTTGTGGTGCCCACCTTACAACTTTTAGCCTACTGGTTACATCTCTCACCTGGGATGTGAGACAGCCAGGTTCAATTCCCCCCACCCTGGCAGAGGGGGGCAGAAAAAAAGATGAGACCTTAGTTCAAATCCCAGACAAGAGCTCTAACCACTGAACTATGGTATATTCTCACAAGAAACGACTCGGGCACTCTCTCTTTGGCTCAGTGACTCTTTCAGAGTTTATACTCAGTGGAACAGCTTCAACAGGAGAGAATGAGGCAGCTCCCCCAGCAGAATAGCCCATTGCTCAGTGGTTAGAGCACACTGTTGAGAAGTGAGAAACCCTTGTTCAAATCCTCTCACCCCATCAAGCAGAGGTAAAAAACTGAACCTGGGTGAGTGCTCTAACAACTGGGTTAAAAGTTATAAGGTAGGCATCAACACCGCCCCCCCACACACACACACGTTTCAAATGGGACCCCACCCTGATCCAATCTGAGTACACCTATTGGATCAGGCCCCGCAGACAAGATAGGCATTTGTCTGCCTATCTTCCCCCAGTTTGTGAATTGCTATGGGGCTTAGGTAGGAGATAGGCATCTGGACACCTAGAGTGAGTCAGCAGTGCACGTGACCAGAGGCAGAAACATACCGTAGATTCTGAGGAAACTTTTACACTGAAAACTTAGGCATCAAGTGAGTTTAGGATCCTGTAGGGTTAGGAGGGAGTTTTGTGGAGCATATTGGAGCCTAAAACTGGGACATAGGTTCCTGAGCCTGGTGGGTAGGTGACTAAGTACCTTTGTGGAGCTGGGCCTTTGAGCCTGCGATAGGTCACTTTTACAATACAATGTAAGATGCAGCGGCAGCTCCAGACACCAGCGCTCCAAGCGCGTGCCTGCAGCGGCAAGCTGCAGGGGGCGCCCTGCCAGTCCCTGTGAGGGCAGCAGTCAGGTAGCCTTCGGCCGCATGCCTGTGGGAGGTCCACTGGTCCTGCGGATTCGGCGGCGGGTACACCGAAGCCACAGGACCGGCGGACCTCCCACAGGCAAGCCGCCGAATCCGCGGGACCGGGGACCTCCTGCAGGCAAGCTGCTGAAGGCAGCCTGCCTGCCGTGCTTGGGGCGGTAAAAAAGCTAGAGCCGCCCCTGGTAAGATGCAAGGTGATAGGTGCCTGAAATATAGAATTGTCTTGCATATATACTACTGGTTGATATTCCCTATTTCTGGTCCTTCCAGGAAGTTGGTGCAGCTGCTGTAAAATGTTGCAGAGTATATGCTCCTTAATTTGGGTGTCCTCGTCTAAATTTTATAGTAAAGGCATCATTTTTAAACCAAATACTAAATGTGGGGCTCTTTTATTTGACTTCTGGTTTCTGGGCCCTTAGGGTACATTTGGTTCATGTTTTCAAACTTTCATCCATAATCATGAGGGCTAGCAGTGTATTTTATTTGAAAAAAATAAAAAGCTAACATTCTCATGCTCTCTCTTCGTTCCACTAGCTGAAACCCTTTAAGAAAAATATTAAATAGCATGAGACTCACAATAAGATCACAAAAGCTGACAGCACTGAGTGTACCCAGCTACCAAGGTGATAGGTGCCTTATGAGGGCATATCATAATGTTGCATTAAAATTAGCATAGAAGTCAAAACAAGGAAATAGCTTGTTTATAGCACTAAGATCAATCTCTAATCAGAATAGGAAGTGTAGTGTCCTTGATATTCATTAATGCAGGGACCATAAATTGTGAACTTTTGACTAGCACACCAACACTTATTATGTTTTATGTTGAAATCTGAATAAAGCTAAACTTTCTAAAAGGAACTAGAATCATATTTCTCAACCTTTGCAGAGTGATGTCCAAAATTAGAAACAGTGGTGAGACTTAGTACCGCAGATAGTCCCAAGAGATAGAGAAATAACTGTAAAAATAATGACGTCTGCAGATAGTTTTACCACAAGAAGGCTAAATTTCTAAAGTTAATATTTCATGGCAGTAAAGTAATGGCTCTGCACCTTTAAGGGATAGAGAAAGTTTGACATCAAAATAAGGAACTCCCCCTGATAATAATAGACTACTTACAAACCAATCTCATTAAAAAGTTGTTAATGATCTTCAGTGAGAACTCTATGGCATAAAATATTAGTAGATACAGACCCACTAGCAACTGCCTGTAGCAAGAGGAAAAGGTTAGGCGTACAGGAGTTATTGTGACTCAGTTCTGGACTTCTAGGGTGATTTGAAATTTGTACGAGATTTCTATCCAAGGCAGATACCAGTGCCAATCTCCCAAACTTACTCATGAGATAGATGAATTGAACTTGCATTTGAGGCATTCTGTCTGAACATCAGATCTCTTGTTCTAATATCCTTATCTTTAAAATCTGTGTAACATAATGACCAATGGTTCAAAGACACACTGTGATGATAGTTATTAGCAATAACAGATGAACTCTACAAAGTAATTTTGGTCAGGTATAAAAGGATTATTTGATTTGATCACAGAGAATTATAAACCAAATTACTTCCAATATAAGAGATATTATTAGTGATCTCCATGGCCTCGCCAACTCATTTAAAAATTATTTTGCAAATTTGAATAATGGAAAGTGAAACAATATAGATTTTTCCCCTCCAAAATGTATAGATGAAAAGATCCTTAATCCACCTGTGTGTACCTAGAATAATAACTGATCCGCTTACTTTTAAGTCTGTGCTTGCTGATGAGGTTGATAATGAGCTGACATGAATTAGAGTAAATAAAACTCATGAGACCTATAACCTGGAACCTCAGTGTATTGGAATTGAGGTCTTGATTAATGCTTAAATTACAACTCAATCATTTTAAATATTGAATACAAACAATGAAGGAGAATACTACAATATATTCATTGTAAAATGGATGTTGAGATCTCACATACAAAAATAGATCCATCACTGCTTTATGTTAGTTTGACTCAATTTCTTAAACGGTATGAATGCATTCAGACATAAAATACATGACCTAGCTAAGCAACCCCTGGATGAGTCTGCTCTGCAACCTGTTTAACTGCCTGTATGTTTCCCTTGCAGAAAAATATTGAATGTGCAGCAAGTGTATTTTGATGGGAGAAACATGTTTGAACCACACATGCTACTTGCTTCTGTTGCTGAAAGGGAACAGTCTGAGCTATAAGATGGTTCAATCACCTTTCCCATTCAATTCTTCATTTACCTAATGAAAGAGCCTGCAATATCCTCATTTTGTATGTGCTTTTTGAGATCGGAATGCCTAACACTAGGAAGTGAACCGAGACCACTAACTTATTTCAGTTAAGTTCAGTTTCAGAGGCTCTTGTGAAGTAAGTTAACAGTCTCACTTTAGTTCTTAGTGGTCATTATTAATAATGATATTTTTCATAACTAGCTCTTATATAGTGCTTTTCATCAGTAGCTCTCAAAGTGCTTTATCCCCATTTACAGAATGGAAAACTGAGGCACTGGGCAATTCACTTCCAGTCTCTAAGTCACACATCAGACCAGTGGCAGAGCTGGGACTAGAACACAGGTCTTCTGAGTGCTCAATCCACTAGGCAGGCAACACTGTGTCCCATTAGTTCCCATTTATTAAGAAAGTGAAGGATTGAATGGGCATAGAAATATATTTGATTAAGTGTGATGAGAAAAAAGCTCTTACTCAAATGTCCTTTCCAATGCCAAATCCATTTCTTGTACCATCTATAAAGCTGACAGGAACTGATATACAGACTTTATACCATTCTGAATAGGGAATAGCATGAACTATTATCCCTGTTTTAACTAACACATTGCCTTTGTATATATACACATGCTTTACGCACTGTTGCCAGGCATCCAGGTAATTATTATTAGCCAGCTACTCACATTGATCTTTATGCCTGTTTGCACATGCAGAATAGTCGCACAGGGATTTTCACATTATTGAGAAAGTAAAAATTTCCTGTCCACCAGCTCTCTCTGTTTCACTGCCTAATGTTTTGACTGTAAACCTTCCACTTATAGACTGCTGGTCCTCACATCTCACCAAACCTGCCATCTATTGGACTGCTAGAGACAGCAAACTGTTTCTAGATACAGTCCCATTTCTGGAACCCAGGTACACAAGCTCACAGTGGCTTTTAGCTAACCGTTAATTGGGTATTTTTTCATTGCACTTGTTTGCTTATTATAGGATTATCATCATACCATTCTGTATGATGCATAATAGCAGTGTGAAAATCTAACTTCTCAGTACAATTATCTGGAATATACGGGATACCCAATATGCACTGTACATAAAATACTGAGGGGAAAGAAATCTTTCCCCTTAGTCTGTCCTACTGAAATGTGGCTGCTTTTAGCGGTTAGGTTTTGAAATCTTGGTACATTTTCATAATTAAATCTCAATTGTGGAAGTTAAACGTTAAAAACTGAACTGTACAAAAATTAATTTACCAGCTAATCAGAAGGATCTCTCACCCAACTGAACTTGCTATTATTTCTTAATAAGTTATTAATTTTCATCTGTTTCTATTACTCTAATGAAACTATGGATCACTGGTACATATGGTCACAAAATTAGAGACAGTGAGGGGATGAACCCTGCTGTATTTGATGATATGTCATTAAAAAAAATTCCAACAATTCTTCCCCTAATCTTCTTATCAACAGTCCCCTCAACTTTGTTTATTTCAGTTTTCTCCCAGTGTCTCATTTCTTTCTTGTCTAATTGGGAGAGTGCAAGGAGCCTTCCATACTCATACCACCTGTGTAAAAACCAGGCTCAATAGCCATTCCAGTTCTCTTCTAAGTAGTGGACAGATACCTTAAAATATCCCGAAGGGCCGTAAATAGCCCCAAAGAGGTCAAGGTGGAAATACAGCCCCAGGCTCCCTCTGGGCTTGGCAGTAGAGGGGAGTGAACACTGTACATTTCTAAGGGAAAGCACTGTCAACTTGTCTGGTAGTGAGCTCTGGCAGGTATTGTCTCTAGCTAACCTCAAAGTGAGCCAGTACTTTAATGGATCAGTCTGGTCTTTTAGATGTATAGGTTCAGTTCTGTAAATACTCCCTGCCCCATGGGCAGTGTGTGTTACCATGTGTGCTTCTCTTGAAGCCAATGGAGCTATTCCAGATAGTAAGACATATCCAATAGTAAAGGCTTTCAAGATCAGTCCCTAAGTTGTAAGCACAGCATCCATTTACAATATAATATACATTATTTTTCATGCTAAAATTGTTGGTATCTTTGGTGTACAGAGTAAAATAGATGATTTGTAAGGGGCACCTCAGAAAGCTCAGCTAATATTTGGCATTCTGTCTTACCTCACCTGCCTACCCCAATAAAAGGAGCAGATGTCAGGTTTTCACTCTCGATCCCCTAGGTGTTTTTCTCTCCTTGTAGGCGGCCTTTATTTGGTGGTAAGGAAAGGATTTGTTACGTACAATTTCACTTTAAAATCAAAGGGAATTTGTTGGGAACTGAAAGACTTGATCTCTATGAATAACAATGTTGTATGATTTAGCTCTGACACTGAAAAACACTGAGTATTAAAAAAAGAGAACTAGAATAATTACAGTTTTACAGAAGTAAGATTATATTATACACATCTCTGAAGTTCAGATCACTGTTATACTTAATTCTACCATTCAAAGTAGTTGTAAACATATCAACATATCTGTTCGGTTTAGGTAGAAAGAGTGCTTTGGATTCTGAAAGGAATCAACTTTTAAATGGCTAAGACAGTTTTATGAATCTTTCCCTGTCTACAAGATGAAGTATATAAACCATTCTCATTCATGTGCCTGTATTTTCAGAATGTGAACAGACGGTTTCCTTTCTATATATTGATGACTGCTTACTAGGCTGGCACCTTTTGTGCAGTATAATAGGTAACACATCTGCAATGTCGTTCTCAGATACAGGAAAGGCAGCTGTTAGAATTACACTTTTCCTGTTTTAAAGCCATCAGCTGGTTGCAAGGCTTGTGAATATTGTTAAGGAGAAATCTTACCTCACCTCTGCTTCTGAACTACAAAACAAGACCAATGAAAAACAACTTCCAGGCACACTGCTCGTGCCTTTTCACAACAGTCCCATTTAAATGAGGTGCAGTAATATAACAGTAGCATAGTCAACAATAGCATAGTCAACACCAACTAATTCTCAACCACTCTGAAATCAGGTTCCCATTAGATAAAACTGAATCTGTACACATATTATATAGACATATACACAGGAAGATTTGGAGGTCAGTCCTTCCCCCACTGAAGTCAATGGCTGATTTGCCCTAGAAGCAGGAGTGGGTCCATGGTTGGTTATTGTACATATTCCTCATACTTTTACATGCATATATTTGAACTGTTCGTAACAATGGCCAGAACAAGGGAGCAGGGAATGACATACAATGTCTTACGGAGCAATTATGGAATATACACACACACACACACATATATATATATCCCCATCTGATACCCAGATCACTCCTTGGAACCCTATGAGGTTGCTAGTAGGAACATCAGTTAATAAAGGGCAGAAAAACAGACAGCAACACAGTATTTCAATAGAAAATACCCAGCATCCAAACAAACAAGTAAACTCCCATGTTAAAGATCATAGGTCTAATCTATTCTATCATAGATCTAATCTAATCTGTCTGCACATTTGTAGCATACCACACTCAACATTCTAGCACTTTAAAAAGATAATCACCACCATAAAACAGAGGCTTACATATGGCGTGCTAATCCAGACATTCCCCTTTGTCTACCACAGGAAGCTCTTCAATAACTTACATGTTATCTGGATAGTAGACTATATATAGGCATTTGGGGCTAGAGGATTTTTTCTCCTGTGAAGAATGTGGGAGATAATGGTATTATTTGTATGAATATTGTGTGTACCTCTGTGTATTTGATTGTAATGCTCTTTGCCACTGGGCTCAAAGGGTTAACTCCTGTAAAAGCTTACCGCATGTACCGAAGGCAGATATTACTTTCAATAATGCAGTCAACAGTATTTAACTGACAATACAGGTGTCAAGGCCTTTGCAGTTTGACAGACCAAGCTGGGCACAACACTGCCTACTTTGGAACAGAAACGGAACTCTTCAGATAGGAAGCCTCAAACAAAACACTTTGGAATCATTGGGGGGAAAAAAAACACAGAGAGGGAGATGCAGGAACTGCAGGAAAGCAGATAGAACCCCACTCTCCAGACTACTTGGGACAAATTGGGTCTGCCTAAGTCTCAAGGGGGAAAGGGAGACGCTAAGCTTTAAGTAAAACATATGCATATAGGTCTTTTGTTGTTTTAACCCTTTCTTCGCTGATTGCTATGCTTCTATGGATAAATACTTCATTTTGAAGAAACTGTTCTGAGTCACTGTATTTACCAATGGGCCACAGTGGACTTCCAGATGGGAAGTCTCTTGCAAGGGTCAAACCCACCTGGACCTGCTGAGGAAACACAGCTGGTAAACAGGGGTACTCTTGCCAACTTCAAGCACAAAAAGAACTATTAGAAGGGAAAGGATCTTTCTGGAACTTGAGCTAATCTTCTAGAGCCCCTCCGGATAGTGATATTTAGCACACATGTGGTCAGGTCCTTTTCCTATTAAAGTTAATGGCAAAACTTTCATAGACTGCAATGGGTACAGGACTGGGTTCATATAGTACTTTTCACTTACCCCTTTTCGTTATGCAAGACACAAAATGAAGACACTGCCTGCTCTGAAGCTCTTACAACTGAACAAACAAAGGTGAAAATGCAAGGTGCAATGGCAGATGAATACACATTATAATCCACATTTTACAGGTTGGAAATTGAGGCAGAGAGGATAAGATCAATATTTTCTAAAAAGTCAACTAATTTTGGGTGGGTGCTCACCATAAGTAAACTAGGCCCTGCTTTTCAAAGGTACTAATCAATGCTTAAAGTGGACTGAAACAGAAAGGGGCAGCCAAGGAAGAGCAGGAGGTCTAGGGGAGGCTACACAGAGGAGAGGGAGATCCTCTCCGCTTTCAAGCAGAGGATAGAAAGCACTTTAACCTGTGATCCTGATCATCCATGCCACAATTCCAGATGAAGTCAATAGGAGCTGTGCTTGATCTGTACCTAAAAAAATCAGGCTTGGGAGTAGTGGTAGGGGGAAGAGATTCATCTTTGCACTATAGCCACTTTGTGCCAATTACACTGGTGCAAAGTGGTTGCATAGCCCTACCAATGAAATTTTCCAGTGCATCAGGGCCCTCTGCTAACTGCACCTTTGCAGCAGTTCCCAGTGCAGGGGACATTCTGGGGCAGGTGAGTATGGGCTGGAGGAAGGAGGATACAGACGAAGGGCAAGAGACAGTGTTGGCCAGAATGTTCTTATTCCCCAGTGAGTCTGTGTTCTGAGGGATGCCCTTGTCTTTGCCAGCCTGGCCCGTAGTGACCAGGATGAATCTGCCCATAGCTAGGAACTCAAAAATTCAAACACCAAATATTATTGGACACTAAGGAAAATCTGGGCCTCAATGATTTACCCAAGCCCACACAGTGCATCAGTGCAGAGACAGGATTAGAACCCCAGGAATTCTTTGTTCCCCTTCCTGTGCTCAGATCTCAAGAGGAGGTTGCCTCTAATGAATTCTGTTGTTATCTATTAAGCCCTGTGTCCTTATATCCTTTAAAAAAATAGTATATTCTTCCATGATTTCTAGAACTTCACAACAAGCTCTGGTGAGGTCTTTGAACACCAGCCTTTAACGGAATATTTTAAAAATCCATTAAAATCACACATACATGCCCTAGTACACAAGATACAGGTAAGATACATGGTTATGGTACCCCAGATTTCAGCTTTCCATGGCACTGTTTGTCCCTCATTAGTAAACGTTTTCTTTAAATTATCTTGGCTACTCATTAAATATTATCAGCTACTTAGAACCAAAGGATAATTATGAGTTTAATGAAGCGTGTACCAGCTTGCTCAAGTCTAACATTTGTTTCTCTGCTGGGACTCCATTTTATTTTGCACTTATCCTTCAGCAAAGCTACTCTACAAAGTCACTTTGGCAAAAAGAAGTATTTAATTAGATTAATGAATTTTTATCACCTCTCCTAGGGATTAGGCTTGTTAAATCCTGGCGACCAAAGAACAACAGATTTTTTATTACAAAATGTTTAGGGATGCATTGGTTGTGTTGCTGTGGCAGTCCTCGTAAGTCAGGCTGCTCTGGGCAGTTCTACCTTATATATCCCTGGGTAGGCTAGGGATATTTGGCAGGGACAACTTGTGCCTTCAGTTAAATCACAGAAATCAAAATGCAAAAGAAGGCATGAGTACTCCAGACAGGGCTTCCAGCAGCTGACTTTATTTCAAAGTTTTCTGGTTCTTCGCTCCATGGGAGGATTAATGAAAATAGCACTAAAATAGCACTAATATGGATTTGGTTTAGCATACTAGCTGAAGACTGAGGATATTGCAAAAGCTGATGAGATCATTTGTTATTATTTTATTATTATGTGTACTATCATAGAGTCTAGGAGCCCTAGTCATAGACCGGGGCCCCATTGTGCTAGGCGCTGCTCAATCACAGAACAAAATGATGGCTCCTGCCCCAAAGAGTTTACAATCTAAATAATTTATAATATCATTCTAGATACACAAGATCAACATGGGGAGCACATTTCTTTATGGAATATATGTCACCTGTCCATGGTGGGTGTGTGGGTGGTCCCCATATTTACTGTAAATGCTATAAAATGCTTTGGGATCCACCAAATATACAGTACTATATTGTAATAATCTTAATACTTAGCTCAAACACACAGCTCGGCATTTTCAAAGCATTTTATAAATATTAATTAATCCTCCAAACATTCCTGTAGAGTAGGTATATGAGTTATTAGGTCTGTGCAAACAGTTCACCTAGAAATCTGAACCCACTCCAAAACAAGTGTGAACCTCTGCCAGAGTTTAAAAATGGGGCATGAATCTGGGCTGATGCTTTTCACAAATTGAATTTACAGGGGATTGCTTTCACAATGCAAACCTTGAATCACTTGCTCAGGTCTAATTATTATCTCCATTTTACACATGAGGAAACTTAGGCTGTCATTTGTAGGAGGAGATATGCAAAAGTGCCAAAGAGATTTAGGATCACATTTCCCATTGAAAGTCAGATGTGTGCTCCTAAGTCACTTGGGTACTTTTGAAAATCACCCTCTTAGTGACTTGCCTAAGGTAACAGAAAAAGTTGGTGTTAGCACTGGGTTTAGGATTCGAGTGTTCCTGGCTTCCACTCCTGTACTCAGACCATGTCAATTATTATTAGCACTCTGCATTTCCCATTACCATACCATATTGTCTTTTTCAGCATTGCCCAGCACCTACCAATGAAAGCTAAATATAGTGCTGGGGTTTTCCCTGCCAGACTCTGTACTACTTATACACTAATCTTCTCCACAGCAGCAACTGTAGTCAGGCATTAATAGGAAACATTGCCTCTCCCTTGAGTAGAGTTGCCAATTGTCCCTTATTACAAGGGATGTCCCTTATTTTTTCATGTCTGTACAACAATATCAGGAGTTGTTGAGTGGTGCAAAAAAAGCAGCAAGAAATACCCCTGGTGAATGTAGGTGAGTACTGCTTATTAATTATTATTATTATTGCTAATAACAATAATATCAGGAGGAGCAGTGGGTGGGGGTGCTAAGAAAGCAATCCCTTATTTTTGAAATATCACATTGGCAAACCTATGCCTTGAGTGTCTTAAGAAAGCCTGGGGCATGAAGTCAGACTAGTGGCAGCAACAATTCTGACAGTAAAATCCTTTTTAAATGATTGTTTGAAATAATAAAAAAGAAAATACAGTATTGATGCACAGGGGCAAATTTTGAAAGATAAGGCTGTGCAATTGTATGCATGCATTTGCAAAGGCATCCAAATATGATAGGCATGTGCATAACAGGTGGTTTGCACATGACCTTTTAGACACCTAGCTGACTATGTGCATGAACAAATACCAAAACTGGATGTGCACATTGAGTCTCTGTGTACATAATCTAAGCACGCATTAATGTATGCATGCCTTTGTGCAGCCCTGTCTTTACCAATGTCTCATTGGACTATCACAGGGGTGGCCAAACTGTGGCTCGTGAGACGCATGTGGCTCTTTTACAGTTAAAGTGTGGCTTCCTGAGCTCCCCAAACACCCCTATTCTCTGCCTCCCAGACTGGGGGGAGGGCGAGCTCATGGTTTCTGCCCTGTGGTGGGGTGAGGGGCTTCTGCCAGATATGACTGGTGCCTGCTAAGAGTGGGGAGGGGCACAATTTAAAGGCCCAAAAGTCACACACCCCTTTTTCCCTCAGCAGCCCCTCCCTTCAACTCTCAGGTGTTAGTTCTGCATGGAGAGGCAGCAGCAAACAGCTGGGAGCTGCAGGGAGGGGCCTCTGCTTTAGCTCCTCAGGGAGAGGCAGCAGCAAAAGCATGGGCTCTCCATGCAGTCCCCAGCTCTTTACCACTGCCTCTACCCAAAGTGCAGCTCCCAGCTTGCTGGCTCCAGCAGCTTCCATGCAGGGAGGGGCCCTGGCGGCACCATGTGACTAAGCAGGGCCAGCACGTCCTGGCAAAAACCTGGGAGGGCATGTGACCCCATATGTCCCCCTCCAACATTGCCTCTGGCTTCATCTTCGTGGGGAGGGAGGCCTCGGGGAGGGCTGAAGCCCCAAGCACGGCAGTCGCGCCCCGGCTCTTGAACTTCTGAAGATTGTCGTATGCGGCTCAGAGGGTCAGTATGTTTGGCCACCCCTGGACTGTTATAAGGAAGCAATAATTAAACTGTTCCATTAGGGGGAATGAATGCTTAGGGGCAACTAAAGTAAAAGGCAGTAATTGTATAGTCATTTGAACTTGTTAGTGAAGATTACTCTGTGCTGATAATGCTAGGAGAGGAGGAGAGAGCTAAGAGAACTAGAGTTTATCTGTATTCTGCAGAGTGCCTCCTACTAATAAAGTCACCTTCCTCAGAAACCTTTTGCCCAAGAGTGAACTCTCTTCTACATAGCCTGTTTAAAAGAATCTTATATTGCACCTGCATGAATAATAGTAAGTAATACTTGATTATAAAACTTTTCAAGATGAGGGACACAAAGGCGAAGGACAGAGAAGAGAAGCAATGAGTGGGAGGAAACAAAGTGAAGGGTAAGGAAGGGGAATGTTAGTTAAAAACTTAGGAGACAAGCAGATCTCCCTAACACATACCAAGGGGGCTGTGGAAATGCAAAAGCTGGGATTTTCAAAGCAGTTCAGGGGATTTTTTTTCACACATCTTCTATTTGTTCCAGAAGAAGATGGGTGGCTGAATCTCCTGTGCTGCTTTGAAAACCTTAAGCAAACGTATTTAAAGGAGTGATTTATTTTTTATAATTTCTGTCTTAAAATATAACATTAGAAACATCCTCCAAATATCAGCATATTAGACACCAGAAAATTGTAGAATGCTGCTAAGATCATAATAGTCAGAAATAATAATAATAAAAACCCTATGATTGTGCCCAGCTCCTTTCCATGGCAGGATAGGTTTCCCCAACATATCAGCTATTTAAATCATTATGTTTGGTTTTTTTTTTTTACTATCTGATACAGTGAATTAAATATTTCATCTGCTTCCAAAAGGCTGTCTAGCCCTACTAGTTTCCGTTTTGCTTTTGCTTTTATTCAGTCATTAAAAACTCAATTTATAAATTCCACAGAAGGACATGTATGGCTGGTCCAGAATGAAACTCCAACTCACTGACAAAATGACTCTTTCAGTTTGTACCTGTACAAAGAGTTAAAGGTACACAGCCGTTATCCTAGTTACACAGACATCGTTATGTTAGTGGAACCTACTCATTTAGCTCTGCTCATGGACCAGGTACAATCTGTATTCATTGACCATGTGGGCATCCTTTGCTAGTTGACTTTTTTCAGAATAGAATGCAGCCCCCATCATTAGTTTAAATAAGGAAGGAATAATGGAATGTGGATGGGAGGGCAGAGAAGGAGGGGACAGAACAACACTTGAGCAAGTGGAGAAGTAGTAATAATGAGTACATAATCTTGCAATCTCCTGGGCTATTAGTCAGAATTGTCAAAACTCTGCTATTGAGAATCTGGCCACAGTAGGGAAACAGGTGGGAGAAGAGGTGGAAACAAAAAAGAAAAGAAAACAAAAAGGAATAAGAGGCCTAAAAGTGGGAACAAATGTGAAGTGCCAAAGCCTAAAACTCACATACCTAAGATAAAATATTATCTTTCATTTCTTTTATCTGCAGTTAAAAAGACACGGTTTAAAATAGCTGAGTGGTTGCCTTTGTGCTAATATCATTTAACACTATGGCTTGAGTGGCAGGTCTGATTCATCAAGAAAGTGAGATCTATCCTGGTTCAGATGGCTCTTCTTCACCTGGAAGACAGCTAAATGACTGAAGATTAAGAATCTGCTCTTGAAAAAGAAGTCCAGTGTCAGACTACCCCCTGCTGGCCAAAAAAAAATAGAAATATACAGACGGGGATTTAGTTACTTTTTCCTATTTTCAACAATACCATCTGAACCCATTTATGATTTACAAGCCTAAGACATCTTTGCAAAAATTGCAAAGCATTTGTCACAATTAGATCCTTCATAGATGTTTACAAACCCATCCACAGTTACAGTTCAGTCCCAAGGTTATGATACCTATATATGTCAAAACTTAATGTGTCCTAATTTCTCTCAGCAAAAGTGCTGCAGTTTCTTTTCTTTATATATTTTCAGACTGAGCATGAGTCAGTGTGGCCAAGAAGTAGGGGGCTTAGTGCAATATGTGCATCTGGTTTATTAAACGTGCAGATTAATCAAGCAACATTAGGTTTGCAAAAGCCAACACTCTAAATCAGGATATTTTATAAGTAAAGGTTTCTGGTTCACCAGAAATGTTGCGAGTGATACAGCTGCTATCATATTGGGTAAAGGAATTGGAAGGAGAACTATTTTAGTGCAACTCACAGATACAAAATTAATGTTAATACATGCACATCAGCAGACCTGGAATCTGAACGAGAGATTTCCAGTTTCACACTGCACTACTGCTCAAGGTATAAATTCAACATGTGTTTCCTTATGTTATAAATAGAAAACAGAACTTAGGACACTTACAAAAGTGACATACATCTAAGGCATATCATTGGATGACCTGAACAAACCGAGTGTGTTAATTTACCTGTTTTGCTAGTAGCACGTGTGTAGCACCTCTAGACTGTCCCACGAGGGCAGAGTTAAGATTGTTTTTAGAATGTGCAATGTGATATTTTACCTATGTAAATTTATTGAAGAAACTGGATGAAATGTGAGGATATTTAAATAGTTATCTACCTTCCTATAACTGGTCATTTCATCCTTTTAAATACCTAGGTAGTTTTAACTGTAAGCTTCTCAGTGCAGGGACTGTCTTTTTGTTCTGGGTTTGTATAGTGACTAGTACAAAGGGGTCCTGGCCTACAATTGAGTTTCCTAGGCTTCCTTGCAATATCAATAATAATCACAATAACTGATATGTGTGTTTTAATTTTAATATTAAGTAACAAACCTAAAAGTAACCAAGTTTTTTCTCTATTTCCTTTTTAGGAGACATTTCAGTTCAGGTTAATAGGTTAATTTTTAATTCTCTGTCACTCAAAAATCATTCATTTTCTGCAAAGTTTGGAGGAGAATTCTCCCTTGCCTTCAATTTTCACCTCAAATGAAGTTTCCTGGCCATCATTATATGGGGACCTAAATATGGAACCTAACTGCAACTTTAACTATGCTTCCATTATAATACAGAAAGATTTCATTCCTCGAAACCAGACTGGAGTTTGCATAGTAATTTCTTAACAATAATTCCATGTAGTTTACTGTGCAATCATCAGGCATACTGTATGACGGTGCTATTGTGTATATACGACAACTAAACTGGGACCAATATGGTTACAACAACACTGGAAGATACTAAACTTTGCCATCTGAAATGGAAACTGTAACTAAAACCTATGCAGTCACCATATAAGTCACTTGAGTACCTTGAGCACAGGATAATTTTATTCTGTATCATAAGGCTGCGTCCACTGTAGTATACAACATTTTGGATTTCCGCAATGGAATCTGTTATGCCTTTGTAAGAGCTGCACAGTGTGTATGCTAACTACTTTCTGCAAAGCCTTTGACAAACATATGAAGTTTAATTCAATATCGCCAGCTTCTGTTTTAGCAATAAAATCATTCCAGCCTTATAAATCTTTCTGTTTATCTGTGCACTCACAGATAAAGCAGCATGATGGATATGTCACAATGTTATCTTTGTTGTTGCATATAGCATTTAATTTAATTTTACGTTATATGGCATTTATTTTATCTGTTATGATTAAACTAATTCTTCAAGAGACACATGAAAGGTGACTGAAGGTGACCCATGCAGTCTTGTAGAATGCGGATCTGCATAGGCAACCCCTTCTATCCAGCTAAGATTGGTAAAGCCACTGAATATGATTAGAGGGAAGGTCTAGACAGCATCTAGGCTATTTGGCACTAGGGAGGGTTTACCAAAAAAGAGGTAAAACTATAATTTTGAAAAATGAGGATTAAAGTTTCCATTATTCATGCTGTTTTCACTGTGTCTGCTGAGGTAACGACGTACGATTTTACTGAATGAAAATATGGGCCACGTACAAAGCTCATGTGGTGCAGATAGATCCCCACAGGGTCTGTAATGAATACAGGTTAGTGCCGAGCTGGTGTGTGGCTGGAAACCATTTTAGGTTTTGAGCCAGTGTAAGAAGAAGAGATTGTTCCTTGATGTACTGGGGAGAACAGATAGTATCTGCCATGGAACAAAACACACCCCAGAGATATAGCATGGCACCATGCTGTATCTTCCTGCTTACCGTGTTCTAGTGTACGGATTCAACATGTGAGCTCCCAGTTTGTGGTGCTGGTTGTTTATTTTCTCTGAGATTACTTTAGTTTTTACATATTTGGTAAATTGGTATTTTATAGGAGTTTTTTGGGGGGGAACTAGAAGTGGAGAGTGAGTCAGTCCAGTCAATAATAAATAATGCAGATAGGGCTGCATGAACCTTTAAAGGGGCAATGAAGATAAGGTCACCTGCCCCAAGGGGGCTTATGTTTAAATTAGAGATAACACAGCAAGTTGTGATGGCCTACAAAGATAGGGAAGAAGGAGAGTTTCAGTAATAAAAGATCCAGGTGACTTCATCTACATGTATCTTATTAGTTCCAGTGTTTACATGGTTGGACAGGTGCATCAGAAGTAGATGGAGCAGAACTCAGCAATGAAAACCTAGCCAAAAAGAAGAGAGTTTTGAAGAGGGATTTGAATGAGAAGAGAAAGGTCATTTGAGGCACAGATAAGAAAGATGTTAGCAGTTTTGTTGCACCTGTGCTATCAATAGTATATGTTCTAAGCAGACATGTTTTCAGCACTGGGTTAGATGACATGGTGGTTTACTCCAGCGTTTACACCAGTGCTGAGGAGTGGTTAGCATTTTTCCCAGTTTAAGTGCAACCACAGAGGGAAGCATGGGGTGAAACAAGGAATAGAGTCATAGATGCAAGGAGGAGACAAAAGGAGCAGCATGGCGAGAGAAAGAGGTGGAGCATAGGGCGCAACGAGAGACACTGAAGGAAAGACCTGAAACAAATAAAAAAGGCAACATTTTGAGTTTAGTCCCTTTTTACTGGACTAAAATATTATATAAATAAATAAAACTGCCCTGAGCTTTTGTGATTTGCTGGGCCACATTTTCAAAAGGCCTCTGGAAGGAGAATGGCTTACATGGTGATCAGGGGCGGTCCCGGATGACTGGAAAATGGCTAATGTAGTGCCCACCTTTAAAAAACAGTCAGAGGAGGATCCGGGGAACTACAGGCCAGTGAGCCTCACCTCAGTCCCTGTAAAAATCATGGAGCAGGTCCTCAAGGAATCAATTTTGAAGCACTTAGAGGAGAGGAAAGTGATCAGGAACAGTCAGCATGGATTCACCAAGGGTAAGTCATGCCTGACTAACCTAATTGCCTTCTGTGGCGAGATAACTGGCTCTGTGGATGAGGGGAAAGCAGTGGATGTGTTATTCCTTGACTTTAGCAAAGCTTTCGGTACAGTCTCCCACAGTATTCTTGCCAGCAAGTTAAAGAAGTATGGGCTGGATGAATGGACTATAACAGGGGTTGGCAACCTTTCAGAAGTGGTGTGCGAGTCTTCATTTATTCACTCTAATTTAAGGTAATACATATTAACGGTTTTAGAAGGTCTCTTTCTATAAGTCTATAATATGTAACTAAACTATTGTTGTATGTAAAGTAAATAAGGCTTTTAAAATGTTTAAGAAGCTTCATTTAAAATTAAATTAAAATACAGAGCCCCTCGGACTGGTGGACAGGACCCGGGCAGTGTGAGTGCCACTGAAAATCAGCTTGTGTGACACCTTTGGAACCCGGGCCATAGGGTGCCTACCCCTGGACTATGAGGTGGATAGAAAGCTGGCTAGATCATCGGGCTCAACGGGTAGTGATCAATGGTTCCATGTCTAGTTGGCAAGCGATATCAAATGGAGTGTCCCAAGGGTCGGTCCTGGGGCTGGTTTTGTTCAATATCTTCATTAATGATCTGGAGGATGGCATGGATTGCACCCACAGCAAGTTTGCAGACGACACTAAACTGGGAGGGGTGGTAGATATGCTGGAGGGTAGGGATAGGAAACAGAGGGACCTAGACAAATTAGAGGATTGGGTCAAAAGAAATCTGATGAGGTTCCATAAGGACAAGTGCAGAGTCCTGCACTTAGGACGGAAGAATCCCATGCACGGCTACAGACTAGGGACTGAGTGGCTAGGCAGCAGTTCTGCAGTTCTGCAGAAAAGGACCTAGGAGTTACAGTGGACAAGAATCTGGATATGTGCCCTTGTTGCCAAGAAGGCTAAACGGCATTTTGCGCTGTATAAGTAGGAGCATTGCCAGCAGATTGAGGGACGTGATCATTCCCCTCTATTCGGCATTGGTGAGGCCTCATCTGGAGTACTGTATCCAGTTTTGGGCCCCACACTACAAGAAGGATGTGGAAAAATTGGAAAGAGTCCAGCAGAGGAAACAAATGATTAGAGGTCTGGAACACATGACTTATGAGGAGAGGCTGAGGGAACTGGGATTATTTAGTCTGCAGAAGACAAGAATGAGGGGGGATTTGATAGCTGCTTTCAACTACCTGAAAGGAGGTTCCAAAGAGGATGGATCTAGACTGTTCTCAGTGGTAGCAGATGACAGAACAAGGAGTAATGGTCTCAAGTTGCAGTGGGGGAGGTTTAGATTGGATATTAGGAAAAACTTTTTCACTAGGAGGGTGGTGAAGCACTGAAATGGGTTACCTAGGGTGGTGGTGGAATCTCCTTCCTTAGAGGTTTTTAAGGTCAGGCTTGACAAAACCCTGGCTGGGATGATTTAGTTAGGGATTGGTCCTGCTTTGAGCAGGGGGCTTGACTAGATGACCTCCTGAGGTCCCTTCCAACCCTGATATTCTATGATTCTATGAGAGCAGTTACACATGCAACAGAGGTTCCCATTTTGTGTGGCTAAATCTAGGATTACATATTACCTGGAGGTGAGTCTGAGCCGCAGAGATCGGATATGGACTTTCAGTGGGGCAGAGATCTGGGGTTTTGCTTCAGGCCTACTTCTAGTTAAAGTATTAATATAGTTCAGAATTCCAGGCTGAAGTAAGGAGGAACGTTGTCCTAAAGAACCTTGCCATTCTCACTGATTCATATTTACCCTCTTTTAATGATGGTTAGCAATGCAGTCAAGTCTCTCATTAAGGTGCCCAGAATCAACCTTTTTGCCACTCTGTCTACTGCTTGATCTCACTCATATTCCAGGCACTGATAGAGAGACTATGATTTTCCAAAAGTCACGGATGGATGTCTTAACTAGGAGGCTTTTAAAACTTGTCCAACAAAATCTTACCACCAAGAATTTCCTATTGGTTTTGTTTTGTGATTAGGTGGGTTTTGCCGATTTAATTTTGATATTTAGTGCCTATGTTATTCCATTACTTTTCCCTGGGATGCACTTTCTGCTCCATTTCAATATGCCAAATGTGCGTAATAACAAGGACAAACATTGGGTGGCAATAAGTAGACAAAAGGGGAAGATGGTTGATGGGCAGCACGGTCCCAAGGAGAAGCAGCAGGTTTGTCAGTTGTCCACACCTGACCCATTCAGGCACTGTGTGTTTTCTGGAATAAGAGACACAGACACTGGGTTAAATTTTGGCTGCACCAAAGTCAATAGGAGTTTTGCCACTGACTTGAAGGGAGCTAGGATTTCACCCTTTGTGGTTTGCTGTAGAGTATATGGCTGCTCTGAATGCATACTGCACCTAGAAGGGTCTTGTTAAACCTTCTGAAACAGGTCCTAGCTATCTTGGAGCACTGGACAAGATTTGGTCCAAAATACTACTGTGGCTGCTTGAGGACGAAAGTCAATGCTCTGTACAAGAACAAAAGATGGTGGCGAATTAATGACTTAAAGAAATGCTACCTATTGCTATAATATAAATATCTAGTATCCTAGGAGTTCTATAACTTTTTCTCATTTTATTTAGTGCAAGAAGACATGACCAATTATACCAGTATTGGTAGTCGCAAGTGTCCCAAATCAGGAGCCAGGCCTCAAAAATTCATGACGTTTTAGAAAAATAATAAATTTGGGGTTCTTTTTGTGTAGCCTTCAGTTTTCCAGCCTAACTAATAACCATGAGGTCTACAAAATAATTTTTTTCTTTTTAAATGAAAGCTGAGATAGTCATGTCACAATATGACTCTAGGTACTTGGGCTCTGAGAAAAAACACTAATTTAATATTGCAACTGATGTCAGTATTTTGCACAGAGGCTGCCTAATTCACTTGACAAGCCTAGACTGACAGGTATACTCCATTTATTAAACAAGCAAACACTGCATGGAAAAGGACAAGTTTACCAGTCTAGGCTGTTTTGAGCTCTCGGCCAGTCTCTTCAAGCTGTTACTATTTTAAAATGTCCCCTTCTCCAAGCTAGTGCAGATTACTCTGCACTGTGTGGTTGGTGTTTAGAGAACACAGGAAAAAAGGGCCAGTGGCCTGTGTTGCCTTTGCCTGGTATTGATTCCTATTTCTTCTCTTTGTGTCTTCCAGAAAATAGCTGAGTCCCTGATATGGTCCAGCTTTTGTTTCTAATTTGTTATTTATTTTAAGAGGTCTTGCACCAGGCTGCATATTAATTTAAAATGTTAAGTATATTGTTAGGAGACTCTTTGTTTTGGTCTCTTATAATATGTGTGTCCGAATGTGTGCACATATGCATGAAGAAAAAGCTTTACTTGCATCTGCAAAGCAGCTCTACAAAGTATAGACTTGGCTATTGCAAGAGCCATAGCAAGCAAAGGAGGAACGGGGAAGACCTTGACCTCTAATAATCAGAAATAAACCTGTACAGACAGTGCAGTTTCTATTACAGCAGTTTTCATGGAAGCCCTGAAAGATCTTTTAGAGCGTCGGGTTAAGTGCAAGTGCAATCAGTGCTAATGAGGATGTGACTGGCTGGCATCTTTTCACAGGCTTTCAGCACTTTTGGATTTGGGGTTGGTTGGCTTTTCTATTGTTATTTGTTTATTTATTGAGAGAGTTTTTAGTGGGAGGCTGGATAAGTGCATTTTAAAAGGAACTCACGGAGATTGCATAACCCAGGGAATTGGAAGTAAAATATAGAATTTTTCACCTCTAGGTCACTGGCTCAGATACAATCCAGATGTCTTTTCAGTGGTCACTGTGAAATTAGTTGGTGATCTCAATCCAAGCCAAGTGAAATTAGTTGGTGTTCCAAGTGCAATCCCTGCTGGGCAGATATTCATTGTGGTGCTCTTGTTGGAAATCTTGTCAGATGCATCAAAGTCTGAATAAAGTCTAAATAAGATGGCATGAAGCTGCGGATGAAGGGTGGGGTGCAGGAGGATGCTTCAGGCTGGGACTGAGGGATTTGGAGGATGGGAGGGGGATCAGGGTTGGAGCAGGGGGTTGAGGAATGGGAGGAGGTCAGGGGTGCAGGCTCCGGGCAGCGCTTACCTCAAGCAGCTCCCAGAAGCAGCAGCATGTCCCCACTCTGGCTCCTACACAGAGGCATGGCGCCGGCCAGGCGGCTCTGCGTGCTGCCCCATCCGCAGGTGCCGCCCCTGCAGCTTCCATTGGCCATGGTTCCTGGCCAATGGGAGCTGCAGAACCGGCACTTGGGGCGGGGGGCAGCGTACAGAGCCCCCTGGCTTCCCCTATGGGTAGGAGCCAGAGGGAGGACATGCCACTGCTTCTAGGAGCCATGCAGATCCATGGCACGTGTGGAGCAGGGAAAGCACCCAACTGTGCTCCCTGGCAGAAGCTCAAGGGTTGGATTAAGAGGTCTGATGGGCCATGTGCAGCCCACGGGCCGTAGTTTGCCCACCCCTGGTATAACATGATCCAATGGCTGGAAATTAAGCTAGATAAACTCAGACCGGAAATAAGGCACTAATTTTTGAAAATGAGCATAATCAAGCATAATTGGAAAAATTTTGGATTGTGTTGGATTCTGCATCACTGGAAATTTTTAAATCAGGATCGCATTTTTTTAAAGCTCTAGTTTGAATGTGGAAGTCCTATGGCCTGTGTTATATGAGAGTGGGATCAGACTAGATCATCACAATGAACACTTCTGGCCTTGGAATCTATGAATTTAGACTCCCAGGGCTTGATTTTCCTTACACGTGTGTAGTCATTTAACTGTGCAAAGCACTGTCAAATCAAAATGGTCATGCTTCCCACTGTATTATCACAGGTGTGAGTACCTAAACAGGGTGCTCGGAAGTGGAGAATCAGGCATCTTGAGATTTACCTTGACTCTTCTGACTGACTTCTCAATTACACTGAGGCTCCTTATGCTACTCTGGCAGCATTAAGGGCCTCAAAGTGGTCATAAAATGTAATGCTACTTCAATGCTCATTTATGCTGTCGGATGGGTGCAAAGGGACCTTAGTGAAATATGAGAGTTAGGCCCTTAGCATCACATCCACTTACTAACATGTAATGTACACCCTCCACCTGTATTATCCTCTTAATTTGGCTGTCTGAAACTAGGGGAGACTGGATTAGTGTGATTCACACATAAAGAGGCTAGAAAAGAGGGTATCAAGAAAAGTTACTAGTAGGAGAGTATAGGAAAGTAGGTGAAGTAGGCCACTCTCTACTTTAACAGAGGGTTTATCTATATGACGGGATTAAATTGGATTAAGTTGAGTGAATCCAGTTTGAAAAGATTTGCATATACAGGAAGCAATTTAGTATAGTGCACTAACTCCACATATATCACGAACTCTGGAGTCCTCTTTCACAGTGAACTAACTTCGCTGTGAATTGAGTTAGTTCGGTCTGTTGTTCATGTGTATGCAAAGCTGCTACACGCTATTTTTGAAAATCCTCCAACAGCTATTCCACACCGCTTTGTGGGTGACTGTTACGGATCTGCCTGTTTATCTTCCTCTGCTCTGATATCAAGCTGACCAGATGTCCCCTCCCCCTATTTTTTTTTTTAAAGCTGGTGAGGGGCAAGATTTTGTCTGTTTGCTCCTGGATTGGAGTATATCAGGGTTGCTGCAATATTATTCATGAAGCCCTATAACATGCCACAAGCAGCCACTTGCAGCAGTGCTGAGTCCCTGGATCGCATTGCCATCTGGAAGTAAACGTTGGTGCAGGAAGCTCTTATGGCCAGCCACTGGACTAAAGATTTGTTTGTGGACATTGCTAAGTAGATTTGGTTGCTGACTCCCAGCTCCAACCCTCCGCAATGCCTTCTGACTGTGACTCCGGTAAAACTTTCAGCTTAGGCTTTGGCTTCTGGCATCCAGCTACAACCCTTGACTTCACTCCTTGACAGGCCCCATCTGGATTCAGCTCTAACTGCTAGGCTGACTCTTGCTCCAACCACTAGGTCAGACCACCCGTGACTCAGTGGTTGACAGTTTGAGCAGCCCACTGTGAATGAATGAGTCATGGATGGTTTTGCCTAGTGGATGGAGCAGGAGTCTGGACTACCAGTTTGAAGAGAATCCAGAAGAGAAGTGAAGGTTCAGAGATGGGTGTCAGAAACCAAAGCATAAGATGAAGGGTTAATCAGAATCACAGTTAGAAAATAGAGATGAGGCTCTGAGCTGGGACTCAGAAGTCAGGAAGAAGCAAGGGTGAGAGCAGGAGTGGGTACAGGTTGGGACAGGAACAAGGCTAGAGACAGCAGAGGCAAGGACAAGATCGAGCACAGTTGCAGGCTAGGAATTCATTGAGCAGCCACTGGATTGCTGCTGCTGCGCTTAAGTATCAGCTTGCTGACTCCTTCAACCAATCAAGTGGCACAGTTTCTATCAGGGTCAGCTGCACTCACTAGTTACCAGGTGGCAGGCTCTGCTGCAGGCTAGGCTCCTGAAAGAATCCTACCAAAAGTGGAAACGTGGACAAATTGTAAGGAGGAGTACAGAAGAACAGCACAAGCATGCAGGGACAAAATGAGCTACACCTAAGAAGGGATATAAAATGCAACAAGAAGAGGTTTTTTAATATATTAGGAGCAATAGAAAGACAAAGGAAAGTGTAGGTCCTCTATTTAGCAGGGAAGGTGAAATAATAACAGATGACATCAAGAATGCTGAGGTGTTTAATGTCCATTTTGCTTTGGTCTTCACTAAAAAGAGGTTAATAGTGACCAGATACCCAACACAATTAATATTAACAATGGGAAAGGAAAACAAGCCAAATTAAGGAAAGAACAGGTTAAATAAATATTTAGATAAGTTAGATGTATTCAGATCAACAGGGCTAGATGGAATTCCTCCTAGGGTACTTAAGGAACTCACTAAATCAATCGTAATTATCTTCAAGAATTCATGAAGGATGAGTGAGGTCCTACAGGACTGGAGAAGAGCAAACACAATACCTATTTTCAAAAAGGAGAACAGGACCAGGAAATTAGAGACAAGTCAGCCTAACTTCAATATCTGGAAAGATACTGGAACAAATTATTAAACAATCAATTTGCAAGCACCTAGAGGATAATAGGGTTATAAAGAATAGCCTATATGGATTTATCAAGAACAAACCCTGCCAAACTAGCCTTTTTCCTTCTTTGACAGCGTTACTGGTCTAGTGGATGGAGGAAAATGGTAGAAGTGATGGATCTTGATTCTAGTAAGTCTTTTGACATAGGCCAACAAGACATTCTCATAAGCAAACTAGGGAAATTTGGTCTAAATGAAATTACTTACAAGGTGGGTGCACAACTGGTTGAATGACCGTACTCAACAAGTAGTTATCAATGGTTTACTATCAAACTGGAAGAGCACATCTACTGTGGGCCAGCGGGGGTCTGTCCTGGGTCTGGTACTAGTAAATGTTTTCATTAATGACTTGGATAATGGAGTGGAGAATGTGCTTATAAAATTTGCAGATGACACCAACCTGAGAGTGATTGGAAGAACTTTGGGGGATTAAAATTCAATATGGCTGGACAAATTGAAGAACTAGTCTGAAATCAACGAGACAAAATTCAATAAATACAAATGCAAAGTACTGTACTTAAGAAGGAAAAACCAAATCCACAAATATAAAATGGGGAATAACTAGCTAGGCAGTAGTGCTACAGAAAATTATTTGGGCTTATAGTGGATCACAGACTGAATAAAAGTCAACAATGTGATAGAACTGCAAAAAAGACCAATATTTTGGGGTATATTTACAAGAGAGTGTCATATGTAAGACATGGGAGGTAACTCAGCACTGGTGAAGCCTGAGCTAGAGTATTATTTCTTGGCCTCACTTTAGGAAAGATGCAGACAGGAGAGTAACAAAAATGATACAAGATTCAGAAAACCTGACCTATTAGCACAGGTTAAACAAACAGGAGATGTTTAGTCTTGAGAAAAGAAGACTGAGGAGGGACCTGATAACATTCTTCAAACAGGTTAAGGGATGTTATAAAGAGGACAGTAATCAATTGTTCTCTACATCCACAGAAGGTAGGACAAGAAGTATTGGGATTAATCTGCAGCAAGGGAAATTTAATTTAGATATTAAGAAAAACTTTCAAACTACAAGGGTATTTAAGCTTTGTAACAGGCTTCCAAGAGAGGCTGTGGAATCCCCATCCTTGGAGGTTTTTAAGAGCAGGTGGACAACCATCTGTCAGGGATGGTCTAGGTTTCTTGCCCTACCTCAGCGCAGGAGGTTGGACTTGATGATCTCCTGTCCACCCTACATTTCTATGATACTACATAAGTATCTGTCTTTACAATTTTTTATTATTATTATCATCATGCTCTACTGCCATGCTAGCTTTTCTTCCAGGTGCCAGAGCCATTTTAGGCAGATGTGAGCTGGGAGCCTTTCTGAGTCGAGGCCCACACTGTCCGTTCAGCCCTCCCATACATTTCCAAAATGGCAACTGCTCTGGTCAGGCGACCGGCCTCTGTCTCATGATAAAACCGCTTCTATTGACTGTTTCTAGGCCCATGGCATGGAGGGTACATGCCCATCCACTTATTTTTTCCCCCTCTCCTCATCTGCTCCTACCATATTCACCAGCTCAAAATGGCAGCCAGCAGCATCCACAGCCTCTACTCCACCCCACCTCCTGCAGCAGGTTCCAATAATGAAAACATTCATTTGTGTGAAATGCAAAAGCTTATCGAGATAGTGGTTACAGGGAAAGAAATCTGGTTAGTATTCTCAGTTTACACGATGTAGTCGTGAAGACTGCATGCCCATAAAGGGACAAAGATTAAAGCTCCACTCTGAGATATAAATGCCCTGTAACATGAATTCTTACAGGAGAAGAGCTTTACCATAGCGATAGTAAAGCTCTTAATGTCCTTTGACAGGCTTGCACAGAGAAAAACTGGAACAGTGCATGCT
Organism: Mauremys mutica; assembly: GCF_020497125.1. Classification (NCBI taxonomy): domain Eukaryota; kingdom Metazoa; phylum Chordata; order Testudines; family Geoemydidae; genus Mauremys; species Mauremys mutica. Next base: position 75,787,701 of record NC_059074.1, read on the forward strand.
TCACACAGTCATTGCACTTTCACCATGTCTGCAGGGAAGATAAAGCAGAATCTCAGGCTAAGAAATGCTCTATTTTTGTCCAGACATTCTGAGGGATAGCTGCATGGTCATTCCCTCCCCCACACCTCATCCTGGTATAGTTCACTACTTCCTTCCACTCCTGTAGCATGTCTGGGGGTGGGGACCATCTTAGTGCATAACTTTACAGCATATCTCACTGGTCTGCTTTTCTGAATAAGGCCAGTCTCTGCTTCCTCATCACCCACCTCAGTGAATCATCATCAAGAGTCAGGACAGCCTAACGGGGATGTAGAAGGGATTTCTATCCAGCTTGCACCAGATCTCACCTGCCGACCCCGCCAACACCTTATAAGCACTTCCAAGGCACAGCAAAACTAAAAGCCAGATTGGGAACATAATTCCCAATCCCACACCCACACCTATAGAGACTTCAAGGCACAACAGCAAAGCCAAAGACTGCACAGACGAAAATCCCAATGCAGCTTTCCTCTCTGCTCACACCACTTATCATCTCGTAAGTCCCCCCACCCCCAAGACTGGGAAGAATCTCAGGAGGGGGAGCCAGAAATGCACATAAAAATGCTAGCATTGCTTCTCTGGAATATGAACCATCACCACCTGTGGGTTTTTTTGTACTCCCACAGCTCACAGCACCTGCACTAGCCAGGCCCTCAAGGACAGGACTTTTATCAATGGCCTAGCAGCCAGCTAACTTGAGGAGGAGAAAAAGCAAAACTTGTGATGAAACATTCATTGACCTCATTTCAGAGTCTTCAAAAAACCCGGAAGTAGTGGAAAGGCAAAGGCCGTACATGCGGACAGAGAGAGAAACAGACAGAGCTCTCCAGAGAGCTCCTGCAGTGATCAAGGACGGTATTGCCATGGCAAAAAGGTAGTATTGAAAAAGACAGGGAGGTGCAGAGGCAACTGCTTGAGGCAATACAGAGCCAGAATGCCCTGTTGCCGCATATGTTGCTGCTAGGGCAGCAGGCCATGCAGTACTGTGAACCAACAACCAGACATGCCAGGCAGCCCCTGGACAATACAGACTACTAGGACCAGCAGCCACCCTTACTCACTGTACCTCCACAGCACTGCTCTGAGAAGCCACTCCCTCCACAGACACAAGCCTGAGAGCCATGCTCTTTTGAGCCCCCTAGTGCCCCAGTAACGTATAGCCTCAATGCGCAACAGAAGCTCCACCGACAAGCAGCAGCACAGGTAAAATGTACACTTGCCTGTAGCTCCCCCACTTTGTGCTGTGCCCTGCATCACATTGTTGCACTTGGGTGTGGTTTTTTTCCACTACTTTTTTTATTAAAAGTTTCTCTGTAGTTGTTAGATAATGGATTGCTGTTCAATATATTGTGTGGAAATAAAACCCCATTGTTTCATTACCATTTCATGGAAAGTTTTATTTTTGTTTATTATATAATAGATTGTTGTGTAAGAATAAAAACGGTGAAAGCTTCAATCAGAAGGAGTTGGCAATGCATTGTTATCAGGAGTGGGTGGGTGAGGTTCTGTGGCCTGCAATGGGCAGGAGGTCAGACTAGATGATCCCTCCTGACCTTAAAGTCTATGAATCCATGAGAAAATCACTAAGTTTGAAACAATTCATAAGATTTTACAAAAGTATCTAGGCAAAGACACAAGGTAATATAAGAATTGCCAGAATGTTGCACTTCCCACCACCCATAAACAACACTGAACAGCTCACAATCCCATCCTCTCTCCCCTTCCCCCCTCCCATATGCACCTATCCTCTATGGGTTAACAGCTGGATGTATAGCTGCAGAGTTTCAGGCTTGAAAGTCAAAATAAGAGCAATAACATCCCTGATAATATTGCCCAGCTGTTTCCATTTTCTGTTGGAAGCCTTGCTGGCTGTACAAGCCACTGAGCAAGTCTCTGCACCTCAGCCTTCCACCCATCGCTAAGACTTTCTCCCTACTCTCACAAATGTGAGAGAGCTGTGTTAAGTGGTGGAACCTGAAGACATCCTGGTGGATTGGCAATCAGTTGGCAGGATGGCCAGCAGCGAGGTGCAGTGGGCAGGCGGCAGGGCAGCCGGCAGCAAGGCAAGGCGATTGGCCAGCAGGGTGGCCAGCTGAGAGGCACTGAGCACCAATGGGCCAGCAGGGTGGTCATGGAAAGGAGCAGTGAGCGAGTGCCCAGACAGTGGAGCAAGTAGGGTGTCTTCTTACCCCTCCCTCCACCCAGGGTAGGAGCTGAACTCTGCAGATGCACCTCTGAACTCTGGGCCCGCACTGACCAAGAACAGCAACTGTGAGTTGGGTGCAGAAAAGGGATGGGCACATTAAAGGGACTTTTGGTTGCTGGACTTAAGAACTTGAAGCAAAAGGTCACTACCCAATGTACTCGGGCTTTTGCTCATGGTCTTATGTTTATGAATCCTGCTTGCGGCATTTTCCCAAATTAATGATGGGTTACTTCCCTTCTTTTATTAAAAGTTTCTTTTCTACACTCTATGCTTGCAAGAGGGGAAGTATTGCCTCTCAGAGGCAACCGGTGGTGGTGTGTAAATGTCCTAGGTTACTGGGTGGGGGCTTGAGCTGGTTTGGTGATGTATTGTTGAAGAGGAACCCCTAGATACCGAATCCTGTCCTTTTTGCTGCCAATTCCAATGGGCAGAAGGGTTACACAAATATTGTGCAAAATACAGTATGCTGCTATAATCTTTTACATGGATTTTTCCTGCTGCTTCCTGCCTATTCCACAGACAGTGCCACCTTCTTTTCAAACAGCCAAATGTACACGCCACCGTCACTCTGCAGCTACTGAGCTGATAGTTAAACAGCTCCTCCCTTCTCTCCAAGTGGCCTGTGAAGGGTTTTGTTAACCAGGAAAGCAGAGAATAAACTGGGTCTCTCCCAGGATTACTGGAGCAATGTGTCCACAGCATTAATGTCCATAGTGTTTCTGGGGGCAAACAGTCCTTTTTCCATTAAGGTAAACAGAGCTGAGTTCCAAAAGATCCTAGCATCGTGGGCCCTTCCAGATCACCCTGCATTTGTGTCCATAAACCTGCCCCAGTCATCAACCAGCCCTTGAGGCACCACAAAGAAATAGCCCTCTCTGCTTATAAATTCTGAGCCCTGATTGGTGGGCGGGGCAAATAATAGCATCCATGCCTCAATACAGCTTGGGAACCTCATGCATGCAAAGCCATCAATATTCTCCTGAGCATTACTTAGCTTTATAACCCACTGCAATAGTACCTTTTCCATGGCATCACACACCTGAATGATCAATCTCCCCACGCCAAACTGGTTCAGTATGGAGCTGTAGCATTCAGGGTTGGCCAGCTTCAAGATGGCAATGGTGAGCATGGGACACAGCATGTTTGTGTGCTGCTGCTGCAGCTTCAGAGTTAGTTCAGCACATGTTTCTAAAAGGGTTGCCTTCCCCATCCCAAAATTCTCTTGACACTGCTAGTCATTCCAGGTCTGCACAACAATTGTTTCCCACCACTCTACACTGGTTTCCTGAGCTCAGAAATGGCACTGCACAGTGTGAAAATGATCCTGAATGATCAATTGCTCAGGGTCTCCCTCTTCTTCCTCGTCGTGCTTCTGCCTTTGAAGGCCATCCCACTGCTGCTGCCACATTATCTCCTCAGTGGTGTGGTGGGCAGAGTTCAAACTTGAATTCATCCTGCTTTGAATGCAAAATATAGACCAAGCAGCCTCTGCATATGCACAGTTGCCAGCATAGCAGCGCAGAGCATTGGTGGGGCATTACTGACCAACAGCAATTCAAAAATGAAACTAACCCATCAAGAAAGAATGTATGGGGCAGAGCCACTGGAAACATGGGATTTTTCTTCATTTGTACCCACCTGGCTTCTGCTACGCATATCACAGTGTACAGTGAGAAAAATCCCAGAGTGCACACTGCTCGGCAGAGAACTAAAGGCCACGCATTTAGTAGACAGGAAGCCACCGCCATGTGTACATCATGCTCATTGAAAGAGGGAGCACCATCCCACGTGCATGCTATTACTGCAGCTTTAATATTGATCATTACCTCAAAGAGATGAGAATTAATACCCCCTATGTAGACAAGCACTTACTCCTTTTTCCTAGGCATGTAAGGTACACCAATTTAGACTCCCTTACATGTTGGGGAGTGGGTGTCAGCAGGGAGTTTAAATTAAACCAGCTTCCACATCACCTCTGAAACTGACCCACTGTCTTTGTTTTCAAATCTAGAGTTTCTAAACTGTCAGTCCAATTCATCCCTACATCTAGGCTAAAATTATTCTCCTTCACTGAAATCAGTTACCTCATTACACTTCAAAGGGATTTTTGAAAGTATATGAATGTAATGTTTCTTAAATTTAACAATCACCTTTGAGGAGGAAAACTGTATATTCTGTTTTAACTGAGCAGAAGGGCCCCAGGCACCTTGGTTTAAGAAGTGGTGTGACAAGAAATGAACATTGAAATGTTCCTTGACGTATGCACAAGTGACACCTCAAATTAGTAGTAGAGCTTCATAAAATTAGCAGAATCCTCATCCACAGCTGTAGACCCTACGCTTGACAGTTCTAGAGTTGAACTCTGTCATGCTAGATAACACAGTACAATGCCAGTACTATTCCTGTATTTTATTTTCAATCAGGAGAGAGAAAATCTCTTATTTCTCACTGCTTCCTTTTCATCAAAAGAGATTTTACTTCCTCATGGTTATATCTTATGTTTAAAATTTTGCCACGATTATGCTTAAAAAACCCAACACATGGGTACACAGGAGGAAAAATGGAGAGAGACAGAACAAAAGTGATGTGCTGGACTCAGCTTTCAAACATGGATGTCTGAATAAGACATCCATATTCAGAGTCTGAAGCTAGATTCTGCCTTGGGGTACACAAATGTAGTTTCCACTGACATCAATGGGAACTATGCTTGTGCATATCTGGTGAGAATTTGGCCACAAAGTACTTAAATCTATATTTACCTGTGTAAAATTTTGCTCCAGAGTACTGATCTAAGTACCCAAATGTAGGATTTGTGAGCCCTGTTAAAGTACTCATGTTTACTACAGGGTGCTCCCTTTTCTAAAAAGATTTAGTAAAATCTTCGTTTTTTCACACACTTTACCTAAAGTATTTTTCAAAAGCTATATTTACAAGGGTGTCTTCTCTATTCTCATTCTTTTTGATCCATTCACCTCCTTTGATGCAGGTGATCAATCCCTGCTTCTCTTTTCCCAAGACTTCAGAGACTCTCTGCTCTCCTGTCACTCCAATCATCACACTGTATGCTTGGTGGCTCAATCTCCTCCCTCCTCTCTAGCCATATTCCCCAGGTCTTTGTCCTCTGCTTTTTCCTGTTTCCCTCTAGATGCTATCCTTAGGTGACTCATCTATTCATATCACTAGTCAGCTAACTCATAACCCTGCTCTCTGACCTCATCCCTTCAGTTATGTCTCTGGGATGTAGCTATGTTACAGCTTAGAAACGTAAAGGTGCAGTACATAGAAAACTAAGTAGCTTGGCTGTATGGAGAGGCAGCTGCCATTTTGGAAAGCAGGATTGGTTCAACATGCTACAGAAGAGACTTGTGATCTGTCACCGAGGACTTTTCTTTGTTTTCTTGATTTGTTGCTTCCCTTAATCTGAAATAAAAATAATTCAAACCGAAAGTATATGATTGTTCTTTCTGTTTAAAAAATATAATAGTTTCCTATAGTTCACTGTTTAATACCCTCCTAGATGTCCCATCTCCAGTTCAAACTCAATATGGCAAAAAGTGAATTCCTTATCTTTCCTTACCTAAAGAGCTTACTGTCTAGTCTTACATCCTAAAACTCCCCCCTCCCCCTCACCCCATGTACAAAGCTGTCACCGAACACTAAGACAGTTCTTCATGTTCAAAATCTACTGTTTTCTCTCCAAAAGGTTCATCCATGCATTGGTCGTCTCCCATATTGTTTAGTGCAACTTCCTCTCTGGCCTTCCAGTCTGTTTCAAAGAGTGTATCAAACTTCAGATTCTCTCTTAGCCTAAGACATTGGTATTTATATTGCAGGTGTTTAAATTCAGAAATATACTGACATCTCTGTTGTAGTGATACATGAATCCCAAAGACTCAGCAGTTTAACTTTTGGGTGCTTGTCACAGGCTGCACTCACCACTGGGGGCACCTCCCACTGATTAGCTCTGACCATGCATTGCGCCCTCACCGGTGGTGTTCCTCCCCTTGTCCTTCTGTCCTGTGGACCCCTCTCACTCCAGGAACTGCAGCCTTCTCCCTCCAGCCAGGTCACCATATGCGTTCCCACCTTCCAGGGTTTCAAAGTCCTTCTTGACAAATGGGCTCAGGCAGTCTTCCTGCTCCATTGCCCTGCTGGTGCCACTTTATCAGTGACTGGTAGGGGGACCTGGACCCAGAGTCTACTCCGGGTCCCCGCTCAGGGGCACTCTCATCGGCAGCCCAGGTTTGACCTACCCCATACCTCATTGCTCTTTCCCCTGAGCCTTGTCTACCTCTCTGGGTCTCCCACTTCTCTGGGCTTGCCAAGCCACATTCCCTCCTCCCAGAGAATAACTGTAGGCTATTTGCCACTAGCCACAGATACACCTCCCTTTTCCCAGGGAGTGATTGAAGACTCCTTCCCTCCAGCCCCCTTCTGTTGCCACCTTCCTGGCTTATGTAGGCTCCCTCCTCTTCCTGCCCAGCTGAGACTGTTCTACTTAAATCCCTGCTCCCTGTCTCCTTCTCCAAGTGCAGCCTGGGCAGTTAATTGGCCCACTTTCCCATCTTAACCCTTCTGGCCCTGTGTGGGGTGAACACCCATCACAGTATTGAAACTTTTTCACCTGGTTTTCAAAAGTTGCTGAGCAACTCTTTCTGACTTTAGAGTTGTGGATGCTCTGCAACTTTGACCAAAAAATCAGATCAATAGATTCTACAAATTTCAGCAAGAAATATCAAACAGACAAGATCTCTTGTGAAATTTTCAATACTTTTCTCTTCCACCTGGGCTAGAAACACTAGAAAGAGCAGCCTTTCTCCCCGTATTCTGGAATTTGTGGCTCTAGTAAGAATCAAAATGTGTAGATGGGGGAGTCAAAAATGAAAAATAGATGCATTTTTTAACATTAACCAAACTTAGTCAAACCTCAAAAAAAAATCTGTTTGGGATAGTTTTGAATGAAAGTTCAAGATGGTTTCTATTTTAGCCAAAGTGCTTTGTTCATCCCTATGCAGCTGAGGGAATTCAAAAGTACATAACATGCGGTTGGTGCTATAAAATAATAATAATTTATAATTATTGCATATTACTCAGTATAAGGTTAGTTGTCACTTACTTGTCCAAAGCAGAGTCCAGTTCCTCCTCTGGGGAAAAGGGTAATTCCACTTAATTTTGGCCAAGATTTGTCTGTGTGTGAGATCAGTTCCCACAAGAACGGTCGAGAAAACAACCTGCTAGGCTGGAAAATAAATGCTTGCTCCCAAGCCCACTGAAGTCAATGGGTTTGTCTCCATTAATATCAATAGACTATGGATCAGGCCCTAACTGAGGTGTCCGCTTTAAGATGTTTCATGCCTAATGAAACATAGGCATGCCATGTGGCTCTGATGGCAGACTTTGGTCCTAAATCATCCTGTCACATCAGCTACGCAGAGAAGTGCAATAATTCAAGTGGGTTATGACAGTCTGTTCAAGTGTGAGATAACTCCTTTCAAAGGAAAAGAAAGCTAGTAACCGGCAGTGTCAAAAAATCAGGTGATGAAAGAGAATGATCATGGAAGGTTTTTCACTTAGTTATACAGCAACAAACTCTCCCAACAACCGAAGAGGACACCAGTATTCTAAGTGCTTCTTTTCCTACAAGATAAGTTGTCTCATGTTGTAGAATCTTATTATTTAAAATCATTGACTGAGGAAGTGCAGATACCATAGCAATTAGTGCACTATAAATATATAGATAGGTCAATAGATGCCTTACCTACATCACAGTATTGGGTTAGAAGTATATTTAAAACACTGAGATCCCCTTATGAAAAGCACTACAGACATACAAAGTATTTTTCAATATTGGGGTTGCCTTTATTTCACTGAATGCCACTAGTACCACAGTGGGTGAGGTTGTAAAACACTTTCAGTTTCAACTCTTTATTTTGATATGCTTACAACTGTTTTTGGTCTCTTCCTAAAAGAAGATGAGATAAAAAAAATCCAGACATTCCATTACAGTGATAACTAATTGTAAGTGGGCAAAATTAATTTAATTTTCTTTTTGCCTGCTCAGAAAAGTAATTTTTTCCATATAATATGACTGCCTGTATTACAATATCTGATATATGTTTACAAGGGTTCTCCAGCCTGTGTCTTTTTGGAAGCAAAGTGCTGCTGCTTACTGTCTGACCAAATCCTAAAACTACTTAGCTGTACTTTCTGGTATTTGGCACAAAAGCGCTTATAAATATAATATATATGTACCGCAAATAATTGCAACCTTTCAAATACTTACTAATGTTCACAGAGCACCCTTTTATTAAAGAGACCATCCATGGATAAAGCCTGCTTCTTTGTCCCAGGAAATTCTGTAACAACAGGATAGCACAGCTGCAGTCTCAGCTTCGTATACTGCATAACATTGTAACAGTCTCAGTCTTGAAAGATTTATACAGTGATCAGCTGCTTCAGCATCCTGAATCACTCTGGAGACAGTTTGTAAAGAAGAGGCCTTAGGGAACAGAAAATGTGAGCAGGAAGTGGATTCACTCACACACTCACACAAAATAGGAATTGATACAAGAGGGGAAAGGCGAACCATAGCCACTGGGAGCTGCGGGCGGCCATGCAAATGTAAACAAACTGTCTGGTGGCCTGCCAGTGGATTATCTTCACGGGCCGCAGGTTACCCACCACTGCATTAGACTGTCCAAACCAGAATGGACTTTCCTGTAATTTCTTTACTGAACATAACCTAGCCCTCCTTAGTAAGTAAGATTATATTACAGTGGTTCTCAAACTTTTGTACTGGTGACCCCTTTCACACAGCAAGCCTCTGAATGCGACCCCCCTTATACATGAAAAAAATTTTTTACATTTAACACTATTATAAATTCTGGAGGCGAAGTGGAGTTTGGGGGCGGAAGCTGACAGCTTGTGACTTTTCCCCTCTCACCTAATAACCTTGCAACCCGCTGAGGGGTCACGACCCCAGTTTGAGAACCCCTGGTATAATAGGCCAAATCCTGCCTCCTCTTTCACAGCTGTGTAATTTCCCCAAACATATTAGAACCAGGGTAGTTCTGCTGTGTGAATTAGAGGGCAGGTTGTGTGGCCGTGGCAGAAAGTCACATCTCTTATGCTGCAGGGGAATGAGGTCTGCAGGGCCACCCCCACACAACCTGCTGAAGTAGAATTTGGGAGAGGGGTAGTGGTTGACCAGGAGATCAGTGGGAGCTGTGGTTCCACCTGTCATTGACTGGTTACAGAGAAACTAATACAACCCTGGCCCAGCTCCAGTGCTACGCTTCTCTGGAGTGAAAGCTATATCCCTGCCACACTGAAACTTTCCACCCCCAGCCATACTGCCTGTAGGCCTGTAATTTAAAACAATTGTAAGAATGTTTAGAGAATGGTGGGGGGTCTATATTTTCCTCACTTTTCTCATACTCAAAAACAACTGAGCCATTTTTACTCAAGACTTCCAAAATATCTACTTTGTGCAGAGACCAGGTCTGGATAATTTTAGTCCAATAGGCAGGAGATTTGGACAGTTATGAGTGACTCAAAATAGGAGTTTGGAATGGAAATGGATCTGCAACCTTAATCATGTAAGTTGCTACCATTCTAGCTATAATCAAAAGCCTCGATTAACCCCATGAGACAGACACACATATATATATCTAGGGAAGTTAAAGTGAAGTTCTGCTGTGAAAAGTTATTCTAAAACTGGCATTCTGGTGTCTTATATTTATTCTCTCTCCTTTTCTGTATTTCAGGTGTTCAGTTTACAAGTAAAAGGAAGTTTTTCTAACTGCCAGTCCTGAGAATTCAGCCTGGAATCTGAGATTCGCACTAGGTTCTTTCCTTCTCATGCATCATCATTTGTAATAAAGATTTGCCAGTCAATTTAGGCCTTCTAATACATTTTTACAACTCCACTAGCTTCTGATGTAACTGACTGGAATTTAGCAAATCATAATGTTGATAGTACATGAAAAGGGATAGAATCAATCTTCTTCTCTTTTAGTTGTGCTGGTTTTGCACTGCCAACAGAATCAAAAAGCAGCTAAAAACTTACTATCATCATTAAAGTCAACATATTATTCTGAATACACATAGGGTGAAGAAATGGTTGAGCAAAAAGATACCATTTTTTCCAGTCACTTTTCCAGACTAGAATTATTTAAGGAAAAGTGTGTGTGAACTATTTGAGTTGGGAATGCAGCACTAAATCCATCTCTTCAGTTCTCCTAGGCATATCTTTGAATGTTGTCAAGGTTCTCACAGTAACTCTAACCCTCAGTCCATACATCACTGGGTATATTCCCCTATTAGAAGAATTCAGCATGCACATCAAAAAGCTAAGTTTAAATTAAAAGTTCAGCAGAGAAATCAGATTGACTTTAAATATTTTTTACTGCTATGTTAAAAGCAGGTCTAAGTGATACAGCATATCCTCCCATGCTTATATATGTACCATTCCCATTCAGACATATGGAAGTTACATGTGAGCATCAACGTGAAAATACATTCCTTTGAGAGTTGTTCTCATAAGTGACTTTTGTTGAATTACACTCTTTAATACAAATATTGGAATTATTGAGATGGTGTAATTTAATTAGCTAAACAACAAATCTTTATCTTTCTTTTAAAAGATTAGTTATGTTGGACACTGCTAATTGTTGGGGAATTTCATCTGCAAGGAATGCTACCAATTTAAAAATTGAAACCATTCAGTTTGCCTTTCATCTTAACTTGCTCTTCAAATCCAGCCCTGGGCATCCGTGACTGGAAGTTACTACACTCTGACAGCTGTTCATTAGGATTTGTTGGTGATCTCAGTCCAGTTCCTAGTGGACAGGTGGCCACATGACTAAATAAACCTCTTACAATTAGCACTAATTGACACTCTTGTGGGCAGTACTCAGAAGGGAGGTCAATGATTGAATGAGATGAGGTACTCCTTCTTAGAAGTGCTCCCAGAAGATCGGGTCAGAAGCACAGCAACAGGGCACATGGGCAAGCCTGCATTACTACCACTGTCAGTGCTGTCATATTTCTATGTATAAAACAGAAAAATCGATCTCCAGTGCTTTGATTCCAACACCATTCACCAGCATCTTCTCACTGCCACCAGTCCTATTGTTCACTGCAACAATGAATTGGACCATTTGGGCATTAGTTGAGTTGTAAAACTGCTTCAGTCTGCAATTACACATTTTACTAGCTCTCTGACTTTGCTCCTCACTGTCCTCTGTGCCTCCACCCTGCTTTCACTCTGATGGGCCAGTTTTCTGAGTAGACTCAAAGATGTTGCCATCTTCCATTTTTATTTTCTTTTAGGAACATTTCCACGTTAAAAATGCAGCTTCCAAAAATAATTGAGTGCAGTGAGGTACAAGGTTAGCAAGTGAAGGGAAACAGCATCTAAACTCCCTGCTATTATTTGTTATTTGCCAACAACTTTCTTGGTGCTGTTACAAGGCACAAAGGGTGAAATTTACCCCTTTGCAGAAGACAAGTACAAAGCCTCTGCGCCACTCAAATGTCACTTTTAACCCTATTTTGAGATGAAAAAAAGGGCCTTGTACTAGTCTTCTGTGCAATAGTGACTTTCACTCAAAATGGAGGCAGCCCTTGCCCTGCAGATCTTGCATTCAAAGCAGGAAGCTGAACTGCCCTGACTTCTACAGAGATGGTCCCCAGGCCCTGGTCCAGTTTGAGGTACATTATTAGAAAAGCATTGCCTGTGCCAGACAATCTTAGCAGATGCATGTTTTAAGAAAAGTGGAAACAAAGAAAATTGGTTGAGTGTGGTGTGATGTTGCTGAATCTACTTTTGCCAAGAAACTCAGGATGTGAGTACATTGGAGCTGGTGGTGGAGTAATTTCCAGCTTGGGCAGTCATACCTGCAGTAGCTCTGATTGAACTAGCATGCTAAAAATAGAAGCATAGCTGATGCAGTGCAAACAGTGGGACAGGCTAATCACCTGGGTTTCAGACAGGATCGTGCTCTGGCACCTAGCCCGTCCTGCCACTCACACCACCACAGCTACACTTCTGTTTTTAGCATGCTACCCTGATCAGTCCTAACACATATGTTTACCCAAGCTCTGGTGTAGACATACTGTCAGATAGAAAGTTTGAACCTTGTAGATAAATCCACACACCATTAGCTGATTATTCTCCTTTGTAATGCTGGGTTTTGTGAGGGTAACCACTTAGGAAAAAGCCCAGGGTGTCACTGTGAACAGCTGGATCAAAACCTCTGCTCAATGTGCAGTGGTGGTCAGAAAAACAAAGACTGCTAGGATACACAAAAGATGGGACAGGAAAATATTGAAAATACTATGATGCCATTAAACAATGCTTCAATAATTAAAGTAATCTGAAGCTAACCACACTTCCTGTTGCACCCGCATGATGTATATGAGATTACACTTCACAAATTTTGAACACGTTTTTTTAATTAAATAAACCCAAAAGGCATAGGAATATAGAAATTGCTGTAGAAGATCAGACAATAGGTCCATCTAGTCCAATAGCCCACATACAGCACCAGACGCATCAGAGGCAGCTGTGCTTATGGATCATTGTTCTAATAAATAAAGCATAAGATGGGGTACTAGTTGGTGACTGTAACAGACCACCACATCATACTAAGGAACAGAATGACTGCCTCTTTACGCACTCATCTACAATGTGTAGGGAAAAAACTGTGTGATCAAGGGGGACTTCAATTTGAGTGATATATTTCCTAGACAATTTCCTAACTCAAAAAGTGTTGCAGCCAACGCAGAGGAATTCTTTATTAAACCTAACAGGTGACGAGGAACTTATCACAGAACTAAAAATTAAAGGTAGCTTAGGTACAAGCGATCATGACTTGATCACATTTATAACATGCAAGCAGAATAAACTCAAGAGCAGTAACATATATGCTTGGTGCTTTTATAGGGCAAATTTCACAAAGCTGAAAACAATTATGAGCCAAATCAACTGGAAGGAAGAATATACCGGTAATCAGAAAAATGGGAATGATAAGTGGCAATCATTTAACATCTTACTAGATGCCGAAAAAGCCACAACTAAGGGAAAAGGCCATACTGGTCTAAAAAATGACATGGTTTAGAGGGGAAGTGAAGGCAAATATAAAAAAATTATATGAAAGAAAGGGGAAGTTGATTGTAATGAATATATGCCAGAAGTTGGGAATTGTAGAAAACTGATAAGGGACACAAAGAAGAATCTATAATGATCAGAGTTAAAGACAATAAGAAGAGTTTTACATTTATTAGGAACAAACAGAATCATAACAATAGTATTAGTCCATTACTAGATGGGAATCGTAGAATCATCAATAATAATAATGCAGAAAAGGGCAGAAGGGTTCAATAAATATTCTTGTTCTGTACTTGGGGAAAAAAACAGATATAGTCTCATTGTATGGCGATAACACTTTTTCCATTCCACTAGTATTTTTGGAGGATGTTAAAACAGCAGCTACTGAAGTTAAAGATAATTAAATCAGCAGGTCCAGATAATTTGCATCCAAGAATTTTTAAAGAGCTGGCTGAGGAGCTCAATGGATTTTTAATTTTACTTTTCAATAAGTATTGGACCACTAGGGAAGTTCCAGAAGACTGGAGGAAAGCTAATGTTGTATCTACTTTTAAAATAGAGTAAATGAGATCACCTGGATAATTATAAACCTATCAATCTGACATCAATTCTGGGCAAGATAATGGAGTAGCTGATACTCAATTAATATAGAATTAAAGGAGGTTAATGTAATTAATGCAAATCAACATGGATTTATGGAAAATAGAACCTGTCAGACTAACCTGATTTTTTTTTATTAGATTACAAGTTTGGTTGATACAGTTAATAGTGATGACATAATATACTTAGACTTCTGTAAGGGGTTAGACTTAGTAGCACATGTTGACTAAAAAACTAGAATGATATAAAATTAACAGCACACATTAAATACATTAAAAACTGGCTAACTGATAGGTTTCAAAATGTAACTGTCAATGGGGAATCATTGCGGTTGTGTTTCCAGGGGGGAAGGGGGCAGGGGTGTCTGACAGAGATCAGTTCTTGGCTCTACACTGTTTTTATCAGTGACCTAGAAGAAAACATAAAATCATCACTGCATCAGATGGCACAAAAATGGAGGGAGTGGTAAATAATGAAAAGGATAGGTCACTGATTCAGAGCCATCTGGATTATTTGGTAGATTGGGAGCAAGCAAGCTATATGAATTTTAATACAGTTAAATATAAATGTAAATAAATTATATAAATTATATAAACTGTATATGTAATATAAAGGTATGCATCTGGGAACAAAGAATGTAGGCTAAATTTACAGGATGGAGGATGCTTTTCTGGGAAGCAGTGACTCTGGAAAAGATTTTGGAGTCCTAGTGAATGATCAGCTGAACATGAGCTCCAGGGGCGGCTCCAGGCCCCAGCATGCCAAGCGCGTGCTTGGGGCGGCAAGCCGCGGGGGGCGCTCTGCCGGGGCCGCGAGGGCGGCAGGCAGGATGCCTCAGGCGGCTTGCCTGCAGAGGGTCCGCTGGTCCTGCGGCTTCGGCGGACCTCCCACAGGCAAACCGCCAGAGGCAGCCTGCCTGCCGTGCTTGGGGCGGCAAAATCCCTAAAGCCACCCCTGATGAGCTCTGAGTGTAATACTGTGGCTAAAAAAGCTAATGCAATCCTAGGATGCTTAAACATGGGAATCTTGAGTAAGGGTAGAGACATTATTTTACCTCTTTATTTGGCACCAGTGCAACTGCTGCTAGACTACTGTGTCCAGTTCTGATGCCCTCTCCAAGACAGAGCAAGTTATATGTCTATAAAGAACTTACTGAGAAAAAGCTAAGAAGAGATGAGTTTTGTATTTAGGACTGAAAGTCATGATGTCCATGGTCATTCTTATCCCTTGCAAAAGCAAGTTCCATAGTCTAGGTGCAGTGCCTGTGAAGGTTCTGTCTCCTTCACTCACAAGCCTTTCCCTGTTGGTTCAATCCTATGAAAAAGAGCTTTAATTGTATTCAATGTGAAGTCAGTGCAGAGAGTGAAGCACCAGGATGATGCACTCACAGTGACCTGTGCTGTGGAACAAATAAGTTGTTGGAATTTTTTAGGGTACAAGTTGGAATTTTTTCAGGGTGTTGTGGTTACTTTCCTACATGTAAGAGGTTGCACCCAGAAGTCAATAATGCCTAGATCAGCATGGCCGGGTCTGTATCTGATGAGATGATGCACAATCTTTCTGACAACTTGCAAAAGGAAGTGAACTTTTTTTTGTCACCATGGTTATTTGAGCATCTGACAGCATTGTGAAGAATCCAAAAGGATCCCAAGGACGTATTCTAACTTAATCTAAGGCTTTATGTCCTCAGACAGTGAGGGTTGTTACGGAGAAGGCAAGTTCTTCAAAGAACTTCCCTCTTCTGACCGGCAAGACTTTAATCTGACTTGCGCTCCACTCTTTGTCCAGGTGCTGAGTTCATGTAAACATGAGAACTGGACAATGGTGTTATTTATACTTGCCCTAGAGGAGATGCAGAGAAGACTGCTGTAAGTGTATTGGTGGCACCAGCTCTCCTAAAAGCCTCAGATAGCTGCTGAGGACAGCGCCTTTGGACAATAAAGGTAAGATGGCAGAATAGTTTGCATAACGACTCTTTCGGTTTGGTCCAAGAAGAAGGATGCGACTCATTTCAGGGCATTCCTATTTCCCTTGATGGCTTCTTAGAGGCAGGACAAGAATATTTTGTTATCTACATGAAATGTCAGCAGGATGAGTATCAGTACTTCCACAAGACCACCCTTCCTCTTCCAACCAAACAGAGCTATGACCGCACTTTAGATCACTAATAATTTGAAATGGCTAGCTGGAGTATTCCAGGTACAGTTAAATTGTGAAAAGAAACTATATTTATTCAAGCTTCAGCTAATAATTCTATCATTCAGCTTTAACTCTAGCTTTAACTCTGTCTCTGCAGCCACATAATCACACTTCAATTTTACACTCCAAAACAATAAATAAAGGTCAAAGGCGCACTGACACACAGTAATTCTCAGGATTGAGTTTGCAAAGCACAATGCAAAAGCAGGATCCACTGCTGTTGGTTCTTACACAGAAAAATATAAAATAGAAAGAATCAGAAACGCACAGAATAAAAATGGAGATTACTATTAGGATGTGCGCACCTTGCATCATTTGTACCATATATCTCTGCACCTTTTGTGTTGCTCTTTATCCTTTCCTGGAATTAAATTAGCTTTCAGTCTTTTTTTTTTTTTTTTTTTTTTTTTACATTTGATCTTATTTAAATCAGCCCCTTAGCAGGTTGGCTGTATTCTTGAAAACCTAGCCCAGCTTGCAGATGTCTGTCTGTGCAGCCACATGGCAGAACCAGGCTTTGGGAATCCCTGGAGCCTAGCATAGGACCAGAAACTTCTAGGTACTAGTTCCAAAAATCCATATCCCTTTCCAGTTCATTACAAACGCCTATTGTTTGCCATATTTATCTGCCATCACTGCTGTTTGTTAGCAAATGGAAAAGGAAATGCCAGGACTAAATTTCAGCCTGCCCCTAGAATAGTGGAAAGGGGCTACAGGAATTGAATGACAGATGGTCTTTGAATGATATACAGAACCTCTGCCCTTGGGCCTGCTTTGGAGGAGCTGTTTTGGTTGTTGCTCATAAGAGTGGGAGGTTGTTGTCTGATATGTGATTATTCCATAATAATTTTAATTATTTTGCCTGTTTTCAAACAATAGTCTCAGCCTTTTTTAATTTTTACACTCACTGAGTTGTGACACGAGCATTCTTTTCTCTGTGTTAGCAGGGATTAAAAATCAAGCCCTGTATCCCTTCCCATTTTTCAAATAATCCATGTTTAAATAAATTACCTCCGTCTGGAAAAGTGAGTTACAGGGCATTCTCCTGGCATTCACAGTGGCAAGGAAAAAAGGAGGGGAGGGGGAGAGAAGCTTTATTGTGTTTTCTAGCATGAGATTGTCACTGTAACAAGTTTCAAGAAGAGGCTGCTCTTTAACTCTTCTTCCTCAGCACTGAGAGCACAGCTCTGGGAGGCTCATTTACATGCATATGGGTATCTGATTGGATCTGTTCAAAGGTACAGTAGGAGTCAGTCAGATTGCATATGATGTGCATATAAATGAAGTTCCCAAAGTGGGGTGTGATGCTTCAGGAGAGACAGGGAAAATATGCTTTTTCTGCTTCATCCAAAGTCCATAGAAACTTGGAGATGTTTTTTAACTGGCTACAGATAAGCAAAAGTGCAAGCTACATTCCCCCACCCACCTACCCCCATCTTCAGAATTTAAATTGGATACCAAATGCAACTCATCGCCGAAACTCCACAAACTAGGTTATCTTTGTACTGGCAGAACACAGGTTGTTTGGTTTACAGGACTACTTCATACCCCAGTGAAGTCACTGGATTTAATTCCTTTGCAGCATGAGCAGTATACGAGACATGCCAGTGCTGCTGCCTGCTGTGTTGTCCCCCTGGCTAATACCACCCCACCTCTGACAAACGGAAAGACCAGCAATCTTTTCTTGCTAGCATATGGGCAGCAATGAATCCTGTTCCCAGCAGAAGCCATAAATACATTAATATTCTAGTTACGGTCTATTCACTAAGCACTTCAGTGCATGACTGCCACTGGCGTTTGTTTCTCACATTCAGTTCACAAGTCCAGGAAAGGCTGTGGATAACTCGAAATGTGCAGGCAAAACTGACACAAAATGAGACAAAGTGGGTGAGGTAATATCTTTTATTGGACCAACTTCTGTTGGTGAAAGACACTTTCAAGCTACACAGAGGTCTTCAGGTCTGGGAAAGATACTCAGAGTGTTACTGCTAAATACAAGGTGGAACAAATTGTTTAGCATAAGAGTTAGCACATATTCTAAGGGACCGTTCAAGGTGAAGTGGTCTGTTAACACCCCTGCAGTCACAGGACAAAAAAATGAGATCATTGGGTTACCAATTTACTCCTGAGGGAATTCTGCACCAAAAATTAAAAATTCTGCACACAATATTTTAACATTTTGCAAATTTTATTCGTCAATAAATAAATGTGGCTCCAGCATAGCAGTGGGGAGCACAGGCCACTGACTGCATTGAGGTGGGAGATCACCCTAAAGCCCCCATCTACCCCAGTACAGGGACTCAGGGTACGTCTACACTACGGGATTATTCCGAATTTACATAAACCGGTTTAGCAAAACAGATTGTATAAAATCGAGTGTGCGCGGCCACACTGAACACATTAAATCGGTGGTGTGCGTCCACGGTCCGAGGCTAGCATCGATTTCTGGAGCATTGCACTGTGGGTAGCTATTCCGTAGCTATCCCATAGTTCCCGCAGCCTCCCCCGCCCCTTTAAATTTCCGGGTTGAGATCCCAGTGCCTGATGCGGCAAAAATCATTGTCGCGGGTGGTTCTGGGTAAATGTCGTCAGTCACTCCTTCCGCTGGGAAAGCAACGGCAGACAAGCATTTCATGCCTTTTTTCCCTGGATTGCCCTGGAAGATGCCATAGCATGGCAATCATGGAGCCTGTTTCGCCTTTTGTGACTGTCACCGTATGTGTACTAGATGCCGCTCACAGAGGCGATTCAGCAGCGCTACACAGCGCTACAAAGCTACTATCATGCTTTTGCTTTTGCATGATAGCAGAGATGGTTATCAGCCATATTGTACCATCTACCATACCATAAATTGGTAATAAGATGATCGTGGCTACCAGTCCTTTTCCACTGCTCCATCTGTTGCTGTCATAAGTGCCCCTGGCTGCTCTTAGCCAGGGGCGCAAAAGCCAAAATTGGGAATGACTCCCTGAGTCAATCCCTCCTTTTTGGTATCTAAAAATAGAATCAGTCCTGCCTAGAATATGGGCAAGTGTACTAGAGAACCACTGTATCAGAGAACCAGAGAGCACAGCTGCTCTGTGTCAGATTCTGCATAGATTATGAGCTGTATGCTATTCACAGGGGGTGCTCCTGCAACAACCCCACCTGTTCATTCCATTCTTCCCCAGCCTTCCTGGGCTACCATAGCATTGTCCCCCCACTTGTGTGATGAAGTAATAAAGAATGCAGGAATACTTGTTAGTGAGAAATGAGTGGAAGGCAGCCTCCAGTTGCTATGATAGTCCACATAGGACATTAAGGAGTGTGGAGGAGAGGAGCCCAGCATCCTGCTGCTAGTCCAGGGGCAATTGAATCTTTTCTTTACACATGAAGGGTGGGGGCTGATGAAGCTCAGCCCCCTGTTGCTATGATGATGATGGTTATCAGCCATATTGTACCATCTACCAGGAAAAATTAGGGCCAGGCGCCCTTGATCGACCTGATGGATGCTAGTCAGCATGGTTACCAGTCCTTTTGCACTGCCCCATGTGCCAATAGGCTGATGATGACGATGACGACGACGGATACCAGTCGTATTGCACCATCAGCCATCCATAGCGTGGGGGGAGCAAGGATGTTGGTGTTGAGTGCTGCACCATCGCGTCTATCTGCAGCATTCAGTAAAGATAGGGTGACATGTAAAAGAGTCAAGACAGGATTGTTTTCCCTTTCACTTCCGGGGGTGGGTGGGGGGGTGCGTAAATTGCCTAGCTATGCCCTGACCCACCGCGGACACTGTTTTTGACCCTAGAAGCATTTGGAACTCAGCCAAGAATGCAAATGCTTTTCAGAGACTGCAGGAACTGTGGGATAGCTTGAGTCCTCCAGTCCATGAGCGTCCATTTGATTCTTTGGCTTTCCGTTACGCTTGTCACGCAGCAGTGCGCTGAGTCCCTGCTATGGCATCTGTCTGGAGATATTTAAAAAATGATTTTGAATTTCGTCTTCTGTAACGGAGCGCTGATAGAACAGATTTGCCTGCCCTTACAGCGATCACATCCGCATCGTCCATGCTGGAGCTCTTTCTTTATTTTGATTTTTAACTGCATCACCACCCGTGCTGATCGGAGCTCCACGCTGGGCAAACAGGAAATATTCAAAAGTTCGCGGGGCTTTTCCTGTCTACCTGGCCACTGCATCCGAGTTCAGATTGCTGTCCAGAGCGGTCAGTGGTGCACTGTGGGATACCGCCCGGAGGCCAATACCGTCGATCTGCGGCCACACTAACCCCAATCCGATATGTTAATACCGATATTAGCGCTACTCCTCTCGTTAGGGAGGAGTACAGAAACCGGTTTAAAGAGCCCTTTATACCGATATAAAGGGCCTCTTAGTGTGGACGGGTGTGGCGTTAAATCGGTTTTACGCTCCTAAAACCGGTTTAAACGCGTAGTGTAGACCAGGCTTCAGCAGTGAGGCTGCACCTGACTCTGACACAGTGTAAGGGCTGGTCCTGCCTCAGAAACATCCCAGGGTCCTTCCCCTCTGTGCCAGGTGCACCAGGAGCGGGTGGGCAGCCTCAGCCCATCAGGATCCAAGTATGGGGTGAGAGGTTTGGGTGAGGGGGGCTCAGTGGGAGATCTGGATGCACAGGGGCTCATTGGGGGCTTCTGGTGCAGGGACAATGGGATTCTGCAGGGGATCCAGGGGAAGGTGGTTGGGGCTCAGTCCGAAGGTCTGGGTGTGGGGGGCTCAATAGAATGGGTGCCAGAGAAGAGGAGCTTGGTGGGGGGGGAGTCATGGGCGGCAGGTGGAGCCCCCCCTTAGGGGAGGCTAGCCCTCGGCTCCACCCCTTCCATCCCCCTCTCCAGATCCCCTCGCCCCCTCACCGCCCCGTGACCCTCTCCCCCCTGCACTCCCTCAGCACCCAGAGCCCCCTGGGCCTCCCTCCGCAGCTGGAGCCCCAAGACCCTCTGCCCTCCCTTGCAGCCTGAACCCTCCCCTTCCATGGCCAGAGCCCCTGTTACAATGTATCATGTGGGGGGAGAAAAGAAAGATGTTATGGACCCCTGCTAAGAAATCACAGGTATGGCTGTCCCTGAATTAGGATCTAGCACCTAATTGATCTCAATGCAAATAAGGATATGGGACAAGAAAAGGTAAACTAAAAAAGTGCTTTATTTAACATAAGGTAAGTATATGGACAAAATATCTCAGTGGCTTGCATGGGCATAGACTCATAGAATATCAGGTTTGGAAGGGACCTCAGGAGGTCATCTAGTCCAAACCCCTGCTCAATGCAGGACCAATCGCCACCTAAATCCACAAATGGCCCCCTCAAGGGTTAAACTCACAACCCTGGTGTTAGCAGGCCAATGCTCAAACCACTGAGCTAGCCCTCTGCATGTTGAAGCCTAGAACCCTCTCCCTCTACAAATGACAGATAGAGATACTTATACTTTACAGATCCAAGTTCATCTGATCGTCTGCCTCAGCCTCGAGATGTTGGATCCGGACCTACCAATGAGCTTGGGAATGACAAGTGGTGCAGGAGGGACTTGGACCTTTGATGACTACTGGATCAGGCTCAGGATCACTTCTCAGGTAAGTAGCTGTGGTGGTATCTCTCAGAGATCTTCCAGCTGTTCTTGATCCTACAACACGAACACAAGCTGCCGCTAGGGAGGCCAGCACCCTAGAGCCGGGGGGGCGCTTTTATATCCTCTAGTCTCTAGACAGATTAGCGATCACCTGACCAGATCTTTTGCCGCCTTTCCACAAAAGAGCACCAAACTCAAACAAAAGGGCACCAAAGTTCCAAAGAGAAGGGTAGCCAGCATGGCTGCCAAACAACTACTGGACACCATTCAAGATAGCGATTTTAACAAATTTTTGACATTACCATTTCCCAGGTAAATAATACAAGATACCACATAGACATAAATCAGAGCATGCATATTAAAACAAATATATGAATAATGCTGTACACCCACTCCCTGTTCCCCACTCCACCAGCGGACCCCCAAGAAGCCCTGCTGCCTCTCCCCCTGCAGCCAGAGGAGCCCTCCCCAACCTGCTCAGAGGAGCCCCAGGCTGGCCGAAGCCCCCACAGCTGTGCCTCCCCTCTGTAGACCCCAAGCTACCCTGCAAAAATTCAAAAGCTCGTCTCTTCTTCTCTTCTCCAGAAGAAAAACCTGAGCTTTTTCTATGCCCCATGCAGGTTCTGGGGCGGCTGAGGAGGTGGTATGTGTTACTCAGCATCCTGGGTTCATCAGTAATCTCCCTGGAGTCCAGGGAGATTACTAATGAACCCAGAAAGCTGAACAACACATACTGCCACCTCAGCTGCCCCAGAACCCGTGTAGGGCATAATAAAAAGCAAAAATTTCCCTTTGCCAAACCTGCAAGTGGGGTCCCATGGCAGTGGCTGCTCTAGGGGAGGCAGAGCCTCCTCTGGCCTATTATACCTGCTGCCCGTAGGGAGGGTCCAAGGTGCAGCTGGTTGGGGATCAGTGCGGTGGGGATCTTGGCATGGGGGGCTCATCAGAGGGGTCCAGGTGTAGAGACGTAGGGCTTGTCAGGGTGAGGGTTTGATGGGCCTGCTTAACGGGGGAGCCCTAGCTGCTGCTGAGGAGACACTGCAAACCGGGCTCCCACTTTCCTCCATGATTCCCCTTTCCCCTTTTCTTTGCCATCACCTTCTCTTCACTCCCACATTCCCCTCCCCCTGCCCTACTCCCCCACCCGACCCTCTTCCCTCATTTTCCCCACCCCCTCTTACCCAGTCCCATCATGAGCACTCACTTGTGCACAGAAAACAGGAAGGCTCCCAGCACACAGAAGGGGATCACAATTGATACTAGGACCCAGGTGGCAGCATTCAGCTGCAGAATCAGCAGAGCAGAGAGGCAGTCCTTCAGCTGGGCAGCTCTGTGTTTGCAGAAATGAGAAGGGGGCAGTTGCATGTAACCTTTTGAGCCCCCCCAGGCCTTACCTCTGTTTAAACTGAGCCCATGGTCACTCCGCCCTCCCCCCACACACATGCAACTTCCCTGCCATTTTCTGCAGGAAAGCACAGGAATTCTGCAGGAGGAGCATTTTCTGCAGGTACGCAGAATCCCCCCAGGAGTACCAATTGTTGTAATAAGCCATAGATCCAGTGTTTTTATTAAACCAAGATTTTTAATGTCTAGCGATGTTATAAATGTTAACTCCCATCCTCATCTTTTGAAGGTGTTGTACAAGTTTCCTTTGAGGATGAAGATGGAAAGGTCAGATACTAAGTAATCATTTTCTGAAAGTGTTCACCCACAGGTGATAGGGTGTTTGTGTCATCATTTTCCTGTGAGAGTTCATTCAAGAGCATAGTGATTGTATGGTTTTACCCACAGAGTTGTTACTGGGGCATTTAGTGCCCTGGATGAGGTACACCATATGTGATAGGCATACATAAGAGTAGGCTCAGTTTTCAACAGCAGTTAAAAATTATACTTGACGTGACTGAGAACTGCTGGACTACCAACGTTCTCTTCATTCAAACTGTTCCTTAAAACACACATCCTCCATGCATCTTTCCATGAGAAATCCACCATAAAAAAAAACCTTTTAGAGGACTATATACACCAGTTAGGAATCAGATCTCCCAGTCCATGGTGATCCAGTGTTTCATTTGTGTCTGAACTAGATTGTCTGTCTGGGTTAGACTGTAAACTTCTTTTCCTCCTCTACCTTCTGTTAAGCACAATAACCATGCTCAGTAATAGCAGAATCACTCAAAAAAAGGAAATAAAATGACAATTTTTTGTTAAACGTTGCTGACCAGTTCTGATAACTCATAATATGTTACTGAACCAGGTTAGATGAAACAACTCTGCCTACATGTAGGAGATGCCACTAAATAACAATGTGATCCAGTGGTTGGGCCACTAGCCTAGAATTTGAGGGAGCTGCGTTCAAGTCCCCACTCCATCAGACACTCCCTCTGTGATGTTAAGCAAGTCACTTTAGCCTCTCTGTGCTTCAGTTCTATAGCTGTAAAATGGGGGATTCATGAAGGTGATGTGAGGAGAAACACATTAAAATTGGGAGTCACATAGATACTGTGGCATTGGAGAACATATAAGTACCTAAAATAGATTCTCAATCCTGTGCCATACAAGCTTTTGAAAAACATCGTCAGTGTCTGTCTTGCCTACTTAGACAGCAACAGCAAAGTGTCTTGCATTCCCCTTGTCTCAAATTAGCTGATCAGCATAACTTCTAAAATAAGGCACTGAGCCTATGTGACTAACTAGCAATGGTTGTTACAAAAGAGAAAGACAAAGCTCATATAATGTTTGCTACAGATAGAGGATTCCTACGTATAATTCAGGGGACATATTCTGTAACGTTTGCAGTTTTATTATAATCAAATCTTAGGCACCTCTCTGTAGAGAAAGAGTCCAATTCATCCAGCAGTTAATACCCAATTGAAATTCAGATTACTCCCCTCACATCAGTAGAGAGTGCCTAGGAAATATAGTCCAACTGTCCATAGGGAATACACGCCAGTGATGAAATCTAGCCAGTCCCTGCAGGGTTCTGTTATACCAGAGGAAAACTCAGAGAGCATTTATTCACTGGGGGTGGGGAAGGGTAGAGAAAGATTCACAGTATTCCCCAGCACTCACCATTGCAGATAGACTTGAAGAAACAGTATATACAGTGATGATGATGCTCTGGTAAACAGCAATAGCCCCTCAAAGTCACAAAAGGTTCAAAATCCTTAAAGCAACAATGTATATCTCCACAAGAATAATTTCCAGGTAATTTTTGAAATTGAATACAAAAGCTTTACCTACCCAAACCTGTGTTTCAGGTGTCATCTTTTCACGTGACACAACACATGATATTAACACTTAGGAAGGTATCATTAAAGTGGATTAGCAGCTGCATTCACTGCACTGCTTTAGGAATTACCAAGTGATATCATCAGTCATAAAAGAGGGGAAAACAGCCTGGAATTTAGGGGAATACAAGAGAAATGGATTTTCAATTCTAATGTTTTAAAATAATTGTTTTTATAACTTGTGGATGTTTCCTACTCCTGGTTTGGAATCTAAACAAGTTGTCTTCTCCTTTCTCTCTAAATTATGTTTTTAACTCCAAAACTAAAGTCTATAGCAAGCAGAGCAGAAGTCATGTCTAAACGTTAGCCATTGGAGCCTTTTTTCAAGACAAGGAAAAGTAAGAGGACTAGATGACACACAGGACTAGTAATGGAATCAGATCCTTCTACTTCTAAATCACTTGCAAAATATGATGCATATCAGTAGTTATTACCATCCCCTGGCTATTCATCCTTCTGCTATATGTGCAATGAGTTTTGAGGTCTCAGTGTCAAATCATCCACATCTCAAAATCCTACACCAAATTGGTGCTAAATAGTTCCAACATAGTGGTCAAGAATTTACTGGGCATGGAGACCGAACACCCTAAACCCTAGAGTTGTTTACTTCTGATTAGTATTGAGACAATTGACATGGCAGTGAATGGAACCTTGAATGGCTGCAGCCCATCTAGTGTTGTTTTCTATGATTAGGGACATCAGTCTTTATGTTTGCTCATTTGATGTGACCTGCCACGGTCCCTGGTTATTTTTCCTTTGTCCCTCAAAAATCCCCCTTCATTTTGCCAGGATTCAAATAGGTTAGCAACTTTCAGAAACACTAAATTCAGATGCAGAATAAAAACAGAACGAAACTACACAAGGTTTCATGCAACTGAAACATCACGTTTGCTTCTGCACTACCTGGCAGAGCATAAAATAAAAGAACCCACAATTTTGCTTGGTTGGATTCATTTAGGAGCCTCTTTAGTGACATGTCTTCTAGGAGGAGGAGAACTTCTATGCAGTGATCATTATTAAAAACCTTCAGAACTACCTTACCAATTAATTAATACTATCACTTTATGCACAATACTCTCTATTAGTAGTATAGGAAATATGTATACCCTGATGCAACACTGTCACATTCTGGTTCTGGGGTGCAATCCAAACCAGTAAGGAGTTGTGTCACCACTTGCCCTGCAACCCTGGGTGCCTTACAAATGCTTTGCTGCTATAGCTCCCAGACTGGGAGGCTCACAGCCATCCTACAAGTATGCAGATTACACCCTGAGGGTCTATGTGCTAGACAGCCTGGGTTCAGCAGCTCTTACCCCTGGCAGCCTGTCTACAGTCCCACTCTGTTTCCACCAGCCTTGTTTACACCAGCAAGGTGATCCCAACAGACTCCCAGTCCCAAATTTTGCCAAAACCGTGTGCCTTGAAGCATCCAGCCCCTGCTGGACAGCTCAGGAAAATAATAAGGTGTGTTACTCCATCAAAGGGACAAAAACATTATATATTAACTTAACTGGGTTAGATACATTCTTCCTTTCAAACACAACACTAGCTGGTTTATTGTAAAAATAAAGCAAATTTATTAACAAAATAAACCTATGAATAAGTGAGTTCAAACATAGGGAATAAAGTTAGAAAGGTTTACAAACAAAAGTGAAACCACACATCTAGAAGTCTAAAACTTACCAGAGCAAGGTACAAGCTTTGTTCAAGATGGTTTCTCTCACCAGTCATTCCTCTTCCCAGCCCTAGTTGGACATTCCACAAGTACAAGTGAAAAATCTTTGCCTAAACAGTCTTCTCAGCTATCTCCAGAACTTCAAACCCCCCATCCCTTGGTTGAAGGGCCCATCTTTCTCAGCTTACATGAGCTTTGTTCCCTTGTGTCTGTCTAGTGATGGACGCCAAAGATGGCTTCTGTCTTTACTTATTGCTTCCAAAGTTCAATGACCTTGCTTCAAGAGGCAGGATGACCTTATGACATTTTTTCATTTCTTGTGGGCTTCCCATCTGCCTCTACATAAATGGTGCTACCTTTGTTTTGATTCTACCGTGCTTAATTTACATAGGAGACAGGCAAATAGCTGTGACTTTCCTTCCTGTCTGGGAGAGACCTGTTTCTCCCTTTGTTTGGACACAGACGGTAAAGCCTAATATCAGTGAGTTTCCATAATGCCTTATATAGTGTTAATACATACATTTTATTATATTAATCACCTGTGTGTTATTAGATTTCAAATGATATATTACATATCACTTTTCGAATAGATATAACATCAGTGTGTGAAGTGTAGTGAGTTTGTCAGGCCTGACAAGAGTTGCTGACAGAGTAGTGAACCCAAATGGGCTTCTGTGTCACGAACACCTACTTGCAAAGTCAACATGATAAAAATATTAATGGAAACCATCATACATAGCAGTAAATTCATATAAAAGTTGTGGATAATTAAGTATATATCTAGCTCTAAGCATTAATATTATTAATTTATTATTATTAACTATAATCAAATCTTATACTTTATTTAGGTTCTTATGCCACATCCATCACCATGATAGCTGTATGCGCTGCAAAAGTGGGTATTATCCTCATATGAGGAACAGAGATGAAGGGTTAAATTTTCAGAAGTGCCTAAGACCCAGAATTTTAAAGGTATTTAGGTATTGCAGGGCTCAGCTTTGCAATACTTAACTGACTTAGACTCCTAAATCTCGTTTTCAGAAGGGATTCAGGTTCATTTGATAGTCAAATGCTGCAATTCTGACTACAGCAATGCCTAAATAACTTTACAAATCTGGGCCTAAATGACTTAAGAACTTAAGTTCTATTTCCAAAAGTGCGTAAATCACTTTTGAAAATAGGAGTTAGGCACTTTTGAAAATGTACACCTGACTTTTATTCAAGGTCACACAGTGAGTTAGTGATAGAGCTGGAAATAAAACAAAAGTAAAAAAGTTAGTGTCAAATTTTGCTATGAATTATCCTTTGTGCATACATCATGTTACATAGCTAGTGATTAAATGTTTTGGCTTCATTCAGTTGCCATTCTGTAATGCAGCTGGCTCAGTGATTTTGCAGTCTCTTCCCCTAGTGAAACAAGCTAGCTCACAGAATTTTTGCATATTTCTGAAAAAATTAGTTCAGTATATCTTACATAATGTTGTTCCTTGGAGCCAAGAAGTGAGTGAGAGCAACATGTATGTCCTAAGGGTTTTACTAAAGGACTTCAGTGGAGTGGAAAGCCAGAGATCGACAGAGGTCTCATAGTAAGAGTTGTTTTGCCATGCCTTCGAGCAGAGCCCTAAATTGGATAGAAAGCAGAATATTGGATTTTTTTTGTAAAGATCCCAATACTTTGGAAGCTACATTAGACAGCCATAATTTTAAAACAACTTTTTCTGTAGACTGAACTTGAAGATTTAACTTATGTCCAAGAGTGACATCTAATTCTTAGTTGTCATGGGTTTTATAGAGAACTATTCTGAAATTTGATTTAAGGCTCAGAAAAATATTGTAATCTGACAACTATTTATGGGCCTGATCCTGAAAGCTTCTCAAAAGTCAATGAGGGGCTGCTTGTCTAAGAACTGGAGAATAATGTCCTTGCTGAAATTACATATCACTTTGTGATATTCATTCGATAATGATTATGTCGATTTCAATAATCAATTATTTCCATATTTTCGATAAGTATTTTGTTCTCTGAAGTCTGGAAATTGTGTTCTCACATTTCTTGCAAATACATCACTACATTTTCTCTTGTGAATCAAAGCAAAAAGTTTCTCTCTGAAAGCAAAGGTGTTAAATATGAGCTGTGCTTGGCCCCTTCTCTTTACTGGCTGGCAGGGTGAAGACATGTTATTCCCTCTCCAATTTTTCAAACATACACACACTTTCATAAAGAAACCCAAAAGGTGCATCCTGGTATTTTCCGAGGGATCTAGAGACGTTAAATGCCCATTGAATTCAATGGAAAGTGGGCACTAACTCCTTTAATCTCCTTGGAAAATCTAAAAGGAGTATTTGCTCAGTCCATCCAGCAGTAGTACAGAATAATGTACCCTTAACTTGAGTATCAGAATCTGATATTTCAACTCACTTTGAGTAGCGCCTTATACAATGAATTGTAGCGAGGTACTATTCAACATGAATAAAGATACCAGTATTTAAACATTCGATTTTCTTCCTTATTTAACCCACCCTTTCACTCAAAAATATACTTGTATCCGTGCATTATGCATCACAGGACACCCTAATTCTTGCTTACAATACAAACACTCATTAGTTATTTAAATCAATGGTATTGGTTTCAGATTTAAACATGTATATCGTAAAAGACAAAACTCACTACATACATTTACATACATGTCATACACATGACAATGTAAAAACAGCGAAACTTAACATAATATTTCTGTTACAATCCTTGTAAAACTATACCTAACGCTGTACTTTAACAGTAAGCTTATGGGAAAATAAGGATTTAAAAAGTCAAAACACACACAAACAGTTCTCCAGCAATTCTATGCAGAGATATATTACATAAAACAAAAAGCAAATTATAATGCTAGTACTCAATAATTCCTGAAACAGCATCTCTCTCGTTAACTGCAGTAGAAAGGATTCAGTGAAATTTCAGTGATCATTAATAACATGTGCAAAGAGGATAATTCTGTGAGCACAAAGAACTCATCTGCACTGCACATTCGACTGTGTCCCTGGATGTGATTACAAATACAATTTTGAAGTGGCAGAATTCCCTTAAGCATGTCCCTAAACACAGCTAAAGCCTTGGTTGAGTTTCCACATACTGGTATCACTGTTCAATTTTTGGTGTCGTATAGATAATCCCTGTTCATTTCAGTGGTCCATGTCACGTGCATCATCATCCACTTGAGCTCCATTGACCAGACTAATGGCAACAGAGGGGACAAAGATGCAAGTCTTTGTCATACTGTGAGTACAATGGCTTTTATAACTAACTTTGCTTGATGTGCTTGCATTTAACTCAGTAAGCAGCTTGTAAACATAATTTTTATTTTAACGAGCATTATTTCTACAAGATAATAATAGAGTGGCTTTCATTTAAATATCATGGATCAGAAGCAACATGGTGGATGCCAATGAAATATGAAAACCAACAATATTCACATCATAGTGTTTGTCTACCTGGGGAAAATTACCAGCATCACTATACTGATATCTTGCTGTCATTATTCCAGTACGACTCTTTGTGGGGACACTCCTAATCCAGAATAAGAGTGCTTTCTGTGTAATGTATGCCACCTTCAAAGAGATATAAATTAAGCCAGAAAACGGCACTCTTATTCCATAAGAAGAGCATCTGCACAGGAAGTTTTATCAGTGTAATGATAGTGGTATAGTTATGACAATCTGTTTCCCCATGTAGACAAACCCTTAGTAGTTTGGTCATATTCCCTAATACTCTAGCATCGTTAATAATATTTGACACAGCTAAGAAGAAAAACATTGAAATTATCCTAAATATAGATGTTTAGTGGCAAAGTTGTGAGAATTTAAAGCCTTTAAATATTCAATATTTTAAATAAATCTTTTTTATATTCCATTGATTTAGCTCATCTTCAGTACAGTAGCATGAACAAAGGGAAGTCAGGAACTGTCTAAAAACATTATTGAAATCAAGGTGAAACCACCACATTTACAAATACTTGTAAATTCTGTAGGTATTTTGCAATGGGATTTGTCAATGTATTCATTGTTTCTGCACATGACTGGGAGAATAGAAGGTAATAATTTATAATTTTTGCTGACAACTGGCTAATTACAACAATCTACATATCCAGTTCTGAGCTCCTGATTTTTTATTGTCACATCATTCTTTTAGCTGACACACATCTTCAGGTAAGATGGCGACTGTGTTACAATTTCCTATAATATTCTGTGGATCCACCAACAGGAGAGGGGCTCTAGGAATCCTACAATAATTAGCACTCCACCTTCACTCTCCAAAATCAGTTACAGTAGGTCAGCTATGTTATGCATTGCTGATCCAGTAACCCAGAAAGTAAAAGTGCTGGGGTCATTGCCCGTGGTATCTTGCAGTAAATTCTAATAGATTCATCTCATCTTTGTTATGGCAGATCACATTATTACCAAGACATGGACCTCTGCAGCAAGTATTTAGGATTACAATAAACTTTCCAACAATCTTTGTGCTAGCCACCCCATTTGGCAGAGTTTTCTAGCTCTTTTTAAAATTATGCCTTTCTATGCCTTTCTTTTTTAAAAGATCAGAAAAATAACAATACTGCAACAGATGAAGTATTGATACGAGAAAAGCAATTTGAGACACTTCATATCTTGGGGAGCAACTCAGTAGAAAGCTCTTTACCAGGAGAGTTTAGATTGAAACAACATCAAACATTTAACAATACTCCCTCAGAAGAACAGGTCTTTCATATTACTACATGTAGAGTATGTCCTCAGTGAAACACAAACAAAGTCATGAAAAAAAATCAGAAACTTTTTTGATTAAAGTTCATCAAATAAAGTGATTAAGATTTCATAAACAACTCCAAGTCTTTTTGATGTCTGATGTTTCATTAAAACGCCTCTGCGTCTGTGTCCCAGAGTTAATGTGGTGGGGAAACAAAGCTAAGAAGAGAAGGATTTAGGGACATTTTGTAATGTAATGGTTTGAGAGAGTGACTTTAAAATGTAATTAAGACGTCTGGAGTATATTTCCAGCAACTCAGGGGATAAACTAAAAATCACCAGTTATTAAAAATGATGTGTAAATAAATAAATAAATAAATAAATAAATAAATAATCTAGTGTGATGGGACTAGAGCATTTATTGTGGTATGTTTGAATGTTTCTAGAAGATCGAAAGATAACTCACTAGAGAAGATGCAGAATAAATCTGAGGTATTATGACAACCAGCATGGTATTTCATTTCAGCCTGTAAAAACCTGTTTCAGAAGAGTTTACTTCTCTTATTGCCATTCAAAAACCCAGCCTTTTGCAAGCCAAACACCCTCACATAAGGCAAACAGCCTAAAAGGTTTTGTTAGGAGATAGTCTTGTGGTGAAAGCACAGGACTGGAAGTCAGATGATTGGGGTTATATTCCTAGTTGTGTCCCACACTTTCCGTGCATCCTTAGGGAAGTCACTTACAGCACTTTTTCAAAAGAGGCCACTGATTTTTAATCTCCAGCTTGACACTCTTGGATATGATTATCAGAAGTGCTTAGCACCCACAGCTCCCAGTGAAATTAAGGAGTAATGTCTGGAATCAGAGACCATCAAAGTTTACCGAAAGATTCCCATCAATTTCAAATCTGGCCTTAACTTGAGTAAGGAGGCTGAACTATCCTCCCACCAATAGGAGGTGGTCCTCTCTAGATCATCTTCGAGGCATACTGGCAGACCACTACCATTGTGCTAATTCTGTTCTGTTTTTTAAATAAAAGGCTTCTGCCTCCAGTGGCTTCAATCTGGCCCATTTCAGAAGCAGTAAAATTCAGGGTGGAGGTTTTTTTAATTGTTTTTAATAATGTTTCCTGGTTGCTCTTTGATAATACCGGTTTTGTTCTCAAGCCTTTTTTCAGTGATTTATAATAGAGGTAGGAGGGAGAAAATATTTCCCATGGGGGCAAAAAAATCTGTATTAGCAAAAGAGGGTTTCATGCAACTATAATTCCATTTAGATCCCTGTCAGTGACAGACGGAATTTACTTAAAGATATTTTCTGTGCTTTACAGTTACTCATTCATGCAAATAAAGATAGCCCTTGAAGCCAAGTCACCTTGCCCTCTCAATCATCAACCTTGCCCTCCATGGCTCTGGGAGGAATGCTAAATTAAAATCTCTCCGCACTGGCAGAGGTGGGCTTTTTGATATAAAGTCAGAATAATTATTCAGACATATGTTTACAACTGCAAGGTTATATTTTACTGAAGATTTTTTTTAAGTGAAAACTCAGTTGCTAATGGGTTTTTTGCTTAATGACTGCATAGGCATAAGTGTGAGAGACTAGGAATGCTCACAAATATCCCCTCTTTCATTTCACCTCATGAAAGTTTTGTTTATTTTATTTCTTAATAAAAAAAGTACTCACATTTTTTAGTGCAGGAGAAAAATCAGTCAATATTGAGAGGGTATATTTGTGTATAGAAAAAAGGTTACAAATGTCTCTAGCTTTTACCGCTTAGTATACTGTGATGACAAACACAGGACACCTCCAGGACTGGAGAAAAGACCATTGGAAAAACATAACCATGGTATTAAGAATTCAATAGAGGGCTTAAAGGAATATTTAAAATAGCTTTACAGCATTGAAAATTAGCTTAAAAGAAGACAAATGCAAATACAAAATGAGAAATGCCTAGCTAGAATTTACAAATCCTTCCATAATGAAACTAGATCCAGACTTTAATTTTTGAGCCATAAAGCTCCCTGAAGCAACTGGGGAGAATAGAAGAACCAGAAGGAGAAAATTCTAAAATGGAAGAAGAATCTGCATTTGATGTTTTAATGGCACTCATGTTGCATAACCCTTGTAGCAACAGGTAGTGCCATACAAAATAAAACATTCCAACAATTGAGAAGATTTTGCTCCAACTATTAAAATCTTGGGTAGCAATGCATCTAAAGAAACTAATAGGTGATGGTACTCTTGAAACACCTTTAACCATCCTCCTTTTTATTTAGGTATACTTTAGCCTTAGATGACAGGCTCTGAAACAGCAGTGGCCTGTGATGTTAACAACATAATCTGTAACCGCATAGATCACTGTTGCAACCACTGTTTTATATTTGCAGCAAATATTGTACAAAAGGTTGTCATGTGAGGTGTCTATGGGAAGGTTATGATTTGCTGAGTATGATTATGCTATCTGTATGTGTGTATCATTTTCGTAGTTAAAGTTATGAATATTGGCTCTGTACTTGTATCTCAATGTGTTTTGATTCTGAAGTAGCCTTAGTAAAGCATTTGGTCAGCTTCTTGAGAAAAGAATTTGCAAATTAAGTGCCCAATCAAGAAACACTCAACTGACAAGGGATCTTGGAAGACTCCACTCCACATAAGATGTCTTCCTGGGAACGTACAAGGTAGCATGTGAGCAATGGCTGCCACGTGTAAAGAACTGAGTCATGCATGCACATCTGACTTGCCCGTGTGACTCCAAACTCCATTTTGCTATAATTTTCCATATTAAGAACGAAGAGGTGTCCTACCACCTGGAAGAGACTATAAAAGGTAGCTGCCTCACCTCCATCTGGTCTTCAATCCTGCTTCTTACCTCTGGAGGGACTTTGCTACGAACGGAAGCTCTACGTAAAGGACTGATGACCCATCCCAGCTGTGGATGTACTCCAGAGACTTGATTTGAACCTGCAGTTTATTCCATCACTGCTACAAGCCTGAACCAAGAACTTTGCCATTACTGTATGTAATTGATTCAATTTAACCAATTTTGGCTCTCATCTATATCTTTTTCCTTTTATGAAGAAACCTTTAGATTGTAAAGGATCTTATTTGTGGATAAGATCTAATTTGTATATTGACCTGGGTCTGGGGCTTGGTCCTTTAGGATCGAGAGAACCTCTTTTCTTTTACTGTGGTATTGGTTTTCATAATCATTTGTCCCCATAACGAGTGGCACTTACTGGGATACTGGGGTGGAGATATGGGAAACTGGAGTGTCTAAGGGAATTGCTTGTGTGACTTATGGTTAGCCAGTGGGGTAAAACCAAAGTCTCTGTTTGGCTGGTTTGGTTTGCCTTGCCTTGGTGTGCATAGAAACCCCAGCCTTGGACTATAATTGCCCTGCTCTAAGCAATTTGTCCTGAATTGACACTCTGTTGGGTCCCGCCAGAACCAGCATCGTTACATGGCCACAGTATTTCAGGCTATCCATTTCCACCTCAACAGCTGGAAGATAAGTACAGTAAATAAGAAAAGCAGTGCACTCTGATTTTTGTCCTTTTCTTTTGTAAGTACAATAACTAACTGCCCTCAGAAAAAAATCAAGTACAGCTAGATCAATGATTCTCCACTTTTATCATACCACGGGTTCAGAAAAGAGCTACAAAAATGATTTAAGGTCTGGAAAACCAGCCATATAGTGAGAAACTGAAAAAGTTCAGTCGAATTACTGTAATTTATCCACAAGGGTAAGAGATGACTTGATCATGGTCTACAAGTATCTTTGTGGGGGAAGAGATTTCTGATGGTAGAAGGCTCCTTAATCTAGCAGAAAAAAGGCATAATACGATCCAATAGTTGGAAGATGAAACTAGATTAGAAACTAGTCACTTTTTTTTTTAAACCGTGAGGGTAATTAAACATTAGAATAATATGATGGATAGGGATGTGGTGGATTCTCCATCACTTAAGGTCTTTAAAGCAAGACAGGTTATCTTTCTAAAAGATACATTACAGCGCAAACAGAAGCTACGGACCCAATGAAGAAATTACTGGGTGAGGTTCTCTCACCTCTGTTATGAAGGAGGCTAGATTAGATTAATTTAATGGTCTCCTCTGGCCATAAAATCTGTGTGCCCATGAGATTGATTATGAAAGTAGTGAGATACTCAAATAACTCCATGGAAAATATTTTCAAGCTACAGGGCCTACAGGCAGTGACATTTCGCCTGAAAGCCTAGGCAGCTCGGGTTACCTTATTTCTGTGAATCAAATGCTCTTGAAAGTAACCAGTGTTTACGTGGGAGGGAATGGGTGGAAGAGAGAAGAACAACTTTAAAAGAATCCAAGGTTTTCTTTATCTGTTCGTCTGTCTATGGTTTATGTACTGCTGTTGAGACAGTACTGTGTAAACCAAAAGTCAAGGCTTTCTTAATTATTAACAAATGTATCTATGTATTAGAAAAGTCTTTTTCTCACCTATGAATCTGTAATCCTGGGTAATGACATTACATTTTAAAAACAATATGGGATCAAAAGTGTATCTGAGCCATATTCCTGGATCCATGTACAGTACTTTCATTATCACATTCATTTGTCCTTGCACAAATGTCTTAAGACTCAAAACACTGAATCAAAATAGATATTTGTGTCCCTGTAAATCAGGGGTCAGCAACTTCTGGCATGCGGCTCGCCAGGTTAAGCACCCTGGCAGCCCGGGCCAGTTTGTTTACCTGCCGCGTCAGCAGGTTCAGCCAATCGTGGCTCCCACTGGCTGCAGTTCACTGCTCCAGGCCAATGGGGGCTGCTGGAAGTGGCGCGGGCCGAGGGATGTGCTGGCCGCGGCTTCCTGCAGCCCCCATTGGCCTGGCGCGGAGAACTGCAGCCAGTGGGAGCCGCGGTCGGCCAAACCTGCCGACACGGCAAGTAAACAAACTGGCCCGGCTCGCCAGGGTGCTCACTCCCTGCTGTAAATTAAGATTTACCAAGATTTGATATTTGTCTCAGGTCTGATTCACAAGAAAAAGCTAAACCATGTTTAAAAGTACCTTTGCAGGTAAAATTCCATTTCTGAATAATTGCAGGACCATACTTCATATAGGAGTTTAGCACAAGGAATAGAAGCAGGATAGACTTATTAGGTTCTTGAGATTAATGAATCAACATGGAATTAGCCAGGCAATTTTAGTCCTAGTTATGTATCATTATCACCTTAAACAAATATTTTTCCATTGATTTAATTTAAGAATGAACTTTTTGCCACCGTTGTTCTTTGAACAATCAGGAATGAGGTGGAGTGTCGTAGAGATTACTTTTCTGAAATGATTTTTTTCCATTTACAAATACTAAAGATGCCTCTAGACTTTCTGAAAAAAGCCTGGGAATGGACTTTTTTTTTAAGGGGCTGTTTGTTTTCCTTTATTTTGTTAATGTCACAAAAGGGATTATCCTCCTGTTTAAATGAACAGCTGATTTGCTAGTTGGAGAAAATCCAACTTACAGATTGACTACTGATATGGCACATAGTTGTCTTCTTTCATTAGGCATATTTAACAATTCCAAAAAATGGACTGTTGACCAAATTCTGGCTGTAACTGGCTTTTTGAATCACAGCAAAGGGCTCATCTTATGTCTAATGTCCTCGAGGAACTTAAAATGCCAAGTGCTCTTCTCAGTAGCTTTATATTTTAAACAGACAACTGTCAAGAAAAATTGACAGTTCTGAGAAGCTATCGTTCATCCTATGCAGCGAATACAGACTAACTCCATCACTTCACTTTCTACAATATTGTAAATGGACATCAGTATTATTCTTAACAAAGATGGGTTTCTTTTTAGCAAGATTATCGATAGGAGGCTTAATTCTTCAACCTTTATTTCCACTGAATCATACCAAGTAGTACTTACTTATGCAAACAACAGTCCCATTGAGCTCAGTAATGAGCATATGTTGCAGAACTGGTTCCAGAGTAAGGATGATTTTAAACGAATGAGGGAACATGACTACACCAATGGAAAAATAAAGACAATGCTGATCAATGTCCATCATAATGATCAAATCTGAAGGCTAACATTTGCAAGGATTCTGTCAATTTCAATGGCTTAGGGTACGTCTACACTGCAATTAAAAACCCATGGATGGCCTATGCTAGCTGACTTGGGTGTGATGGGTTGTCACCCTCAAGGTACAGTCTAGGAGCCATTGAAACCACTGTGCCCTGTGACAATTCAACTGGCTTGGCCTCTCCCTCTGCTCTGCCGGTGACCCACAGCCAGCCCTCTCCAGGCCCTGCTATTATCAAACATGACAGCAGGTGGTGCCACACATCCAACTGAGTCACCTGAGTACTTCACCTAAACCACGCATGAACCAACCAGCCTGTTTCCCAGCTCCCCAGCATTGCACCCCTACTGGAGTATGAGCCCAGAATTATACAATCTTGTACTGCATGGGGATCTGTACGATGCAAGTTCATTAATTAATCTGCTCCCCCCTCAATGTGGGGAAGATATGCAACAGATTTTGTTACCAGAGCTAAGATTTCCTAGCACTTCACTCAAAAACACACTGGTTAAGATAAAACAAGTTTATTACTACAGAAAGATGGATTTTAACTGATTATAAGTGATAAACAGATGAAAGCAGGTTACCTAAGAAATTAAACAAAATTGCAAATTAAGACCTACACACACTATATAGGATTTGAATCAGCAATATCTCACCCTGACCAATGATACAAACAGGTTTTAGTTTCCTTACACAGGCAGGGCTTTCTTCTTTCCTACCTAGGATCCCCTTCCCAGTTCAGTCTTTGTTCCTCCAGTGTTTTCGGGTGTTGTCTTGTAGGGGAGTGAGGCCTAGTCATGTTGTCACTTCCCCCTTATATAGTTTTTCCATAGGATGGGAACCTTTTTGTTCCAAGCCCAGATTCCCAGCCCAGACTGTGGAAAAGTACAGGTACCAAAATGGAGTTCAGTATCATGTGATCTGGTCATATGCTCCCAATGAGTCATGACAGCCATTACTCATAGGCTGGCTGAAATGTTCCCAGGTGAGGACAAGCCTTTTCCATGTCCCACTGTCTTTGTTGATGGGCCATTAACACTATCTGGCTTCTTCATTATTGTACCTGAAAGGCTAGTTGTGAGTGTTTCCAACTTCACAACATCTTTCAGTAACAGATACATAGCAAAACTTTATAACTTCACATACAGTGACAGCATGTACAATCCAACAAGATATTAATGTTCAGCTGATCAAGACTTTTAGAATGATACCTCAACAAGGCATACTTTGTACAAAAAATATCATAATTACATCACCATGGTACACATGGGGTGCTTTGGAGTGCAGAATGTCACATTGGGCTGTTTGATTCAGGCTTGGGCTGAAGCCCAGACTTTAGGTGCCTCTGGAGGTGAGAGGGTCATAAGAGCCCATGCTCAAGCCCAAACCCAAACATCTATACCACAATGAAACAGCCCCTTAGCCCGAGCCTCGTGAGCACAAGGTCAGCTGCAACGGGGCAGCCATAGGTGTCTAATTGCATTGTAGATATATACTAAGAGCCAGATTCTGATGCCTTTATTCACAGTGAATAGCTCCTTACCCTTGAGTAGCCCCAATGGTGTCAATGTAAGAATAGTAATGTCTGTAAAAAAATCTCAGAGTTGTAGCAAATAGCAGTGCAATTATGCGTATCTTTGATTTAGGAAAAATCATTCCAATTCCAGCTATGCTATTCAAGCAACAGTGAATGATGTGATGCATTCCATTGAGATATATCACTAGTTTAAGGTATAGCATGGTGCCATCGTGAAACCTGTCATCATATATTTATTTCTTTATATTTTATTTCTTTATTTATTTATATTTACATTCTCTCCAAACCTATCCCACAAAAGGCAACTCCTTCACTGATTCTCCCTATGCTCCTGTATGTATCCCATGCTCCTGTAACGATAAACTGGCAGCAAAATAAAACAGAGGTACAGAGAAAATAATAGGCCAGAATTGAGTCATAGCCCTAGGATGAACAAACAGAATTATGGTAAAAAGAAGTTCTGCATTCTACACTTTTGAGGGGCCAGTCTTTAAAACACAGCACTGTACCAAAACCTGCTTTTCATACCACATGATTCTTTGATTTTATTAGGGGTACTAGTATTCTATTAATTATTTACAAGGAGCCCATCTCTGTAGTATCTGGATACATTTTATATGGCGTACATTCAAAAAATTAAAAATCACAAATATAGGGAACAAATACACTTGACCCCTTGCAACACCATATCTTTAAAGGCAGAAGGACAGGGAAAAATGAAATGGCTAAATTAAAGTTACCACCAAAGAAGAAGCTGAAGATAAACTAGGGTTACTTTTCTGTCCCATTGCCCGAGAAACTGCTTTGAGGGATCTTGAAATATCCTGACAGGCCCAAGGGACAGGATACCACAGACTTGGACAGTGTTGTTTAATCCAGCAGTAGTTCCCATGAACAAGCATTTCATAGTCACAATGTAACACCAACGCCCAGATCCTCAAAGGTATTTAGGCATCTACCTCCCATTGAAATCAATGTGAATTAGGCACCTGAATACCTTTGAGGCTGTGGGCCCAAGTGGTTTAAAATTGACAATAAGTTGAACTTAATGTTCCAGGTAATAGTGAATATTAAAGCTAGAGCAGGTCAAAAATTCCCAATTTTTTATTTTTTTAATGAAGCTTTTCATCAACATTTGATGCAATGAAAATTTTCGTTGAAAATAAGTTTTTGTGGTGGGTGAGATAAAATAAAAAAATGTAACTAGGTTGAAAATGAAGTTTTTGACCATCAAAAAAATGGAAGAAATTTCAGATGTTCCCATTTTTTTACATTTCAAACCACAATCGCTGTGAAATTTGTTACTAGGTAGGTACCCTCCTCTTTAATTAAAGATAAAGAAGCATTAGGAGACTAAAGCCCTCTTTAAAATACCAGACAGAACTGAATCACTTCGAGCCAAATTATGGCAAGCCCAGAGTGTGTGTACCCAAGTAGCATGTAAATCCTTCCCCCAAGCCTACAATATGTGCTTAGCAGGCAACCATAATATGGCTGGCTGCACTTCAGATTGCAAGGTATTGGGATTGTCTGACATGTGCAATAATGGTCCTGGCTCCCTGCACACCAGTATATGCTATCAGGGGAGCCTTCAGGCTACACACTTTGAGAGTGAAAGATCCACTCCTTATCTCACTTCCCCCAGCACCACTGAAGGCATTGTGTGTTATATGGGTACAATGCCACATTCCCCGACTGCTGAAGTCCTATAGGGGCTCCTCCCACCAAAATGCTCCAGAGACTTATAGGGTCATACTTGGTGAAGTATGTTGCATGGAGAATACTGAACTTAGGATAGCTAATGTGATGCCAATTTTTAAAAAAGACTCCAGAGGTGATCCTGGCAATTATAGGCTGGTAAGCCTGACTTCAGTACCAGGCAAACTGGTTGAAACTATAGTAGAGAACAAAATTCTCAGACACATAGATGAACATGATTTGTTGGGGAAGAGTCAACATGATTTTTATAAAGGGAAATCATGGCTCACTAATCTGCTAGAATTCTTTGAGGGGATTAACAAGCATGTGGACAAGGGTGATCTGGTGGATATAGTGTACTTAGATTTTCAGGTACCTTACCAAAGGCTCATAAGCAAAGTAAGCTGTCATGGGATAAGAGGGAAGGTCCTTTCATGGACTGGTAACTGCTTAAAAAATAGGAAACAACGTGTAGGAATAAATGGTCAATTTTCAGAATGGAGAGAGATAAATAGTGGTGTCCCCCAGGGGTCTGTACTGGGACCAGTCCTATTCAACATATTCATAAATGGTATGGGAAAAGGGGTAAACAGTGAGGTGGCAAAATTTGCAGATGATAACCATCTTGAGTAGTTTTGTAAGTCCAAAGCAGACTGCGAAGAGTTACAAAGGGATCTCACAAAACTGGGTGTCTGGGCAACAAAATGGCAGGTGAAATTCAATGTTGAAATATGCAAAGTAATGCAAATCAGAAAACATAATCCAAATTATACATACACTATGAAGGGGTCTAAATTAGCTGTTACCACTCAAGAAAGATCTTGGAATTATTGTGGACAGTTCTCTGAAAACATTCACTCAATGTGCAGCAGCAGTCAAAAAAGTGAACAGAATGTTGGGAATCATTAAGAAAGGGATAGATAATAAAACAGAAAATATCATATTGCCCCTATATAAATCCAGTGTATGCCCACACCTTGAATACTGCATGCATATCTGATCACCTCATCTCAAAAAAGATGTATTGGAATTTGAAAAGGTTCAGAAAAGGGCAACAAAAATGATTAGGGGTATGGAACAGCTTCCGTATGAGGAGTGATTAATAAGATTGGGACTTTTCAGCTTGAAAAAGAGACGACTAAGGGGGATATGATAGAGGTCTATAAAATCATGACAGGTGTGAAGAAAGTAAATGAGGAAGTGTTATTTACTCCTCATAACACAAGAAGTAGGGGTCACCAAGTGAAATTAATAGGCAGCAGGTTTAAAACAAACAAAAGGAAGTATTTCTTCACACAATGCAGAGTCAACCTGTGGAACTCCTTCCAGAGGATGTTGTGAAGGCCAAGACTATAATGGGGTTCAAAAAAGACCTAGATAAATTCATGGAGGATAGGTTCATCAATGGCTATTAGCCAGGATGGTGTCCCTAGCTTCTGTCTGCCAAAAGCTGGGAATGGGCAACAGGAGATGGATCACTTGATGATTACCTTTTCATTCCTCTGGGACACCTGGCATTGGCTACTGTCAGAAGATAGGCTGCACCTAAACTGAAATAGAAACAGATTGCTGGCATGTAAAATTAAAAAGGAATAGAGGAGTTTGTAAACTAAGGGTTCAGGGAAAACCAACAGGTGAAGAGGAGCATATGGTTTGGAGAGAGATATCCCATCCATAGGGGAGGATCTATTAAAGGGGATTCTCTATGTTCTAGTGAAGAGGAGAGGATAGAGGATGATAAAGTACAGGTACAAACTGACGAGAAATAGTCAAATGAAAAAAAGTCCCGTTCATTAATATCATATGAAGGCAAACAACTAAATATTGACAAATGTTATAAGTGCTTATACAAATGCAAGAAGTCTAAATACTAGTGTAGCCCAAGGTCCTGTATGCTTCAGCAGCAGCAGTGGGAACTACAAGTTGTGGACTACAAACTGCTGTAAATTGAGAGAACTTCCTGGCAGGAAGTACCCTCCACCGTCCCAGCAGGAAGTGTCAGTGCTGACTGAAGCTGGGAGGACGAGTCAAGCAAGCAGAGAAGAGGAGACTGCTGGGCTGTAATCCTGTTCTACGTTTACAGAAATAAGCTTTGTTCCTGGTGGATTGTCTGAGTGGGTCTGCTCCGAGGTGATATACACTGACACACAATGCCGTGCACATAGAGAAGCCTTGGGACTAATTTCCCAAAGTTGTATAAAAAGCCACAAGGCAGACTTACCCTATCTTGAACAACCTCATACTGGGACAGTGAACAAAGGGGGGGCGGGGGTTATATTGAGGAGGGTGACTGAGTATGAGGATATTGATATAATAGGCATTACAGAAACTTGGTGGAATTATGATAATCAGTGGGACACAGTAATGTCGGGGTACAAAATATATAGGAATGACAGATTAGGATGCACTAGTGGAGGAGTGACACTGTATGTGAAAGGAAGCATAGAGTCAAATAAAGTACAGAAAACTTAAATGAATCAAACAGCACCACAGAATCTCTATGGATAAAAATTCCTTGCTTGGCTAAATAACAGAGTAAAAGAGGTGGTTAGAGAGAAAAAGGCATCTTTTAAAAATTGGAAGTCAAATCCTCCTGAGAAAAATAGTAAGGAACATAAACTCTGGCAAGTCAAGTGTAAAAGCATAATTAGGCAGGCCAAAAAAGAATTTGAAAAGCAACTAGCAAATGACACAAAAACTAACAAATTTCTTTTAAGTACATAAGAATCACGACATCTGCCAAACAAATCAGTGGGGCCACTGGACCACCAAGGTGCTAAAAGAGCACTCCAGGAAGACAAGACCATGTGGAGAAGCTAAATGAATTCTTTTCATCAGTCTTCATTGCAGAAGATGTGAGGGAGATTCCTATGAGTCATTAGGTGACAAATTTGAGGAACTGTCCTAGACTGAGGTGTCATTGAGGAGATTTTGTAACAAATTGATAAATTAAACAGTATTAAGTCACCAGGACCAGATGGTATTCATCCAAGAGTTCTGAAGGAACTCAGATATGAAACTGCAAAACTATTGAGGGTCATATGTAACCTGTCACTTAAATCTGCTTCAGTACCAGATGACTGGAGGATAGTTAATATAACACCAATTTTTTTTTAAAAGGCTCCAGAGGCAATCCTGGCAATTTACAGCCCAGTAAGCCTAACTTCAGTACCAGACAAATTGGTAGAAATTATAATAAAGAACAGAATTATGAGACAACACGGCTTTTGCAAAGGTAAATCGTGTCCCACCAATCTACTGCAATTCTTCGAAGGGTCAAACATGCAGACAAGAATGATCCAGTCAACATAATGTGCTTGGACTTTCAGAAAGCCTTTTACAATGTCTCTTACCAAAGGCTCTTCATTCATGGGATAAGAGGAAAGGTCCTCTCATGGATTAGTAACTGGTTGAACGATAAGAAACAAAAATGAGTAGGAATAAGTGGTCAGTTTTCACAATGGATAGAAGTAAATAGCAGTATCCCCCAGGTATCTGTACTGGGATCAGTGCTGTTCAACATACGATCTGGAAAAGGGGGTAAACAGTGAGGTGGCAAAGTTTACAGATTATACA
The DNA here is from genome assembly GCF_020497125.1 of Mauremys mutica. Lineage (NCBI taxonomy): Eukaryota > Metazoa > Chordata > Testudines > Geoemydidae > Mauremys > Mauremys mutica. Next base: position 75,832,014 of record NC_059074.1, read on the forward strand.
AAACTACTCAAAATAATTAATCCAAAACTGAATGAGAAGAGTTACAAAGGGATCTCACAAAACTGGGTGACTGGGCAACAAAATGGCAGATGAAATTGATTGTTGATAAATGCAAAGTAATGCACATTGGAAAACAGAATCCCAACTATACATACAAAATGATGGGGTCTAAATTAGCTGTTACCACTCAAGAAATATCTTGGAATTATTGTGGATAGTTCTCTGAAAACAATTGATCAATGTGCAGCAGCAGTCAAAAAACATACAAAATGTTAGGAACCACTAGGAAAGAGATATGATATTTTCCGCCTTATTATCTAACACTGCTTATACAAATGCATAGTATGACCACACCTTGAATATGGCATGCAGTTCTGGTCACCCCATCTCAAAAAAGATACATCAGAATGGACAGGGCAAGAAAAAATGAATAAGGATATACAACAGCTTCCATATGAGAGATTGAAAAGACTGAGACTGTTCAGTTTAAAAAAAGAGATGACTAAGGGGGGATATGATAGAGGTCTATGAAATCATGGTGTGGAGAAACTCAAGCGCTGCTGATGCAGCGCTGCCCGGACAGTGTGGCCACCAAAAGCGCTGTTATTGGGCTCCAGAAGTATTCGGAGGTATCCCAGAATGCCTGTTCTAGCCACTCTGCTCATCAGTTCGACCTCTACTGCTCTGGCCTCAGGTGACCAACCATCAGACCTGCCCTTTAAATGCCCCGGGAATTTTAAAAATCCCCTTCCTGTTTGCTCAGCCAGGTGTGGAGTGCAATCAGTGAATCTTTCCAGGTGACCATGGCTCCACGCGGCAAACAAGCCCCAGCATGGAGCAATGGCGAGTTGCTGGACCTCATCAGTGTTTGGGGGGGAGGAAGCTGTGCAGTCCCAGCTGCGCTCTAGCCGTAGGAATTACGATACCTTTGGGCAGGTATCAAGGGCCATGATGGAAAGGGGCCATGACCAGGACGCGCTGCAGTGCAGGGTTAAAGTGAAGGAGCTGCGGAGTGCCTATTGCAAAGCCCGTGAGGGAAACCGCCGCTCCGGTGCTGCCCCCACGAACTGCTGTTTCTACAAAGAGCTGGTCGCGATACTTGGGGGTGACCCCACCTCCACTCCGAGGACCACCATGGACACTTCAGAGTGGGGAGAGGAGGAGGAGGAAAGCGAAACTGAGGGTACTGGGGTGGGGGAGACACCCGGAGTCCCTGGAGGCATGCAGTCAGGAGCTCTTCTCAAGCCAGGAGGAAGGTAGCCAGTCACAGCAGCCGGTACTTGGTGGAGGACAAACAGAGGAGCGGGTTCCCAGTAAGCGGCTTTTATTTTCAGGATGGAAATTTTTCGGGAGAGGGAGGGTTAGGGCTGCATGCATGCATGCCTAGATGCGGAACAGCACATTGATGTGGTCTATCACATCGCGGTAATCGGCCTCGGTAATCTCTTCAAAAGTCTCAGCCAGAGCGTGGGCAATGCGCTTGCGCAGGTTTATTGGGAGAGCCACTGTGGTCCTTGTCCCAGTCAGGCTAACGCGGCCGCGCCACTGTGCCGCAAGGGGTGGGGGGGACCATTGCTGCACACAAGCAAGCTGCACAGGGGGCAGGGCGGAATCCGCATTGCTGTAGAAGACCCTCCCGTGCTTCCCAGGTGACCCACAGCAGTGAGATATCTTCCAGGATAAACTCCTGTGGAAAATGTTGGGAAGTGTTCAGTGTAGGTGCCCCCTGCAGCTGTTTGCTTTCCCCAAACACACAGAAACCCCAATACAGCCCTGAAGCAATCATTCCCCCTTACTCACCATTTCGGGGCTACTGTGGGTTATGTGCGCTCTCTTTGGGATGGGAAAATTATGTTATTGTGAAGACTGTTAATGTGCACTCACTCCTTAACTGCGAGGGAATAACTCTGTCTGGTATAAACAATGCTGCCTCTGTTAAGTGTTGCATTTTGCCTTTACAGATGCCACCTTGAGATCTCGGCTGTCCGTGTTATCACCGGCTGAGAGACTACAAAACCTCCGGAAGAAGCAACAAAAAAGTAAAGAAGACATGCTGCAAGAAGTGATGCAGCAATCTCTCGCCAAAAATCAAAAAGTGCAGGACTGGAGGGAAAGGGAAAGCAGGATCTGCAAGAAAAACGCAGCGCAGAGGAAGAAAAGCACGAAGCAGCTGCTAAGCATTCTGGAGCGCCAAGCGGACTCTATCCAGGTGCTCGTAGCCATGCAGGCAGAGCACTACTGCGCCCGCCCCCCCCCTCCACCGCCACCCTTGTCCCAAAGCTCTTTCCCTTGTGCCCCCATGTCAGCTCAAAACCCCCTTCCCCAGCATCCAGGTTCTTACCACCACCAGCTGCCTCCAACACCTGTACGTTCACCAACCAGCCCTGAGAACTACGACCCTTACCCTCTGCACTCAACCCCCATCACCATGCAGTATAGGCATCCTGAAGTGCAGCAGCCATTGCACAGCACTCCAGACAGGACATATTCAAACCTGTGACTTTACACTTCCCCACCCCACCCCCTTGCCCTTTCAGATGCCCAAAAAGTTGTGTGTCTGTCAATAAAGTTATTTTCTTTTCAATAAATGAATTCTTGGCTTTGAAAACAGTCTTTATTATTGCAGAAAGTTAAAGATACCTTAGCCCAGGAAAGAAACAGGCACTGCAAATCAGCTTAGGAAAAACAGATTCCTACTAACATTGTAACCACTGCACTTCACTCCTGTGCAAGGCAACAAGCATTACTGTTGGTTTTCAGCCTCAAATTCCTCCCTCAAGGCATCCCTAATCCTTGCAGCCCTGTGCTGGGCCTCTCTAGTAGCCGTGCTCTCTGGCTGTGCAAATTCAGCCTCCAGGCGTTGAACCTCGGAGGTCCATGCCTGACTGAATCTTTCACCCTTTCCTTCACAAATATTATGGAGGATACAGCACGCGGATATAACCACGGGGATGCTGCTTTCCCCCAAGTCCAGCTTCCCACACAGATATCGCCAGCGCCCCTTTAAACAGCCAAAAACACACTCCACAGTCATTCGGCACCGGCTCAGCCTGTAGTTGAACCGGTCCTTGCTCCTGTCAAGCTTCCCTGTATACGGTTTCATGAGCCACGGCATTAACAGGTAAGCGGGGTCCCCAAGGATTACAATGGGCATTTCAACGTCCCCTACTGTGATCTTCCGGTCTGGGAAAAGAGTCCCAGCCTGCAGCTTGCTGAAGAGGCCAGTGTTCCGAAAGATGCGTGCATCATGCTCCTTTCTGGGCCAGCCTGCGTTAATGTCAATGAAACACCCACGGTGATCCACAAGTGCCTGGAGAACCATAGAGAAATACCCCTTCCAATTAACGTACTCGGATGCTAGGTGGGGTGGTGCCAGAATAGGAATATGCATCCCATCTATCGCCCCTCCACAGTTAGGGAAACCCATTTGTGCAAAGCCATCCACAATGTCCTGCACGTTCCCCAGAGTCAAGGTTCTTCTTAGCAGGATGCGATTAATGGCCCTGCAAACTTGCATCAACATGATTCCAACGGTCGACTTTCCCACTCCAAACTGGTTCCCGACCAATCGGTAGCTGTCTGGAGTTGCCAGCTTCCAGACTGCAATAGCCACCCGCTTCTGCACCGGCAGGGCAGCTCTCAATCTTGTGTCCTTGCGCCACAGGGTGGGGGCGAGCTCAGCACACAGTCCCAGGAAAGTGGCTTTCTTCATCCGAAAGTTCTGCAGCCACAGCTCGTCATCCCAGACTTCCATGACGATGTGATCCCACCACTCAGTGTTTGTTTTCCCGAGCCCAAAAGCGGCGTTCCACGGTGCTGAGCATGTCTGTGAATGCCACAAGCAATTCCGTGTCGTACGCATTACGTGACTCGCTATCATCGTCGGACTCTTCACTGTCACTTTGGATCTTAAGGAATAACTCAACTGCCCAACGTGATGTGCTGGCAAGACTCGTCAGCATATTCCTCAGCAGTTCGGGCTCCATTTCCCACAGACCGAAATGGAACACAGAATTGCGCTGCACAGAAACCGTGCAAAGATGGTGCCAAATGTGGACGGAAACACAGAGATTGCTGGGATGTGAAACGATGCATGACAGGGCGTTGGGACAGGAACCAGAATGACCCACACCCTCCGCCCCCTTCCCACAACCCACGGCCCCAGAATGGGAAGAGGAGCTCTGTGGGATAGCAGCCCATAATGCACCACTCCCAACACCGCTGCAAATGCTGCAAATGTGGCCACACTGCAGCGCTGGTAGCTGTCAGTGTGGCCACACTGCAGCGCTTTCCCTACACAGCTGTACGAAGACAGCTTTAACTCCCAGTGCTGTACAGCTGCAAGTGTAGCAACACTTCCTTATTCAGGGTTTGATTTACTTTTTCACATAACATAAGAACCAGGGGTCAGCCAATGAAATTAATAAGCAGCAGGTTCAACCTGTGGAACTCATTGCCAGGGGATTCTGTGAAGGCCAAAAGTATGCCTTTGGGTTGAAAAAAGAATTAAATAAATCCTGGAGGACAGAACCACCAATTTGTTAGGCAAGATGGTCAGGGATGCAATCCCATGCTTTGGGTGTCCCTAGCCTCTGACTGCCAGAAGTTAGGACTGGATGACAGAGAATGGATCACTTGATAATTGCCCCGTTCTGTTCATTTCTTTTGAAGCATCTGGGGAAGAGACAGGAGTGGGATAAGGACAGTTTGGAGGGCATTGGGTTGGAGGGGTCATGCTTGGGGGAACGGGCAGGAAAGTCTGTGATCACTAGAGCACACTCCCCTCCAAAATCTGGAATGGAATGCAAGTTCCCAAATCTCACCATTCTTCTGCTGTCTGCAAATATTGTAAAACCCAGTGGCAAAGTTTCTTCCCTTTACCCCACTTCCGAGTCCTGGCTCACACAGAGGATGATTACCTACTAGTATTAATCAGTCCATTTGCTCAAATGGCAGAGGTCTGTGTGGTGGATGAACCCTGCTGACAAACAATGTGGGTGTCAATCTGATGCCACAAGATAAAGCAAACTGAAAGATCAGATTCTATTAAAACCTAGTTATTTTGTGTGTAAATTCCTATGTTAAAAACATTCTGGTTGGACCGTCAGGCACTTACAAATTAGATTGAAAGTGGCACTCAGTGAAGCGAAGCAAGTCCACTTTGTATTCATTTTTCCAGCTTCAGACCTTTCATGTGAACCTTCCCACTGAAAAGAATATGAATAAAATTTTTGAAGCTGAAATCATAACATTTACTTTTCAATTAGGACATCAAGCAGTTGCAAAATCCAGCTCATTAAATCCCAGTTTCCCCTAGTTTTCATTAGCCTTTAACTGACGCACGTTACATGGCTGTTTAAGCCCCTACAACCCATAGTAAGTAAATTTTTCTTTCTGATCATGCCATACGGCATGCATAAAAAGTAAATGTTGCTCTTTTAGTTTTGGCTCACGGTATCCATTATGAGAGTGCTTCCCTCAGAACTCTTTGATAGTATCTAACCAGCCTGGGGTTTATAATGATGTCATCTCAGCTACCACAGCATCCCAGCTAAACTCCCAGATGTGAAAGCTCAAATGTTTACCGATACGAGGTAGATCCCATGTGTAATACAGTCAGTGCAGTCTGCATCCAACGCATATCCAGAGGAAACTAATTAGATGAAATAATACTTTATTTGCTGATGTAGCAGTACTGCCATCTGTTACTCTTTCCACATTCCTATCGCAGGTGAAACATGCCAATACCTGCAATGCTCATGCTCTACAAGTGAGAGAGACTTAGTGTCAGTGAAAGCAATAAGCTCAGATATCCCAGAACATTACTTTCCATGGGCTGGGTCTGCACCATCATTAGGGTCTCTAACCTTGCTAACTGGATGAGAGTGATATCTTCAAGCATGCTATTTGTGCAATTTAAGCTTCCTGGGGAAGAAAAAATAAAAAAGACAGACTTGGTTTCTAGATTAAATTTTATACCTCCCTCCACTATTTCTCAGGTTGCTTTCTGAATCAGGAAATCCAAGAAATATATTCACAGATGTTCCCTTGTTTATTTGTTGACTCTGTGTAATTTGTTTGCCCTAATTTGTTTTTGTCTATCATGGGACTTCCCTTTTTAATTTCCCTTTCTCTGTTTCCCACTCTTTGTGGAGCAGCGGTCTGTTAAGCTGTGAGAGGCGCATGCCAAATTAAAAAAAAAAAAAGGCACCGCAGATTGTTTTAAGCATTGGCTGCCCCTTTGGGCCTGAAGGCCTTGCTTGAAGCCTGCACCTGCTCCTCCTCCTGAGACAGAGGGCTCCTGATCTTTATCCCCTGCCTTTAAGCTGCCTGATTCCTATTATCCAAAGTCAAACAGCGTTCTCCACATTCACGCCTCCAGCATTTGGCATGAAATTAATAAGCCTGGCTGATATATTTCCCTGGAAGCCTGCCACTCTTTAACAGTGGTGTTAGATTAAAAATTTTGGCATGGTTAATGAACAGGGAAAAGCTGAAGCCAAAAGTTTCATGCAGCAATGCAAAGATTTGGGGGTTATGAAAAGAATACCAACTTTGTTCACATTTTCTGAATGCCATCGTAATTGCAGGGTTAGATAATAGACACAACAACATAGTCATAGCTAGAAGAAAGGGCATGTTCTTTTCCTTCCCTCACATTTAGATTTTATCTTCAGACTTTCCAATCACACGGTATTCTGCTATATTGTGTTATCTAAAATGCAGAAATAGCTATTTATGTTCAAAAGTCCTGTTTCACTATTGTTACAATTAGCAACACAATTCAGTTCCAAATCTACATTTTGAGCATCCTATAATTCACACTTGGTTCCAATTTCCAGAGGAGAATTGGATTTAGATTTGGATTCCAAATCCTTCTTGTCTTCAGGGTATTTCAGAGCTATGGTTTTGGTTCAACCCCATCTCTGGGTACAATGTATTTAATTAACAAGATTCTGGCAACATTTAGGATCAACATTTCATCCTTGAAGGAAAGTAAATTCCAAGAAGCATCCCTGGAGTTGGGTGGTGGGGGAGCTGTGTGGTGTGTGTGTGTTTTAAGAAACAATGCCTGGGTCGCCCAGCAGTATCCCTTCAATAAAAATCACACCACCCCAATGGGGAACTTCAGACCCGCTTGCTTTAACATGGGATTTGTCCTCCTGCTCCCCCCACCCCCAACATATACACTCTTTGAAAACATTTTATTGAAAATGAGTAGCCCTGGAGTCTACCCACATACTACAAATGACTTTCTGTCTCAGAGCTGGTGGCAGTGTTCACGTTGATAAAGCTACAAAAACATGTCTAGACATACACTGAGGCACTGCCAAAGACAAATGACAGAAAAAAATGCTGAAAAAAAACAAGGAGTCCTGAACATGCCACCTAACAGTTTAATGTTAAAGAAAATTAAACCCAGTGCCATCTCCTGGACTATCTGCTCCAACTATTTGCCTCCAGTGGATCCAACAAACTGCAAAGCAACATCAGAAGCAAAACAGTACCATACCCGATGGTGCAAGAAATGCTGCCACATTCCATGCACAGAATATGGCGCCATTCATCCTGAAAACCCCTCAAAGCACTTTACAAATTGAACTGTAAGCAAAGGGATCACTCCCTCTATACCAAAATGCAGCCATTTCTGGGAAGTGACACAGCAGTTATTTCGTGCCAGAAACACTGCAGAACAGGGTTAATGACAACAGTTGAGTTTAGGAGGCAAGAGGAATAACTTCTACAGTTCAATCTTCAAGGGAATTTAGAGAGGAAAAGGTCTGGTCTTCTCTCACTTTGATCATTCCTACCTCTCCCTATCATTCACTCTTTTCTCTCCTCTGTCTTCTTTCCCTTTGCCTACAAGCATACAATCATTTCCCTACCTTGAAAAACAATTCTCAGCCCCAAACATCTCCCCTACTACCATACTAGCTTTCTCTTCCCCTTTACCTCCAAAATCCTTGGACATGCTGTCGTCTTCTGCCTAGGCTTCCTCTGGACCTACTCTTTCCTTGACCCCTTTTAATTTAGATTCCTCCATCTATACTCCACCAAATCTTCCCTTTCAAAGGTCACTAATGACTTTCTTCTAGCCAAGGCAAAGGGACACATTTTTCACCTTCAGCACTCTGACCATTCTGCCGCCTTTAATGTAATTAAACTCTCCTCTTACTCCCTGGCTCTGTCTGCTGTACCATTTTTCTAAAATGTCCCACTGTTGCACTACCACCAGAGATAGGAGCACAAGTTGTATCGGCTGTTTGTGTCTTAACCATTACGTTCTCTAACCTTGCTCAGAGCCTGTCTAGACAACAGGCATGTCTAATTGTCTGTTTACATTTCCATTCCCATCATTGCTTCAGCAAGTGTAATGCCAAGGTGAGAAATATTCGAAAAACTGCTAGTATAAACAGGGCTCATGACTAAATTTTCTATTCCTACCTTGCTGACTGCTCCTTCAGCCTGTCCCGGGATGGCTTTTCAGTCTCTCCCCCAGGGTATCTCACAGGGCCTGTCCCATTCTCTCTCTCTCTTTAGGTCACTTTGTCAGCCCCCAAAGTTTCAGCTACCCCCTGAATGCCAAAGACTCCCTAATCTACCAGAACTTTTCCTCATTCTCATATCTCATCCCAGCCCACCTCTATCTTAAACTCACTAACATTTCACATCTTATTTTTCCTCCAAGTCCTTCTCTTTTTCTTCCCTTCTTTGTTACAGTTAAGCCATCTACAGTTCTTTCCATCTCCTAGGCTCACATGCTAGGTGCCATCTTTGTCTCTTCTCCCATCTTGTCTCTCTAATGCATGTCCCATCTCTCACTAAGCCCTGTCACTTCTCCCTCTTTAATATCACCAAAATCTTTCCTTTTCTCATTATCTTCCACTAAAATTGTCCATATCTTAAGCCATCTGTTGCCCTTATTACTGAAACCCTTTTCTCTGTCTTCCCTGCTTTTCTGCTCTCTCACCTCCAGTCTATTCACAATGCTACAGCTAAAGCCATCTTCCTTTCCTGATGCTTCGACCATGTCAACCCTTTCCCTGAATCCCACACCTGGGCTAGATTCTAGTCTACAAAATACATGGTTCACTTCTTACAGACAAACTGCTGCCACCATGCACGGCATGCACAGAGCCAGTGTTACATGCTGAGTGGCCTGGTTTTGCCCCATTGCAGCCTGTCCACAAGCCTACATTCCTGACTTCCAGGGGCCTCACCAAACCAGGTCCCTCCTGAAACCTGACCCTCTTTCTCCAGGTCCACTCATAATACAACATTCATGCCTCTTACTACATCAAAATAAAGCTCTTCCCCCTCACTAACAAGGCACTGAACAACCTTGCTCCCAATCTGCTTTCATTTTCTCCAACTTCCCCATCTATCTATGCTCTGCCCAACCCTCACTATTATCCAGCCCAATGTCATTGTCTTCTGATCTTGACTTTCCCGTTTTTTTTTCATGCTGCCTTTTGCATTTGCAAGAGTTACCTATTTCTTGTTCACAGTGCCCTTCTCCTGCAAATCTCTCCTCAAGACCCAGTTGTTCTAGGAATCCTCCCTACTTTGCTCTACTCATCAATAAACTCTCCACATCCTCCTCTGACTCTGTTGTAAAGTTTGGGGTAAATTTTTGGCATAATAAGAGCAAATTAATAAATTTAGATAAGCAAATCTGACTGGGACATCAGAGTTCTTGCAAAAAGTGACACAGACTGTTTAAAAAGCACCAGTTTTCACAGCTATTTACTTCTCACGTGAGAAATGGCACCTCCAGAAACACCAAATTTCCTAACACCAGACTGAAGAATTGGACTGGTAGTCCAAAGGAAAAAAGCCACCAAAAGCTGGTCAGAAAATGGGGAAGGGTTCTTCAGACCTTTTCCAGTTTTCATTGAAAAAGTGCAACTTTTCCATTTTCAGCTGAATACTGCCAAAAACAAGGGTGGGGGATTAGTTTTCAGGTTTGGGGATTTCTTACAAAAAAAATCAAATTTTCAAGGAAGGCTGACACTTCCAGCAAAAAATATATATATATCACCAAAACCCCAATTTTCCATAAAAAAAATTTATGAAAAATTTTCAGTCAGCCCTGGTCATCTGCATCACTTCGTTCATCATACAGATCTACTTTCTGAGTCTCTCATAAGTGCTGACCTGATCTCCTCCCGACTTGGCACAATCAATCTCACAGCACATTCAGAAGTTCTTTGTTAATCAGATGCACTCTTCTAGATAGTAAAGCAGGATAGCCCTTAACTTGTTCTACAAATAGGGCTGAGGCGGACACAGCATGTGTCCAAAACATGTCAAGATTGATAATTTAAGTAAAACAGCAGCAAAAGCAACTGTGAGCCCAACATTGCTGTTTTACAATCTTCCCTACTGTAACTTTACACAGAGCCAAGGGGTGGTTTAAAAATCCAGAGACAAATGCAGAGGTTGATCTTTGTTCTTGATCTTTATGCTCGCTTATTTTGACCTATGAAAATAAATAATCAAAAATAAAGGATAAAATAAGACAAATTCCTATTTACAGAAGAGTTAGTGGGAATAGTGTGTGTGTGTAGGAAAGGGGCATAATACAGGGGCCATGTTCTCCATGGGGGCTCTGCAGAGGGGCTGGGGACCAGTGGAAGGGAGCTATGCAGTAACGCTGGATCTCAAGAAGCCATCATCCATGCTACCCCTGCTCGTCCCAACCCCTGTTCATCCCCCTAGCTCTCCACCGCATCTACAGTTTTTGAAATCTATGAAGGCAAGTCCCAGGTTGATGCTGATACACACCGATGCATATAGAAGTTGACACAAACATTTAAGAGCTGAATGTGGTAGTGAAGTAGAGTGTGCGGTACAGAGAGGAGATATGGGGAAGCATGCTGAGGAACAGGGCTGTGGGGAAGGGGCAAACAGGACTGTGCAGGCAGGGAAACATGGGGTTATCCATGTTGTGCATAAAGGGGACACGGAGAAGAATGGACCCTACTCATGATATGTGGGAGGAGTGTAGCTCTGAGGGAGGCCAGGAGGGATTGGTGGCGCTGGAGAATAGGACATGACAGACATTACACTGCAGTAGATTAGAGACATCAGTATTGCCAGCTATTCATGTGAATAACTATCAACAGTCATACTTCCTTTACCTCTTCTTCTACAACCAGCATTACCCTTCTGCTGAGTGACAGCAAACAATGGGAGGGCCTTGCAGTTCAGCTTCCCAATAAAGGAGAAGTCAAAGTATACCTAGACTCCATTTTTCTAAGTGTAACTTGTGTTGTTTACACATACAGCAGTCCAGGAACAGAGGTGGTCACTAACAGCATGCTGGGCAATTCTTCCTTCCAGGAATACCAGCCCAACACCACAGCCCATTTCCCAGGGAGCAACTTTGCCTCAAGAATGGACTCTAATCAGGGCCCAAGACAAAGAGGAAACTCTCCTGCTACTTGCATGGATCAGTGTCTCACAATGCTGCCTCTTCACCAAAACCTTGCATAACTCAGAAGTTATAGCACAGCAAGTCTTTCCAAGAGTCAAACTTTGGTGATATGCCACAAAACAGAACTTGGAAGTCTATGTGTAACTGCACCACCTAGTGATGCCTGCCATAACAACATATTACAAATATGGGAAATTCCCCTCCAAAATTAATTTCCCACAGGCACAAACAATACAAGGGAAAGAAATAAGCAATGAAGTCATTCAGCTCCTCCCTCTACAATGTACTGATTGGTTCCCCTTCTCAACCTCAGCTACTGAACAGGTCACTGTCAATTTCCGACTCTCATGCACTTTCACACCTCTGTCCTGTTTGGATTTATTACACTGCAGTAGAAATTTTAAGCACTTTTCATTTAAATGTGCTACGTACTAATTTCACTTTGACTCTAACCAACATACTAATTCTATATTAAATTGATATCCATAAGTGGATAAACGCACCTTGCATAAAGTTTTCCCCTTTCCGCCAATCTCAACATCCATATAGCATTCGCACTCTTCCACTACAGCACACATATTTCCCAACAATTTCACCTCTGCAGAAAAAGCCTGAGAAAATAGAAAAGGCTTGCAGTGTGCCCTAATTAAACAAGTCAATAACGTAACAATTATATTAATCAATTTTTGAAATTAGGAACAAAATTCTATTCATGTTAGGTTTTGTAAAACTGCCCAGTTGGGGCATAAACTGTGTCCCTGTAAATTGATTATTTTTTTAAATAGTGCTTAGAACGCGTAACATCCCTTCTTTATCTCCATCTCTGCCCCACATTGCACAACGGTTTATCAGCTACCAAAAGCATTTTTTCAGCAAGTCATCCCCCTCCCCACCCCAGGCCAAGAACATTAATTATCTTTGTCCTACAGATTCATCCATGATTGTCTGGTATGTGAATCCTGCTAAATATATTAATGCTGGGGGGGGGGTTAATTCCTGCCAAAAAGCCACTAATGTATGCATCTAAAGGGTCTAGAATGAACAAAAGAGTGTCCAACCTGGAGAAAGTAACATAAACGAACCAATAAAGAATGAAATCTTGGGAGGATGGGACTGGGTGTGTAGTTGTTGGGGGTTGCTAGTACTGGCTTAGGAGGCTGCATTTGTGGGTGCTGGGGTTCTGACTGGGGGTGGAGATGACTGCTGGAAGTGGGAGGGGGGCTAAAGCTGGCTGCTAAAGCAAAGGCATGTCTTTTCTACACCAAGAGGCTCTGAATGCAACTGCAAAGCCTCTAGCAACACGGCTTTCCCCAGTTCCAGAACTACACAATTTGCAGACAGGAGAGTAAAGGAAGATGAGAGCATCAATGTAGCTGGGGAAAAGAAGAGCAAAGCATGGGAGGGGCAGCAGGAGGAGGAGCTGGCATAGGAGGAAGGAACAGGATTGGGTTACCCCTTCTTTTGCCTCCCCTGACTCCTTCTGGATCCTACCGATATCTCAGCTGATTGCTATGATCCATTGGGCGCACCATTGTCACCCACTTCCAAGTCACATCCCATCAATTCAGAAAGAGTTATTTTTATATTTATATATATAAACACACACTTTCTTTGTGTTTTGTTCCATTTTAAAGCACTGGAAAGTTCTCAAATAATCATATGATCTATAAGGATCAAAATCCCAGCTGAAGCTCAGAACATGTAATTAGATAAGAGGAGACTTCCCTCTCCCCACGGGCTATCAGTGAATCGCTTGTGCTACTCTGTGGCCATTGCTAACTTGCCCTCAAACCAGCAAAGGATCCTAAATCATTTTACATAGTTGAAAACCTGCAGTTGGCACCTGACCCAAATGAAGATGGCAAGCTCCCATCTACTCTACGTGACCCATAGCAAAACCCTGTACAGTGCTTACATTCAATCAACTTTGCTCTACAGAATTTTTGTTACTGTTATTTTTTCAGGGGTCTAAGGATCAATCTTCATCAATTTGTGGAACTCTGATTTTGCAGTTACAAACTGATTCATCATCTCAGGGCCTGGGAGTGCACAACTGCTCTGAGTATCAGAAAATCCCAGACACCAGAGGCACCTAATTCAAAACACTATGCCACAGACTCAGTTCTCACTTCACATTTGCTGAAACACTGAAGGCCACATACATTGAAGATGTTAGGCACAGTCCTGTGGATATTATTGATTCCCTGCCAAGCATCCAACTGGCATCAGCTACCAAGGCAGATGCTTGCCCATATCTCCCAGCAGGAGCATTGCTGAGTGGTAACTATCCATGAGAGGCAGAGAAGCACAAATAAAATCCTCATTAAAAGGCCATAGTATGCCCCCAAAATCTGATCTTATATTTCAAATTATTTGACTCAACACTTTTAATGTAACCAATTAAGAAGAAAGTGTAATTGCTTGTGACATAGGAATTGCCACATCAGATCAGATCAATAGGACTCTTTTTAAGAAGGGTAATGCTTTTCATAGGGGCTGGCCCAGAACTGTGGAATAAAGGACCATCACAAACTTCACTATCTTCCACTCCAAAGCACATTGCTTCAACCTTGCTTTTTCCAATGTATAAACATTGCATATATTTTTTTAAAAAATCCTCAACAAAACCCTACCAAAACAAAACATTTTACTGCATACACATTACTTCCCCCCACCCCCGGGGAGAAGATGAGAGAGAGAAAAAAATCTCACATGATGTATCTTAGCCACATCACCTAATGCACTACTGGAAGGCGCTCAGATATTAAGGTGATGAGGGCAGTATAAGAAGCTGTATAGAATATAATAGATTTATCCATTTTGGCCCAGCTGGTTAGCCAATATTCAAGGCCTTTTGATTTTTTTTCCTTAGGAAGAGAAATGACAATAGCCAGGTATTTGTATTTCTTTGATGCAATCCTATTTATTTACAAAGAATGTAAACAAAGTCCTGTTTCCCTGAACACAATAGGAATCAAACAAAAAGCAGGGTTTTTTTTTTATCATAGCTCCAAGCGTCTTTTCAGCAAGCACTCTGCCCAAAAGCTCTCTCTCTTTTTGCTTTCTCACAGGGAAATTTTTCAGTGATTCTCTTGCTGTCTGCTTGCACTTTTCTTATCTGCTTCTCTCTGCCTGTTCTCTAGGTGCTTCTGCTCACAGGCACACATGGCCTCCATCAAACAATATACAGCTAAACCCCTCTGCCCACACTGTCCAGCTTCTGAACAGCTGTGAGTCAGGTCACTCCTGGTCCCAGGACAAACCACTATAGTCCTCGGCTGGGTGTAAAGAAATAAAAGGAGTTTCATGGCTGTTTCCCTCTTCAGAAAGGTCATCACCTACAATCACTTGCCGCTGCAACAGCAGGAAAGACACCAGTAGCAAAGCAAAAGAACAATAGTCCTGCATCAGGCCTACCTTTCCTCAGAGGGGCAGTATTAAAAGGCGCCAACTCATGAATTTTCCCATATTCAAAATGGCCACCATCTTATTACTGCCAATGGGGCTGAAGCCAGCAAGATGGCCACCATTTTCCTACAGTCTATCTACATGTGGCGGTGAGGCTGCCCTTAATAACTCTGTATGCAATGTAGTTATTGTCATGTCGGTCCCAGGATATTAGAGAGACAAGGTGTGTGAGGTAAAGTCTTTTACTGAACTAACTTCTGTTGGTGAGAGAGACAAACTTTCAAGCTTGCACAGAGCTCTTCTGCAAGTCAGGGACAGGTACTCCCAGCATCATAACTAAAAGTAGAGTGGAACAGATCAGGCCCCCTGCCGCCTGTTAACCCTTCCCCGTGTAGCGTGGGCTACGTATATCACCACAATGGCCTTACACATGGACTTTGTTTTGGGGAGTGACTCTTATTTTTAGCTATCTAAAAAAAAGAGCTTAACACATCCATCGACTTCAGTGAGGTTTCACCCAACCTCCATCATAACCATATAACAGAATAGGTCAGTATACTGTTTGTTACTGGCCAGCACCATAAGCTTCAGGGAAAGTTACCCCCATTTGGACAAATATGGCACAACCTGATCACAGACAAAGTTTCTGCCTAATCCCTGTAAGCGAATGGTTTGCATATTCCCTGAAGCATGAAGATTTACATCCCTTTTACATTTTCATCCTAACACAACTGTAGATGTTCTAGTTATCCATAAATTGCCCTAATGGTAAAATGTCTAATCCTTGGTTAATTTAGCTAAGTTCTTGGGCTCTATGATATCTTGCAGGCAAAGAGTTTCTCAAGTTTATTTTGCAATGTGCGAAAAAAATCTCTTTTTTTCAGTTTTAAATATGTGGCCCTTCATTTATAAGACATTCATTTGTTCTTGTATTATTAGAAAGGGTACATAGGAATACCCAATTTATTCTCTCTATGGATTCATTATTTCCTTAATGTCCCATCTTACTTATCTCCTCTGTACACTAAACAGTACTAATCTTTTTAACTTTAGTGGAGACCCCTCCATTCTTATGGCCATTTTTGCAGTCCAACAGTATATCCTTCTTATTTCTGCTATATCCTTCTGGAGACAGTGTGGTCAGAACTAAAAACAGAATTCTAGCTGAGACCATACCTCTGATTTGTATCATTAGGCCTCAATCTCATTCTTTACATATCCTAACATTTTGGTTTTTTGCTTTTTACTACAGCTGTGCATTGAGCAGCTGTTTTCATTGAACTATCAAAACGATATTCAAGTTATTTTCCTGAGTTGTTACAGTTAATTAGATCCCAGCAATAGGAGTGAGCAGTTCTAATTATTCCTTCCCTACACTTTCCCTTGCATTTGTCATCAGCGAAACTCACATTTTAATTTTAGGGTCTTTTGATTAGTTTCTTTTTTTTCAAATCCTTATGTGGCCCAGGTCACTCCTGGGCTCACAACAAACCATTGGAGGGTCTCCAATCGGGTGCAAAAGACAACAGGGTTTTTTATCTGACTGTCAGCCCCTTCAGATGGGGCACCATTTTACTCAGGGTACGTCTATACTTACCATCCGGGTCGGCGGCTAGCGTTCGACTTCTCTGAGTTCGATATATCACGTCTAATCTAGACGCGATATATCGAACTCCGAACGCGCTCCCGTCGACTCCGGAACTCCACCACCGCGAACGACGGTGGCGGAGTCGACGGGGGAGCCACGGACTTCGATCCCGCGGCGTCTGGACGGGTGAGTACTTCGAACTAAGGTAGTTCGAGTTCAGCTACGCTATTCGCGTAGCTGAACTTGCGTACCTTAGTTCAACCCCCCCCCCCCCTTAGTGTAGACCAGGCCTCAGTAACAACAGGCAAGTCACTGGTAGCAAATCAGAACAATAGTCTTGTGTGAAGCCTCCCCCCAGGGTGGCTCTGGCAGACATCAGTATTGAGTCAATGCCTGCCCCAACAGGCAGAAAGCTGAAGGCTGAAGCCAGCTCCCAAATGATCTGGGCTCCCTCCCTCTATTGCAGGTGTTGCAGGGTGGACTGATTAAGACAGTGGTCCCCAAACTGTGGGGCACGCCCCCCATTCTGGAGGGGCATAGCAGGACACAGGCCAGCCCCCCTCCCCGAGGGGTGGGGAGGGAGCGCCACCCAGCCCCACTCTGGCCCTGCCCCCAGCCACAGCTCCAGCTCCCAGACCCTGGCCATGACAGGGTGCAGGACAGGTTCCATTACGAGGCAAGGGGCATGGCAGAAAAATTTGGGGGATCACTGTCATAAATGCTTGTAAACTCTCTCCTGGCTAGCATAGGGTTTGTATACCCCATCACACTTCCTTTCTGAAATTCAGCCTCACCTGGTTAGTTATTGGCATAGTCCCTCCTGTAAGGATGTGGAACTTTATTATAGTGTGGTTCCTGTTACTTAATGACTCCATTACAGTTGCTTCTTGAACAAACTCCATTGTGTTACTTAGAACCAAATTCAAAGTAGTGAGTCTCTCCTTCCGGAGCTCTAGAATCAGGCATTCCAAGAAGCAATAATTTAGGCCTCAAATTCAGCAAAACACTTAAGCACATGCTTAACTTTAAGCATGGGGCTCATGCACTTGCTGAAGTCCTTTGATGAATTTAGGCCTTGAGCTGTCAAGGAATTGTTTCTATAGACCAGGGATCGGCAACCTTTGGCACGCAGCCTGACAGGGTAAGCACATTGGCGGGTCGGGCCGGTTTGTTTACCTGCCGCATCCACAGGTTCGGCGGATCGCAGGTCCCACTGGCTCCAGGCCAATGGGAGCTGCAGGAAGCGGCGCGGGACAAGGGATGTGCTGGCCCCCACTTCCCACAGCCCCCATTGGCCTGGAGCAGCGAACCGCAGCCAATGGGAGCCACGATTGGCCAAACCTGTGGACGCAGCAGATAAAACAAACGGGCCCGTCCCCCCCACGGTGCTTACCCTGGCAGGCCATGTGCCAAATGTTGCCGATCCCTGCTCTAAACCTTGCCCTATTGTGACACACAACCTATTTAAATACAGGTAACTGAAGTAATACATTATGTCAATAATTGCACTTTCTGCATATACAAAGAACAAAATTTGTAGTTTAAATCTATCTTTCTCCTTAATCTGAAATAAAAGTAACAACAAAGAACAAAAGTCTAAAATTTCCACCAGGGGACCTAGGGGACTGAGTGTACATGACTTACTGACATTAGACATCTGGAACGAAACACAAAATGGCAACTCCCACTGCAGCAGGGGAGGGAAACCTCTCCACTTAAAGGTGCAGTAAACAGAAGCAGAATGACAATTTCTGCTTTTGGTGATATATCCTCAGGCAGCACAGTTATCACCTGAAACAAGCCTTGCTATTCCAGGTGTAAGTAGCCTGTAGCTTTGTCACATCCAAGAGAAAAGCATGCTGTTATATTTTGCCCAAAGGATCTCAGCAATGGAATAATACCACTGACCAAGTGTAGATAGACCAGAAATAAATGCAGTGACAGGTATTGCAGACAGTGCTAGAAGATATGATATATTTATCTAGTTAGTAAAGATAAAGACTGATCAAATAATTCACTTACAACTACCAACTTTCCTCAAATCACTGTTACCTTCCCATAAGATAAATGTAGCATCTTTCTGTAAGCACTGAACCAACCTAATCACTTTGGTTAGGTCTATGCTTCAACTGAGGTGTGAATGCACCATGGGTTGTCATACCAGCACTAGCTTTTAATCTAGCTAGCACAGCTAAAAATAGCAGTGAAGGTGACATGGGCTTCAGCACAGGCTAGCAATGTGAGTACACTTTGTACCACTTTGTCTTCACTTATTCTTCACTTTTATTCTTATAATTTACTATGCACAGTTTTAACCCTGAACTGAATACAGAATTACAAACATCCTCGTGGACTTTTTTATGACACTCATTACTGTGGTATCTCAGCAGTCCACAAATATTAGTTAATTCATCTTTACAATATCCCTGTCATGTAAGAGGGTATTTTTATCTCCATTGTACAGGTGAGAACTGAGACTTTCAGAGATTAATTTTGGGTGCCCAACTTCACTCTACAACCCAATTCACATCCTGAGCACCATATGAAACAAGGATCCCTGTGGGCTATTTACAGCACCTATATACTGCCATTACAGGGAACACAAGGTGGAATCCACCAAGGTACTTAGGCACACAAGTCCAGTTTTTACACACCATTGAGAGTGACCAAAAAAAAAAAAACCATCAGCTGCTGCCTAACCCTGTAGACATCTAAATTCATGCTACATGAGACTTAGGCGATTGAACACCTATCTTCCCCCAGTCCAGACTCAGGTGCCTACCTCCGAGAGACAGCAGGGCTTAGCACACACCCTTGTCATCTGCACTTCCCACTGACTACCTTAGGCAAGCAGGCTGGCTTTTGTGGATCACATTCTAAGGCACCTGTCTCCCCCCAGTCATTGTATAAGTGCCTGGCATCTAACCCAGGCTTTGTGAATTGCAGTGCTGTTCCTGTGCTTTTTCTAGGTACTTAAAGGTTAGGCATTGTGGCACAGTATCACAACACCTAAGTCCCTTTGGTGGATCCCACCCATGATCTGAACAAATGCTATGGTTTGACAAACTTCTTGGAGGCCTCGATTCTCCTATCTTGAAAACAGTGGCAAGAACCCCATTAACTGTAACAGGAGCAGGACTTAGATTAACAAACAACAGTTAATAAAATAAATTATCATTTTTAAAGGTTGCTTTTCAGTTAGGCCCTGCAGAGCTACTCAAATGATAGGGTTCAAAACAGGTAGATCTGTATTTCATCTCATTCAGCACGGCCTTAAGCATCCATATTCTTTAAAGATAGAAGGAGGTAAAGAACATACATCCAGAAGACAGAGTGGGAGCATGTTGGACTATATAGAATTCAACAAGCCAAAAAAAAAAGTGACAGCATTGTCAGATACACTGATACAAATATGATGGGTCATACAAATGTTCAGAAGATTAGACAATACAATGGGGAATCTACAGGACAGACAACACAATATGATATGAATCTGACACAACAGGATCAAAGAATCCGGAGGACGAGGAAATTATTTCATTTAGAATCAAAAGGACTGTTAGAAAGACAAGGGAGAGCACAGGTAACAAGGCTGGCTTTCAGCCACCCCACCTCCGAGCAAATAGCCCAGAGGAACATTACAGTTATGTATTTAAACTGTCTGAATACCTAAATGAAAACTTAAGGAATATCCCAGCTAGATATGCAGCATTCTGTCTACAAGACAGTCCTATTCCAGCAGAAATCATTGCTTAAGTACAGGAGAACATTAAAAAACAGAAGGTTAAAAGCAGGAGGGAAGTGATGGGAATCTTCATTTGCACTTGATTTGTCAGCAAATGGATTTATTTGGAATAAGAGAAATTCATGTCTTTCACTACAGAAGAGCTCTCAGAATCCCAGGGTCCATTGCAAATTCATTCACCAGAAGGTTCCTGATAAACATTCTAACAAAACCTGTGGCCATCTAGGAACATCCTGGTTGCCACTCTGGCCTGATTCTGCACCAGTATAGTCCTCAGAATCCTTTTATAATGGAAAGACAGTCAGACTGAAGAGCAGGTGATTCACATCGGAAGCTGATAATGACAAAACTAACACTTGACAAAACTCATGTCCAGGCATAACAACCACATTTTGTCACACTTTAATTGCTTTCAAAGCGCACCTTAGAGACCAGCTAACACTGACTTCAATGAAAGTTGGATAAGGCCCTAAGTAAAATTTAAAAGTACACCTCTACCCCGATATAATGCGACCCAATATAACACAAATTTGGATATAATGCGGTAAAGCAGTGCTTGGGGGGGGGGAAGCTGCGCACACTGGTGGATCAAAGCAAGTTCGATATAACGTGGTAAGATTTTTTGGCTCCCGAGGACATCACTGTATCAGAGTAGAGGTGTATTGAGTCCCACTCCTTGTGGACACATTTGGCTAAATACATCCCCGGCAGAACTCCATTGTCTTACAGCAGAGATTAATTTGGTCTGCTCTTTTGACACTTCCATGATATGTTAAATGCTCTATCCTCTACCATTTATAAGAAATGACAGCATGCAATGATCAAACACAGATATCCCATATCAACAGGGGCCATATATTTTATTTTGCTGTAAAACAATTGCTGGCTAAATGGACCCTTCTGTATTAGTATTCTAGTGGCACCTGAGCAACAAAGTGGCATTGAGGCTAAGCAATTGTTTTGGGTTTTGTCCATCTTGTATTTTTAGCCCTCAGCACTGCCTCCAGCCACTGGCACTTACTTAAGAGGATCATTTGCTACTGATATTTGCTTGACGCATCAGCACAATGTGATGGCCTTGCCTTGGCCTAGGGAAATAAGCAAAGTTAATGACCAGGCAGATGGCCGGGAGGGATTACTGATGATTAGGGATTAACACGTCTTGTTTATTTTACCTTAAAAAAAACAAAAAAACAAAACAAAAAAGCCAGTCTAGAAATGTGTTAATTGGGGATATGGCTGGCCTACTTAACCTTGGGTTTCTATCATGTTACCATCTTTCCCCAATCTATTCCTGCTGTTAGTCAGGTCTACTTGTTGTGTCTTGTTTTTACAGTAAACTCTTCAGGGCAGGGATTATCTCTTCCTGTGTTTATACCGCACCCAGCACAATGGATCCAGATCCTGACTGGCATCTCCAGATGCTACTTCAATGTAAGTAATAATATATTTACAAAAGGAGTGAGGCATGCTGCCTTAGTAATCAGGGAAAACCATAGAGCATAGAAACTCAGGAAAGGAACCACATCATTTCTTAGATTGGGATCCTCTAGTGGTGCTCCATACAACTTCTCAGACAAATCATGTCATGGCAGGACATGATGAGCTATGTTAGGTTATCTGCTTCTGTTGGCTTGCCTGTATCTTTAATACCTGCTATTGTTATTTCCACACTTACAAGTTGTCCCCAAGTTAACAACATCCAGCATCCTATCCTGGGCAACTGGGGCATTCAGCTCATTATAAAGATTTACCCATGGTACATAAATGGCCTCCATTGCTGTAGTATCTGAGCACCTCTGTTGTGACAATTGGGCCTTCACATTTACCTGAATTGTGAACTGTAAAATATGTCATAGTTCAGCTGTTCTCAAACTGTGGCCCAAAGGGGCCATGACCCCATTTTAATGGGGTTGCCAGGGCTGGTTTAGACTTGCTGGGGCCCAGGGCCAAAGCCCAAACCTGAGGGCTTCAGCAGTGCTTGGGGGCAGCAGTGCTAGGGTTGCTGTGGCCCCAGCCCTTGGGCTTCGGCTTCGGCCCCTCAGCCTAGGGCAGTGGGGCTTTACCCTCCCCACAGTGTGGCGGGGCTTGGGCAGGCTCAGTCTTTGGTCCCCCCACTCCTGGGGTCCTGTTGTCACAAGGGGGTCACGGTGCAATGAAGTTTGAGAACCCCTGTCATAGTTCATAAGATGTTATAATAACCTATGATAACAAATGTTGATGAGGAAAAGTAGGAAAGGAGACAGAATAACTGAATTACTCTGAACAAGAAGGCCAAATTGCTATGACTGAAGGACTGTGTTGAAATGATGCTTGTTAAAAACAGGAGATGTGTAGCCAGAAATTAATGAGCCAAAATTGGCATGCCAGATATAAAGCCTACTTGGTGGACAAAATAATGAGGGGATGGGCTATTCCACCCATCACTGTCTTTTTAGGTCCTTAAAAGAAAGATATTTTGTGGAGAAAGTATTAAAGAAAAAAACCAAGCACAGATGGAAAGAATAGAGGTTACTGGCATGAGCTTCACCATCATGGCTGCCACCCCTACCATGGGACCCCAGGCCTTCATCATCCTGATCCTGCGATATGTCCTGACCAGAACAGGCCAGGTGACATTAACATCCTTACCCACACCAGCTGAATCTTAAACGCCACTTGGGATGACAGTTATCATCATCTTTGATACCACCAAAGAGACTGTCAAACAAGCGGGCTTGTCCTTCTAAGATCAGACTTTAATAATAGCAGCAGCAAAGACATCTCCAGCCCATCTCAACTAACTTCTCTTTTCCCCAAAAGAACAGTTCTTATCATCTTTGATACCATCCAAGAGACTGTCAAACAACTGGGTGGGATAGGGAGGAGGAGGGAAGGGGAAGGGGAAGGGTCCTTTTAAAAAAATAAAAAAAAAACTCTCTCCAGCTAACAGGAAAGGGAACAAGAGATGATGTTAAAATGAAAGCCTGATTTAATACCTTACATTTCAAATGCCTTAACTGGTTTTCCTCCTTTTCTGTCTCTTTAATAAAAGGTTAAATGACTTGTAATGGTGCATTTGCTATGGTCCTAACCATGTACACCAAAACCCACATCTTGTTTAATGTTGGACAGTTACTGGGTTATATTAACACTAGGCGATCAAACTATTAAAAATAATTGCAATTAATAGCAAAATTAAAAAATAGTCATGATTAATAGCATTTTTAATCACACTATTAAACAACAGAATACCAATTTAAATTCAGCATGGAAGCATGTCCTCTGGAATGGTGGTAGAAGCATGAAGGGGCGCATGAATGTTCTGGGATGTAAATACACCAACTATAACAGTTCCATGCAAATGCCTATGCTCACGTTTAGGTGACATTGTAAATAAGAAGAGGGCAGCATTATCTCCCGTAAATGTAAACAAACTTGTTTGCCTTAGTGATTGGCTAAACAAGAACTAAGACTGAGTGGACCAGTAGATTCAAAAGTTTTACGTTGTTTTGTTTTTTAATGCAGTTATGTAAAAAAGAATAATAATTCAACATTTGTAAGTTGTACTTTCACAACAAAAAGATTGCACTACAGTACTTGTATGAGGTGAATTGAAAAATACTATTTCTTTTTGTTATCTTTTTACAGTGCAAATATTTGTAATCCAAAATAGAAATATGAAGTGAACACTTTACATTTTGTATTCTGTATTGTAATTGAAATCAATATATTTGAAAATGTAGAAAAACATCCAAAAATATTTATAATAAACGTAAACTGGTTTTCTATTATTAACAGTGTGA
This sequence comes from Mauremys mutica, assembly GCF_020497125.1. Lineage (NCBI taxonomy): Eukaryota > Metazoa > Chordata > Testudines > Geoemydidae > Mauremys > Mauremys mutica. Next base: position 75,855,980 of record NC_059074.1, read on the forward strand.
TTAAAACTGAATTATTGCAACTATTTTTTAATCTAGTTAACTTGTTTTATGTTAATCGCTTGAGTTAATTAATTAATTGATAGCCCTAGTTAACACTTTAGTCTACATATTCCATCTAAATTGATGCATCATCTCTGTGAGGTAAGGAAGGAATATTATCTCCATTTTACACATGGGGAAATGAGGCACAGAGAGGCTAAGTGACTTGCCTAAGGCTACACAGTAAGTCTGTGACAGAGCAAGGAAACTGAACCTGGATCTCCTACATCCTAGGTTAGCACCCTGCCCACTGTACCATCCACCTCACCCCTTTTGGGGACAGGGATAGCTCAGTGGTTTGAGCATTGGCCTGCTAAACCCAGGGTTGAGAGTTCAATCCTTGAGGGGGCCATTTAGGGAACTGGGATAAAAATCTGTCTGGGGATTGGTCCTGCTTTGAGCAGCAGGTTGGACTAGATGACCTCCTAAAGTCCCTTCCAACCTTGATATTCTATGATTACCTAACAATAGCAGCTGCTCCACACAATTCAGATGTGGTTTTGTTCAGGCCTATCTTCTAGTTTACTATAAACCATCCATCCCATTCATTCCTCATTCCCATGCTGACTATGAGGGAGAAGAAAGAAGCCTTGATCTATGTGAGGTCTGATGTGGTGCACAAAGAAACAGAGACAGCCTCTTTTTGTACATTCTGTACTGTTCCCCAAAAGGTTTGGATGCTGAAAGCCACCCTGCTGTGCAGGTGCCACAGGCAGCACTCTGTCTCAGACTTCATTGAGGGTTCCTACTCCTTCTCCATTACAACACATTTCAGTCATCGTGTGAGAAGAGACTTCAGACTGAAGGTTCCACAGCAGAGCCTCAGGCTTGGTAAACAGAAGCAGATACTGGGGGAGGGAAGGCTCTGTGCAAAGTAAGAACAGACCTAGACTTTCCTACTTTCAACATTTTTACAGATCACCCTGGTCCTTGTCTCCTTCCCCCTGCTTTGGAAATTAAGCACATCACCATCACTAGATGACCTCAGCTTTACTGGTACCATAATGAGACACACAAGGCTGCTCCCTCCCCCCACCCCCGCCACGGACCTTCTATGGCCCAGCATATATAGTTTCACCTAAGCCATCTGGACAGCACAGATCCTGGATTCTTAAGGATTTAGGAAGGCTCCTGGGAAAACAGCGCAATTCAGCTAGACGGTACCATTTATTCAATCTTTTACAGATTTGTGGAATGGTTTGGATAAATAAGAACTGACATGATTTTTTCTGAGTTTTGAAAATGCCCTTCTCACAAATATCTGTTCTTTCTGGGTCTAGAAGCAGAAATACTGAAACACCATGACAGCGGCTCTTCTGGGTGTATTTCCAGTTGGGTCAAAACTGGCGAGGACTGGAAAACTAATGAGAAATTCTGATTTCTAGCCTCTCTAGAGTGGAGGCTCACAGGTCAGATTTGGCACTCAAGATGTCTTTATCCAGACAGATTCTGCTTTTATAGAATAAAAAAAATATTTAAAAATAATTGTCTAGCCATTAGGATTGATGAGAAAACTTTCTGCATCTGAACGGATATATCTCTGCCTTAGCCGGAAACAACAAATGTAAGGGTCTGATGCTGCACCATTGAAGAAAATGGGATTTTTATCATTAAGTTAAATGGGAATAGGTTTGGGACCTAAGAGAGGTGAGATCTGTCCTCATTCATCAAAAATGAGTGTGAACTCTGAAGTTTACTAATGCTAGAGTAAAGCCTAGCTTTTCAAACAACCTAGGTACACAACAGTGTGCTTACATTTGTGCAGGCATGTGTGGTAACTGCACATGCATACAGCCAAATAAAACAAAGGGCAGAAATAGCCTGAAGTGTCCTATCCTTTTACCGCTCCATGTGGCAGCTGTTGGGAGAGTGCTCTGCATGTGTGTATTTGTAAATAGTTAACAAATAAGATGCCAGTAGGTTGCTCTCAAGAATCTGTAGCATAGATCCTGGATTCTGTAGAACCAATAAACTTTCTGCTGCATGTACAACCCCCCACCCATTTAGTGTGGCACTCTGTCCCCAGCTAGTGGTGGCTGGACCACACAGCTAGTGATTGATGAGTCTGCTACAGCCTTGTCTAACAGAGGTGGGTCTTATTTATCACAGGCAGTAGAGGCTCTCACTTTTAGAACCAGAGGTCCTAGGTTTAATCCCCACTGCTGACAACCTATCCATCAGTCTGGTGTTATTTGTGCGCTGCAAATACCATCTTTTGCACAGCTGTTTACATTGGCTGTTAACAGCAACAAACTAATTATAAGTTTAGGCCTACATTTCAAGAGTCATAGATTTTAAGTCCCAGTTTTTAGACCCATTGAGCCAGATTTTTGTGAGCTGCTGAGTATCCAGAGCTCCCATGGGCTTCATTTGGAGCTGTGAGTGCTCAGCACTCCTGAAAAAAACAGGCACTAGCTGTCTCAGTTTAAGCATCCAGAATCAGTGATGACTTAGGAAATACTGACCCTTACTTGCTAGATAAGGGCTATACCCTACCTTGGGTCTTTGTGCTGCCCTCCTACTATCAACACTGGCAGATCTGCTGGAGATTGAGAGTGGTATATGGTTCAAACTTTGTAGCCCTTACCTACAGACAATAATTGAAAATAGAAATCATTGGAGACAAACAAATGAGTTTCACAACTATGATGTTGACCAAAGAGGCTTGGTTAACCATTTGGACTTTGGATGCTTATCTGGAATGAACCAAACTTTTAAATTGATTATTGGTTTTCTGTGGAACATTCCAGAGATACAACAAAAGGAAATAATGAAACAGAACGAGCACATATATCAAAAAGATAGTGCCTCAGTGTCTTACAAATCAAGCCATAGGCTATTCATCAAAAGGGAAAGAATCTAACACTACATTTCTTGAAGTACAAGAGCATATGCACAATACCTGAAGCAAAAGAAACACAATTATAAATGTATAGACACTTATTAGCAATGTGGACAACACATGACAATTTATTAATTTTGCCTTTTTGTGCATGAGAGTTGTTCATGAATAGATTGCAACTTTCTTGAATGTATTCAGTATATGAAATTATTCACTAAGTATTTCCTTTAATTAATTCTTGGTCTGTAGTGGGTTCACAAGCAGTTTGTTCTCAGTATGAGATATGCAACTTTTGAGCTGTTTTGTTTGGACACAGGTCTCATGTTGCGTTTGTGTTCTCTCTCTGGTGAATGTAACACTAGTGCAAACACTCATGATGATGACCTTAGAATCCATTTCACATTAGTAGTCTACAAAAATTGCTTAAAATTTACTCTGTCAGCAAACATCCCTGCCAGTAAACTAGTTTCCAACAATATATGAGGAGAGCAAACAGAAAAGGGACATGAATACAATAAAAATAATGGTTAAAGAAATATTTGTAGCCTGTGTGTGTGTGCCTTATTTGCCCACATTTTAGTTGTGATATTAATTTTTGCGGTGCTTTGTATAATATAGATGGGTATTTGAGGTAATGCACATAACAGAAAAGTCTGTCTTTGTCAACAAGTCTGGATCTAGTTTTGGATGTATTGTAATCCAAGGTTCAAGTCTTCAAATGAGATAAACCATGAGATAAGGCTTTTCATGGAGTCAATCAACAATTCCATCCATGACTTACTTAAGCATGGATCTTTGCCTTTTCAGTGCCACATAATTGTCCATTTAAGAGCAAGGAGGGCCAGTGTCATCCATTTTTTACTGTGTGTGTTACAACAAGGATCGGTCATGGAATAAACAGATATGGGATTAATGGTCTATTTATACTGTAACTGGCCTGCATGTACATGTGCCATTGACCTCCACTAGATGGAATCAGAACTGCTCCGCTCTTGGTCATGGGTCCTACACTGTTAACAACTAAAGGAAGTTTCTCCTTTAGCTGATGTGGTGGGGAGCTTGGATTTTTGGAGAATCTGAGATCTGTTTGTGCTGTTGCCATCCAGTCTGAGGGGCCATGGTGAGCAGGTCTGACTATACTTATGAAAAACCCAGAAGCTGTAAAATAGCCAGAGGATAGTAATGCTTAAATGATAACACTGTTATAGCACCTTCTATCCCAGGATCTCAAAATGCTTGTGAATTCAGCCTTAGAACAGCTCTTGTGAGGTAAGTTAATGCTGTCCCCCTATTACTAGTGGGAACACTGAGGCACAGAGCACTTGGATGACTTATACAAGATCACACAATGAGTTGGAGGAATACTAGGAATATGGCCTAGAAGTTTTGAAATGTAGAGTTCTAATCTAACAACAAGGACTATATGTCATACCTTTCTGGCGTATGATAAGACGCTCTACTTTTTCCCTTCGTGCTCAGTGTCCTACAGAAGCAGCCTTTCTTCTCTTCCACTCTATTACAAATGTTTTAAAACTTCATTTGTATTGGGAATTGTATCATTTTTATTCTATTTCTAAAGAATGTTTGCCTTCCCAGGATTTTGTTATTTCTACTTATACCAGCTCATGCTGGTTACATCCCTTCCTCTGATCTTTTGAGGTTCACTAATTTCTACACATCTTCTAAGATTCAGATTCAGCACAGACAGCTTGTCTACTTGCTTTTGTAGACTGCCTTATGTTCTCTGGAAAAAGACTTCTTGAGCCCCACACAACAAAAACAGGGAAGATCATGTTTTGTTTTTCATACTTTGCTCTTTTTTCAGTTACAGCTTATAGCCGTTACTCATGGGCTGGATTTGAACGGATATTGTACTGTCAAAAGACTCTACAGCGCATCAGCAATCCTCTAAACCATCCAAATTCACTATTATGTGGCTTTCTTATTAAATTAGTTGTTGACAGAAGTCTGGCATGTGTGATAAATCTAGAGGGATGTTTTAGACAGAGATAGCAGAATTCTCAATACATCAAGGCCAATCTGTGAACCTGTAGAAATAATCATTTAAAATGTCCTGGGCTTCACTTTTTGTTCTTGGGAGAAATTCCTGACCTTGAGAGTTGTGCAAACACGGAAGTTGTGCAAACATGTTTTCCCTCAACCTTCCCTCTTGCTCCGAGTGCAATTCAAGCGATGGTACTGCTCACGAGTCACACAAGGATGGTAAGCTGAACTAACAAGAATATGAAGAAAATGTGCCAAACCCACACAGGGAAATGAAAATCAAATCCCTTTTCTTGCATCAGCGTCAAATTTTTATTTCTTAACAAGATAGGAGTTCAGTGGAAGGGAAACTAAATGATTAAAATACAGATGATAAAACTAGGACAAATTTTATATGACCAAATCATCTACTGCCCTCTTGTGGTTATGGCTAAAATAGCTTCAAAACACTGACTTGGAATCTATTCAAATAATATACTGAATTGGTAGCATGACATGATTGGATTGTCTAGTCCAGCTAGTTGTGTTGTGCTGTTAGCAGCAAGATCATTTCTAACTTAAATAGTGACAGATAAATGAATCAGAATGAATATGAACAGAAACCTAGGGAGAAAGATAGTGTATCTACACATATCCACAATCTAGAGAGAGAAATGTAACAGTATATTCATATGCAAAGTCTTAATATAATAGCATTATTAGCTGGAATTAAACCTGTATTTTTCTTTGCTATAATACAAAAACCATTATAAAATTATTAGATTAGGATTAGTTAGGATTACAAAAATCTATTTTCTCAGGCTTTCTCCAATGGAGGGGGATTTGTACTGTTGAAAGGAAAGGATGACCTTTTAGTGGCTTTTGAGCCAATAACATTTTGCATGTGATTTTTTAAAAACATGTATGAGCCAAGAGCATTGGAGAGACACGCGACAACCTGAAATCAAAGGATGAATAAATATAATTTAAAGAATTTCTACAGTCTTGTTTCATATCAGTTTTACACTTTTGTTAATAATGGAATTTATGAGCTCAAAACATATTGCTAAATACTGTATAAGTATGTCCTGCGTGATAGAGATGATGAGGTATTATCCTCATAGACTTTAAGGTCAGAGGAGACCATCTAGTCTGACCTCTTGCACGTTGCAGGTTTAAAGTAGTGTAAATGGTGAATTCTCTGTAATTTGAAGTCTTTAAACTATGATTTGAGGTAACTCAGCTAGAGGTTATGAGTCTGTTTCAGCAGTGGGTAGGTGAGATTCTGTGGCCTGCAAGTGACCCACGCTACAGAGGAAGGCAAAAAAACCCAGGGTCGCTGCCAATCTGACCTGGGGGGAAAATCCTTCCCAACCCCAAATATGGTGATCAGTTAGACCCTGCGCATGACAGCAAGACCCATCAGGCAGATACCTGGGAAAGAATTCTCTGTAGTAATTTAGAGCCCTCCCAATCTAGTGTCACATCTCCAGCTGTTGGTGATTTTTGCTACTGGCAGTCACCAGATGGGCCACATGCCATTGTAGGCAGTCCCATCATACCATCCCCTCCTTAAACTTATCAAGCTCAGTCTAGATAATATTAATCCAACTACTCCAGAGTGGCAAGCATACTGCTATAATCAGCGCCCTGTATATACAATTCCATGGCTGTAAAATTTGCTTCAGAATACATCTTGCTGCAGATTTATGTTATAGGGTCCCCAACCAATGAGTTGTACTGGGTCCTGCCCAGGGGCATCTCCCCTTCCCAGTTACCCTCATCCCTTCTCCAACTCTATCCGCTCTTCGTCCCCTCTCCACCTACCGGCACAGATCTAGATCCCAAATCCACATCCTGCTCCTCACCTCTAATGGCATTTGCCCCATCTCAGGGTCTCCCTTCATCCCCATCCTCTCCACCTCCCACTCCAGTTGCTGCTGCCATCTCCACCCCTCTCATGCCTCCATTCCTATCCTCACACCCGTCCCCCTCATTAGCCATTCCCTGCTCCCCTTCTCCTGTCGTCTCTGGAATGCCCATTCCATATCTGAAGTGATCACAGCCATCCATGACCTCCTCATATCTCACTTCTTCCAGCTCCTAGCTCTCCCAGAGACCTGGTCCCTTCATCTGACATTGCCTCTGCAGCTGCCCTCTCTTACACTCCCTGCCCCAGATCAGATCATGGTGGGGGTGTTAGGTCTTACTCTTCTGTCCCTGCTGCTTCCAATTCGTCCCTTTTCCCACCTTTTTCTCTCCTTTTGAACAGCACTACATCTGACTTCTCTCCTCTCCCCCTCCATCTTGCTGTTCATCCAACTCCTCCCCATCAGCATTCCTCTCTGCTTTTAGCTCCTGGCTTTCTCTTTTCCTCTCCTCATAACCTCCTACACCTATCCTCAGTGTCTTCAGCTTCACGCCAATGACCCACCCCACCCCTTAGCTGCATGCTTCCTCACTCTCACCTTTTCATTCAACATGCAGCCCTGGTTCAACTCTCCCACTCACCAAAAGGGCTATTCAGTTGACTTGGCCCTCACATAGCACTGCTGTCTCTCTGATCTCTGTTGCTGAGTTCCCCCACTCTGACTATCCCACTGTCTCTTTTAGTATCACCCATCAACCCTTCTCCCTCCACATCCTGTCACTCAGCCTTTCCATGTCTTTCAGTTCCTCAGCTTTGATGAACTTCTCCTCTGCTCTCAGCCCTCTCTTCCCTTTCTTCCATCTGTATGGCTTTTGATTCTTTCCATGCTTCACTCTTCTACACCACTGATGCTTTTGCCTCTCTTCCCAATTCACAAGGACCACCCTGCAAACCTCCAGCCCTAGCTCACTCTAAACATCTGCTTCCTCTGTTCCTGCTTTCCCCCTGTAGAATGTCTCTAGCAGAAATGGGGTCATCAGGCTGACTTTCTCCACTATAAATTCATTCTCTCTTTTTTCAGTTCTGCCATCTTCCTAGCTAAACAACACTACTCCTTCAACTTAATTGAATCCCACACCACAGTCCTAGCTGGCTTTTCACCACTTTTGACTCACTCCTCAAACCCTCCTCTTCTCCTGCCTCCACTTCTTTCTGCACAGGATCTGAGTAAACTGACAAAATATGATGTGCACTTCCCCCTCTCCTTAGCTCCCCTTCATGCAGAGACAGGAGTAAGGGGGGTGTGAGGTAAACAGTTTGGGGTGGGGACCACTGGCTTTCAGCACCTCCACTGTAAAAATGTTCAGCACCACTGCTGTAGACCATAATTTTCTTCATTAGATCATGTCCTCCCTTGGCTCTTATGATTGTCCTCTCCTGGTTCTCTTCCTACCTCATTCCTTCAGAATATCCTTTGCAGGATCTTCCTCATCCCTCCTCTAACTTTCGGGGGGAGGGGCGGAAGGTTTCCACAAGGCTGTGTCTTTGGTCCCCTTCTCATCTCCCTCTATGCCCATCTTTCAGTAATCTCACCCGCAAATGCAAATTCATCTCCCAACTTTATGGTGACAACTCACAGATCTACCTCTCTACTCCAGACCTGTCTCTTTCAGTCCAAATTAAAATCTCAGCCTGTCTGTCTGTCATCTCCTCATCAGTCCACCACTCCCCCTCTCAGCCCTTTCCACTGCCTCCTTGCTTAGTCCCTGTGGACTACACCACTATTCTATGGTGACCAGATGTCCCGATTTTATAGGGATAGTCCCGATATTTGGAGTTTTTTCTTATATAGGCTCCTATTACCTCCCACCCCCCGTCCTGATTTTTCACATTTGCTGTTTGGTCACCCTACACTATTCTGGCCATCATTTAGGCCCATAACCTGGGTGTCCTTTTTGCTTCTGACCTCTCTATAGGTCCTCACAACCCGGCTATGTTTAAATTTTGCCTATCCTTTCTGCATGGCTAAAATGCAGCCTCTCATCACAATTACTGCAACATCCTTTTCTCTGGTCTTGATGAATGCAATCTCGCCCAGCTCATGTCTATTCACAATGCTGCTGCAACGATTATTCACTTAGCCCAGGGATCAGCAACCTTTGGTATGTAGCCCAATGGGGGCTGCAGGAAGTGGCATGGGCCGCAGGACGTGCTGGCTGCCACTTCCCGCAGCCCCCATAGGCCTGGAGTGGCGAATTGCGGCCAGTGGGAGCCACGATTGACCAAACCTGCTGACGCGGCAGGTAAACAAACCGGCCCGGCCCACCAGGGGGCTTACCCTAGCGAGCCATGTGCCAAAGGTTGCCATTCCCTGACGTAGCCCATCTCTTTGACCATCTCACCCCTCTCTTTGCAGCCCTCCACAGCTCTCCCTTCTCTAGCATATCAAACATGAGTTTCTTGTCTTCAATTCAAGGCCTTTCATGCCTGTCCCCATGCAGCCTAGCATCTGTCTTTCACTATCAAGATGTCAACTCCAGCCGCCAATCCACCCATACTGCCAGCATCCATTTCCCACTGGTTAAATTTTCAAACAAGCACCTTCCTGCATTCTCCCATGCTGCCCCTCACAGCTGAAAGGAGCTGCCCATAAATGTCCTTAAAACTTTCCTTGGCAGTGATGCCTACAAATAACTTGACAATAGCTAGGCTGCTGGTGTGCTGATACCACTGCCTATCATGCTAAGCAATATTGTCGCATTGTTTCCTTGTATTCCCCTGTCTGTCTCCGTGTATCCTTGTCTTGTACTTAGATGGTAAGCTGTTTGGTCCAGAGACTGTCTTTTTGTTCTGTGGTTTTACAGCACCTAGCACAATGGGATCCTGGTCTGTTACTAGGGCTCCTGGGCACTACAGTAATACAAATAATAAATATAATGGGAAAAATAAGGTTTTAGCCTTTATTGGTGTGCAGAAACTTTCAATATTTAAACAATTGGTCTGGAGCTGCCACAGAATCTCCAATCTGCTGCGGAATCTAGGAGGCTTGTTGCAGATTGTAGTTCAAGCTTGCCATGAAGTACACAGGACTTACTAGCCAATATAAGCTGAGTAAGCTAGATGGATGGAGTGTTATTCCAGTGAAGCAGCCTTTCTTATGTAAATCCTGTGGCTGAAATTCTAGAGAGCAGGGAGCTCTCTTCTTCTGTCTGCTGGTGAAGAGGGAGAAGAACAATCTGCTTTATCTGCATAAGCTGAGAGGGACAGAAGCTCCAGAGGTGAAAGCATTCTCTGCCACCATCTATTGGTAAACAGAGGGAAAGATGGCTACAGAAAAGGCTTCATTTGCATAAGCTTTCTACCCAGAATTCCTCCAGTGACACTTTGGAGGTCACCATGACTGCACAAACTCAGAACTGATTGGACCGTTGAATTGAACTGAGAAAATGGAAAAGGGCTCCTACCTTATAGCAAGGAGTGTGTGTCTGATGACAAGGACTCTGCTCATGGGTCCTAGCAGGCTACTGGTTCTTCTCCACTGTGGGTCCTGTGCTGTTGGAATGGCTCTTTGGGGTGGGGAGCAATAATGTAGAGGCAGTTCTTTGCTGAAGCTGCAGAGGACAGCAGCACTGCAGAGTGAATTCTAGAGCGCCTACCCACCCAGGCACTAAATAAAACTTAAAACACTATAGCTGAGTTAGGTGATGGAGCCTCAGAATGAGAGACAGGCCTGCTCAAGTGCACCTCAAGACTCTGGGCCTAGGCTACCCGCTGACACCAAATCATGAGTGGGATTTATCAAATGAGTGGTAAAGGACATTTACATATTGAGCAGTCACGCTGGCAGGTGGAGAACTGAGTTAACGGACTACGGCCCAAAGTTACTGTGGGGGAGTATTTTATTTATCATTCATATGGACAGATTGCTGCTGTTTTCCCAAGCTCATGCTGTGTTCCCTTTTCTTCTAATAAAGTTTTCCTTGATTCAGACACAGACTGAGTGCTTGCGAGTGGGGAAATATTGCCTATTAAGGGTGCCCCAGGAAATTTGGGGGATGGGTTGAAGGTGGACCAGTTCGTGGTTGTTAGTTTTAAGAGAGACCACTTGCTATTGGAGTCTGGCCCTTGTTGCTACTGCCAACACCTGGCAGAAGGGTTACACTTAACAGCTTCTAAACTCAGCAGTAATAATAATGATTTAAAATGGCAGCCAGAGTGTCTCTATGTCTATCCCTGGAGAACTTAAGAGTGCCATTGGTGTGGGTGCAGCTATTGAGCTTCTAAATGCTAAAAGTCATTGCAGTGCTTCTAAACTCAATGGGGACAGAAATGGATCTTAGAAGTTCTGCCACATATTACTGGGGAATCTTCTTGATATTCATAGGGAAGGATTGCATCTTGCAACCCAACAAAGTGGCATTACGTTCACCGGTAAGAGTCCTTCCCATTGAATATTAGTGGGAATAAATTGGCTTCCTGTGAATCGTCTCTATTAAACATCAGATGTGCCTATTTTCCACATACAGATTAAATGGAGTGTACTTTATATTTACTTTTGCATTTGTTCCTAGCTACGTGCTTGTGTGAGGGTCACCATCAAGAAAGACTGAACTGGGGACCTCCAGAGCTGAAAGCATGAGATTCTATGGCTTGAGCTAAAGAGCCAGATTCTTAACATCAGTGACGATAGAGTCATCCTCTGCGGCTCAGACACAGAGGGGAATGCATAACACACACTGACCAGTGGGTTACCTGTGTACTGTTTGGCAGACTAGTTACTGCTTCTTTGAGCTTTAAAAATGTGATAGCTAAAACAAAAAGTTTACTTGTATTGATAGTGTGATATAATGACTAGAGTTCTGAGCTTGGAACCAGGAAGTACTGTATTTTAATCCTGGCTCTATTACTGACTTGCTGTGTGACCTTGGGAAACTCTTTCAACCCCTATGCCTCAGTTTCCCCATGTGAAAAATAGAGATACTACTACACCTTACTTTGGGGTGCTATCAGAATTACAGATAGCTTATAGAGATAGTTGAACAAGTAAAATGCTATGTGCTTATACTGTAGAGCCTTCCTATCTCTAGCAGATGAAAATTTGTCATGGATATAAGACAACACATGAGCTTCTCACACACCAACTGTAAGCTCCAAACAACAGAATAAAATAATACACTTCATGAGTTAATCAGCAGCAGAGAGAGAGAAATGAACTGGCACAGAAAAGAGAAATGAACTGTTAGATGAGACTGGTAAAGAGTCAAAAAAAAAACAAAGAACAAGAAAGAATGACTTTTAGGCACTGAGGCTGAAATACTCCCACCCCAGAAGAATATTAAAAGCAATTTTCTTCCTTTGTTTTCTTTTTATACCCCTACTCATCTTTCTACAGAAATTGGGAGAAAATAAGTTGGGCAGAGGGTGCACACGGTTCCTGCCTTCACCAGCTCTGTCCCTGACATCTTGCAATGTTGCTCACTCTTATGACATTGGGTCTTGTGGTGCTGATGATTTTGTTAAAGCCCTCGTTACTAATCATGCTATTATAGGAGCATCTCAGCTTTCAGTTACAACAAAACTTACATTTCTAGCCCTCATGGTGGTAGCCAAAAGCTTGTAAACATGAACACTAAAGGCACACAACTCATAAAACAAATGAAAAGAACCCTAACATTTTACTTAAAATCTCATGATTTTTAAGTCAGTCTCACAATACTCTGGGACCTGTTCTGTGATTTTTGCAGTTGGTGAGAATGCCCTTGTCTGCCCTTTCTCCTACTTCCAGGGACACACAAAAAAAGTAAAATTTCTCTTTTACCTTTGCTCCCCTGGAGATGGTCAGTGTGTGGCTCCAACCCCCACTAGAAAAGGAATCTTACCTGCTGCTGGCTGCTTCTCTGCCAGAGTTATGCTTGTCTGGGAGAAAGATTTCAAAATGGAGAATAGGGTTTTTATAGAGTAAGCCCCTCCCACAGGTAAAGCTATGATAATTAGGAGTAGGAAAGGTGAATGGGCAGGTCTTTGAACCTGGCTGATTTTCTGATGTTCTTTTGTCAACTGACTCATGTTGATGGAGTCAGTCTATTGACCATTGGGTGGGGGTGAAGCTCCTCAAAGAAAGTTGATTGGGTCAGATTGGCAAGCCTGTGCAGTCTACCCTCCTGCTTATACATTAATGAACCCTTCTTAAAGGGAGACAGAGGGTGTACGTGGCATCCATGTGATCAATTACAGAACCAACCAATAAACTGCACTTATCATACACACTTGACTACCTCAGGTGTCTTCTCCTCACTAATCCATCTCAACCAGGGCTGCTTCGAACAGTCAGGACTTCTGAGCAGTTCCAACTACTGCTAAAAACATTTATAAAAACCCCAACAAACTACCTCCATGGCTTATGGAATCCTTCCTCCTTTCCTCTGCAAACTAGGCTGGCAGGAGATGCAGAAAGGGCACAGATTAGTTTTGCAGAAGTAGGAGTACCAGGAGCTTTATACCATTCAAAAGGGCCTGTAGTAGATGGGAGATTTCTTTCCTAGTTAAGTGAAAAAAGCACCTGGGTTTCCAATGCTGGACAGAAGCAATCACACTGAAATCATTTTAAATTATCTAAAACCCTAGTCCTGCAAACACTTAAGAACATAAGAATGGCTGTACCAGGTCAGACCAAAAGTCCATCTAGCACAGTATCTGTTTACCGACAGTGGCCAAAGCCAGGTGCCCCAGAGGGAGTGAACCTAACAGGCAATGATCAAGTGATCTCTCTCCTGCCATCCATCTCCATCCTCTGACAAACAGAGGCTAGGGACACCATTCCTTACCCATCCTGGCTAATAGCCATTTATGGACTTAACCACCATGAATTTATCCAGTTCTCTTTTAAATGCTGTTATAGTCCTAGCCTTCACAACCTCCTCAGGTAAGGAGTTCTACAAGTTGACTGTGTGTTGTGTGGAAAAATACTTCCTTTTATTTGTTTTAAACCTGCTGCCTATTAATTTCATTTGCTGACCCCTAGTTCTTGTATTATGGGAATAAGTAAATAACTTTTCCTTATCCACTTTCTCCACATCACTCATGATTTTATATACCTCTATCATATCCCCCCTTAGTCTCCTCTTTTCCAAGCTGAAGAGTCCTAACCCCTTTAATCTTTTCTCATATGGGACCCTCTCCAAACCCCTAATCATTTTAGTTGCCCTTTTCTGAACCTTTTCTAGTGCCAGTATATCTTTTTTGAGGTGAGGAGACCACATCTGTACACAGTACTCGAGATGTGGGTATACCATGGATTTATATAAGGGCAATAACATATTCTCAGTCTTATTCTCTATCCCCTTTTTAATGATTCCTAACATCCTGTTTGCTTTTTTGACCGCCTCTGCACACTGCGTGGACATCTTCAGAGAACTGTCCACGATGACTCCAAGATCTTTTTCCTGACTCATAGTAGCTAAATTAGCCCCCATCATATTGTATATATAGTTGGGGTTATTTTTTTCAATGTGCATTACTTTACATTTATCCACATTAAATTTCATTTGCTTATGTATATGATTAATATGGCACAGAAGTCAAGTTAAGTGGATGTGTAAGTGTTTGCAGGACTGGGGCCAGAAGCATTTCCATGTATTTTGGTAAAGTATCTGGCACATACAGAATGTTCCTGTATATATTCCCGGCTTTTGTCAGCCGTGAATAATGCAAACATCACATAATCATGCCAATAAATTGTTATTCTACACCATATCATCGTACAGTTCCTACACAATATTCTAGCTGGAGTGCTATGGTTGCCTAAGAATTTCTAGTATTAGAGGGGTAGCCATGTTAGTCTGGATCTGTAAAAAGCAACAAAGAATCCTGTGGCACCTTATAGACTAACAGATGTATTGGAGCATGAGCTTTCGTGAGTGAATACCCACTTCATCAGACGCATGTAATGGAAATTTCCAGAGGCAGGTATAAATATGCAGGCAAGAATCAGTCTAGAGATAACGAGGTTAGTTCAATCAGGGAGGATGAGACCCTCTTCTAGCAGTTGAGGTGTGAACACCAAGGGAGGAGAAACTGCTTTTGTAGTTGGCTAGCCATTCACAGTCTTTGTTTAATCCTGAGCTGATGGTGTCAAATTTGCAAATGAACTGAAACTCAGTGGTTTCTCTTTGAAGTCTGGTCCTGAAGTTTTTTTTGCTGTAGGATGGCTACCTTTAAATCTGCTATTGTGGGTCCAGGGAGGTTGAAGTGTTCTTCTACAGGTTTTTGTATATTTGTCCATTTATCCTTTTACGTAGGGATTTCTAGTTGCTTATAACATTTCAAAGCATTCAGATTGGACACAACTTGCCAGGTGTCATAACTATAAAGGGAAGTGTAACAACCCTCCTGTATACAGTTCTATAAAATCCCTCCTGGCCAGAGGCACCAAAATCCTTTTACCTGTAAAGGGTTAAGAAGGTCAGATAACCTGGCTGACACCTGACCCAAAGGACCAATAAGGGGACAAGATACTTTCAAATGGTGAGGGGGGAGGGTTTTATTTGTGCTCTTTGTTTTGGTGGTGTTCGCTCTTGGGACTAAGAGGGCCTGGACATCAATCCATGTTCTCCAAATCTTTCTGCACAAGTCTCTCATATTTCAAACTTGTAAGTAGCAGCCAGGCAAGGAGTATTAGTTTTATCTTTGTTTTCTCAACTTGTAAATGTTCCTTTGCTAGAAGGAAGTTTATCCCTGTTTTGCCATAACTTTGAAACTAAGGCTAGAGGGGGTTCCTCTGGGCTCTTTGAATCTAATTACCCTGTAAAGTTGTTTCCATCCTGATTTTACAGAGATAAACTTTACCTTTTCTTTTAATAAAATCCTTCTTTTAAGAATCTGATTGATGTTTCATTGTTTTAAGATCCAAGGGTTTTGTATCTGTATTCACCAGGACTAATTGGTGAGGGTATACTCTCAAGCCTACTCAAGAAAAGGGGTGTAAGGACTTGGTGGGGAGAAATTAGTCTCAAATCTGCCCAGGAAAGGGGGAGTTAGGGACTTGGGAAATATTTGGGGGAAGGCAGTCTCTCCCCTAATATTTGGAACACGCTTGGTGGTGGCAGCTTACTGTTAACCTAAGCTGGTAAATAAGCTTGGAGGTCTTCCATGCGGGTCCCCACATCTGTACCCTAAAGTTGAGAGGGGGGAAGGAACCCTGACACCAGGTCTGATCTTTTTAACCCAAGGTGAGGGGTTTTTTTTAATCCAAAACAGTTCCTCCTTTTTTGAATGAGGAAGTTGGAGGATGAAGGGGGCAATTTCCCCAGTTATACAACTGATTCTTGTGGCTTTTTTCTCAAAAAGCTCTATTGCTGTAGGGGAAGTTGTAAGAAATGATCCAGGTACTGTAAGGTTTGAGGTCTTTTTCTGCAGCCATATGAGGACAACAGCAGCCACGAGCCAAGAAGCAGAAAGTCACATCCTCACATTCCTTCTAAATTACATCAAAACAAGGAAATATCAGGCTGTTAAGAAGTTGCTCCTGTCCTAATAGTACCCACCACCACCAGATAAAGAAACAGAACTTAAGATGTTTAAAGAAAACTTTGATACATTCTGTCTGGCAAGGAATCATTTATCAGCAGTTGTGGGTGTGAAATATCTACTTCTTCATTGTTTTGCCTTTATGGTCCCCACTTCCCACAGCTCTGATTGGCCGGTAACGGCGAACCGCAGCCATTGGGAGCTGCGGGGCGGTCGTGCCTGAGGACGGTCAATGTAAATGAACTGTCTCATGGCCCATCAGGGTAATGTTGCCCACCACTGCCCTAGAGTGTGCGGGTAACAGTACTGTTTAGCTACTTCATTAGGAATATAAGTCTTTAAAAGAGACAGGTGCAACCTTGCATCCCCAAGCTCCAAATATTCCCAAATACTGGGAAAGTTCAGCTCCATACCCCTGAATCCTGATACAGCACTAAATATCATGGCTTGGACTACTTTGTAATGATCATCCAATTACAATAGTGGTGCTGGGATAGGCTATGTCAATGATCTCCACTGGTTAGTCACAGATCATTGTTTGTAGGGACTGCCTGGGGCAGAGGTTCCCAACCTCTATTGTTGAAGAACAACTTTGTGACAGATTCAAGGATGGACACCCATGCTGCCCCAGTACTCCATTTCACTATGCCTGGAACAGTTGCTATGTCCCTATTGCTTTCTGTCCATTCTGTCTCCGCGTCTTCTCTCCTGTTCTGTCTCCACTGCTCTTTTCCAGGTTTGTCTTGTTTTTTGCTCTCACTTTTGCTGTCTAATTTGCATTCACATTTTTCCTTTTTTTTCTTGGTTTTTGCTCCTTGTTCCACCCAAAGTCTGTGTGCTGCTCAGAGTGAGGAGCATCCATTGGAGGCTTGGTGAGATCAGGCTACACATCCTCACGGCTAAGCTGTGTTGAAAGAGCCAAGATACAAAGCATGGGTTGGTCCATCTATGGCTATTAGTCAGGATGGGCAGGGATGGTGTCCCTAGCCTTTGTTTGCCAGAAGCTGGGAATGGGCGACAGGGGATGGATCACTTGATTACCTGTTTTGTTCATTCCCTCTGAAGCACCTGGCATTGGTCACTGTCAGAAGACAGGATACTGGGCTAGATGGACCATTGGTTTGACCCAGGATGGCCATTCTGATGATCTTAAACTCCAGTCTGTAGCCCTGTGTGTATTCTGCTCCTATAGCCAGCTGGATTAGAAACTGCCACAGAAACAGGGAGGAAGGTAGGTTTCAAGGAGCTCCCAACCGCTTTACCCACAGCAGTACATTTGCAGTGGGGAATTGGAAGATTTCTCTAGCCTTGGACTATAAAACACTGTCTGAGGGGGATCTCTCCAGGTTCTATTTCCCATTTAAATGCATTAAGTTGAAATTCCACTGGGTAACCAGAATACTTGAAAAATTCATTCTCTATGATTGAAGTCCTAATCCTGCATACACTTAAGCATGTGCTTGACTTTAGGCAGATAAGTAGTGCAACTGGGTGAAATCCTAGCCCTACTGAAGTCAATGGCAAAATTCCCATTGACTTCAACAGGGCCAGGATTTCACTCATTAACTTTAATGGAACTATTCTTGTGCTTCAAGGTACATATGCACTTAAGCGTTTGCAGGATCCTGCCTTAGATTATTACCTTAAACTCAGACACACAACAGGTATCTATATATGGGTCTATAAGTGGATTGTTTAAATGCATACCAACTGTCAGCACTTCAGAGATTCCTCTAGTGTAAATAGTTAGACAATGAAGATTTGCAAACTGCAGAGCTATTCTGAATAAAGACATGCACAGCAAAGTATTTTATATCCTTTTGTTATCATTTACACATCAATTACATACAGCATTAAGACCAAATATACAGATTTTCATATGTATATACATCGATCAACATAGTGCACAATTTAAATTTATGTTACAATCAAGTGTACAAGTTTAAATATGGCTTTATAAACTAGTAGTAGTAACTATGCTAAAATAATTTATGTCTCATGTAGGTTCACACACAAACAATGGAATGCAGCTGTACTACTAGATTCCCCAATTAGCAGTGTGTTACTTCATTATGTTGGTAAACTTTTGTACATCATATAATCAGTTGTAACCCCCCCACACACACACATACTCTATTTCAGAGGTTCTCAACCTTTTTCTTTCTGAGCTTCCACCCCGCCCCCACAACATGCTATAAAAAACTCCACCCCATCTGTGCCACAATAACTGGTTTTCTGCATATAAAAGCCAGGGCTGGTGTTAAGGGGCAGCAAGCAGGGCAATTGCCTGGGGCCCCATGCCGCAGGGGCCCCAACGAAGCTACATTGCTCAGGCTTCAGCTTCAGCCCTGGGTGATGAGGCTCAGGGACCTGGCTTCAGCCACATGTGGTGGGGCTTCGGCTTTCTGCCTTGGGCCCCAGCAAGTCTAATGCTGGCCCTGCTTGGGCCCTGGGCCCCTGAAACCTGCTTGAGGCCCCCCTAGGAGGCCCTGGACTCCTGGTTGAGAACTACTGCTCTATTCTGTCCATAACACGGTTGAATTATATATTATAATTATAAAAACTTTGGGTCCCGCAATTCTCAAGTATCCTGAAAATATCAACCTGTACATTCTAGGAAAGATTAGTCAGAATAACAAATCATAATGAGAGGTGAGGAACACACACGCAAACACACTGTTCTGTAAGAATACCATTACAATCAGTGAAGCTGAAAAAGTAAGGGCTAAACCCTGCTTGTCGTACTCCAGTGAGTAGTCCAATGGAGGCAAATTGTTAACCGTGAGAATTATTAGCCATTGGAATAGTATAACAAGGGATATGACAGATTCTCCATCTCTTGGAACCTTTGGGTGAAATCCTGACCTCAGTGAAGCTAATGGGAGTTTTGCTATTTACTTCCGTGGGGCTAGGATTTCACTCTAAGTCAAAATTAAATGTCTTTCTAAAACATATGTTCTAGTTCAACCCCACATTGTTGGGCTTGACATGGGAATTATTGGGTGAAATTCTATGGCCTGTGTTATGCAGAACAGACTAAACTATAAGAAGACCAAACAGGATTTGGCCCTAGAGGTTCAGCACTATACATATCACATAAAACATTCTTCTGTAATAAGATTCCTGTGCTGTACACACATACTTCATTTCTTTTCCCAGTATCAAATCATGGAACTTCAAAATCTATGCAAATAAAAAGCACTTTATATTACTGACTACAGAAAAGGAATGAAAGAGAGGCCCTCTGTGATGACCATCAAAGTAAGGAGTCCTCAAAACTGCTGTCTCTCTCTGATAAGACAAAGAAATGAAGACCAGAATGAACAGTTCTCCCATCCCACCCGCACCTGGGCCTGATTCTGTGAGGTACAGAGGGTGCCTTCAGCTCCTACTGATTTAATCTGGAACATAAGAGGATAGGAACTCAGGACATATAGGACTGGAAGGGACGTCCTGGGTCAGTGAGTCCAGCCCCTGCTCTCACGGACAACCCCATCTATACCTGGAATTGAAGGCACACAGTATCTCACAGCATCAGGCTCACTGATAAGTCTAAAACTAAACTCCATGTAAGGCTGTCTGTACAAAAAACATTTCCAAAAGTCTCCTACCAGGTCTAACATCCTTTAATAAACACACGGACAGTTCTCCAGAACAAACACAGATCTTTGTGAAAGGACAGCCCAATAACCTCCTCACATAATAGTTAACACCTATCAAAAGAAATATCTTCTTTGTCTATTTAGCTCTAAAGAATACCTGCAGTTTATGGCACTACAAAGCTATTAGACACTGTACATACTGTAACTGGGTGCTTCAAAAGTCTACATCATCAACTTTGTCTATGAGATGTTATGGATGATTAGATAGAGCTACCTTGACATTCCTCTAAACTGCAGTCACCAACGTACATATATGTGACTCGTTGTACTATGTACATCTGTTTCCACCTCCCAAACACCGGGGCATGCAACATAATTTTGCATTTAATTAATATAATTTGATGAATACAAAACATATCCATGGGATTCTCATGCCAAATCCATAGTGTTGCATGATGTACAACTATTTTTCTTCTTACATTGAGAGTAGCTCTAGTGTCAAAAATCAAAGGACTCAGATTATTATTATTTCAACATCTAAGGTCAAGATCCACTTTAGTCCATCCCTTTCCAGAGAATTTCACTTGCTGAGCACCCCTGCATAGATCTTTCCACATAACACATTTTTCCCCCAGGCAACATTTCATAAGGTTTATTACTTGACAGATAAAATCCTTTCGATGGAAATAGCAGGAAACTGTCGTGATTACTTGAGCAGACACCACTGACAAAAGGAAATTTGTGTCTGAACTGTTGCTAAAAAAATTTTCAGGCAATATTTTTCAAAGAGAAAATGGATTCAAAGAGACACTGTCAAGGTTTTAAAGATCAAAATGCACGACCTACAGGGTTATAATTGGATGAGGACAGTCCTCCAGTTTTTAAACATTGTTTGATTTGTTTTTTAAATCTAGCACAACATTCATCAGATTTTTGTAGGACTTCTAAAAACAACAGTGTATGATTCCTCTCCTGACTGTAGTCAGAAGCAGTGGGCTCTGCTGATGTTGCTGATGGTGCTAATGGTTATAAACAAATCCACTTCAGCATGACAAGGTGCTATACAATATGAAGTTGCAATTGCTGTTAAACAAGAAACAACCAAAATGTAAGAAGCAAATCACCATTTGCCAGATGGAAAAAAGGGCTAAAAATATGTATTCATCTTCCTCAGAGGGTTTTATAAAAACAAACTTAAAATAATCATTAACAGTTGGACAGTGATATTATTAAAAACAAAACTGAGGGGGGGGGAATGCTCTGACTTTTAACAAAATAAAAATAAGGAGCCAGATTCTGATTTTATTTAGACAATATAAATCAGGAGTGACTCCAGAGAAGTCAATGGAGTTACACTCATATAAAACAGTGTGAGATCAGAGGCTCAGATTGTCTCTTTCCATTGTAAGAGCTGGGAAAGGAAACACCACATCATTCCATGCCCTCTTCCTGTGCAGAGCCCATGCAGTATAAAGATCCTTCTACAGCAGCCAGGGAAGGGAAGGGTGGAGCAAAAGAGGCACCTACCTGAGCCCTCTTTCTATATAGAAGAGGGGAGATCCGTGTATGGAGGATTCTTCCATATATGGACCGGGAGGGAGGGGGCACAATCTGGGCCACAATCAAATTCAGAGGGATGGATACTGATAGATTAATGAGTAATCCAAAATTCTAATCCGTTATACTCCTCTAGTAAAGAATACTCTGGCTGCTCCAGTTTCAGTATCCTACATTACAGACCTAGAGATCCATGATTTGATTCCCAGGGCCAATCTCTTGCACTGTGAACCAGCACGGACTGTGACTGCTATGCAGGCAGTGCATGTATTGTCTGATCCTGGAAGATAGTAACTGTTTTCAGAGTGAGTTGAAGGCCCTTAGACCCATTCCTTGTGTCTCTTTGCTGAGAAGCTCCATAGAGAATCTTAGCCATGCTTTCTCAGCCAAAGAACAAGAGTCACTTGCAATAGTGAGGGCAAGGATAATAAATCAGGGGACAAAATAGAGATTAACTATACAGAACACAGAAGAAGGGAGGGGAATGGAATACCCGTTTGATGGTTTTCAACTTGATATATTTCATCAGAGAGCTGGTCAAAAGAGGTAGGTATTTTCCATGAAACAATTTGAAGGAAATGAAATTTTGCATTTCTGACAAAAAAATTCCAAAAATTTTTTAGCAGGGGGACTTTTCCTCTCACTTTTTTGCCATTGTAAAAAGAAGCAGGAAAGTAAAAATGCAATGTTTAATTTCTCATTTTTTTGTCAAAAAAATAAAGATTTGAACCAAAAATATTTTTATGTATTTATTGTGAAGAGGCATTTGTTTTAGCCAAAACGCATTTTCCACTGAAAAAAAGTGTGCACAAAATATTTTTTGACCAGCTCTAGCAGGAAAAACAGCTGATATTTGTTTCTGGACAGGCTAAATTTAGGATAAAAATTTCCTGTCATGCCTTGAAAATATGACGTACATGTATATTTAACATACATACATCATTTTTGCAATTTCTTCTAAATTTTAAATCAAAACAATACTGTAAGCAACACAAGAATGCACACTTTTCCAGGGTACCCATGGATGAGGAAAATGTTACTAACCTCCTCTTTTAAAAAACCTGAGTTGCTCCTAGAAAGAAACAAAAGGTATGGCATGTGTTGTAAATACATTCACACAACTGAGCAATACATAGACAAATCAGTGCAGCTAGAAAATCACAGCTGATACTGACAAGGGCTGCTGCATTTGTAGTCTCTTTGGATCCTTACAAATTTTTTTAAAATGTTACTTTTCTAAAACAAAATGTGTCACTGTGCTTGTCAGTTTCAAGTTAAGCCTTCACTGGAAAATTTCTTCAGAATAAAATAAAAATCTTAGCTCATAAAGTGACTGTTGCACAACTTATTTTTCCAACCTAAATTTCAGTGGGAGATACTTCTATCTTAAATACACTTCCTCCTTCTTTAGGGACTAAATCTGCAATTCTGAGTAACAATTTTTATTCAAGTGGCCCTATTGATTTCACATGAACCTGTTGATACAGCAGACCATTGGTCCAAATATTGCCCTATATTATTAGACCAGTTTCAATTCAGGGAGGTGGTCCAGGTTTACACCGTTCTAGCTGAGGGCACTGTGTCTGTGACTTTCATGGGAAAACTAGCATAAATAAGCTTTACTCAGATGAATACGAGTTGTAGGTTCAGGCCTTTTCTCCCCACTGTTTGCCTGCCTCTGTAATACAGAATTCTAAGTACTGGAGATACCCAGAATCAGCCATCTAAGTTCAATCCCCTTCCCTCTCCCATTCCTGCTGTTGTGTGGGGTTTCTAATATCTAAAGGCCACCTCCAGCAAGTGTTTGTCACAAGACATGACACAGATTTTTAACGATTTTGCTCCAGCCACCTCTTTCCAAGGTGTACTTATGGAAGCATCAAAATGCAGGAGAATGCACAACAGTGGGGGCAGGGAACCTTGTTAGCATTCTAGTCATTTGTAGAGAAAGGCTCCAGAGTGCTTTTATTTTTCACTCTCCCCAGAGATGGGAAGACACCAATAATCATATCTTCTAACTAGGTTTTTATTTGGCATTCTGAGTGAAAATGAGTCTAGTTCTCTATCAAGGTATAGAATATATCATACAGTTATAAGGGAGATTCTGTTCAGATAGGCTTGAGGTCAGGAATTAGGAAGAATTCAGATACCTAAGAACACGATGGACAGAATGCTGCTCTCTCACTGGTTTTACATCAGTCTAACTTCACTCATTTCAGTGGTTACTGCTGTTTATAGCAATGTGGGATCAGAATCAGACCCCATGAATTTAGAGGGGGAAAGTTAACCCTTAGGCTTCTGGTTAGATTGGGTCCTTTCCCTTTATGATGGACCACAGTCACAGGCAGATTTGTCAGCCTCCGCAACTGGGGAAGATGCAAGTGCCTTATATCTCAGGTTAATCTTTTAGCTACAGTAGCTTATTGCTGTGACACATTGGTTTTCAGCAGTGTACTCGATACCTGAAACTCAAGCTCCTGACATCAAAAAGTTGAAAAAACACTGCCTTAGAGCTTTGAAAGTTAAAACAATATATAAACAAAACAGATACAAACCAGAGTCACATCTGACATTTTTAAGGAACAAAATTCCCCTGTCAAATGTGATTCTTTTGGTCAGAGTTCAACGTCTGAATTTCTTCAGGTAACACCTGGGTTAAATGATCTGTGGGGTTTCAAAGGCATTTCTGACCAAGCATATCTATCCTTTTGGTCCCTTTGTGTCCTGTGTTTTGTGCTTAGTTTGCTGACAAAGTTCCTAAATGCTTGGATTGCACCTTCCTCTCCCATCATCTGCAAGTCAACTGTAGCTCAGATTCATTTCCCGAATAGTACTCGTCCATGAGATTGGAAATGTTTGATAGAAGCATGACTGCAAAGGAATGTCTGGCCTATTTTAAGAAACAAACACAAAACTATGCATCCTACGCTACGCAAGCCATCAGCTGTCTTCGTAATAGCTGTTCCCACCTAAACACAACGAGCAGCTGCCAGGCTGGCTGTGGATCTCCACATGTGAACTGTGACTCTCCCATTCCAGATCCACAGCCAGCTCTGTGATTCCCTGGAACAAGCATTTTCCGAGCTAGAGGGAGTCTTCACAATTAGTGAAAAGATCCCCAAAAAATTAAACTTCTTTTAAAGCTTTGGGAAACTCCTCCATTAATTTTGAATTCTCAGTATTAGGAGAAGCAATAACAATCATGAGAAGAGTCCTCAACTGCCCCTTTTACTCTTAGCAGCCCAGAATACAAGATACAGGAACAAGTTATTTATCAGCTGCATGACTAATAATGTTGCAAAGTGGTCCTGTTCATGTAACAACTTTTTCCCTAAACCATGAAAGCCATGCAGAAAACATTTTAAGGGATGTCATCTAGGCTTGTGGGCCCAAAATATGATTTTTCTTAAATATATTTACAAACACCTTGACATGCTTTAATTCCTCTTATGCTTTTTCTCTGCCTGAAATCAATGTGAGCATCCAGTCTGGCATGGCGAAATCTACACAGGCTACAGAACTGGCATAGCTATACTATGCCACCCACTGTACTACCCACTCCCACCCACCTGGTTATAGGGAGTGTGTCAGGTGCCCTAGACCCAAAGTAGATGACCCACCTAGCCTTCCCATGTTGAGTTCTCCTCTGGCACTTCCGAGGATCTGGTATCTTGAATTTACATAGCGTCTTATACCCTGCAGCACTCCAAAGTGCTTCGCAAACTTTGCCAACTGATACACAAAAACTACAGAGCAGGGATCAGCAACCTTTGGTATGCAGCCCGCCAGGGTAAGCACCCTGGCAGGCAGGGCCAGTTTGTTTACCTGCCATGTCCGCAGGTTCGGCTGATCAGGGCTACTACTGGCTTCGGTTCACCGCTCCGGGCCAATGGGGGCTGCGGGAAGCGGTGCAGGCCGAGGGATGTGCTGGCCGCTGCTTCCCGCAGCCCCCATTGGCCTGGAGCAGCGAATTGCGGTCAGTGGGAGCCGCGATTGGCCAAACCTGTGGACGTGGCAGGTAAACAAACCAGCCCAGCCTGCCAGGGTGCTTACCCGGGAGGGCTGCGTGCCAAAGGTTGCCGATCCCTTCTATAGAGACTGAAGTGTCCAGCACTGCAGTGCAGTTGACTCTGGGGAGGTGCACTCTAGATGTTTAACTTTACAGTATCTAGCAAGACCAAACAACAGTTCGCAGCAGGAAGTGGAAAGAACACTTGACATAATCGAAACTGCAAAGGGAATTTGGATGGGCAGAGTATATATACCTGAGATGGGGTTTAGCCAAGACTCCTAAACAATCTTCTAGGGGATTGTTAGGTAATAATTTAAAATACTTTGAAGTCTTCCTTTCAACTAAAAAAAAGTTATAAAACTGAAAGATTTCAAGCTATTGTACAGAATAGGAATTATAAAATGTTGCTTTTTGCATGAGCACATTTTCTTCTTGCCTTTATTGATGGACAATCTGTGAAAGCACTGGAGACCAAACCCCTACTCCTCTCCTATACACACTCATGCGTAGCGTACACACTCAGAGTGCAAGAAGCTCTTGAGTAAAGTTGCCCTGGCATCCTGTTGCATTAATACAATGCAATCACTACTTACCAAGGAGGGAGAGGGGAATTCCAATAAACCCTTTTCCCTTTCTGTCAACCCCCCACTGTGAAGATGAGAAACTCGACAGTAAGCAGCTCTCGTGACCTCTCTGCTCCACCTGTGGTAGGTTTACTCACATTATTTTGGAATCTGTTTTCAGTGGGAGCAATATGTAGGCCTAAGATCCTTCTACCCTATGGATCTCTTGTTTGCCTATTTTTGTTCTAATTGTTTAACCTAGGCTCCATCTGAATGGATTTACAAAATTAAATAAGGGTGAAATAGTCCAGGTAGCATGTGAAATGTGTCAAGCACAATGATCTCTTCCACACTGGCATGAACGTGGGAAAGTTGGACTGGTCCCAAGAAGTGGCATTTCTGACACAAATGGAGAAGTGCTTGGATACATCACTTGCATTGTGCGTGATCAGTATAGTCATCCATGTCCACATCAGAATCAAAGAGAGAGTGTCCAGTATAATCCGTGTCAGGGGTTTGGGAAATACTGTTCTCTGTCCCCTCCTCATCAAATGTTTCTGTCCTTGAATAAAAGCTGAAGTCCTGCAATGGGGTGTGAGTCTTGCTAGCTTCACTACTTTCCTCAGATTCGTACAAGGTGTTATCGTCGTCCTGGTGCCACTCTGGCCAGAATTTCCTCCTTATTCTTTCACAGTACATAGCAAGGTTAATCAGTTCACCTGCAACATAGTAAAATAAGCCACTGTAAATACTCCTAATCATTAATCCCGTGACCATGCTCATTGCAAAGAAAATTCACAGGAGCTGTCTTAAAAGAAATCTTTCTGGCTTGTTTCCAGGGAGGCATTAGAGATCTCTTTCCAAAAGGCTAAGATACGATCAAACATAGTAACAGTACCGTTTACAAGTTCAGTCAAATGAAAAATGCAAATGGTTGTGACTTGATTAACGTACCTGTGGTAAGCAGGGTCAAAATGAAAGGATTATGTATGAGTGTAGCTATAAAGTTAAGCAATTAGAATTAATCTTCATGAATGTGGCTCACAGGAAAAAGATTACTGATTTTATAAATCTGTCACAATAAAATTGTTATGCATTTTGTACAAACCTGGCATCCAAGGACAGAATTTGGCCATACATATTCTATGTATTTATTAAAAGAATGTTGTGCAATTGGAGGCAAATTTTGGGTTTGGAACACAAGATGGCAGTACTGTTTGCAAGATAAATTTGGCATTTGACACACCGAATTTTTACATGGTCACTGTAGCACACCTTTAGGTATTGTACACCTTAGGGATGGAAGGATGGAATGAAAGTATTTTTCTTATATATTTATGAAGATATTATAAAAACCTCAGTGAAGGACAAAACACATCAGTACATCCAGGAAAAACACTTGTTGTGTGCAGTATTTCATAGCATGAGCAGCTATCTGCTTAGGGGGAGTCAGACTGGAGAGTATTGTAGGGGATGGGAGTGTCCATCTGATTATTTTGGTAAGGCAGCTGGGTTTCAATCAATATAAGGCTAATTTTTGAAATTCATGGGTCCTCTAAGATTTTGCCTGAGATCCTTCAGAGATCAAAGTCATAGAATAGAAGCATATAATAACAACAATAATAAACCTAGTTCTTATATACAGTGTTTTTCATCAATAGATCTCAAAACTCTTTACAAATGTGTTTAAAATTCTAAATTTGATTCTGTTCCTCCAAATTTGTTATTATAATATTTAGCCCTTATATAGGACCAGATTCTATCCTTCTTCTACTAAAACTATTTCATGCCACGCCCCCCCTTATATTCTATCACTTTTTTTTTTAATATGCAGTTTTGCTCTGAAAATTTATGTTAAATGGCTCGGGGATGGGGGAGCCTTCAAATGTATCATGTGTGTAGGACTCCAGATCAAATGTGCTCAGCTTACCAATGAAAGGTGGGATCCAAAAGTCAAGATGGGCTCCTCCCTCTTCTTGTATCTGCAGTAGTCATTAAGTTTCTGATTTCACTGGGACTACTTGCAGAATATGATACTACTCAGTGTAAGCAAGAGAGGCAGCATCTAGCCCATAATGATTTCATTATCAAAGACTTTGCAAACATTAATAAATTAACAGAGCAAAGGCCAAATTTATTTCAACAGAGTGCTGTAGCATGTAAGCTACCAAGTACAGCAATAGGAGAAACTAATGTGAAGAATTTCATGGGAGGAAATGAAGGCACCTTTGGATAGAAAAACAATATTACAGAGTACATCAAAAGACAGGACACTCTAGCTGAACTTCTAGGTTCATTCTGTCTTTAAATGTCATATGATCCTGACAATGTTCTCTTGCATATTATAATGAGATCTCCCTGAAAGCCTGCCCTAGGCCTACAAGCAGAGAATGCTACCAAAAGAAATGTCCAAATCTCTAAGATTGTCTTACCTTTGATTAGTCTCTCAGGTCTAGTCCCTGGTAATGTCCACATTGCTTGAGCCAGGTGCCCAAAGACAGTGGCATCGAGAGTGGAAAGCTTTGGTCCCATGATGTACTTCTTGTCACCTGTAAATGGTAAAATGGTGAACAGTTATGGACCTGCAGGTACCTCCCACAACTATAAATATGGATTGCATCTTTTAACATGTGTCTTACTGAAACGATTTGACTGGCAACTTGTATGCTTCCCAAAAATATCCGGTTCTGGGAGCTATGCTTTAGCAACTGCATGTGGGCCAAATTTTGGCTTGGGCACAGAGAAGGTTCCCAGGGATGGACTCCATTACTGCTATGTAATCCTGTGCAAGTCAGTTGGCTAATTGATGTATAGTATTACAGAACCACCAGGCCGTCTGCTCCCCTTCTTTCTGCCACTATGCACTGAGGAGCAGAATCCACCATGGCATGCAGAGAATACACACCGAGTCGGTTTTGCTGCATTCAGGGCCTTCTATGCTATGAGTAGTGGTGGAATGTGTGATTTCCTCCTGTCAGGAAAAAATCAAAGCTGATCCATGATTAACATCTTTGCGGAAAGGATGCCCATGGCAGCCCATTGGTATCCTGCACTAGTCTTTCACCAGTGGAGATCTGGTTTCAGGTCCTTCCTCAGATTACAAGTGAAAATGAGAGTGGGTGACTTCAACCGAGCACTTACTTAATATTTGTCCAAATCCAAACCATCACCCCATTGGGTATGATTGGCAACTTCTGCTCAAAAGAGGCCTAGTGCTGGAATAGTTAAGTGTGTTGCAGTTCCAGGCTACTGCATGCCCCTGGATTGGTGAGGAAGTTTGCAAAATACCTACTCACACTATACCTGGCTCTAGCCAGTACTGTTAGATCTCACAAACACCTCCCCATTTCAGCCACAAGTTTTACAGCAATTTAAACTGCTTGCGAAGGGTACCAGAATGACAGTCCTGGAGTCCAAATTCTTCTGCTTATCCACAGATCAGGCACAACATGCGAAGGAGCAGCGGAAGCTTCCCCACACTGTCCCAGAAATGCCCTACAATCTGGACTTCAAATCCAGGGGGATTAATAGGTCATTTTATTCTCAGTCCCACTCAGTCACTTGGTCCTTCTGCTGAAATTGCCAATGATGGTGCAACAGTGTGATGGGGACACTAGTTCATTAGAAATGAAACTGAGATCACTAAGTCATTTCACCCAAGCCACTAAAGAGCAGTTCTATGTGGACTGCTGGGGAGGTGCTGTAGTGCTCTGCTCCCTTCCCCAGGCTGTACCTAACTAGCAGGAGCTAGCCCTAAGTAATGGCATTTTGTCATACATTTCCTTATGGAACTGAAATGGCAGTCACATGTAAAAGTCACATTCCTTGGACTGTAAGGTCTCCAGGGCAAAACTGTCTTTTTCATTCTGTTTGTACAGCGCCTAGCACAAAAGATCCTGGTCTATGACTGGGGCTCCTAGGTGCTACTACGATACAAATAAATAATTATAATCATAACACAGTAAGGTATGAAAGAAGATTCTTTTGAAAAAAAATTCAGAATCATCATCAGGAAAGGTACATCCAATACTGTATGGATCTGAATCATCCAAATCTATTCATTCCACTTCTCAGTGATAGTCTTCCTTGGTTTGGTTTACATTGCTCTGGTTTGTTGGGGTTACTAGCTTTAGGTGTATGAAACCACTTTAAGCAAAGCTGTACAGCAATGCAATGCAGTGTATTCCGAAGTACTACACACTCTACTACTCAAGTGTTCTATATTGTAGCAATGCAGCTTTGTGAACAACAGAGAATGACAACTTCTTCTAAGAAGTCAAAGAGAATATTAAAATTGAACACTTTTTCCCTGTAAAAAGGCCAGTTACTACATACGTCCATTGTCTAAATAGAACATTCAGGTAAACAATCCCTCTTGGCAGCAGGAAATGAGGCAAATGTCTTTGTGGTAGTTACGTTGCGTCTAGTCTTGAACCATCTTGTACAAATCTCAAAAGTTGTTCCCAACACCACAGTTACATACTTTGAGCTAAAATCCCATTTTACCTGCCAACGCCAGGAATTGAACACAATTTAATTGTGCTTCATGCTCAAGTCCAGAACAGTGTTATGCTGGGAAGTAACGCTGCATTTCAGGGTGGATTTTTAAAAAATAAATTATTTTTTAAAATAATAGATTTATTTTTTAAAATAAAAATATGTTTAAATGAAAATACTCAATTTAAATTAATAAATTCTGATTTTTAAAAACTTATTTAAAATTAAATTTGAAATTATGACAGCCTTGCTTAAGGCCTAAGCTTACTATAACATATTAAAATCATTTAAATTAAATAAAAAATAATATTCAGCCAATGATGTTTGCTGCTGAAGTTTTAAAGAAAGTCATTAGCTAAGCACCCCAGCAGCAAGTGTTGCTGAAGTGCTAAGCCAACTTTTTCCAACAGTAGCCTCTTCTGCAGGTGCAGAGTGAATATTTTCTTCATTTCAATTTATTCAACTAGTTCAGTTCAATGACAAGTTCATTCAAATGTAAGAAAACAACAGGGAGTTGAAAAATCAGGAAAGCTTGTTTTCTTCTTCCAATCTATGAATAAAAACTTGATGTGAGAGGATGAGATCCATTAATTCTAAGGCTTTGTCTATACTACAGACCTTACAGTGGCACAGCTGTACTGCTTCAGCTGCGCTGCTGTAAGGTCTCCCATGTAGCTGCTCTATTCTGTTGGGAGAGAGCTCTCCCGCCGGCATAATTAAACCACCCCTAAAAAGCGGCGGTAGCTATGTTGGCGGGAGAGCATCTCCTGCAAACACAGCGCTGTCCACACCAGCGCTTTTGTTGGTGAAACTTTTGTCGGTCAGGTTATGTTTTTTCACATCCCTGACTGACAAAAGTGCTAGTGTAGACAAAGCCTGAAACCTTGAAGGACATTGTGACAAGAAACAATCAGTTCAATTCACTAACTATATATAATACTTGCTTTGCTTTGTTTACTAAATCAGTTAGTTTTAAATGCAAAACATATTGTAATAAACTTACTTGTTTTTTTCTTAGGTACTTATTTAACTAATAAAAACTCTTAAATATTGGTTTTGCACGTTATTAATTTAATTCAGATTTCTGTCCAAATGCAGCTTGACACAAGTCACGAGTAAAAATTTCATCATCATCCAGTAAATAAGAAATGACACGATAAGATGCAAAAATTAAGAATCTGAATAAATGTGTGTTAAGCTATATAATTTATTAAGTAAGTATGTACAGATATAGTGCAGCCTCATGGTTAACAAAAGAGAGTACCAAATTTAGTCTAAAGGCTATATCTAGTGGCAAATCAATATGTTTTAATGGTTACAGATCAATGAGAATCAACATTTCTTTAGGAAAATAACAAATGCAAATGCAAAACAAGGTGAGTTAAATCAAGGTTTCCTGGTTGCTGGCTTAAATCATCCTTAAATCACTTTGATTTAAATCAGTCCACCTTGCTGTATGTAGATGTTGGTACAGCCAGGAAGGTAGTGACTGTTATATTCGCCTACTCTCCTGCCAATGGCATCATCTCACACCTGCAGCACTCCTAGCTGGGGGTGGGCAGACAGAAAATCTCAGCAGATCTCTTCAGACCGTTAAAGCATAATACCAGACATGTGAGAAGAGAAATGGGGTTCCCAACTTCATTCTTCTGAAATTTTGTTCTCAGATCCCTAAAAACAAATGCAAACAAGACTCTGACTAGGACTACATGCCTTAGAAAGTGATTAAAAGGGAGTAAAAACACCCCCTGACACTTCTGCATGGGCTACTTGGACTCTGGATTCAGGTGTAAGCAGGCACTCCCAACATGCCATCGTTACAGCAGAGCCATGAGGCAAGTCATCACTGAGGCTACATCTACACAACAAGCTTGGGGGCAATTCACAGTTCACATACACATACTCAGGCTACGTCACTGAGACCTAGCCTGGGTATAAAATAGTGTAGCCACAGTAGCACAAGCAGCTGCAGCACAGCATAGCTGCGCCAAGTACAAACCCACCTGAACTCCATGAGTACATATTGGCACAGGTGAGCCATGCCAGCATGGCCCAAGCTATCATAGCTACACTACAATTTATACTCATGCTAGCTTTCATTCAGCTAGCACTGGGATCAGCAACCTTTGGCAGGCGGCCTGCTAGGGAAAGCACCCTGGTGGGCCGGGCCGGTTTGTTAACCTGTTGCGTCCGCAGGTTCGGCCGATCGCGGCTCCCACATCCCTCGGCCTGCACCACTTCCCGCAGTCCCCCATTGGCCTGGAGCGGCAAACTGTGGCCAGTGGGAGCCACAATCGGCTGAACCTGCGGACGCGGCAGGTAAACAAACTAGCCCAGGCCACCAGGGTGCTTCCAAGAGCCCCAAGAGATGTTAAGAAACCTGATTCTTGACCATCAGAATTTCCCTGAGAACTTCTCCTTTAAGATTTTAGATAATTAAAAAGAAGAGAAACAGAATTCTCCACAGGGATTTGGACAAGTGCAATAAAAGGAGAGACCACTCTGCCCCACAAAGGTAATTGAAACTGCATCTCTCAGAGTGCTCACCTCCCATAATCACCAGTGCACTTACTTCACTGTTGCCCCATAAGCATGAAATGCGCTCCCTGTGCTGACTCAAAGCCTGTTCCCTCAAGTCCCTACTCAGAATCCACCTTGGCCATGATGCTTGTGGTAAACTGCCAGCTGAGAACAGCTGGGTGGCCAGTTAACAGATTCATTAAAATCTCTTGCTCATTTGCAACTGTAAAAGAAATCACAGAAATCTACTAAAATCCCTGTGTGGATACCACCATTGATCTCTCTGTGCTTCAGTTCCCCATCTGTAAAATGGAACTAATATTATTTCCTTATTTTTCCCAGCATTTTGTGAGGATACATTCATTAAAGATCAGTGCTAAGATAGTTTGATAATGTGGGCCATTTAAATACCTAAGATATATAGACAATACAGCAGATCACAAACTATACCACCTTTCTGATAAAGGTAGCATCTCTGGCAGTAATCTGTGTGGAAGGGCTTTCTGAAAACTGCAGAAGAAAATTCTGATAAGAAAAATTGACTAAAAAGCTCTGAGCCCACATCTTAATGTGGTGTAAATTGATCTCTCTCTGTTGATTTACACCCATTGACGATCTAATCCTTGGTGTCCAAAGTTAAGCATGAACTGTTATGTTTACTAATCTGCTGTTTTGCCAGGCCTTCTGGGATATTTTCAGTATAAAAGGGGCTATATAAAATTCGATTTCGACCCTATTCTATGCATGCACTTACTGACACCACACACATGTTGAAGTCTGCTTCAGAACGCTGCAATATTACTCTGCCACCAGGTGAGGAGTAAAGCTCAGCTTCAAACCAAGCAAGGTAAATATTTCCACCCCTTCTGCATAGAGAGACTGGGCAGCAGCCAAGTTATTCCTTTATGGAAACTATTTTTGGAGCTAAAAATAAATATTGTTGCTCCAGTGCATATTTGTCATGCTGCAAAAGGGGCTCCAAAGTAATCTGATCTGTAACAGTCTCAAAATCAACTCAAGATAAGCAGCCACTTTGCATTAGGATTTGGGCAGCACTTTAATCCTCCTACTGTTGCCCTGAGTTTTTCTAATTAAGAACCAAGAACCAATTGCCCCGTCCTGTGGGAAAACTCATGGAAGGGAGAAGATAGGTGGGGAATCCGGCAGAGCTTTTTATTGAATTGTAAGGGTCAGGGCAATTGCACCTCTATGGAACATGCTATGGCTTTAGACTCAGGGGCGAAAGTAACTTAAGGGACTTACCGGTACGCAGGGCTGGGCTCCTGAGCAGGAGTGCGGGGCCTCAACCGGAAGAGGTGGGGCCTTTAAATCCCCGGGCCCTTTAAACAGTGATTTAAAGGGCCCAAGGCTTCAGTTGCAGTAGCTGGGAACCCCTGACCCTTTAAAATCACTGCCGGAGCCCCATGGTAGCGGTAGCTGAGGCAGCAGCCGGGAGCCCCAGGCCCTTTAAATCGCTGCTGGAGCCCTGGGGCTCCTGGCCACTGCATCTACCCAGGGCTCCGGCAGCAGGGCTCTGGTGGCAATTTAAAGGGTCAGGAGCTCCGGCCACTCTCCAGAGGTCAGGGTCCTTTTAAATTGCCAGCCCGGGGAAGCTGCCCCCTGCTGGTACAGTCGGCTGTGTACTGGCTCTTTCCAGTACACCGTAACGGACCGGACCAGCCTACTTTCACCTCTGGTTAGACTGCAAACCCCTTGGATACCCTCTACCCCAGGGAATCAGCAGGAGGCCAGGACCCTTTGCGCTGGGGCCCTATGATTTCACAGGAGCTCTGGATCTTCAGAACTGTCTCCCCACCCTGCCCTCCACACACAGTCCCTAGCAACAACTGCCCCTTAAAGGAGGATCTCCATTACAAAGTGGACCAACAGAATGTGAATGTCTCTTCCATGTGGGACAGTACACCAAGAACCTTTCCTGAAGCCTGGGGGCGGATGCTGCTGGGGAGACAGCTGAGCCTCCCTTCACATAGGAGGGTTATAAGCCACAATGTAGGGGGTCTCCTCTGTGTAGAGATGCAGACACAATCAGCCTCCAAGACTGGATTTTCCAAAGGAGCCTAAGGAGTTAGGTACCCAGCAGCTGTCATTGAATATCCTGGGAGCTGGACATCTAACTGCAATATGCACTTTTAAAAATCCCAGCCTAGGTGATTATGTAAAGATATCCGCACGCTAAGGAGAACTCTTGCAGCAGTGCTATTTATCTGTCTAGGCGCCTATATGGCTCCCAGTGCTGTAGTGCCTGAATGACACTTGTATCACCTGAAAAAAATTAAGCCTAGATTGACAAACCCTATCATAGGGAGAATCATTTTGTAAAGACAAAGGATCAAATTCTGACACCCTATCGTTGACCAGGGCCACAAATAACTGCATTAAAATTAGTGGGAATAACACCTGGGGAGCAAGGTACTATTCAACAAGACAAATGGGAGGGCCAAAATTTGACCCAGTGATATTAGACCATTCCAATAACGTTTTTTATGTTGCTCTTTAACTACTATGTAAATTTCTGTGTTTCTCTGTGTGACACTGTATGGAATATGGGAGACACTTTATGATATTGTTGATACCAATATTATACAAGTGCAATGAATCTTACCAGATACACCATGTAAGGTATCCCTGGAAAAGTTACAATTCACTAAATATGATAATCTTGTTTATATGTTTGTATCACCTTTGTACTGTGAGTTATAGATATGTAGGGTATAGCTGTGTTTCCAAACTTGTGCTGTGTTTCTGGGTGACACCCCTAGACAGATTGGCATCAGCACTACCTAGCTTGTTTGATGGCCCATCAGCTGTACAATGAACCCATTGAAAGGCCAGGGACTACACCTTATGAGTCAGCAAGGCATATGGTATGCGTGTGAGCAGACAACCCTAAGGCTTTTCCATGCCATGTGCTGTGAAACTTGTGTTTGGGACACAGGAAGTACAAGCCACATGGCAAAAGGAATATAAAGGGCAGCTGCATCATCTCCATTTTGTCTTCATTCCTGCTTCTTACCTCTGGAGTAACTTTGCAACAAACTGAAGCTCTGAACAAAGGACAGACAGACCCATCCAAGCTGTGGATGTGTTCCAGAGGGACTTTCAAGCCAGCAAACTCACCAATACTGCTCAGAACCTGATATATAGACTGCAAAGTCTCTGTATATATCTGAGTGCTTTATCATTTAACAACTCCCTTCTTGTTCTCTCTTTTTTCTTTATATTAAACCTTTAGTCTGAGACACTACACGATTGGCTGGCAGTGTGGTATTTTGGATAAGATCCAAACTAATATTGACCTGGTAACATGGCTGGCTCTTTGGGGTCAGAAGAACATTGTGTATAGTGAGCAGAGTTTTTAAATAACTTCTCACTGTACTGGACCTAGGTGCTGATTGGGAGCCAGAGAACTGGAATGCAATAAAGGGGGCTGTGTAATGTTTCTCCTTCTTTCTTTCTTTGCTTCTTGATAACCAGTGTGGGGGATCAGAGGTACAGTTTGTGACTCGTCAGTGAGTTTAACTTCAGTGTTAATCACTAGTTTTGGGAATATCTGCCCTCCCTTTTGCAGCCTGCCCTGACTTTGGCATTTTCAGTGAGGGCTGCCATAGGCACCCTGGGTCACATTCTGTTCATTATTAAGTATACAAATTTCATGCAGACCGCCGGTGTCCTAAAAACATTCAGTGTGTTCTGCTATCATGTTGGTATACTGACACTTTAACAAAACAAACCAAAAAGGTGATCAACCAGTTTTAGGAGAGAAGATTAGATCACAAATAGAGTTTTCTGATTGGCTACCCAGAGTCATCATAATTTCAAGCTCTGACTGTTTTTTATTTATAAATTCAGTTAGCCTCATTTTTATTTATAAATAAACTTTTACAACAAGATATTTGACACTGCACTTCCAAGGATTATTGTGCTTCTCAAGCAGCTATTCACATGCGCTTCTGACTGATGCCTTACTTATTACATTACCCAAGATCTGCAATAATAAGCTAGGAGAAGTGTCTGTAAAGTCTTATTGCTTGATTATGGGTCTGATTTCAAACTATATAAACGAGGAAATAAGGACTAGCACTTAATTCAGCACACTGTGCCTAGGCATATTATAAAATGTATCATTCTCAGATATATGACAAGACAATGTGGAAAGTAAAGCCATTCCATTGCAGAGAATGACCCAACAGCATTTTGAAACTGGGGGAAGTGGAGGGAGACACTGCTTTATTTTATAAAACCACAAAACTGCTAAACAAATTAAAGCCATTTTAGGAAAAATAAATGAATCCTAGCAACTAGTTCACAAACAAAGATACTCACCCAAGTCCTCTGCTAGCCACCAAACCATCCTTCCTCTACTTATGAATAATGAATTCATTCCCAGAAAGTTGGGATGAGTTTACAACTGATTAGCTACCCAACAAGGGCTAAATTCAAAATGGATAGTTCAACCAATTCTAATTTGCTTATTAATTTAATTTACATGTGGCCTGATTTGCAGCTGTCTTCAATATCATCTCCTGGAGCTATGAATCTCTGCAAATAAGGCCAGATGTATCTTTACATAGTGGTCCAGCTGTTGGAAGGAATGCAGAATATTGTAGGAGATCCCGGTTGATCACTTGATTTTCCAATTAGTGGCAGTCCCACAGAAGGAGTGAATGCACATCTGCTAAGATCTCCTCTACACACACTCTTTGGAAAGAAGTAATATTGCCATCACTACACCCCGAGAAGCACAGTTTGGAAGACATATGATGGAGGTCTCACATAGCTAGTAGAAAAAATTGTAGATGATAATTTTTCTAACACCAAAAGTATTGCATCCAACATAAGGTAACTATTTTGGACTTCTTTATGATAAATTAATCACTGGACTGGAAGTTTGCGGTTGCCTAGGAACCAGTGATGATGGCCTGATTGCATTCAATATGGGCAAACAGAAGATAGTTCCAACCAGAAATACACACACTCATGATGCTTCAAAAGGAAAATTTGGGCAAAAATGACTGGGAGAACAAATTCAGACAGAAATGTGAATGAAAATTGGGAGCTCTTTAAGACGAGTTTATCAAATGGCCAAAAAGCCATAATTCCAAAATCAAGAAAGAGGAAAACTTTGGCTACAAGCCCATCTTGGTTCAGTGGCAAAGTGAAGGCTGCAATTAGAAATAAAAAAAGCAAAATATAACAAATGGGGAAAAGAGAAGAAAGATAGCATCAATATGAATCAGAAGTTATAGGGTGCAGAACAATGATAAGAGAAGCTAAAGACAACAGGAAAATCCAGGGCTGGCAGGGCAAAGGGAGTTTAAGTATATTAGGAACAAAAGAAATCCTAATAATGGTATAGATCCATTACTATATGGAAAGGGTAAGATTGTTAATAATGACACAGAAAAGGCAGAAGTGCTCAATAAATATTTTTGTTCTATATTTGGAAAGAAGGAGGATGATATACTAATTACAATGATGAAGAACCTTCTAGGCCATTACCAGCTAAGGAGCAGAGCTGGTCAGCACAATTCTAGCAAAACAATCCCTCCTCAGAATTTGCCTATGCAACAAAATTGGAACTTTTCTAGAGACAGTCTAATTTTGCCAAAGTTCTGATGGAACTCAGCCAGGGAATGAAACCAAAATTTCCCAATCAGAATTAAACTAAATTTCAAAATATTGAAATCCTCTTCAAAACAGAATTCCCTTTTTCCACACATCTCCAGTGAAGAGGATGCTAGACAACCTCTACTAGGGATAAAAGTTTTAAAATTAGCAGGCCCTAAAAGAGCTGGAAACTGAAACCAGACAAATTCAAGTCAGAAATTAGGTACCAATTTTTAACAGTGAGATGGATTAATCACTGGAACAAACTGAAAAGGGAAGTGGTGGATTCTTGATGTTTATAAATCAAAACTGGGTACATTAGTTGGGAATTGGTCCTGCTTTGAGCAGGGGGTTGGACTAGATGACCTCCTGAGGTCCCTTCCAACCCTGATATTCTATGATTCTATGATTCTGGAAAATATGCTTTAGTCACACACAAGTTATTGGGCTCGCTACAGGGGTGAAATTTAGTAGCCTGTAATATACAGGTTAGATTAGATAACCTAATGGTCTCTTCTGGCCTTAAATTCTATGACTCTCACTGTGAATCCCAGAGAAAGAATGATGTAGCTGAAGCTAGCAAAGAGCTGGAAAAGATGTTATGAAAAACAGAATCAAGAGTGGAAAAAGCATTGTTAACAAATAAAAGATGTGCATTTCATAAATTCCTTGTATATTAACATTGCTCCAACAGGATTTCATCCTACACAGCTAGGCATGAGCTAACTTGATTAAGTTTTACCCTATTAACTTTATAATACACGTATGAAACAGAGGAAAGATTAGAGGACAGTGGAAAAGGATAAGATTAAGGAACTAAAATTCTTCTTTTCTACTACAGAGTATCACTCCTGCTATATCAAGCAGTCAACTGAACAGTATTCCTTAGGGGCTGGGGGTGAGGAAGGGAGCGCAGATGAGTGGTGTAGACTAGCTCTTTTGAAGGAGGAAACCAAAAAACTTTTAAGGTGGTCACTAATTTGGTTCAGTTTTGTCACTAGGGGGGAGAGATCGATCTAAGATATGCAACGTCAGCTACAAGAATAGTGTCGCTGAAGTCGACATATCTTAGATCGACTTAGATTGCCGACTTTGTGTCCTTGTGGCGTGGGATCGACAGCCACCACTCCCCCGTCGACTCCGCTTCCACTTCTCGCCCTGGTGGAGTTCCAGAGTAGACAGGGAGTGTGTTCGGGGATCGATGTATCATGTCTAGATGAGACGTGATACATCAATCCCCGATAGATCGATCACTACCCGCCGATCCGGGTACAAACAAGTCTTACACTATCACTCTGACAGTACAAACCCATGTCTCACCAGCAGCTCAACTCCCAGTTTGAATGCCAACTGAATAACAGTTATAACTTGTTAGTAAACAGCTCGCTCAAAGACTGTTAATGTCAATCAAATTCTCAACTCATCAAAACAACTATAATACCTTCAAGTGATTTTCAAATACCAGCTTTACAAATATTTGCTGTTAAAAAGCCCTGGGCCAAGTTCTGCCCTCACACACACACAAAAACAATTCCCAGTGAAGATAAAAGGAGATGAGTGTATGCCTCTGGTGGCAGAATTTGGCAATATACATGTACAATGGCAGCAAGAAAAAAAGTGACATCCCCTTAACTAGGAAGACAGGCATGGAATGATAGTGCCATGATAGGCTGTACATATAGTTTGGAAACAAAATGTAATGTTTAAACAGCCTGGCAGAGAGCATTACCAGTAAATCTAATCATGCAAAAAGTGACTGTGCAGAATTTAATGGGTTGTACATTACCCAAGAGACCTGCTAGTGACCGCATGTCTTTCTCCATCAGCTGGTATATCTCTTCCTCCGAGAAGCGGCCGATGCCATGGCCGTACATTTCTCGTTTCACAATTCCTTTTGTTAGATGGCACAGAATCCACTTCAGCAGGTCACTAAAGGGGCCACGGCATGAAAGCATCTTCTGGGTCTCGTGGAGATTGTCCACCCACTGGCAATAAGCTAATGTCCTAGAATGTGGTGAAAACAAGTTACAACTGTGCAGCACATTGACCCCCCCCCCAACTCCTCTACAAAGTAGCCCGCAAAAGGGTTTGATGAAGAGCTTGCGTAAGTCTTGAGGCCCTGAGGATTATTGGCCTGATGGAAAACTAGCTCTGTGGTAAAATATACATCTTGGTATGAATGTGGAATATCACCCAGAATCAGGGCCACCGAGAGTGGGTTCGGGCCCCAGTGAAAAAAATTTTTCGGGCCCCCCACCAAGGGTGGACCAGCTAAACAGGGCTGACGAAGCCGGGGAAACCAGGCCCCGGGCCCCCTTCCGGACTGCCAGGCCCTGGTAATTTGTACCGGCTTCCTCCCACCCTTCGGCTCTGCCCAGAATACTAAATGTTGGCCTTTGTTCTGAAGCACTTGTTCACACTGCATAGCACTTAGTTATGCAAGTAGTCCCACTGAGATCATTGAAATTCAGGGAGTAAGTACTACTCAACAGAAATACAGGTTGCAGATCCGGGCTCTAGATTATCCCAGCAAAGTGTTGTGCAAACCGGATCTGGTGTTAATAAAAGACTGATACACATTAGACAAACCTTTCCTACTTATCCATTCCCTTTGGCTTATGCTTTATTTTTACTTTGTCTAAGAAGAGACTCTGTACACTGCTGAAGCCTGCCAAATGAATCATTTTGCTGCAGTATGATGATTCTTGTAATAGGTATTTGTTTCAGAGGCCTCCACTCTCCTCTGAAATGTATTATGGTTTATGGTTTAAACAGAAAAATAATTAATTTAAGAGATTTATGCTTTGTCAGGTTGGTTTTCTTTTGTATGTTATCCTCCTATGAAGTGAAGGTTTACTCTGAATGAGATATGTTTTCAAAGGGACTTTGCTGTATTTCAATCTATATGGTTGGTTGGTTGAATGGAAGATGTATTCTTTTAAAAGGAGTCTTTATTAAATTTGCTTTGCCAGTCAAAAATCTCCCGGTCTCACTTGAATTGCTGGTCTTTATTATTCTTCCAACAGGTTAAAGAGAATTTCAATTTTTTGCTGAAGAAGCTTGTGAGAAAAGGAACAATTAATTTGGAAAGTGACAGTCATTGTAAGTAAATATTGAACAGTTCACCTCTCCCATTGAAGGCAATAGGATTATTGTCACCAATTTCAGTGGGAGCAGGAGCAGGTGGTTTAAAAAAGAGTTATCCATCGGAGGAGGAGGTGGGAAGAGCAGATGCAGCCTTGGGTGTCTGGGAAATGCAGGGTGTTTATGACAATATGTGCTGGGTATTGTGAGTAATTTCCAAACTGGAAAATATAAAATCAGCTTAAACATTTGTGGTCATGTTGGAAGCTGGTTGATGGAGGCACAACCACTTCGTACAGTTAGTTAGAAACATTGAAATATCACATAGTGTAGAATACTGTCTACAGGTTAACTGTTCCACTGTACTGGGATTTTCCAGCAAAAGCCACCAGAACCCAGTTTTTCCTGTTCTGAACATGACTTCAGTTTATCATTAGTTCTAAGCCTATGAGATTTCCTCATTGTACATACTGATCAACTAATACAAGAGAGAGAATGAGCAAAATTCTTTTGGGCACTCCTATACATTTTCTTTCATATCATCACACATTTCTGCAACCCAGACAGAAGCAGAGTTCAATATTCCCCTGACACCACACCTACTTTCTCACTAGGGTCCATTTCTAATCTCTTTAGGAAACAGCTCACAAATTCTTCATTTTAATGACTCTATTAACATGTAGTAAAAAGTCACCAAGGATATTTCTTACTAAGAGTAAAAGGAGAATATTTGGCTTAATAGCCAAGCAAGTTGCAATAAAAGCCCAAGTTATACAATACTCTCAGAACTGAGCACCCAGAGACACTTTCAATTAATCAAATTAAAATTAATTCAGTGAATTAATATTCATATTTAAGTATTCTGAGAGCTGGTCTACTAAAGGCAAGGCAAATTTTTTAATCTGAAATTGATTTAGGTAAGTCAGTTTTAAAAAAATAAGGTGGGTGAGGTAATATCTTGTATTGGGCCAACTTCTATTGGCAAGAGAGACAAGCATCTGAGTCACACAGAACTCTTCTTCAGGTCTGGGAAAGGTACTAAGAGTGTCACAGCTAAATACAAGATTGAACAGATAGTTTAGCATCAGTAGTTAGTACATATTCTAAGGGACCATCCCAGGTGACCCATTAATACCCTGTAGTCATAGGACAAAAAGGGAAGTTAGTGGGTTATATACATTGCTGAAATGGGCCATAAATCCAGTGTCTTTACTGAGACCGTGATTTTTAGCATCTAGCAAATATATGAATTTAAGCTCCCAGGATTGTCTTCTGAAAGTGTTCTGCAGGTTTCCTTTCAGGGTGAGGACTGAGAAGTCAGATATAGAGTGATCGCTCTGTGAAAAGCATTCACCAATATGTGATACGATGTTTTTGTCTTTTACCATTTTCCTGTGTGAGTTCATTCGAGAACATAGTGATTGTCTGGTTTCACCCACATAGTTGTTATTGGGGCATTCAGTGAACTGGATGAGATATACCACGTTGTGATAGGCATGTGTAGGATCCATGGATCTTGAAAGATGTGTTGTGGGGGCGTGTTGATCATTGTAGTAGTGGAGATATGTCTGCAGATTTTGCATCTGGTGTTCTGGCAGGATCTGGTGCCACTTTGAGTTGGTGTGTCCTGGTCTCCGGGGAGCTTGCTTCTGATTATGAGCTGGGAAGATTGGGGGGTTGTTTGAAGGACAGAAGAGGGGATTCAAGAAATATTTATTTCAGGGTGGGATTCCCATTGAGTATGGGTTGTAGTTGTTGGATGATATCCCATATGGGCTCCAGTGTGGGGTACAGATGACAACTAGGGATGTGTGGTCAAAGGGAGTCTTATTGCTGTATTGAAGCAGGTTCTCTCAGGGTGTT
Source organism: Mauremys mutica (assembly GCF_020497125.1). NCBI lineage: Eukaryota > Metazoa > Chordata > Testudines > Geoemydidae > Mauremys > Mauremys mutica. The sequence goes on from NC_059074.1 coordinate 75,899,565, forward strand.
TGGGTGGCCTGTTCCATGATGTGATCTACTTCTCTGGTGGAGTGTCCTTGTTTGGTGAAGGCAGTTTTGCATGTGTTAAAGTGTATATCCCAGATTTTCTCCTCAGAGCATATTCTGTGGTACCTGAGTGTCTGACTGTAGATAACAGGATTTCATGGTGTGTTTGGGGTGGTCACTGAATCTATGAAGGCAGATATGATGATCCATGGGTTTCTTATATATAGTTGTTTATAAGATTCCATTGCTGAAGCTGATTGTGGTATCCAGGAAGTTGATGCTTGTGTGGGAGTGTTCGCAAGAGTGTTTATTGGATGGGTGGTGGTTGCTGACGTTGTGGTGTAAATATATGAGGGAGTTTAAGTCATCTGTCCAGAGTCCCTAAAATCTAACCACAATAATGATCAAACCAGCAGACAAGGAGGCGCCATCATAGTCCTCAACCATGATGACTACATTAACAAGGCCAACTGACAACTCATAGTCCTCAACCCACCTAATGTAGTGATGACTAGATTAACAAGGCCAACTGACAACTCTCTGACACTACCTATTATACGGAACTCAAAGAAGACCGCTACAACACAATTTACCCAGGAATTTATGGATATCATCAAATCCTTTCCCAAACAAATCCAAGAGAAACTCTACAAACTCATCCCCCATGAACCCAAACCAGGGACCTTCTACATGCTTCCCAAGATACACAAACAAGGAACCCAGGCAGACCTATCTGGCCACAGCACTCTTACTGAAGGAATATTGGGACTCATAGAAACCATCCTCAACCGACTCACCACACAAAGGGACAGCTTCCTCCAGGACACAACCAACTTCCTCCACAAACTCCACAACATTAAGAACCTCCCTCAGCACACTCTCTTTGCCACCATGGATGTCACCTCCCTATACACCAATATCCCTCACAATGATGGCATAGCTGCCTGCCTCGAATATTTACAAAAACAAATGACAACCCTCAGATATCCACCCCAAACGCATTGCTAAACTCATCCATTTCATCCTCACCCATAACAATTTTACATTCAACAACAAACACTTTGTCCAAACCATGGGAACAACCATAGGTACTAGAGTGGCTCCCCAATACGCCAACCTCTTCCTGGGACACTTGGAGAACAATTTTGGGACAAATGTACCAATGATATACCTGAGATACATCAATGATATTTTCATCCTCTGGACAAAACTCCCTCATAGATTTCCACCACAACTTCAACACCCAACACCTGTCCATTAAACTCTCATGGAACTAAATATTTCCCTGAGTCTCACTTACTGATTGTGGAGCAGTACTGAGAACTGGTTGGTTCAGGAAAGGACAAACACAATATAAAGATTGCCGATATGGATATTAATTAGGTGAAAGTACTATGGGGGTGGACCCAGATGATCCATTAAAGGCCTAATTTTCATGAACAGCCTCAGACTTGTGACACTTTGTATGGATGCTTTGGGGAAATCAGGTGCCCCAAAACTCAAATTTGGGCCTGCAAAGAAGGTAACTAAATAGCCAACTACCTGATCTGTTCACACAAAGCCATGATTTGAGCACGCAGAAATGTGTGTGCCAACAAATTTAGAGGTTGGGTTAAGGCAACTGAAAATTGGCCCTACCCAGGGTCTTATCAAAGTATGTTATTGTTACGCAGCTTGATAAATTGATGTATCTGTACTTATTACCAATATCTATTCATTTTGTATCTGTAATATTAGAATGGTGAAACTTGCTTAAAGCTGAGCACTAATTCATACTTCATGTTAGCAAACACATCTGTTGCACTAAGACAGGCCTCAGCTCACACTGTCGCTCAAGTTGACTATTTCATTGACTCCTAATAGGCCTGTTGGGCCAATCATAAGAACTACCAGGTATCAACAGTGGATGTCCTGAAGATCCAGAAAAGAGTAATTAAGAAGAGTTCAGCTTAACAGAGTACTGGGAGCAATCAAACCACTGTAGCTCAAGGCCAGTTCCTCCCCCACACCCCGGGTACGAGTACCTTTATAAAAGGCCTCTCTGAACTCCGGACTTTTAGGAAACACTGCAAGATGATCTATTTTCTCAGACATTGGGAGAGGGATGAGTAGTGTCATCAGCTGGTTGTTTATTTGGTTAAATGGGTCTAGACTGTTATACACTAGCGTTAAGTATTTGTGTGATCTGTGTATTTTTGAAAACATACTAGTGCCTCAGATAGGCACTCCTGTACAAATCTTAGGACATAAATGAAATAATAATCCATTGAATAGGAATGGTCCCAGGAACTAGCATATCTAAAACAAAGACATAGGTAATTAATTTAGTCTCAATACATAAGTCAGGAATGGGAGCAGGCAGAGAGAGTCACCAGAAGTGGCTAGCTTGAAGCCCCCTTACTGTTGGAAACTAATTGAGAATTTATGCAAAGCAAGAGATAGGTGTTCACAAAGGTGAAGTAAGGGGGTCCTTAGCATGAAGAAAGTAGAAGACCATTAGGGACAGATCCTCAGCTGGTGTACATCACTGATGCTCAAGGTTCTTCGATGATAGCTTGCACCAGGTGAGGATCTGATCCTTAGATTTTGTCTAGTTTAGGCAAATAGTTGAGATCGTTCTGGGTAAACAAGCATATTTCTAACGTGTTAACCAACCCCAACCTAATCTCACCCTCTCTTCCTAATCTAGACTATCCCTTAGAAAGCATCAAGGAGACAGACTCCATTTTGAAGAGACAAAAGACTTCTCCTGTAGACTCAGCAGGAACCATGATGTCTATGATGGTAATTCATAGCTAAAAATTCGGAATGCCATGAGTAATATTCCTTTCCTTTCCCTTAATTAGGAACCTTTTCAAGACCCCCAGAGAACAGTCTGTGTAAAGAAGCTAATGTATAAATTCCTAGCTTTCTTTGCTGTACCATAACTTTAAGGTAATTTTTGTTTCATCTAATCTGGATTGACATTGACTATTCTAGCAGGGGACATATCAACTGACTGAGACCATTGTTTAAGGCCATTTTAAATCTGACCTCAGCCTAGAAGGCAGGTGGCAGATCTCTGTTCAAATGTCTCTCATCAGGTGAAGGTGGGACTTGAATCAGGGGTCTCCCACATCTGAGGTGGATACCCTAGCCACTGAGCTAAAAGTTGTAAGAGAGGTCCTCCTCCTTCCCCTAGTTTCTTGTGGAAATGCTGTAGGCGCTTAACTGCAAATAGGATTCCCAGATGTGAATCACTAGTAGAGATACACACCTCCCTACAACCTAGACTTAAGCACTTATCTTGGTGAGAGGGGTGGGGCCTAACATACACCGTTTTTGTCGGCATCTCCTAATGGCTAATTTAGGTGGCTTCCTGCCTAGCCTGCTAGCTTTTGGGAATCACAGTCTAAGGTGCCTCTCTGTCCCCGTTCAGTGTCTTGGAGTCTAGGCACCTAACTCAGGCTTTCTGATTTGCAGTGTGTTCCTGTGATTTTCTAAGCATCTAAAAGTTTGGCATTGTGACGCTCTGTGTCACAATACCTACATACGTTGGTGAACCTTGGCCCAAGTGCCTTCAACTGCCATTGAAGTCAATAGTTCAGATCTTGAGAAGCATCAAGCATGTACAATGCCCACTGAAGATACCTGGAATTCCAGGTGCTCAGCAGCTCCTCTCAGCAGCTGGCCCAGGAGGAGTGGAACGCCTCAGCAGGAGGCACTCAGCCCCAGGCAGGATGGGGCTCATATTTTTTTTTAAAGCAAGAATAAGGCATCACAAAATGTACTTTGCTCATTTATTTGCAAGCATAGTTTAATTGTAATTATTTATGACAAGGCTCCCCACAATGTGAATCGGTGTTCTGTCATACATATTTTTAATGCAATGAAGTCATAATAGGAACCCTCACTCTGCTTTTAAGGGCCTTACTCAACCAGTAGCCTCACTGATGTCACAAACAGCATCCTACATGAGTCAGGGTTGCTGTGTCTAGTCCTAAACCTTTGCTGGTGAGTGGGCAGACTCTCATTTTTGTGAGTGTGAGTGTAACCATTAGCAACAGGAGATTTAGTGAGGTTCTATACTATATTATGGTTTATCGGCTTTTAAATTACTTCAGGTCACTCTACCACCAGACAGACAAAGAGAGAAATCCTTCAAGTTGAACGTTAGACCTTACTTTGCTCAATCAACAATACTGCATCCCCTTAGAATGCATCCCCTTGGAAGAATAACAACAAAATTATATTAAATGAAGAGAACTGTGCAAATATATATATAGTTTTCAATTAGTTCAGAATATTGCATTCCTGTCACCTATTAATCCCAAAAACTGGATTTTTCTCTCTCCCTTTTGGCAATCACAAATGTATTAAACAGTTTCAAATTTAGCCTATTATTAATCAGCCCAATCCTGCAGTTACTTCTCATGTGCCACTGAAGTAGTATATGTGAAAGGACTGCATATGCATAAGTAGTATATGTGAAGGAGTCTGTTGTTGCTCCTCTTTATAAACTTGCAAATGGGCAAAGGGCCTGATTCTGAACTTCATTTGCAATGGCTTTGCACCCTCCAGTGGTGTTTACTCCTGATTCACACTGGCACAAGTAAGAACAGAAAGAGACACCAATACTCCAAGAGTGAAAAGAATTGTGGAATTGACAGCTCGGTTCTGAGTTATTTGAAAGACAAAGCAAGCATTCATTTCCAGATAAAATGTGCAGCGGCAAGTTTGATAAGATCAGAACAGAACTAGCTTTACCATGCAAGCTTACCAATAGAAGTGCTCCTCCACCATTTTTGTCACTGCTCTGGAAACAGCTCTTTCATGTGGACCAAGGTTTTTATTTAAATTCACTCCGAGTTTCTCTTCCAAAAAGTCAATAATGAACTCAGTGCCAGATACTTTTTTGCGATTGTATTCAATCCAGGGCATTTTCCCTTGAGGGGAAAGTTTTCCATCAAAATAGTTCTAAGAAAAGAAGCAAGTAAACAAAAGCAAAAAAACAAACACACACAAAAAACACCCTTCAGCTTCTGTTTGATCAGTATAAAGTTTTCTTTAAAAGGTGCCAATACCCAAAGCATAAAATCAATATCCTCCATAAAGTAACTATCAAACTAGAGCGATAACCTTACTCTAAATGGAATTGCAAAAACCTATTCCCAGCATAAGTAATTCCTAGCCAAAAGAATGTACCCATCGTTGTTTTTCTTTTGTTTTGTTTTTTAATGCAAAGCAATGAGACCAGTCCTGAAAGGTGTTATGAGCCTTTGATGCCTTCTGTGGTGTGATTTAATGTTAATTATTTAATTAAAGGCCGGTGGGGATAGAAGCACTCAGAACTCCACAGGGTCAGGCCCAATATTCTGGACAATTTTGCATCATAGACAAAATAACAATAATATTTGGTACTTATTCACAGTAGTATTCTTCATCTTAAAAGAACTTCTTGGGTTTTTTACCCACAAAAGCTTATGCCCAAATAAATCTGTTAGTTTTTAAGGTTCCACCGGACTCCTCGTTGTTTTTGTGGATACAGACTAACACGGCTACCCCTCTGATACCTAACTAATGAAATATCTCAGTAGCCCTGAAAGGCAAATGTGGCTAATCTGCACACCCACTAATCCACACCAAAAGCGGATGTAGGAAGGAAAGTGGGAACAGGAAGGACCTAGACTCAACTTCAAGCTCAGATGAGGAAACCCCCAATGGCAGGTACTCCTGCCTTCTTTCAGGCCTTGAACAAGCAGCCAGGCCCAAGCAATGGAATGATCTGTCACTCCCTCATTGGAGAGGGAAAGTATGTCTTTGCCTATGATCCTGGCATTTCCTGGTCTGCAAACCTCACTCATCTGCAGCCAAGGTCTCTGCAATCAGATCCACAAGAGCCCATCACCTGTGTGGAGTCCCATTAAAGTTAGCAGGTCTCTGCACCTAAGTATTTATCCCCATTTTACAGATAGGGAAGTTGAAGCAGAGAGATCAAGCAGGGAATGAGTCAGGAGTAAAACACGGGAATTCCTGGCTTCCAGTCATGTGATTAGATCATTAGACCATAATTCTCTTTAATTACAAGTCTGCTTATTCCTAAAAGCACAGATATGAGCTACTGTATTCTTGTTCTTTTATTTCCTTTATTTAAAAGGACACAACGTTAACTATTCTTGTGATTTTACAGCAAGTCTCATGATAGTTGGTGTTCTTCTTAAAGACCCAGCTCCTGGAGTACTGTTATTACATAAAAATCTCAGCTTCCATTTAAAGATATCCTTCATGGCCATGGTAAAAAGCTCAAAAATGTGAACCCTAAAGGCTCAAAATGAGAAGCCAAATTAAAAAAAACCTCAAATTTATTATTTATTAAGGTGTTATGATTTTAAGCCAATTATTTTGGGTGCGTGACTCATGATTTTTGAAGGTTTGGGGTTGGCAATACAATGTCAACCTGTTTAGGCCTCAAAAATTTAACTTCCAGAAATCCACTAAGGTGGAAGATAGACAAACACATAGCATACTGTGTGGCAATGGAGATTCAGTAGGAGATCCTCGTTAGATGGCACTTCACCCTGGCTACATATAATAATATGTATGTGTGATACATTACAAATACATGTTCTTTCTCAGACACATCTTCCTTCTGAATCAAATTAGAAGAAATATTGGGGAACATTGTTGGGAACAGTGTCTTCTGGTGCTAGCCACTCTTGGATTTCTGCCCATACACAGATATCCTGATATGAGAATAAAATATGATGTGTCCATGACTTGTACCTAGAAATGAATGAATAAGGGAATGGGAATCATCTGTCTAATGTATGAGTGAGGAGAAAAGATGGAAGGTGTTCTGGCTCGTAGCTACAGAAGGCTACAGAAACAGATGACTTGAAACTTAAAAGAGAATACCAACTCTTCCATGCTCTTTAGTCCAGGCTCTTCCCTTATGAAAAAAGGCCTATAGAATTTTAAATAGACTGGTAACCTTTTTATAGATTTTTTTAAACCGTCCTATAGAATTTAATAGTCCTTCTATACAATGGTTAAAAAAACCTATAGAAAGAATCTCATTCTTATTAAATTCTACAGGATTTTAAAATAGTTTCTATTGGACCCTATTAAATAGATATACAGTACTGTTGGTTTAATCTCAATTAAACGTCATAGGACTGTTCCATTAGGGTTTTTTCCCCCTTATGCCAAAAATATTGATATTTTGGGCATTTGCTGTTATATTTTATAAAAGCTATTTGCATAATTTTCTTTACTGCAATAGTTTAAATAAATATAGCTTGGATTAATAAAAATGAGGAATATTTTATATAATACATGTATGAGTGTGTGTGCGTAAAGAATTACGTTAACGCAACATCCACGTTTACCCATTTTAAACTTAGGAAATGCAAAAGTTAAGATTCTAGAAACAAAGTTGACAAGCATATTACACAGGTAAAATCTGCTGAATCTTAGGCTTCCGCGAGTTTGTTTTTTTAATGTTTTCTTACAATATGATTAAGCAAGGAAAATGGAACATAAGGCTTCTATTCATTATCCTGTGATATTTTAAGATCCCCTCCATCCCTGGGCAAAATCTCTTATACTACATTGTACTGTGTCTGAAGCAGATATCTTTAGGCCCAAAACCTTGATATCTTTAAAGCTGCTACTAATTGTTATAAAATATTTACCAAACTCTCACTTAAGAACCAGTCCACTGCAAAGAACAGCGAGTGGCCATGGTATTGGCATGTCAAAACTAATAAATCTGCCCTCATACATTAACTTTAACTGTAATCTACAAAGCAATTGTCACAAGAGCCCATGGGAAGCTCATTTTATGTAGACAGAATTTACAAACTGAATTGCATTGAAAGACATTTTGGGGCCCTTTTACAGTGATAACCAGGAATAATTAAGCCTAATATTTCCAATTACTGCAGTTTGTGTTGTGTCCTTTGTATCTATTTTTTTAAAACTATTTCTTAACATATCTTATATAAATATAACGTTTCTGTTGCCTTTATACTTTGTCAGACTGTAAAAAAAAAATCCATGTATTTCAAAAATTCTATTTTACAGAAAACCCCTGATCCCAAAACTGGTTCCTTCAAACCAAACTCTACAGAGAACATCATCAAAGTTCAACACCTGGCATAAAAACCTTTTGCTACATTATAACATTCACAGACACCAACAAAGCAATCAGGCCAGATCAAGATGGCTTGGGAAGAGAAAGCAATCAGTGGCAACGTTTAGCACAGGAGGACTGGCAAAGCAAAGCAAAGCTTATATTCAACAAGCAAACACATTGGCTCAAAATAGCACAGTGACTTGTTGGCAGTGGTCAATAAAAATGGACAAGGAATTCTAGCAACAAGTGAATTTCTTGATGGTTCAGAAGTCAGGCAGGCTCAAAAATGTCCTCGCCACATTGTGTGGCCTGAAAGGTGCCACAGTGCTGACGGAAGACAAAGGAAGGGTAGAAATGGGAGGTATATTCTCCTTTAAAGGTCTGTGCCCTACGGGTGTATAGACATTACACAGGCAGCACCAGCTGCCAACATATACTAAATGCAAGAAATGCCAGCAAAACTGACGTGTAAATGTCACCTTCTGCTTCTCTATTATATTTATATCTGGAGGGAGGGGGAGAAACATTGGATAAATTCACCAGATAATCGCTCTCCAGTGACCATTAAAATGTGTGCTGCAGGGAGTAGCAAATGATCCAGTTCAAAACTGTGCTGTCTGCTACTGTCCAGCTAACCGAAGTTTCTAAGAAGTTCTAAAGGTTCCTCAGTAGCTTAATTCCATCTTTTTTAATCCTCCTTTTCTCTGAGGGTGTGTCTACACTTGGAGCTGGAGGTGTGATTCACAGCTTGAGGAGACATACCCACGCTAGCTCTGATCCAGCTAGTGGACTACAGCGTAGCTGTGGAGGTGAAAGCAACAGGAGGGGCTAGCTCTCCTGAATACATACCTGCCATCAGAGGGGTATATACTTGGTCAGCTAATCTCTCCCAACGTTCATGCTGCTGCGGATACACTCTATTTTTAGCACTCTAGTTTGATCAGCGCTAGCGCGGGTGTGTCTTCTCGAGCTAAGAATTACACCCCAGCTCAAAGCGTAGACATGTCCTTAGGAGCTAAGGTGCGTCTGTGGGTAGCACCAGACTCCTAATAGGGTGGTAAAAAGAGAATCCTTGCTGCTTCAGAGAGTAGAGTTGCTTCTGCAGTTCAAAGGTACAGTGCCAGCTCGGGAGATAAAACTAGATCTTCAAAAGCACTCAGTGTTGGTCTCACTCTGTTCCCACTGAAGTCAACAGCAAAACTCCTATTATCCCCAGTCATGCTTAAAAGAAGGTTCCCTCTTGCAGAGCAGCCATGGCATTAGCATGATTCAGCGACAGCTAACACATGGCTAGGTCCCATCAGCACTGCAAGAAAAAAATGGTATTTTAACCATAAGACAAACTGGGAAATAGCTGTATTATTTTTATGAATATGGTACATGCCTCTCTGCGTTTGTCTATGATGGGTACTTGGCTATGGAGTTAGATAAAAAAGGGTTGTTAGAGGAACCAAGAAGGAAAGGTAAAACAATGAAACAGATAGGAGACCTAGAGGAAACAATGGAAAAAGCTGTTTATTAGGGAATACCCCTTACAAGGTAGCCTGAGAACAGTTTATTCTTCCCAAGGCTAAATCTAGGATCAGAAGGAGGATACCAAATATTAGAGGACCCTGGGCCTAGAAAAGGGCTGGGGTTCAGTGAGTGGCCAGACACTGCCCAGGAAGTGTCAGTGAGAGCTGGCAAGGAAAGAGAGAGAGAGAGCAATCAGTTCCTCCCAGCCAGAGATGGGGATTAGCTGGACTGAGGGAAATTTACAAAAGTTGGCAAGAATAGACTAAGACGTAAGTAAGAACGAGGCATACAGGCCTTTTATTGTTTGTACCCTTTGCTCTACATGCTTTCTACCTTTGGAGGAAGGAATAAATACAGCTTTGTTTTGAAGCTGCTGATTCTGAGTCACTTTAATCAACTTGCTTGTCACAGGTCCCCAGAAAGAAAGGGCTGGCAGGTGCCAATGCCAAGGGAAGTTGGGCCTGTTGGATTAGCACAGTGAGGAAAAGGGGGCTACAGCCCATAGACCCCATATAAGAGAGGCTGGACTACATGGTTCCACCCAGAGTGAGGTGCAGGGAGCCAGGCCTGTCACCCACCGGGTACACTCAAGAGGTACTAGAAGGCATCTAAGGCACATTTGCCCTGTAACTATAACAAACCATGTCAGGAGACAACCATGGTCTAACTCGGTCCCTCCAGCACTGCTGGTTTTACAATGTTTATGGGACCCAACAAAGTACGGTGCTTTAATTTACACTGGGAAAGGGGCCCTCTAAAACCTGCAGGGCTAGAATCTTTCTTTCCTTGTAAATAAAAGCTTAGATTTGGGGAGGGGGAGCAGAGAGAGACAAAAATCTCTAAATCTTCAAATCCCATAGAAGTTTGTATATCGGCAGTCAGATTTCCATTGTCTCAGCCAGTGAGATTGTTGGACAGCTCCCTGCGACTACATTTATAAGGAAGCTGCCCCAAGCAGCATCTTGTGAAACACAAGGAAGGTAGGTTCCTCCAGGGCCAGCAGCAAAGACTATGTTAGCTAAAAGGTCTGTCTTTGTCCCTTCCTGTCAACAGTTTAGCTGGGATAAATTCTGCCTTTAAACCCCATGCAGCCCCATAGATTTCAACCCCAGGGACTGAACATTAGGCAATTTGGGGGTCATGGTAGAAAATTTTCCCTCCTGATTAAACTTTGTAAAAGTTTATTAAGACTTCAGCTAGGTTTCCAAGTAACCTGCAGCCCCTGCAGTAACATCTGTTCCAGCAGGCCCAGATACACAATGCACAGGGGAGGTTTAGGGTATGTTTACACAGCAGTTAAACACCCACAGATGGCCCAGGTCTGCTGACTTGGGCTTGCAGGACTCGGGCTGCAGGAATGTAAGATTGTGGTGTAGAGGTTTGGGCTCAGGCTGGAGTTCAAGCTCTGGGACCTGCAAAGGGGGATGGTCCCAGAGTCTGGGCTCCAGCCCAAGCCCAAATGTCTACAATGCAATTTGACAGCCCCATGATCCCAAGTCAGCTGTGGATGAGGGTAAAGCAGTGAGGGTGTTATTCCTTCACTTTAGCAAAGCTTTTGATACGGTCTCCCACACTATTCTTGCCAGTAACTTAGAGAGGTATGGGCTGGATGAATGGACTGTAAGGTGGATAGAAAGCTGGCTAGATCATTGGGCTCAACAGGTAGTGATCAATGGCTCCATGTCTAGTTGGTAGCCAGTATCAAGCGGAGTGCCCCAAGGGTGGGTCCTGGGGCTGGTTTTGTTCAATATCTTCATTAATGATGTGGAGGATGGCATGGATTACACCCTCAGCAAGTTTGCAGATGACACTAAACTGGGAAGAGTGGTAGATACACTGGAGGGTAGGGATAGGACACAGAGGGACCTAGACAAATTAGAAGATTAGGCCAAAAGAAATCTGATGAGGTTCAACCAGGACAAGTGCAGAGTCCTGCACTTAGGATGGAAGAATCCCATGCACTGCTGCAGACTAGGGACCGAGTGGCTAGGCAGCAGTTCTGCAGAAAAGGATCTAGGAATTACAGTGTACAAGAAGCTGGATATGAGTCAACAGTGTGCCCTTGTTGCCAAGAAGGCTAACGGCATTTTGGGCTGTATACGTAGGAGCATTGCCAGCAGATCGAGGGACGTGATCATTCCCCTCTATTCGGCATTGGTGAGGTCTCATCTGGAGTACTGTGTCCAGTTTTGGGCCCCACACTACAAGAAGAATGTGGAAAAATTGGAAGGAGTCCAGCGGAGGGCAACAAAATGATTAGGGGGCTGGAGCACATGACTTATGAGGAGAGGCTGAGGGAACTGGGATTATTTAGTCTTCAGAAGAGAAGAATGGGGCGGGATTTGATAGCTGCTTTCAACTACCTGAAAGGGGGTTCCAAAGAGGATGGATCTAGACTGTTCTCAGTGGTAACAGATGACAGAACAAGTAGTAATGGTCTCAAAAGTTGCACTGGGGAGGTCTAGGTTGGATATTAGGAAACGCTATTTCACTAGGAGGGTGGTGAAGCACTGGAATGGATTACCTAGGGAGGTGGTGGAATCTCCTTCCTTAGAGGTTTTTAAGGCCCAATTTGACAAAGCCCTGGCTCGGATGATTTAGCTGGGGATTGGTCCTGCTTTGAGCAGGGGGTTGGACTAGATGACCTCCTGAGATCCCTTCCAACACTAATATTCTATGATTCTATGAATGGGCCAGCAGTGGATGTTGAATTGCTGTGTAGACATACCCTAAGAGTGCATGGTGTACTCAACTGACCTGACTGGAGAACACCAAGAAAAGACTGCTGTCATGCTCCTGTGCAGGGCTGAGACAAGCATAGCCTTACACACACTTGACGTGCTAAGTGGTGGTAGGAAAGTAGATATGATCATGCAAAGTCTCTGTATGGCCAGAGGAAAGAGGACTGTGCCACATGCTTCCTTCCAACTGCATGTAAAAATCCAGAGTAAGTACAGTGCAAAATAAAGCTGGTTGAGGGTGCATGTGTTGGAGACAACACTAGCAGACCCTGGGCAGAGGGCAGCATAGCACAGCCTCCTGCCAAAAAGGAAGATTCTTAGAGTAGCATGTGTGTGATTGTCCCCTGACAATGGGCAGTTGCAAAAATGCCTGTGCTCAGTACACACATGATGTACTCCCCATGGGTCAGGATTCAGTGCCAGAGCACAACATCTATTGAGATTTACACACCAGCTGTGTGGAAGGCAGGTCTGTCCACTCTGAACCAGCCCATTTGGTAGTGCCCCTGTCACTGGCCATTATCAGCATTCATCACACACTGCAGCCAGGACCACTGATGCCTCCTGCCAGCTAGACCTACCTCCTATGGCATAGAGGGCCCCAATACACACATTCCTAGAACAGGATGTCCAGGGGGTGTATCATATACATGGTAAGTAACATTCCTTTTAAAATTGCAGAACCATGGGATAAGCTGCTTTTATATTGTAATTTTGTCAGCCTCACCTGCCTTCTGCACACTACTCCACCTTCGCTAGAGCTATTTTAATCATTCCAAACCTGCTTAACCAACCAATTGCAAAGAAAAGACAACCCGCCAAAAATATGTTTGTCCCTGCAAACAGCAATTTCATCCCCAAATTACAATTCAGCCTCAAATTGGTTGGAGATGTCAGAGGGGCTTTTGCCCATGCTGCACCTATGATATGTTTAAAGTTCACTATCTTGTGAGCTGTGCCAGCTGGACCTGGGAGGCATATATCCTTGGGAGGTCAGGAATTTCCTCCTTTCCAGTACAATACTTGGTTCTAGTGTGGGAAAATCACAAGATAATGGACATTAAAACCAGACATGACTTTTTTTAAAACTATTTTAGTTACTCTTAAAGGGTTCTAAGGTATATCAGTTATCATTTTTCTTTACCTCAGATGCCCATACGTGTTCACTATTCTATTCATAGCAGTAGAGCAGCAGAGTTTTGCTGGGGGTGGATACCAACAACAATAAAAGTAAAAATACTCTAAATAACATTTCTAAAAAAAAATCCTGCCAGCTACATGGCAAAACCAAAATAATTTTCATAACAGTGTGATATAAAAGTGTTACTGGAACCCATCTGAGATGACCACACAACGTACTCATGGCTCCACTACTTGTGAATAATGTAGTCATCCCAAAACGTCTACCAATAAAACAAACATTTATACCACATTGTACCATCATGTATTTTTATCATATTATTAAGCATTCGTATAGTCCATTTTAAATTTACATGCAGAAAAAGGTATGTTCTCTGCCTCAGCGAGCTGACAAACATATATATTATAAAATGTAAAACAGCTCTGTTAAAACTGCAACAATGGAGTGTGAGCTTATACAGTGGCCTGGTGGCTAGATCTTGACTTAACAGAGTGGAGAGTCAGAATACATTTCCCAGTCTCCTGTCTCTCAATCCCTGGTTTACTTTGGGATTCATTCCATGGAGAAAGACAGTGCCTCAACAGCAACCCATCCACTATTAAGAAAGGGCATTCATGGGCTCTGCAAGCAATCCTGTCCTCCTCAGTGAGGAGGGCAGTGTCTGCAATGAAAGGCCAAATGAGGGATTTGTCACTATTCTATTAGGAGAGCATAGAAGAGACACCCTCAAAGGAAAGGAAAAAAAATGGCAACAGCTTAAATTTGCTCTATTAACATAGCAGACCTGGTAGGTTAAATAAAACTAAACAACATTTAATTTTAGAGCAAACCCAGTCCATTATGTAGCATTATATGAACCCTGAACCACTCCAAAAGTTCATTTCCCCCAAAATTAAATTTTCAATTGCCATCAAGCAATGAAATCTGGAATAGTGCTTGAATGTTTAGACCAACCAACTTATGTTAGGTCTACCTTGAAGATCACAGACCAAAACTTCACTATAGTGATAAGTGTGTATCTAGCTAGCTATGTGTGTACATATACCCTTCTCTTGGATATGACAGATATTTCCCCTGCATATTTAGTATTGTGTGTTACTATAGTTAACCATAATGTAAAGGGAAACAGTGCACTCAAGTTTACCTGGTAGGGTAAATCAGCCATCCTTAAATAAGTTTCCATTTTCAAACAAAAAGGAGATAAACTGGGAACACCATTGTTAGGTCTTGAAAATTGATGCAGTATAATAGCATCTTTGGAATCAACCTCTTGCTCTTTCCTGGCAAAACAAAACAGAATTAAAAGAAACCCAGATTACAGCATGTGCCACATATCAATATATTAAGTGCATGAAGGAGCGAGAATGGCTGAGGCAAAACATTTTGTCCTCCCTTTAATAGGTTATTGTAATTCTTTATTCATCAAGTCTGAAATCACTAAAAAGCACTTACATTGCAGGAGCAGGATTCAGACAGGAAGCTTAGTTAATTCTATGTTGGAGAGACCAAAAAAATCTTGCAAACCTTAGGCAATAAGCCCAGGCTCGTAGACTAAAATAAATAAGCAAGCAATGAAGCCTGAATCTTCCCTGCCTTGTGCCTCATGTAGTCACTTAGGGCTTGTCTACATGGTGCCTTAGTCCACACTAGCTGGGGTGTGAATTTTAATGTGTACTAGCATGTTGCACGCTACCTGGCCTGTGTGGACCCTGCTGGCACACATTAAAAGTTCTCTTGTTCTGGGTAGCATATTACTGTTTGAAATGGGACTATATTAACATGCACTGGGGAACTTTTAGTGCATGTCAGTAGGGTTCATACGAGCCAGTTAGTGTGCAGAATGCTAGTATGAACTAAAATTGACACCCAAGCTTGTGTGGACTAAGGCAGCGGTTCACAACCTTTTTTCATTTGCAAACCCCTAAAAAATTTCAGATGGAGGTGAAAACCTCCTTGGAAATTTCAAATCGAGGTGCAGGCCCCTTTGGAAATCTATTGTCTGTATATATAGTTGAATTCTGTTTTCAGTCTAAGTCTTTTACTGACCCCTTAGACAAAGTGAGTGTAAAATGCTCCGACTTTGCTGTGGTAGGGGTTTTCAGGCACTCTGCACAGTTATAAATGACAACACAAGGGGTGAGGCAATGTAAAACCAGGCCCTGCAGAACTACTTCCTTCAGTTAAGGGCCTTAAAGAAAAAAGAGGCTCTCTTGAAGAACATGATCAACTCAAGCATAGTTCCAGCCCTCAAATATGCCATTCACCTCCACTGTCTGTAAACTGGTCATTATCCTTGGCCTTGTTCTCTGTTCTTTGTATCTCATCCTGTTGTACATGTGTCCATTACCACCTCTGCACTTGACTGCCCAAATACCCCACTGCCTTGACTCCACCCTGTGGAAGCTTTCATCCCTTCTCACCTCAACTATTTTAACTCTCATCTCTATGGCTTCTCAAGATCCATATTCTCCTAACCCCACAATATCCAGGAGACTGCTGCCTCCCTTCTCCCATCTACAAAGACTCACAGCCACATCACCCCTGCTGTCAAACAACTCCAATGGCTATTCATTCATTTCAGGATCCAATTCAAAATGTCCCATTCATGGTTCTCAAAGCCCACCATGGACTTGTTGCAATCTACCTCCTGGACTTGGGACCAAACTTTTGCTCTCAATTACACTAAGGCAAATCAAGAGGATTCCAAAGGATTTACACTAGTGTAACCGAGAGCAGAATTTGACCCAAGCTCCATGAGATCCATCAAAGTCAATGTAGCTGTACAGGTGTAAAACTGGAGCAAGTCAAAGGAGTAAGAAGGCCCATTGTCTTTTAAGCACACTCCTGCACCTCTGGCACTTGTCTAGCACTGGCATGTTATCTGTGCCTTCACACAAATTTGCAACTGCTAGTGTAAAAGCCTTCTGCTCTGATGCTTCTGCCATCTCTAATAGTGTTTCAGTTTCCATTCACCTCATCCAGTCTTCATCTCTGTTGATTTCTTATCTAAAAACATATCTGTTCTTCTTTGCTCTGGCCTGTAAATTTCTCTTACGGTAACTGCTTTTGGTTATTGACTTTAAGGGAGATTTTCATAGGCACATGTGTCAAAGGGAGTGAGGTGCTTACTGGCTCTTTATGTCTTTGGAAATCACCCCCTTTATGACTCCAGGCCTTAACTGAATCATCACACACTATCTTGATACAATACATTGTGTTGAATAGTTTCAGTCTGTGAAGCATTTGGGATATATTGTCCATGAAAGATGCTGTACAGAATAGGGTTGCACTGCACATCACAGACAGTAGCCCATGCAGTTTTGGTTAACCTGATGATGATGATTTTAACCTCTCAAAAATGAGCTCTGAATGGCCAGAGATGATGTTAGTTTGCTTTGCTTTTAAAAATTTGGCCACCAGCAATTGCAATTTGACTGCCAAATTTGACATATTTTCAAATGTCTGATTTTAAATCATTTAATACATTCATAGCATCCTTTTATATACTGTACATATTGAAACATTCAAACACAGATTTAACATTGCTAGTAGCCTGTGCAGATGGCACTTATTTGCTGAACCTGTAAATCACATCTTCACATTTCTCCAGAAAATTTGGTATCTTTTAAAATATGGCTCTGTGAAGTAATTTCATTCTGTAAATCTCTCCTAAGAATAGAGGCAAGATAACCTATGAAATTTAAATTTTAAAAAATCCCTGAATTCAAGTATTTTCCAAGAATTATGTTTATACAGTTATTTATTGTAAGCTGAATTAAAATAAGCGCATAAAATATATAAGGCAAATATATCTTTCAGTGCTAGTGTTATTAAAAGGTTATCAATGGTAATGTTATTTTTGTTTACCTTATGTTGTGCATGGCAGCTCATTAGTACAGGGCTACTTTGATCCTTTATTTCTTTATAAATGTTGTATCCAGAAATAACTTCTATATTTTGCCATTGTTTATATTACACAGCTGTCTTGTGCAACCATCATAGTAACCAGTTAGGACCCAGTTATGCAGTCCTCACTGAAATCAATGAGAGACTTAGCTGAGTAAGAAGGGAAGGCTGGGGCCCATAGTGGTCTGAAGTTAATCTCCATTCCATTTTCATAATGTTAGTCTCCACCATACGTCTATGGTGTACATATATCAAATCCCCTGAGATTGTTCTCATTGATTTCTTTAAAACAGTGTACTAGTAACATATCACCTCTGTTGTGGATATTATATTTCCAGGTACATCCTTGGGAAATCAGTAGTTAAAGCCACCATTTTATGAGATGATTTACTATCCTTGTAAACAAACTGCAGCACCATATGCAACTGTTTACTTCAGATCTCAGTCTATGACAAACATACTCCTGTGTCTATTCCTGCTCTCATGATCCCTATTAGTCACACCATTATGAAGCTAGAGATCATAACCAGACACAATACTACATTGAAAACAATTGTGGCTTCTTCTTATTTCCAAGAGATCTTGTATAACCAGTTGATGCTGCATCATTTTAAATATGCATTTTCATATTAGATTTTTGAGCAACCCCCAAAAAGCACTGACCAGTATGTTTAATTTGATGCTGAGGTTTATTATGCAGAGTTGTCTTATTTAAACATACTGGTAGTTTGGTTGAAGATGGTTTAATACATGACAATCTATTAAATATTTTTTTGCAAAGCAGCTAAAATGGCAAGATCTGAGGGTAAGGTGGGTCCATGATAAAGGTAGTTCTTGTTTTAAAGCCCACTGGTTTAATTCTGAGCCTCTGTCCTTAAAACACAGGCCAGACAAGTCAGATGTTTCCAGATAAGGCTAAAACTCTCTCTGAAAAGAGCCCTGTGGTTGATCCCCCTAGTACCTATGACACTTGGGTTTTAAGAATGATGTATCTATTGCTGTGACATTAATCCTTACAGAGGTGAAGCTCTGAAATGCCCAGTAAAAACAATTACAAAAGACTCCTGATTTCTGCCTTGCTCGTCGTTATTGTGTCAGTTTCTCAAGGGGAGAAGGTCGAGTACAATGCATTCCCATCAGATCAGCACTGTCTCATTATTTCCTATTCCCATTGCAGCGTCTATTCCAAATACTCCCTGCTGCAGCCTACCCCACGCTCTCTCTCTCCCTGTCTCTCACCTAATTGCCAGGAGTTCATGTAGCAGATACGCCGCGGCAGCGAGCAGGGCTCCCCCAGTCAAATAAAGGGTTTTCTTCCACCACGAATCAGAACCCAGCCCTGCCATGATCCCACCGTAATCCTGCCAAGGGAAAGCGATGATGTCCCCATAAAAGGAGAAGTGCTCTTCGGACCCTGCACACCAGCCGAGGGTGAGGCTCTGATTCCGGCTCAGCTCAACCACACAGGACCTGGAGGAGGCAAAACCAACACCCCAGTGCATGCTGCGCGTTGCCTGCTGCTCCCTTTCCCCCCGCCGCTCGCCGGGGCAGTCTGCATGGGCAAGGGCTGCTTGGAGCCAGCCGGCGCGCTCAGCTCAGCGGCGGGCCAGGAGGGGATGGAGCAGCGGTGCTGGGTCTCCGTGGCGATCTCTGCAGCAGCCGCAGTAGCAGCAGCCTCCTTCTGCAGCTGCCTCTCGCCTTTGTCTCTTCGCATCGAGGAGGCTGGGTGATGTCATTGCTCCTGAGAGTATCAAAATACCGGGGCAGTAAAAATCACCCCCCTCTCTCCTTTCCCCTTCCTGTCCTCCCCCACAGATAGGCTTAGCCTCGTCCGAAAAGCAGCCCTTCTCTCCCCATCAGCGCGGGCTAGGGAAGGGCACAACTCACCTAGAGCTATAGGGACATGCTGGCATTTGCTACTAGGCGGAGGGGAGAGGATCCAGATTAATGGCCGGATTGGAAAGATTTACTCTCCAGGGGGAGGAAGCAGCTTTCTGCTCTGATAGCTAATTTCCCCCCCGAAGCTATAATTACATTACACAGTTAGCCTGGACCAGGTCACGTGTTTAGGCTTTAGCTTGAGAAAATGGAAATCAACCATTGTTGTGTGTTTTATCTGGTAAACAAACCTGACTGCAATCTACCCTCATTTGGGTTGTCAGTAAAGACCTGCCAGCTGCATCCCTACCCTTGCAATGTGCATTGGAACAGGTAGCAAGGCTAGGGTTTGGGTTTTTTTAAATGTTAAATACCTCCCAATAAGTGTGCTAGATGGGCATCTAGCATAATTGCACCTCTTGCCATGTATGAAGAACCATGTCATTTATAAACATATAGCAGGGAATTCTGAATGACCAGCTGTGCCATTCTGTAGAATCATAGGAATGACCTATTTTGTAGGTGCAGCTGTGGATACATCCATGCATAGTAGGAATACATGCAGATTTTGTGGATGCCGTTTAGACAACTGTGTCTAAAACTCTGGGGTGAAATCCTGGACCCATTGAAATCACTGCATGTTGTACATCTAGTCTTTCATTGCTGTGTAAGTCCATCATTTAAAACATCAGTGGTTATACAACACAGTCATAGAGTTTAAGGCCAGACAGGACCGCCACATCATCTAGTCTGGCCTCCTGAGCTCACAAGTGAGCCCTGCACCCTACCATCACAAGCAACCCACACCATACAATTACACTCATAAATTTGTCCAGATCTCATTTAAAACTAATTAAGTTTTTGCTCCTCCCTCTCCTATTGGGAGGCTGTTCCAGAACCTCACTTCACCTCTCTGGTGGTTAGATACCTTTTGATTTTCAGCCTGAATTTTTTTATAGCCAGTTTATATCCACTTGGTCTTGTACTAACTTTGGCTGTAGGCTTAAATAGCTCTTCACCATCCCTAGTATTAACTCCCCCTAATATATTTATAAATAACAATCATATCCCTTTTCAACCTTCTTTTTGCTAGACTAAACAAACTAGGCTCTTCCAGTCTGCTCTCATAAGATAGGCCCTTCTTTCCCCTGATCATTCTAGTAGCTCTTCTCTGCACCTGTTCCAGTTTAAATTAATCTTTCTTGAACACAGGTGACCAGAATTGTACACAGTATTCCAGATAAGGTCTTACCAGTGCCTTGTACAACAGCATTATTACTTCTCTCTCTCTATTGGAAATACCTTTAATACATCCTAGGATCGCATTTGCCTTTTTTTCATAACTACATCACATTGCTGGCTCATACTCATCCTGTTAGCAACCTACACACCCAGGTCTCTCTCCTGCTCTGTCACCAGGGCTGCCGAGAGCGGGTTCAGGCCCCAGTGAAAAAAATTTTTCGGGCCCCTCAGCCAGGGCAGATCAGCTAAACAGGGCCGATGAAGCCGGGGAAGCTGGGCCCCAGGCCCCCTTCTGGACCGCCGGACCCCGGTAATTTGTACTGGCTTCCCCCCCACCTCGTCGGCCCTGTCTGTCACTTCCAAATGATGAGCCCCAAGCTGGCAGCAGAAGTTCTTATTATTAGACCCTAAATAAATGACCTAGCATTTTGTACTATTGAATTTCATTTAATTTCTGTCACTCCCATCTTCAAGGTCACTCAAATCTTCCTATATAATATTCCGATCCTCCTCTCTATTGACAATGCCTCCCAACTTTGTATCATCAGCCAATTTCATTAGCACTCACCTCCTTTTTGTGCCATGGTCATTAATAGAAATATTGAATAAGATTGGTCCTAAGACCAATCCTTGAGGAACTCTGCTAGTAACCTCCTTCCTGTCTGATAATTCACCTTTCAGCACAAAGGTGCCTTCTGTCCTTTAACCAATTCCTAATCCACTTTACAATGCTTGTACTGATCCTCATCTTCCCATGTGCTACTGTGTCAGATGATTTACTGAAGTCCAAGTACATTAGACCTACCGCACTTCCCTTATCGAAAAAATCAGTTATTTTCTAAAAGAATGTTTCTTAGTATTCAGTTGTTCTTCACTTTCTCTACAAAGGATCTGGGATCCCAAGCCTCTACTATTCAACTCCAGCTGGTCACAAGCTACCATACCATAAAATTGTGGCACTTGGATTTATTTAAAAAAACACTTATGATCAATTTAGAATATACCAGTTCTAATTTTTCTGTCACTTCGAGGCTTGCAAATGGTCACTAAGAAACATGAGTTTAAAGGCCAAAGGGTACAAAAATAGTCTCAATATAATTTTAAAACTAAAAAGTGTTCTAGAATAACTCTTTTCTGCAATATGATACAAAAAATACAAGGTATCATAAGGTGGTATAGAGATTTTACCGTCACTCATTCAGGAAGAACTGTATAGATCTCCTGTAACTTTAAACTAGGGCTGTCAAGTGATTAAAAAAATTAATCGCGATTAATTGCACAATTAATCACACTGTTAAACAATAATAGAATACCATTTATTTAAATATTTTGGATGTTTTCTACATTTTCAAATACATTGATTTCAATTATAACACAGAATAGAAAGTGTACAGTGCTCACTTTATATTTATTTTTGATTACAAGTATTTGCACTGCAAAAAAATAAAATAGTATTTTTCAATTCACCTCATACAAGTACTGTAGTGCAATCTCTTTATCATGAAAGTTGAACTTACAAATGTAGAATTATGTACAAAAAAACTGTATAAAAATAAAACAATGTCAAAATTTTAGAGCCTACAAGTCCACTCAGTCCTACTTCTTGTTCAACCAACTGCTCATACAAACAAGTTTGTTTACATTTGCAGGAGATAATACTGCCTACTTCTTGTTTACAATGTCACCTGAAAGTACTTGTATGAGGTGAATTGAAAAATACTATTTCTTTTGTTTATCATTTTTACAGTGCAAATATTTGTAATAAAAAATAATATACACGTTGATTTAAATTACAACACAGAATACAATATATATGAAAATATAGAAAAACATCCAAAATATTTAATAAATTTCAATTGGTATTCTATTGTTTAACAGTGTGATTAAAACTGCGATTAATCATGATTAATTTTTTTAATCACAATTAATTTTTTGAGTTAATCACGCGAGTTAACTGCAATTCATCGACAGCCCTACTTTAAATCGATTACTACATGGGAAGCTTTGGGTGCACAAAGATTGTAGGATCAAGATCTTAGCCTGCATATAATATACAACAGACCTGTTTCTCCCATTAGATAAGATAGCCCTAATATTCCCCTGCTAAGAAATACTCTTATCTGTCTGCATGGCATCTTCACTAAAGAAAAGCATATAGCTAATTATTTACCAAATACTGTTGTCCACTGAGCTGGCCCCAGACAACTGCCATGAATTTAGATACTTGTTCATATCATCACAAAAAAGAGTTACTCTTAAAATTACAAGATTCTTAACACTGATGAAACGATATTCAGCATTCAGTAGGAACATACCAGATAGCTGTCACAGTGCTGGAGATGTTTTACCTCATGCATACGGGATAGATTAGACAACATAGAAGCAATTGAAAGAATTGAAATCCCTAATGTTAAATCTGCCATAATTATTCATCACTCAGAACTAGAAGTAGGCTAAGCAGTAAAGTTCATATCCAGATATCAGATTCATAACCTGATTCCCAACCAAACATCTTCGAAGTTTGGGAGTGTTTGGATCCAAGGTTTTGGTTATGCTCACTGTAGAGAAAAGGAACAGCTGTGAAGTTCAGAGCTGTATCCAAACTGCCTCAAAATTCAATGGTGTTTGGATACAGGCTCATTATTATTCAGCCATATAAGCAAGAGCAAGTGTCTGTGCTTAACCTACTTTTAATAGGAGTGATATCATATTCCATCTGCCTTTTCCTGCAGTAATTCTTCACAGTTTTTCATTTTAATCCCCATTCTTTAAGTTTTATTATTTATTTGTATTGTGGTAGCACCAAGCGGTCCCAGCCATCGATCAGGATTCTATTGTGCTAGGCACTGTAGAAACATAGTTTGATCCAAAACACCTGTGTTGATGATCCATCCTTGGAGATTAATGGAATTAGAAATGTTCCAGAGAGCTCTGAGGGAGCATCTTGTTCTACTGATAGACTACTCCCTCAGTGGTCAGGTAGGACATTAAAATACTCCTTTTGTCCACCATTGATGAGGTGTCCCCTTCTCTGGCTTAGTTCTCACAGGTTACGCTCTTTTGTGGATGAGCTGCAAGCAAGCGAGAAGACAGCTAAAGCATTGGTGGCAGGAGTCTCATGCCAAAGTTGATCGGTTGCAGTTGAAAGATTTGTTAAACTCTTATGCTTATGAGTTAGACCTAGCAAAGGACATAAAAGGCAATAAGCAGGAGTTCTTTAAACACACTAGGAGCAAGAAAAAGATGAAGGAAAGTGGAAGTCCTCTATCTAGCAGAGAAGGAGAACTAATAACCAATTGACATTGAGAAAATTTAGGTGTTTAATGCCTATTTTGCTTCAGTCATCATTGAAAAGGTTAAGGGGGTCCAGATACTCAACACAAGTAATATTAACAACAAGTTCGAAGGAATACAAGCCAAAATAGGGAAAGGATAGATTACGGAATATTTAGATACATTAGACATATTAAAGTCGGCAGAGCCTGATGAAATTCATCTTAAGGAACTAGCTGAAGCAATCTCAGAACTGCTAGTTATCTTGGAGAACTCATGGAGGATGAGTGATGTTATTTTACTGGAATGCTGTTGACCAGTGTCTGCAACTAGTTCTGCACTGTAGCAGATCCTACATTAATGAGTACTGTACAAGAACATTATATATTGACATTGAGCCAGTTATAGGAGATTGCAGTATATATCTTAAATATCACTGCATCTAACCAAAGGAATTCATACCAGCAAGTACAGTGCCTGTACATCCCCAGGAAAAGACAGGATCAGATGTATTCCATTTTGATGGAAAAAATTGTTTATTAATTACTATTAATCTAGCTTTTTGGAGATAACCAGGCTGTCAAACACAACTTCCAGTGCTGAAATAACGTATCTGAAACCTGTTGGCTAGGCATGGACCCCCAACAATATTTTATTTATATATATATATATAAATATATAAATTTATATATATATATATAAATATAAAATATTGTTGGGGGTCCATGCCTAGCCAATGGACAGATACGCTCAATGTCTTTGTTCATATTTGACTAGCAATAAAGATTCATGAGCCAGTTTGTTTGGGGGTTTTCTGTTTCCTTGTGTTTTTTATTATTTCAAAATGATGTGTACAAAATTCAGATGCAATCACACTGCCTGGGAAATGTCCATCTTTGTGGACAAATAGGTTATTACAGGCATTTGTCTCAGATTAGTAAATGACCAGCCCAAAGCTGTGATAACAGATAAAAAGCTGGGCACCACCCACCCTGCAGAGTGGAACGTCTAACCCAAACCATATCAGAGCCGTGTAATAAGATAAAAAAGTGATCAGGAAGAAATGTTGATCATTTAAATGCAACATGTTCATCAACAAATCAAATTAAAGCTGAAGATGACAGCAGAAGAATAAGGGGGTATAGGTATAGGGGAGGGCAAGGATCCCATTTCAGTGTGTATGTCCCCAGGGTGAGAGTGTTCTTTCAGATTCAGAGAGCTTCCAGAAATAAAGAGGGATAAGAGTAATTGTGTTTTTGCAGCTGCATGATTGTCTGCATCCTCGGAGAAATGAAATAAAAGGCCATTGCAGCAGAAGGGTAGGTATCTTTGTTTGGGGCTGGTAAAAGGTGCTTGGATGACAGCTGTGGAAACAGAAGCTTTTACCTTATTTAGGGTTTACATACAACACAGACAGTGACTGTGCAGGTATTCCCATGCTGAACCTCACCCCAGCCTAGAGATGCCACCTCAAGGCTCAGCCCATGTAACTACTACTCTTCCTGATCCCTTGTGTATTTTTCTCCTTAGCAAACATCTCCTCTATTTGGTTTAGCCAGATCACATTCTCAGAG
The DNA here is from genome assembly GCF_020497125.1 of Mauremys mutica. NCBI lineage: Eukaryota > Metazoa > Chordata > Testudines > Geoemydidae > Mauremys > Mauremys mutica. The sequence goes on from NC_059074.1 coordinate 75,924,948, forward strand.
GATTTCTTTCTTCCCCAGAATGCTGCTATGGTATCATAGTGGGCAGCTACCTATACATGTGAAAGAAAGGATCTCACCTCACTGCTACTGATTTCATGTGGTGGAAACTTCAAAAGTAACATCTAGCATCCCAGGGCAGTTCACCCTTAGTTATTCTATATGTGAGAGACCTCTGACTAGAAATGCTGAACCTTAGGGCAATGCTACCAGATAGTGGGGGTGGTGATGACAATTTAATACGTCTGAAAAGAGCCAGATTGACCCTGGAGACTGAAGACTTTTGGTGACATGCAGAGCAGGTACAGCAGAGACAGTGGCAGTGCAAGTTTCTCTCCTTACTTGTCAGTATCCCTCAACCCTGCCCTGGAAGGACCGTCCCTGGCAGGAAGAAGACTGTTCAGCCATCATACACATTTGATCCTTGGCCTCTCTGCTGAGATTACTAACAATGGTGATGATCAGTGCCAGCTGGTGTGTCCAAACCACAAAACCTATATTCACTGGGTAATAGACTGAGGCTACCAAACTCATTTCATATAGATACATTACACTAGTGGGTAGGGCACTAACCTAGAACTTGGCAGAACTGGGTTCAATTCCCTGCTCTGTCACAAAGTTCCTGTATGACCTTGGGCAAGTCACTTAGTCTCTCTGTTTTTCCTATTTGTAGGATAGGGATAACATGCCTCAAAGGGGTGTTGAAAGGATAAATACATTAAAGATTATGTGGTTCTCACCACACTGTGGTGAGGGGAGCCATCTCAATTCTTAAGAAAGATTAATGGATGTGCCCATGTGCATACATTTTTCTAATACCTGTCCACTAGTCTTCCAGAAATTTTTAAAATATACGTATGTACTCAAATAATATTGGTATCCTCCCATACATTGATGTTTTTATACATGAATCTAAACTTTCCTATAGTCTTTATTCTTAAGGAAAACTATCAACACTCCTTCCTATGCCAGCACATAGCTTAACCAGCTGTATAGCTGAGCCAGTGTTTCTAGTGTTTCAGCTCCTAGAGGTCTATGAAATGTCTCAAAAAATTCATTTCTTGTAAAGCAGACACAGGTACTGTGATTATTTCCACTATTGGTAGCATCTTCCTTCCAGTGAAGATGAAATTTAAATAGACAAAGGAGGACTCATTTAATTCAGACAAAAAACTTCTAAAAGAATCTCAATCTCCAATATGGGACAGTTTAACCAGCATTTTGGAGGCTTTTTCCCCTCTCCAGGGATAATACTAAATCTTTATCCAACCAAGATAGTAACAATATTAATGAACTAAATTATGAGAAGGGAAGAGACATCAAACTGTAGACATATTTACTTTGCTAGATGACTTGTTGTGACTATATCTGGTTTATAGGTTAAAGAAGTTTCAGTGCCACATAATCTATAATGTGTCAGTTAAATACTATCATTTTCACTTGAATGTGAGTAAGATGGTCACTGCAAGAAGTGGTTTGGAAAAGGTTTCTTCTACAGTTACAGGCAAACTGCAAAATTAACAATAAAATGGTGTCAAGATTAGAAATAATTAATAACATTTATTAAACACAGATTCACATGTTCAAAGCACTTCACAACCAATTAAGTACTCCTCACACCACTCGTGTGGTGTTATCAGCCCTGTTTTGCAGAGAGGGAACCTGAAGCAATAAGATGGACGTGACCTGACCAAGGCCACTGAGTGAGCCAGTGACAGAGCCAGGATTAACATTCTTGGCCGTCTGACTACCAGCACTGTACTTGAACCAGGCTGTGGGTGAATTTAGCATTACAATGAGCTGTGGTTAAGGCACTGGACTGGGACTCAAGAGATGTGAACTATATTCCTGGATCTGCTACAGACTTCCTTCGTGACCCTGGAAAAGTCACTTGACCGTGCATCAGTTCCTTATCTGTAAAATGGGAATGGTAATAATACAGGATGTTACAGTGGTAAATTCAGGAATTTATGTCAGGGGCTAAGATGCTGTGGTAACAAGGCCACAGAAATGCCTACACATTTTTACATTCTTTTCTGCCTCTAGGAAATCCTCTGATACTCCTTAGCTTGCCCAAGACTTTCTAGCTTGCCCAAGGTGCATCACTCTGCAGCAGCATTGGATTAGAAAATTCATGCAACCCACAAGAGCCACGAAACCTCTGATTGCAAAAATGAATGTTAGGATGCCTTTCCCAAACCAGGATGTTCAAAAAGATTTCACAGAATGGGAAAGTAAACTTGTTAAAGGTAAGTTAAAACTTAGCTGCTAAATGACCCCACGCCATAGTTGGTGGGAGCATATAGAACAAATTTCTGTGTTTAACTCATATTTCATTTTAGGGTTACAGTTCACCTTTAAATCGTGTGTGTTTATTTTATGTTTGCAGAGTTGTTGTAGTTGTGTTAGTCCCAGGATATTAGAGAGGTGGGTGAGGTAATATCTTTTATTGGATCAACTTCTGTTGGTGAGAGACACAAGCTTTTGAGCTTACACAGAGTTCTTCAGGTCTGGGAAACTAACTCAGAGTGTCACTGCTAAATACAAGGTGGAACAGCTTGTGTAGCCTCAACAAATTATTTCACAACAATGACGACACCACTCACAACTACCACCACTGACAATCATAAGAAGAAAGAATCATCTGACCAGACATTCATGGAGCAGATGAAAGCACACTCTTGATCATTACATTTATTGTTTCAAGAAAAAAAATTGACTATGAAATCCTTAAACATCACATCCACCACAATCTCTCCACCGCCAAGAAGACAGATATACAGTCCCTGAAATCTGACCACACGATAGTAATCAAACCAGAAGACAAAAGGGGGCACCATTATAGTTCTCAATTGTGATGACTATGTTAATGAGGCCCCACAAAACAATTTTACCCAGGAATTTAAGGATATCATTAAATCTTTCCCCAAACAATCCCGAGAGAAAATCTACAAACTCATCCCCCACAAACACATCACCACACTCATCAATTTCATCCTCACTCATAACAATTTTACATTCAACAACCAACACTTTGTCCAGACCATGGAAACAGCTCTGAATACTAGGGTGACTGCCTAATAAACCAACTCTTCATGAGCCACCTTGAAGAATTTCTGGACAAATGCACCATGAAACCAATGATATACCTGTAATACACCGATGATATTTTCATCCTCTGGACAGACAACAAACTCCCTCATAGATTTCCACTACAACTTCAACAACCACCACCCGACCATTAAATTATCTTTGGAACATTAGCATCAACTTCCTGCACACAAAAATCAGCTTCAACAATGGAACTCTACAGACAACTGTGATGCTGTCTGATTGAAATGTGACTATGTATATCATGGTTACTACCACTGTTAGACAATTACAACAAAACTTCTACAAAATGTGTCATGTAAAGTGTCAATGAAAAAGTTATGATTTGCAAAGTGTGATTATTCTATTTATATGCATGTATCATTTTTGTATCTGAAGTTATTAATATTGGCTACAGATCTGTATCCCAAATGTGTTTGTTCCAGGGGTAACATCCATCAGGTAAAAATCTACATTGAAGCCAGACAGCTTTGTGTTGATGGTTCCTCAAAGGCAACTGACTCGCACAATGGGCCGCAGAAGAAACTCGCCCTGCCCAGCAAGTCTTCCTGTGAATGCCTAAACCTCCAAGTGGGCAATGGCTGCTCCTGTGAGTCTTCAAAGCCATGTAAGGGTATGTGACTTCCTCACGTGACCCTGGACTCCACCTTGCGCCTGTACTTTTTGTGACGTTATTGATATAAATTGGGACCATATAGAACATGGGTTGCAACCAAGGTCCTGTAGTGGCACCAAATCGTGGGTAAAGGGAGTCATATAAGGTGTCTAAGACCAGGTTATGGGTTGCTGGTTATGATTATGCTGTCTGTGTGCATGTATCATTTTTAGTTGAAGTTATGAATGTTGGCTCTATGCTGTCTGTATTTCAAGTTGGTGCTGTGCTTCTGGGGGAAGCATCCCAGACAAGCTGGTGTTAGCTCTGCTTAGCCTGCTTGATGGCCCATTAAGGACCATCAGCTACACAACTGACCCATGGAGAGAAGGCAGACACGCCTTGTGACTCAGCAAGGTATGCAGAGACTTGTCCATGTGACTGCAGACTCCATTTTGCTGGAATTTTCCACAGTAAGGACAAAGAGATTCTTACACCTGGAAAAGCCTATATAAGGCTGATGCTTAATCTCCATCTTGTCTTCAATCCTGCTTCTTACCTCTGGAGGGACTTTGCTACAAGCTGAAGCTCTGCACAAAGGACTGAGGACCCATCCCAGCGGGGGATGTTCTCCAGAGACTTGATTTGAACCTGCAGTTTACTCCATCACTGCTGCAAGCCTGAACTAAGAACTTTGCCATTACTGTATGTAATTGATTCCATTTAACCAATGCTACCTCTCATCTCTACCTTTTTCCCTTTGTAAATAAACCTTTAGATTTTAGATTCTAAAGGATTGGCAACAGCGTGATTTGTGGGTAAGATCTGATGTGTATATTGACCTGGGTCTGGGGCTTGGTCCTTTGGGATCGAGAGAACCTTTTTCTTTTATTGGGGTGTTGGTTTTCATAACCATTCATCCCCAGGACGAGTGCACTGGTGGTGATACTGGGAGACTGGAGTGTCTAAGGAAATTGCTTGTGTGACTTGTGGTTAGCCAGTGGGGTGAGACCGAAGTCCCTTTTGTCTGGCTGGTTTGGTTTGCCTTAGAGGTGGAAAAACCCCAGCCTAGGGCTGTGACTGCCCTGTTTGAGCAATTGGTCCTGATTTGGCACTCTCAGGGTCCCGCCAGAACCGCATCATCACACTTTTCCATAAACTATGCTGTGGGCTTTGTTTGGAACAACAGAATTCCATCCACATGGCAGAGGGTATAAAAGACCCTGGAAACATCTCCATGTTGTCTTCATATCCTGCTTCATTTCTCTGAACTGGATTTCTCACAAGGAAGCTCTAAACAAGGACTGATGACCCCAAAGCTGTTTGGGTAATTTCCAGAGAGATTTTGCAAACTAGCAGTTTATTCCATTACAGCTTCAAACGTGACATAAGAACTTTGCAATCGTAGGATCATAGAACTGGAAGGGACCTCAAGACGTTACCTAGTCCAGTCCCCTGCACTCATGGCAGGACAAAGTATTATCTAGACCAGTGGTTTTCTAACTTTTTGTATTGGTGACCCCTTTCATACAGCAAGCTTCTGAGTGTGACCCCCCCATACATTAAAAATGGGAGGGGTAATTTAATTTAATGGGGGCTGGGAGCTGTCAGCCCCAAGGAGTTGACAGTTCGCAACCCCCATGTAACCACCTTGTGACACCCTGAGGGGTCATAACCGCCAGTTTGAGAACCTCTGATCTAGACTATTCCTGACAGGTATTTGTCTAACCTGCTCTCAAAAATCTCCAGTAATGGAGATTCCACAACCGCTTTAGGCAATTTATTCCAGTGATTAGCCACCTGACAGGAACTTTTTCCAAATGTCTAACCTAAACCTCCCTTGCTGCATTTTAAGCCCATTGCTTCTTGTCTTCAGGGCCGTCCCTACCCATATGCAAACTACACAGCTGCGTGCTGCTCCAGCAGCCAGCCTGATCCCCCAGTCGGCGGAGCCAGCCAGGAAAGCTGCACCGCACCTACTCTGCCTCTTCCCCAAAGCCCCAACCCCACCTCTTCCCATCTCTGCTCTGCCACAGCCCTGCCCCCACTCCACACCTTCTCCAAAGCCCCTGCCCTGCCCCCACTCCACCCATTCCCCTGAGCCACGTCCCGGGGGACTGCAGCAGGTGTCGGGCGCGCCCTGCACTCACCAGGAGGCAGGAAGTGGAGCGATCCGGCCCCAGCCCGGTCTGCTCTGGTATCTCATGCTAGGGGGCGGTTTCCCCCCTGTCCCCCAAAGACCTTGGGTGCAGCCCCACCCTGTGGAGGCCTGGGGACAACCTCCTCCCCCCTGTGGAGGCCTGGGGCCAGCCACAATGGGGCTGCATAGAGCACCAAAATGTCTAGGAATGGCCCTGCTTGTCCTATCCTCAGAGGTTAATAAGAACAATTTTTCTCTCTCCTCCTTGTAACAGCCTTTTATGTACTTGAAAACTGTTGTCCCCTCGCAGTTCTCTCTTCTCCAGCCTAAACAATCCTAGCTTTTCCAATCTTCCCTCATAGGTCATGTTTTCTAGACCTTTAATCATTGTTGATTCTCTCCTCTGGGCTTTCTCCAATTTGTCCACATCTTTCCTGAAATGTGGCACCCAGACTGGACACAATACACCAGTTGAGGCCATAGTAGCATGGAGTAGAGCGGAAGAATTACTTCTTGTGTCTTGGTTACAACACTCCTGCTAATACGTCCCAGAATCATGTTTTCTATTTTTGCAAGTATTATATTATTCACTTATATTTAACTTGTAATCCACTATGCGCCCCAGATCCCTTTCTGCAGTATTGCTTCTTCAGCAATCATTTCCCATTTTGTATGTGCACAACTGACTGTTCCTTCCTAAGTGGAGTACTTTGCATGTGTCCTTATTGAATTTCATCCTATTTACTTCAGACCATTTCTCCAGTTTGGCCAGATCATTTTGAATTTTAATCCTACCTTCCCAGTTTGGTATTGTCTGCAAACTTTATAAGTGTACTTTCTATCCCATTATCTAAATTGTTAATGAAGATACTGAGCAGAACCAGACCCAGAACTGATCCTGGCAGGACCCCACTTGTTATGCCCTTCCACCTTGACTGTGAATCATTGATAAATATTCTCTGGGAATGGTTTTCCAACCAGTTATGTACCCAGCATATAGTAGCTTCAGCTAGGTTGTACTTCTCTAGTTTGTTTAGAAGACAGTCATGTGAGACAATATCAGAAGCCATATTAAAGTCAAGCTATACCACATCTACTACTTCCCAATTCCCTAAAGCTTGTTACCCTGTCAATGAAAGCTATTAGGTTAATTTGACACAATTTGTTCTTGATAAATCCATGCTGGGAAATTATCATTCTACGGGGGTATTTCTAGTAGGCACCCACGGCAAGCTGCTCTAAGCCTGATGCTATTCAACATTTTCTTCCAAATCATTGAGAAAAATATAAAATCACTGTGTCATCTGCAAACTTTATTGGCAAACATGAGTGGAGTGGTATGTGATGGTTGGTGCTTGCTGGAAGTGTTGCCTAGTGGCCAGGCCCTTCTGAATGCAAAAAGTGGGGTTGGTAGGGGAGGCCAGGCCCTCCCACTCCACCAGGCTCTGGCCCAGGGTACCAAAGGTCCAGCACCCCAGAGCACTTTATGGCTCCGCTCCTTGGGCCACTTCTTAACACCCTTTTATCATCCAAGTTTTGCAGCTTATAGTGAAATGATCATAGAAGAAGGCACTACCTCCACTTTCAGTCAGTCTGGGACCAGCAGGCAGACTCTCCTTTCCCAAGATAAGGCTGCTGTAGGGCCCCTTCTAAGTAGTTCCTAGGGCAGCTTCCTCTCCATGCCTTATCAGGCCCCTTTCTGAGTTGTGTGGCTTCCTTTTAAGTTCCAGCTCCACCTGGAACATGGTCTGCAGGTGTGGCGAGGCAGGGTCATCTAGATTGGCCTAGAGTTGCTCTTTAACCCCTTCAGTCCTAGTGTGGGGTTTATAACCCCCATTACATGGTACATTTTGATGAGGACAGGTCACTTACATAGACCAACCTGGATCACTTGGGAAGGCGGGCTCATTTAAACAATGTGTTTTAACACAACGCAACGCAAAGTCATACATCTAGAAGAAAGAATGAAAGTCATATGAGAGAGAATATCCTAGAATGCAGATACACTGAAAAGGAAGTGGAAGTCATAGTGGATAACCAACTGAACATGAGCTCCCAGTGCAATGCTGTAGCTCAGACAGCAATGCAATCCTTGGATGTATAGGTAGAAGAATATCAAGTACAAGTAAGAAGATGGTATTACCTCCCCCTATCGTATAAGTGAGACCTATTACTGGAATACTGTTGTCCAACTCTGGTGGCCACTGTTCACAAAGAATGCTGGAACATGAGAAAGGGTTCAGAAGAGAATTACAAGAATTATTGAGGTCTGGGAAGAAATGCCTTTTAGTGAATGGCTTAAGAACCTCAGTCTATTTAGTTTATCCGAGAGAATGTGAACAGGTGACTTAATCTACAATACGGAGCGGCAACGTTTGGCATGCGGCCTGCCAAGGTAAGCCCCCTGGTGGGCCGGGCCAGTTTACCTGCCACGTCCGCAGGTTCGGCCGATCACGGCTCCCACTGGCTGCGGTTTGCCGCTCCAGGCCAACGGGGGCTGCGGGAAGCAGCACGGGACGAGGGATGTGCTGGCCGCGGCTTCCCACATTGGCCAGGAGCAGCAAACCGCAGCCACTGGGAGTCACGATCGACCGAACCTGCAGACGCAGCAGGTAAACAAACCGGCCTGGCCCACCAGGGGGCTTACGTTGGCAGGCTGCATGCCAAAGGTTGCCAATCCCTGATCTACAAGTACCTGCACAGAGAAGAGATTTCTGATAGTAAAGGGCTCTTTAATCTAGGAGAAAAAGGCATGATGAGATCCAACTGTTGTAATATGAGAGAAATTTTACTACAAATAAGCTGCAAATTTTTATAATTATGACAATTAACCACTAGAACAACTTACCTGGGGCTATGGTGGATTCTCTATTACCTGAAGCCTTTACATTGAGACTGGACACCTTTTTAAAAGAAATGCTATAGCTCAAAGAGAAGTTATGGGCTGGATGCCAAAACTGATGGGTGTAGTTCTATGGCCTGTTATGCATATGGTCAGAGTAGATTATCATACCAGTTGCTTCTGGCCTTAAAAAACAAAACAAAACTATTAATTACTGACAATACCATTGCAAAGCCAAAATCGATCAGTCAAACTGAATTCTATACTTTTTTGGGCATCAGATCATCTATTAAATTCCAATTACAAGGCCAGTTGCACCTGTGTGAAGCCAGTGACGGCAAGGGGATTACACAGAGCAGAGAGGATAATTTGAGCTGCTGAACCTTTTACAGGTGATGATGCATGACAAAGAGGACCCAACTGACTTTCAGATCCCAAGCTGAGTTTGCAGGACTGCAGTTAGGAAAATAAAACAAACTTCTCTCTTTATGTGTAAACTGACCACATTTGACCAAAAAAAAATTGGGGACAGATGATCATGGACACATGCAATGCAATTTTGTTTAGAGACTCACATTTCAGAGCAGAATAGCTTTTTACTAAGTACACCGCTCATCAGCCCCGTGAAATAGTTGAAGGATTGTGCCATTTACAGACCTGAGATTCTATGACAGATTGTAAACAAACTGCTGGCCTGATAACTGCGGCTTACTGCTAGGAAAGTGACTGTTTAAATTGTGACAATTTTACTTAAACATGGAGGACCTGATAACAGGTCCCATTTTTGGAGGGTGTGACAGGTTTACATTCAGGGACCAGATTCTCAAGTGTGGTGTTGCCACAGATGAACCCGGCTGCAGTACTAGTATAACCAGCCATGGAAGGCTCATACCAGCGACTCTGAGGCAGAGCAGGAGCTCCTATGTCACTATCCTTCCCTTCTTTTCCCACAGTTGGTGTATCCGGAACGGAAGGAGGAAAAGAGGGTTTTGGTGTTTTAACAATTAATTAAATACAGACAAGTTTCTGAACAGTGCACTTGGTAGTTTAATTTAAAAATTGCTTAAACCCTTCTATTTACACAGTATATTGCATTTTTAAAAGTGACTTCAAATTGAACTCAGCATCAACCCATTACTCTCTGGAGTCCTGCTGAAACCTGTGTTTTCTTGGTAGGACTGTAAAAGCCATCGTACACAAATACTGACAATCTGAAAGTTTGAAATTATTTTTTCATAAAAGAACTTCTCTCCAAAGATTTTGCCCATCTTAATCCTACACGATTCCTGAGAGAACTAACAATTGTTCTCCCCCGAGACTACATTGAAATAGATTGGCAAAAACATCTTAGCTGCCATTTACATGAACAGCAGACTTTTTGTTGCAAACAGTTTTATTATAATAATTTATGCAAATCTTCCTTCAACTTCTTGCTGCTTGCCTACTACCGTGTCTCAGACAGTTGTGCTGGCACTAGCTTCAGCTGGGTGCTCCTCCTTATCTGTCTCTGAAGGCGGCTCTCTTGAACTTGATTGTTCTTTTACCCTACATTTCATGGCATGCACCGCATAGTTAATGCTAGTGCTTTCAGTCCAACTCCAGGACCCTGAGAGGGGGTTGTATGACATTCCATTCACTGTCTTGACTAAAAAGCCATCTGTAAAAGAAGGGAAAAAAGATGGTGATCCTCAGACATTCTAAGTCAATGAAACATCAAACTCTAAAAAAATAGCAAATTCTAAATACACATTCTTCCACTGAGCTTTAGAGCAACAATACTGAGTCATTGGAAGCATATTTATGTTGCTCAAGTTTCGCAGATTCAGGTCATCCACTTCAAAATGGAATATACACCTCTACCCCAATATAACGCTGTCCTCGGGAGCCAAAAAAATCTTACCGCATTATATCGAACTTGCTTTGATCCGCCGGAGAGCACAGCTCTCCCCCCACCCCCGAGTGCTGCTTTACCACGTTATATCTGAATTCATGTTATATCGGGTCGTGTTATATCGGGGTAGAGGTGTATCTATGGAAGATGCTGGAGATTTAGCTATGAATGAAAAAAATAAGGCAAGAAGAATATGGATCATGGAAACACTGTAAATAAAGAGCAATTTTATGCTCCCTTCTTAATATCCCTTAGGTTCATCATATGATGCTGCATCATCCCAGGCCCAGCAGGATACAAGATAAAAGATTGAGTTCAGGCACCAGTTTGTTTACAGTGAGTTACAGAAAAAGTGAGGTGCTTGCTGGTGGGTTTTTTTTGTTTATTAACTTTCTGTAGAGAAGTAGTATCTGAGGGAAAAACCCAACACCTCAGAAATTAGTTTTTTAGGAAAGCATTCAAACTAGGATCACTGGTGTGACTTAGTAATATACTCTCTCAAGTTTTATTGGAAAGTCTGTGGTCAGCTTTCAACTTCAGACAGCTTTTAAATGAAATGTTTTAATAAATGTTAGGCTAGTGAAAGATGAAGACAAAAGCCCTCGGTTTATACAATGCAGCAGCAGTGCAACCTTTGGACACTGGCTCATCAAGTATCTCAACCCTGACCTAGAGGACTCACCCTTAGAAACGAAACACTATTGTCTTTGGCTATCAACAAGGGGGCCAGTTGTGATGGTGGTTTTGTTTAGATGACCTCTGTATGCTTGAAATTGAACTGGGACCATCAACTCTACACACTCAGCTGAACAGCCAGAGTGTGGTAATGATTTTTAGCCATGCCTGACCTACGCCAAATCTGAGCTGCTAACAGGAGTACAGAGCTCTTCACTTCAAGGTTACCAAACAGCTTAACTATCTAGTCCCCTGACAGTTGCCATTATAATCAGTAACACTTGGATCTCTCTATTCACTCCCATCATTCTACTTGACACTTACTTGAGTCTAGCAGGCATTCTAGCTCTTCAGGTGAAATAAATTTCTCCCAGTCATGGGTGTCTTCTGGTACAATGCCAATTATTCTCTCTGCAACTACAATCCCCAATATATAGGACAAATGTGTTTTGTTGATTGTAGTAATGAATAACGAGCCTTCAGGCTAATAAAAATATTAAAATAATATTCTATTAGCAGTACATTTAATTGAACAAAAAGTGTGAGGACTCTTCACATGAAAAAGTACAAGATTAATCATTTCTGAACTTCAAGTACAGAATTTGTCCATTTTGAAGCTGTGGGCTGCAGGAATTAAAGCTACTTTAATTGATACACGTACATAAATGTTTTAAGACATCAGTAGGTGATCATAACATCCTGATTTTTCTCTCTTTTTGTAAAGAATGAGTCTTTTCAACATTTAACCAACAGTCAACATCTTCCAGGTTTTGGATCATTTAAAAAGAGCAACCATGCCCAGAAATATCTATGCTAATCAAGGATAACACCTAATTAATACATGCAAATGATCCCCAAGCAGAGAATGAATTACAAGTACAAGAATGTGTATAGCGGGGGTACGCAACCTCTGGCATGTGTGCCAAAGGTGGCCCACGAGCTGATTTTCAGTGGCACTCACACTGCCCAGGTCCTGGCGACCGGCCCGGGGGGCTCTGCATTTTAATTTAATTTTAAATGAAGCTTCTTAAACATTTTAAAATCCTTACTTACTTTACATACAACAATAGTTTAGTTATATATTATAGACTTACAGAAAGAGACCTTCTAAAAATGTTAAAATGTATTACTGGCACGCGAAACCTTAAATTAGAGTGAATAAATGAAGACTCGGCACAGTGCTTCTGAAAGATTGCCAACCCTTGGTGTATAGTAAACACAAGACAATATCTTGTCTTATTTTTTAAACTTCAATTTAATTTAAACAAACATACACACCCTTCTCCATGGCAACTGCAAGCAGACTAGTTTGGGCTACTTTCATATCTAACGGTGGCTGCTGATCACACCACAAATCTGTACAGCAAAAACTGCCCAAGGACATTTCTCCTACAGTGAGTGGGATCAGTGGGGCACTTACTAATGGAAATGCTTGTTTGCGTAGAGGACTGTTATGGGCAGCCAAATGGATAGTGCAGCCAATCAGTGCTCACTTTTTGGGGCTCTCTTTTGGGCCATTGTTAAGTGAGCGTTGTCCTGACTAGCAGACTTGCTATTTCAAATAATATATATTCCGCATTCTTGTCAAAATAAGCACATTAATAAACTTATATTGCATAGTTCATCCTCAAAGACCTTAAAACAGTTTACAGACTGTACAGAAAGATCACTTTACCCGCTGACATGCAGCCATCTGTGTAGCAGGCCACAGGCACTGTTTAACAGCTGCCACAATGTTACACTACACAGCAGTTCTAGACAAGAAGTGAAACTTAGTTTATCCCACTGAAACTATAAGAGTTAATTTAGATAGATAAGACACTAATTCCCATGCTGGAATTTGGCCATAACACAACGTCATCAGCAAAACTTCAAAATGTACAGCAGTATAAATTGCAAAATATGAGATATCATTGCACAATTAATATACTTCTAGATAAAATTTTGTTTAATTGATTCTCTGCATGTCCTAATGTAAACACTTACCAAGAACAAAAGTAATAGATAGAGGTCCTGTGCACTGATGGAAAAAGAATAAATTTCTCATGCCCCTATCAGACAGAAGAGAGTGACAGTTCCTATTCAGATAAACTATTCACACAGGGAACATAGTTTAACAAAGCTGTGGAGTAAAGAAGAGTCCCAGTATGCACACTGGAGCTACTGTCATCCTCTACTAACCAGAAACAAGAATACTAGAATAAAAAAAATAAATCCCAAGCACGTCTAAATGTAAACATGGCACTCTTTAAAGCAATCCAGGAATATGTCTGACTTTTAATGCTGAGTTGGAAAAAGATGCCATGAGACAGAAGTTTAACTGCAGACAGAACTTCAGTGCACAGTTAATTCATATTTGTAGACACCATCAACATAGCTGTTAGATCTTCCTCCATCAGTGGAAAAATCAGGCTGCAACAACTTTTCATTAGGTTTTGACCTTGTACACAATTTAATGGGAGTCATGGTACTACTGCAATATTAAATGATGATGTCACTGAGGCTTCTGGGATCTACATGTGCTCTGATTAACTTTTTAAATAAAAACTTTATTAAAGAAGGAAGGAACAAACATTTCAAACAATTAAAACAAACACTTACTTTTAATACTTGATAGCAGTACTTGATAAATGTTTCTAGGTCAGCCACATGCTCCACTACTTCAGAAGCAACAATTACATCAAAGGTTTCTGTAGCCTCTTCCACAATATCCTCCAGTGAACATGGTTTGTACTGTATTCTCTTGGCTAGAACTGGATCAAATGACTTGTGCTGTTCTGCTGTTCTAATGTTGTCCTCCAGAGGATCAATTCCAGTAACTGAAGCTCCCAGTCTACCTAGAGGCTAATGATACACCGTTTGTTTATTCGCTGCATTAAAACAATCAGCGTAAACATAAAGCTCCATGTAAAATAACAGAATCTAATGTCAAAGTCAGAGAAAAATCTTGCAGTAAGCATCATTAGAACAGTGAGACAAACAGCTCTGAGGGGTGGCCTTCGATCTGCAGCATTTTTAAAAGTTTATTAGAGAGAAAGCAGAAAACACATTTTAGATTTTCTATTCTTTTAAAAACTAGTTTTGTCAAATAGAAGATAGTGATTCTTTTACATGTTTTTAAAATAGTTATTCTTTGTCCACTTTGCCACATGAGTGCAGATTTTCTCCACTGCAACTATCACAGAGACACTGTTTTTCTCCACTGGGTTTTTTAACCTATACTTATGGTCACTCCTTACTGAATGGTGAATCCACATGTCTTTTTAATGGTTACTCTATACATGATTATCTATGATACCTGCTCAATGCTGAAAGCTGAATATTCAGATGTTTACTAGGAAAGTACCAGTCTTGACTGTCACTGAAATATTTTAAGTGTGTTTTTTTCCTCAGAGGTTGATGTCTCTTTTGAAACTGGAATACTTTATGCAACACAACCAACTTTATGTTATTGGAGCTCTAAATTCACTAGTTATTACACCTGTGAAAGTTAAAGATCCACTGGCTTTACCAGCAGAGTGAGAGAGCCACTCATCCATAGTGATTCAGTGTGTGGAGCTTGTAAGTACAGACAGTGAGAACTTAACTAGATGGACACATATGCACAGTATATCCACCTTTAAGCATACACCTGCAAAATTTTCTAATGCTCATGTACAATTTTCAAGCAGTCATCGTTTTATTAACTAGAAACCATTTGTTTTATTTTTCAAAAATCAAGCAAAACTACTAATAGTCAATGAGAATTAAGGCCATACCAAGTTTCCACTTCAGTAGTTTTTGCTCTAGCTGGCTCACGTATTTGGGAGATGGGAGGTGAAGGAGGAATTGTTTTATAACAGTGTAAAGATACACATTTTTCACTCTCTCGCAGTTAAAAAGGATTTATCTCTAGCTACCAGAAATGGGGTGAAGGGAGAGACCCACCTTTGTGCAGAGAGCCAGAGTGAGTGTCTGTGCATAAAACTTCTGAACATAAAAGCTTCAAAAAATCTTGGGCTGCTCTGTGGGCTAGAGAGGTCCCCAGCATAACTTAGACAGTCCTGGGGGCCAGTCTAAGTTAGAGCAGCCCTATGGGTCACAGTGCTAACCAGAATCTGTATATTACACTCCCACCCTCAACCTGGGATGCTGGAACAATTTTTATATTGGGGGTGCTGATAGCCATTGAACCAAACTGTAAACCTTGTATATAATGGAAACCATTTCAAGCCAGGGGGTGCAGTAGCACCCCTAGTTCCAGCACCTATGCCCTCAAAATGCCCCCTTTGCCCAGGCTTGTGAGGGGATCCTCATGAGGCATCCTTACAACTGCCCCCTGCACCATAGGAATCCTCCTTATGCCAGATACGGGGCTTTTAGGGATCCTTTGTACAGCCTCAGTACTATTAGGTGGTGTCAAGGGGCAAGGTCAGAGATGAGAACTTTGCCCAATATGGAAAATTTAAGCCCAAAAGATGACAGTTTCAAAAGCGTCAAGCATGTGAAAATAGGTTATAATGGAAAACATGTTACTTCATTAACAAGAGTGGTCATGATAAAAAGTGATCTTTTACTAACCCTCCCCCCCCACACACACACAAATAAAAGTTATTTTGCAATGACTTTCCAAAGGAATGCTAGAAAGGACCGATGTTATTTTGCTGTTTGCGACAATATTTGAATAATCTGTTTGTTGGTTAACCTTAAGGTTTTAGCACCTCTTCCTATAGTTTCTCTTTTCTTAATGAAGCTCAGTTGTTTATAACAAAACATTGCATGTACTTTTTTTAAAAAACACAAATACAAATGTGGTTTGGAGAATTTACTGCACTCCAAAATATGCATTTATCAATGTACCAATATTACAGAAAAGGGCCCGGGGCAGCTCCTCCTCATTTGAGATTTAGGAGTTAAATAAACAAATCGTAACACCTTTCAAAGTCTTCATATGCTCCTTAGCTAGAGAGGCAGGGACAACAAACTGTGTTTCTTACCTCACTTAACAATCCACCACCACAGCCAACATCTAGAATCTTTACACCGGACAGAGGGCTTCCCAACTGATGATCACTACTCATGTTCAATAGAGTATCTCTGAAATAAAGTGTACATAAATAAGCACAACAATACAAAATGGTTTAACTGAAATGTTTCTTTAAAATCTGTGGTAAGTACCGTATATACTCGATCACAAGCCGGTTCGTTTATAAGCCAACCCTACCCTCCTCCCCCAGATGGATAAGTAAAAATGGAAATTTTTTATAACCCATTCATAAGCTGACCCTATAATTCAGGGGTCAGCAAACTTTGGCTCCCAGGCCATCAGGATAAGCTGCTGGCAGGCCGAGATGGTTTGTTTACCTCAAGCGTCCGCAGGCCCGGAGGTAAACCTAAGTAAACAGAGTGTCCCGGTGCGCCAGCTGCTTACCCTGATGGGCCAGGACAGCAACTGGTGGGGAATTTTTTGGGGGGGGGGGGGGGAGGGAAGGACGGGGGAAGAGAAGCTAGGAGTCAGGGGAGTAACCCCTGTGACCACCACCCCACATAGACTATCAGGGTCAGAAGGGACCTCAGGAGGTCATCTAGTCCAACCCCCTGCTCAAAGCAAGACCAATCCCCAGACAGATTTTTGCCCCAGTTCCCTAAATGGCGCCCTTAAGGATTGAACTCACAAACCTGGGTTTAGCAGGTCAATGCTCAAACCACTGAGCTATCCCTCTCCACAAATGACCTCACCCTAGCCCAGGACCCCCACACTCTCCCCATCCCATCCCTTCCCACCTTATCTGGGGAGGGCCAGGGGAGGATGTCTCTGGCCTGGCTGGAGCTGCTCCGGAGGCTGAGCAGAGAGGCTGCAGCCTGCTCCCGTGGGCCAGACCAGGCGGCGCAGCTGCAGCATGTTCCAGAGGGCTGGGCCAGGCAACACGGCTGCAGTGTGCTCCGACGGCCCAGGTCCACAGCCTGCTCTGGGGAGGGGCCCACGAGCGGCAAGGCTGCAGCTGCTTCAGAGGCTAGCGGGAGAGCAGCGTGGCCAGAAGTGGAGAGACTCTGGCCCCACCTCTTCCCTTCTGGCTCTGCTGCCTCTCCATTCATAAGCCGACCCCCTTCTCTGGTGCTTCCTTTTTTACTAAAAAAATTCAGATTATGACTGAGTATATATAGAGAGGGAGAGGTGGGACACAGCCCCTCCCCCCAACAGAGGGAGCAAGGAGAGGCAGCACAGCCAGAAGGGAAGAGGCGGGGCCAGAGTCTCTCCACTGTTCTCCCGCTAGCCTCCGAAGTGGCTGCAACCTTGCCACTCAGCCCCGCCCCCCAGAGCAGGCTGTGGCCACGCTGCCCGGCCCGCCGGAGCACGCTGCGGCCGTGCCACCCGGCCCGGCCCGCTGGAGCACGCTGCGGCCGTGCCACCCGGCCCAGCCCGCTGGAACACGCTGCGGCCGTGCCACCCGGCCCAGCCCGCTGGAACATGCTGCGGCCGTGCCACCCGGCCCAGCCCGCTGGAACATGCTGCGTCTGCGCCGCCTGGTCTGGCCCACCGGACGTGCTGCCCAGCCTGCCGGAGAGCTCCAGCCAAGCCAGAGACATCCTCCCCCGGCCCTCCCCAGATAAGGTGGGAAGGGATGGGGAGAGTGTGGGGGTCCCGGGCTAGGGGTGGGGTCATGTGATATTTGTTCAACAAGTTATGTCTCATTTTCCTGTCTAGTTATTTTACACTGTTTTTAGATGGATACTTAGAAATAGCATTACACAGCAAAAGTAATCCCAAAACTGTACCTAATAAAAGGCACTCTAACATCATTCAGAGAATGCAGGGTGGAATATTCTCCTTGTTCATCCCACCACTTATGTGCCCAAAGCTGGAATTTGTTCATCTCTTTTGAATCCACTGTTGTGTGTGAAGTGCTGTATAGCCTCTTCATAGCAGACCTAAACAATGAAAGCCAAACATCATGTCATAAACATGGATACCTAGCACCAAAACATGTGACTGAAACAAAGTTGGATTAAGAGGTGGGAAAAATATTTCCTTCAAGGTGGGAGGAGGGACAAAGCCAGAGAAAGCACTTTTCATTCGTTATATCTCACTGTCTAGAATCTAAAATCTCTCCTTTTAACTTAGTTAAGACCATTTAACATCACACTGAATTAATAATAACTCTGAGCATAAAACAGATTGTGGAATGTACATAACGTTGGGGATTTTTTTAATTTAGTAGTATGTATTTCTGTAAAGTAACAATAAAAAAGAAGATAAAAAATTATCTGAAAAACTCTTCTGATAAAATCAATTTTGATCTTTCAGATCATCAAGTTGTCATCACACATCATTAAGCTCATTTTTATACAGTAAAGAATGTAATAGATAATTCTATTAGCTACTGTACTTACATGCTGCTTTTCATTTCAGTCAGATGGACAAACCTTGTACTGTTGGATGTCAACTGCATTTTCCAGCTGTAGTTCTCACTGAAGCCCCCAGGGCGCCTCTGAAAAGCTTGATCATAATGGTCACCTGCATATATAACAAAATCAATGCAATGGAAATCATCAGCTTTATGATCATTCAGAGATAAAAAATCTGCTTGTCAAATTGGTTTGAAACATTATGTAGTGGTAACAGGATTTTAAATAATTAAAATATGCACCCAGGAGCTAATCAATATATTTATCTTTACCTGTGAATACACTGTTTTCCTCACACAACAGTTAGGGAGAGAAACCAGTCCCCTGTTTTTAATAGATTTATTAAAAGAACATGCAAACAAATACGAAGCTAAGCAAATCTATCACTGATTTACTTCTAATTTCCCATAACTAATCAAATATGACACAATCAAATTAATATTACAATTGAAATTCAATTAACAGATCTGTGGTTCAATTTATCTGGTTTGCCAATTACTACAATAAGCATTTAAATCAATTTACTATGTTAAAACAAGAATTACTTCAAGACTTCATAGGAAAGTTAAGAAAGAATGCATTTCTTTTGAGCTAATCAAGTGATCTAAGAGTCTGCTAAAAACAGAAGCTGACTCTTGCCTTTGCACTACGAAAGTACAGCTCTTAGAGCCTGTCTACACTATAAATGCTAGAGAGGCACAGCTACGGTGTGGCAACTGTGTATCTGTACGCACCACAGTGAATGGGGTTTTCCATCACTGTAGTTAAGCCACCCCCTCGAAAAGCCATTGCTAGGTTAACGGGAGAATTCTTCCATCGACCTAGCGGTGTCAATTCCAGGAGTTAGATTGACTTAACTACAGTGTTCAGGATAGCGATTGTGGAGGAGCTAGAGATGGAGATGCCTGTCATGAACAGCAAGTGCGGGGGAGGAGGGCTATGGCAGGGAAATCAAACCATGCCACAAGCTAGGAACGGTCTAAAACTGTGCAGGAGTCTAGCCAGTTCCACCCGGTGAGCACAGATGAACCCACTGCAAAAGGGGAAGGGGATTTGAATAAGTGCACGAACAGTTTTCCTTTCCCTCAAATCTCATCTCCCGCCTTTGTTCCCCATTTTAAAATGACACCTGTCCCATTCACGAGTTAAGACAAGGGATCAACTTTTCATTGCTGTACTGGTGTAATGTTGGAAAATACATTTCAAAAATGGTTGTATGGCAGTCTGGTCATACAATCCACATTAAATCAGTGTCGTGCTCAGGTAGCAGTGGAAAAAACAGAGGCAGACTCGAGGTCCACTTCTCATTTCTTTGGCTTGTTGGGCTGGGGGGGGGGGGGGATGTGGAGTACTATGTTTATCAGAATAGGGATGTCTCTTTTAGCCTCGAGAGATCCCGATGAAACTTTCATGGAGATATTCTGCAATCCTCTCCTGAAGAATTCTAGGGATGGTAGCTTTATTTCTTCCTCTGAGATAAGACACCTTCCCATGCCACTCTGTGATGAGTTCAGCTGGCACCATTGCAGTAAACAGGCTAGCCCCACACAGGCCCAGGTGGCTTAATACTATACTATAGCAGACTGGCAAAATGCTCTTTTATGGCCTTCCTCAGACACACACGTCCTCTTCTAGTAGCCCCGGTGTCTGGCTGTTCAAATTCAGCAGACAATCAACCAGATCCCTCCAACCCAGTGGCAGCTATTCTCCCTTCGCCTCACAGATGTTATAGCTGCATGCTGTATACTGCACAACCATTGAAATGTTTCTCACTGAGATCCAATCTAGTAAGTAAACACCACCAGTGTCCCTTCAGTCTCCCAAAAGCAAATTCTAATGTTATTCTGCACCTGCTGAGCTGGTAATTAAACTTTCTTAGAGTGTGAGATGGCCAGTGTATAGCTTCATGAGCCAGGGAAGCAAGGGGTAGGCTGGGTCCCCCAGACTCACTATTGCCACTTCAGCATCACCAATGGCAATCTGCTGGTCGGGAAAGAATGTGCCCGCTTGCAGCTTTTTGAAAAGTCCTGTATACTTCCCTGATCAGCCACATTGGTATCAGTGAAGTGCACCTGGTGATCCACTAGCACCTACACAACCACAGAAAAGTAACCCTTTCTGTGTGGCAAGGTGGGCTGGTGCCAAAATAGGGATGTGTGCGCCATCTATCACCCTATCGCAGTTCAGGAACCCCATTACTGCAAATCTGCCTACTGTTTCCTATAATTACCAAGAGTCACAGTCCTGCACAGCAAGAGATGTGATCCAACTATGTAAGGCCATAAAACAACAGGCTCCACACTGTGGATTTTCCAACCCAAAATTATTGCCCACTGACCAGCAGCAAGCCATTGTTACAAGCTTCCAGAGAGTGATCTCCACTTCCTTCTCCACTTGTCAATGCTGCTCTCATTTTGGTGTCCCTGTTGCGGAGGGCTGGGGTGAACTCGACACAGCCCCAAGAATGTGGCTTTTCACATCTGAAAGCTCTGCTCATCATCCCAAACCTGCATTATGATGCAATCCCACCGATCAGTGCTCATTTCTGAGGCCCAGAAACAGTGCTCCATCATGCAGAGGAGCTCCGGGAATGCCGGCAGCAACCTGGTATTGTTTTTCACTATGTCCATCAGCATCCAGTTACTGTGCTCAAATAACACTGCATTATCTTCATCACAATTCTGATTGCAGCAGTAATCCCTCAAGCTGTGAAAATACTGGACAATCATGTGTCCTGTATTAGCAATGCAGATGAGAACTGTACTGAGTTCTGCCGGCTCCACGCTTATGTCAGGCTGATGGCGGACACCAAAAAGCACGCCGAGCGAGCATGGTGGGAACTTGACCCGTCACTCCCAGAAATCCGTAGGCGATTTGCTACTATTCCACAAAGCAATGCAAAAGTGTCCCAAAAGGCACTGCGCCAGAAAGCAGGGCAGACTGGGATACCTAGCCAGGATATACTATACTTCACACTACTGTTACATCGACACACAGACTCCGGGTAGGCATACACAGCACCAGTGCAAGCAACCAGAAACACACACACCCATGCAATACACATATTTTGGTGGCTGTATAGATACGTAATTTGCATTGACCAAACTTTGTAGTGGAGACCCCAATACTGCAAAAACGTATGCACATGCTTAATTTTACTACCACAAGTAACCCCACTGACTTCAATGAGACTTCATGGTAGTTAAGTTAAGGATGTGTGTGTTTGCAGACTGGGATCTTAGTTGGCAAGCTCTTTGGGGCAAGGACCATTTTTACTGTATATGTACAATGCCTAGCACAACAGGACTCTGATCCCTGATACATTTAAAGATGGAACACTCCAAATCCACCAGGGCATTTTAGAAACTGTGGTCCTCCTCCCCCAGTCTGCCCCATACTTTTCCAGTCCATTCATCTCCTCTCACCATCACATGCACCCTCATCCATAGCTTAAGTCAAAGCCATGCTCCATAATAGGTACCCATGGGATACTTGATTACCACCAGCCTGACTTTTTAACTTGTTCCACATGTAAGATTATTTGTCTGAGAGCGTAGTGGATGATGGAGAGCTCGACAGTGCCTAGTAAAACAATAATCCAGTTTGTTTTTCAGAGACTAAAGGAGGTCTGGGGAGAAGGAAATCTTATTACTTAGGATAAAGGATACCATCACAGACTCACTCTTTATGCGATGCAAAGCACACCTCTTGCATGCAGATCAATAAAACTCAGAATCCCTACTGTTATTAATCAACTCTATACAATCTGAAGCCTTCTGGAATAATTACAATTTATTTGTACAAATACTAGGTACACAATCTTCCCTCTAATCACTTCTGTGCTTTATCATTAAAAAGGGACACAGTGCCAAGTAGAATGGGATTCACTTACACTGCTCACATGGGTTGCTCAGGAAAAATATACTTTGTACAGCTTACATTCTGTAACAGTGAGCTTGTGGCATATTTACGCCTGGTCATTTTGTTTGGAGCCACTTTCCCTCTAAACTACATCTACAAATATTCTTATTGATTTATTATTAGAAATGGCCAGGATAGTTCCATACAGAGAAAATAATTGTGGACATACCTACTATCAAAGAGATCAAGCGCTGCAAAAAATTTTTGTTTTTGAGTAGAACTACTAAGCAGCATAGGCTCTTTGATTTGCTGAGTATTATTCAGAACTACAGCGATCCATCTCAAAGTGAGATCTGTAATTATATTTCTGATTGTTTTTATCATATTATCTTTAAAGGTTTATAAACTGTAGTTCTTATCATCATACTGTACTTCTACCATGCCTTCTATCCAAGGATTTCAGCTTTATCAGAAACTAATGAAACACACAAAATATCTGGAAAACAAATTGTACAATCCCCATTTAGACATAGGGAACATGAAGCACCAGAGTTGATAAAAATCAATGATTTTTTTTTAAATTAAAAAAAATTGGATTTTTTTGATAAAAGGTTTTTTCCCCCTCAAAAAGCATATCCAAAGATAGTTTTAATTGAGATACATTATAGCTCAAAGATATCTCATCATGAAACAGGAATTATAAATTCTAATTCTATAGTATGAGACAATATATTCATGTAATGTTTAAGAAAAGTTTTGTAAATGAGTTCCAATAGTTGATGGATTAGGGACCCAATCTTATGGGGCTCTAGGGGCTTCTGTACAGATTATTTAGGTTAATCTTTCTATCTACCCAATGTGACTCAGTGCTCAATCTAGAAGATACCATCAGAGAGTCTTAGCTTTGCAGTTCTCAAACTGTGGATTTGTGTCTCCAGAGGTAACATGCTTGTTAATAACAAAAATGTTTTTAAAAAAACAAACAAACAAAGGTGAGAAATAACAGACCTCAACTCTACTGCCCCTCTGCAAATTTATGTACACAGAGGCAATCCCTTACCGCTCTCTAAAAGTGCAAAGTTTCAAAAAGATCAATGAAGAGAAGATTGTTGGGGGCAGAATAGATCTGGACAAAGAGAAGAAGTCTGGAGATAAATGTGAGAAGCGAGGGACATATGCTTATTTTGTTAAAATATTATATGTTTGCTGTTAAAGAAAAAAAATCCAGAATACTTAACGTTGTTTTAGTTAAATAAAACAATTTAAATGTCTGTCTGGTGATGGTCTCCTCCTAATACAGCATAAGAAACTCCTCCAAATATTAATGATTAACCTGTTGAATTGGAGATATTTATGAAATCATTGGGAGGTGAACTATCTGCTTCAATTACCTTTGGTAAATGAAATAACCAAACAATCATTCATTTTCTGATATAGCTGTAAAACTAATCTGAAAAGTTTTCAAAATAAATCACTGTTTAAAAACGTAGTGTGTGTATCTTTTAAAAATGAAACCTACATCTATCTCTGAGTTGTGAAGAATATGTATTAAGGTTATAACAACCACCAGGAATGTACTTTTATGTAGAAAATCACGATTAAATAGAGTCTTCCTGACTAGTGATTTAAATAATGATTTACATCAAATCCACCCTGTGAAGAACTAAGAGTACGTCTATACTACCAGCCGGATCGGCGGGTAGTGTTCGATGTATTGGGGAATCGATGCCAGTACTCCACCTCGGCAGGAGGAGTAAGCGGAGTAGACGGGGGAGCTGCGGTGGTCAACTCACCGCTATGAGGACGGCCAGGTAAGTCGAACTAAGATACTTGGACTTCAGCTAGTTGCATATCTTAGTTCGAACCCCCCCCCACCCCCCTACTAGTGTAGCCCAGGCCTAAGGTTCAAATTCCAAAGGGAAAGGGAGGATACTGAAAAATGACAAAGTATAGAACACTAACCTTTAAAAAAGGAGATTTAAATAAAATGAGATTAGTTAAAAGAAGGCCCTAAAGTTAAAAGCTAAGAAAGTAAAATCCGCAGAGGTGGCATATATGCTAATTTTAAAAATATAAGCATCTTAAAAGATGGGAACATAAGGGAACCAGCAAGGAGTAAACTAATATGGCTAAATGGCAAGGTTGAAAAAGCTATTTAAGCCAAACAGAAATCCTCCAAAATTTAGAAATCTGACCCAGTGAAATCAATAAAGAGAAATATAAATTGCAGAAGGCTATAAACTAAAGGAAAATTAGAAAGGCCTACATGGATTTTGAAAAGCAAATAGCTAAAGGTGTTAAAAACAAACAAGTAAATCGGAAAGCAGGAAGTTTATAAAACAATCAGTGGGTCTGTAGGATCACCAGGAATTAAGGGAAACAATTGAGGAAGATAAGGAAGCTTCTTCACATCAGTCTTCACCACAGATGATGTTTGGAAGATGCCTATCCTGGACCTGCTTTATTCTGGTAATAAAGATGAAGTACTCTCAGAGACTGAAGTATCAGAAGAAGGGGTGCTAGAGGAAATTAATAATTTAAGAAGCAAAAGTCAACAAGACCAGATGATAATCTCTTTTAGAACTCTTGGATGTAAGTATGAAGTAGCCGAGCTAATAACAAAAACATGCCCATCTGTCATGAAAAACAGCCACTATTTCAGAGGCCTGGAGGGTAGCAAATGTTGTACCTATATTTTAAAAAGGCACTGGGGATGATATAGGGAATTAATTATAAGCCAATAAACCTTACCTCTTTATCTGGCAAATTGGTTGCAATGGTGGTTAAAAACAGAATAAAACACCTAGAAGATTATATAACTGGGTCTAACAAGCACAGTTTCTGCAAAGGAAAATCATGTCTCACTAATATCTTAGTTTATTGACACATTCCAAGAATTCCGACTGACATAATTTAGACTTCACAGAGGCCCTACATAAAGAAGCTAAAAAGTAATGGGGAGAGAGGCAAAGTACTGTGAAATAAAAAACTGGCTAGGAAACAGAAAGCAAAGACTAGAATTAAATGAACAATTTTCATCATAGCAAAAGGTTAACAATGGGGTTGTTCAATATATTGCTTAGTGATCTGAAAACACAAGCTAAGTAGCGAGATAGCAAAATGTGCAGATGACAAAGTTATTTAGATAATTCAGGACCAGAGAGGGCTGTGAGGAACTTCAGAGAGATCAAACAAGCTGGGTGAATGGGCAACACAAAGGCAAATGATCACAAAATTGATAAATGCAAAGTCATGCACACTGAACACAAAAAATATAAACTACTTGTACACCTTACAGGGTTCTAAATTAATTGTATTAACTCAAGACAGACACCTGGATGTCACTACAGCCAGCTCAATGAAAACCCATGCTCAGTGGGCAGCTGCAGACAAAAAGCAAACAAGATGTTAGGATGCATAAGGAATGGGAGGGAGGGAGAATAATACAGAAAACATTATCATTATAATAATAATATAAATCAGTGGAGTGATCTCATCTGGAATACAGTGTACAGTACTGTCACACCATCTCTAAAAGGGTACTGCAGACCTGGACGGGGTTCAGAGGAAGCTATGAGAATGATCCAAGGCCTGAAAAAATGCATACATGAAGAAAGAGATTGCAGATTACGATTCTTTACCTTAGAAAGGAGGCGAGTAAAAGGGAACATGATAAAAGTCTATAAAATAATAAATGATACAGAGTAGAGTAGATCAGGAACTTCCATTCACCCTGACTCATAACACAAGAACTAGAGCACATTCAATGACATTATAAGGTGGAAAATTCCAACTAGTTAAAAGCAAATACTTTTGCACACAACATATCATTCACCCATGGTACTCTTGTCACAGAAAGATATTGAGGCCAAGAAATTAACAAAATTTCAAAAGGGATTGGACATTTATATGGATATTAAAAATAATTAATGATAAACATTTTGGAAGGGACATTAAACCTCTTACTTCAGGTCTTCAACTGATCTCTGCCATTACAGACAGGAAAAGTCTGCCTCCACATTGTCTATCTGCCTATTGCAGGATTCTTACACCTTCCTCTGAAGCTGCTGGTGCTGGCCTGTGAGAGACACAATACTGTACTAGATGGACCTTAGATCTGATCCAAGATGACAATTCATATGTTCCGAAATCTGAATGTCTTAAGCCAAATCCTAGCACCTAGGTCCTAAATCCCATTGACTTTTGATGAGACCTATCTCCTAAATCTCATTTGAAAATGGGATTTGGGTACTTTTGAAAATTTTACTCATTTTCTATTCCCACTGTTAAATATGTAGCTTAACATTGTATTCTTTGTCATAAAACATACAGGATATGCAGCTGAGTTAGCATCACTACTGCAACCATAACTTCTGGAATTCCTAATTTTTAACCATGCAATCATAATGTTGCATATAGCTTCTTCTCCCTCCCCCTGTCCCCTTTCCAGTGCACTTTAAGATTAAATATTGAGTGAGCTTTTAAAAAAGAAAAACCAAGAACTATCGAAAGAAAAGTTGCCAAAAACATCAGTTTGTCATTAAGAACTCAGATACAGAACAAAGAGAATAGCTAGCTTTATTCCCGTAGTAGACGATTTCGGGCATCAAGCTTGAAGTATCTAGAAAAACTAATTATCACTTCTCATTTAGACACACGCGTCAAGTCATAGTCTGTGTGTTTATACTTGAGTAACAAAAGAGAATTAGAGCAATTATTTTAAGCAATTTGTTCTTATGTAAGTTCTTATACCGCCCCTCATCACTGAAATATGAGTGCCTTCCAGCAGCGTGTTAAGTAATGTGACTAACATCTGTTCCTATGCCGTTTGCTGTGTCTCATCCTCTCCCCATGGGAAAAATTATGTAGGCTAGTGTAGTGTTTTGGTAGGGTTTTTTGTTTTATTTATTAATTTATATGAACACACTCCAATGTGTTTATATTACAGCCAGTTTCATGCTAACAGTGCTGTTTTCCTTCTGAGGAGAGAAGGGAGAATCTCACTACTAAGTTATTTATAGAAAATACTTAGGTAATTTACAGGTGATAAATAAAGCAACTAAATGACGGGGGGGGGGAGGAGACACACAAGGTAGGTGAGGCTATATCTTTTATTGGACCAACTTCAGTTGGTAAGAGAGAAAAGCTTCCAAGTTTACATGGAGCTCCTCTTCAGATCTGGAAAACTGACACAATGTTAGCTTCCCAGACCCGAAGAAGAGCTCTGTGTAAACTTGGAAGCTTGTCTCTCTCACCAACAGAAGTTGGTCCAATAAAAGATATTACCTCATCCACCTTGTTTCTCTAATACCCTGAGACTAATATGACTACAACAACATAGCATACAAAAATAGAACTAATGTAGATAAAATGAAACACAAATGTGCTGTCAAAGGACTGGAAACGTATAATGCAAATAAAGCAAGTACACAGTTCAAAGGCCATATAGATCTGTCAGTATTATTTTTATGGATCAGATAACTCTAGCAATGCTTTAGTCTGATTTTTTTGCTGCCAGCTTAAAAAAATACAAAGCAAATCATTTTGGTAGTTTTAATTTATTAACCCTATTGGGGTCCTTCAGTACTATCATGATATGAATATTTATACTGCTAATGGTGGCTTTTGCCTTTATTTTATGTAACAACATATGCCTACAACTATGTCCTTTAGTTATTGATTTAGGAAAATCCACCAGTGAAGTAGAAAAGTGCTTATCCTGTTTTATGGTGTGATGAAGAAAGAATTTTGGTAATATTTTTATGATTGCTATGTGCGCTTCAGCTTCCCTCTGCGTTCTGCATGGCTATGCATGGAGTGTAAAGGCTTAAAAAGCTGCTCTTGGGGCAGAGCAGCGGACATGGGAACATCAGAAAATGGCCATACTGAGTCAGATCAATGGTCTGTCTAGCTCAGAATCCTGTCTCCTCACAGGGGCAGGTGCCAGATGCTTCAGAGGGAATGAATTGAACAGGGTAATTATCGAGTGATCCATCCCGTCATCAAATCCCAGGCTCTGGCAGTCAGAGGTTTAGGGACACCTAAAACATGGAATTGTGTCTCTGACCATCTTGCTTAATAGCCACTGATGGACCTATCCTCCAGGAAGTTATCTAACTATTTTGAACACAGTTATACTTTTAGCCTTCATAACATCCTACGTCAATGAATTCCATAAGTTGACTGTGCAGTGTGCCACATGTGTGTCTAGGGTGGTAGGAATGGGTTATTAAGGACTGACTGAAACCAACACACATCTATGGAAAGACAATGGGAACCCCAGTGGCTCGGACGTTCAGACCTAGCAATCAACAACCAAGAGAAAGGATTTTTTTTCCCCCTCACCTCCCTGCAGCGAAGCAGAGCAGAAGCCTTTAGCTGAAGAATGAAGAGGAAAGGTTTTTGGTAGTTGGATTAAGAACTGGCCTTGTGGGAGGGGGAAGAGACTTAGGGCATGTCTACACTTGCCATTTAAAATGGAAAAAGTCCCTTTTTTACACCAAAACAGTGGGTTCACCTACACTTGTCAATGACTTTTTGCAGTGAAACATCTGAGTTTCACCTCAAAAAGAAAACCACCTCCATGAGAGGCGTAAAGCTCTTACCTGTGATGCTTTTGCAGTGATGTGCAAGTGAAGACACTTCTTCCTGTTTACACAGCCTTTAGCCTCCGTAGGATATCCCACAGTGCCTAGGTGACCACTCTGGCCAGCAGCTCTACTGATCTGATGCCAGCTAAACAGACACCCACCCTCCCCTGGTAAAGCCCCGGGAACTTTGAAACTCCCCTTCCTGTTTTCTTGGCAAGTGCTCACTTATCATCTGGCCAGGTGACAATGCCTGCTCTAGGGAGCAAATGATCCCCTGCTTGGAGCAATGCTGACCTACTGGAGCTGATCAGTGTTTGGGGAGAGGAGACTGTGCAAGGACCCAGGATGCCCCACAATCACCCCTCACCCCTTCTCACAAGACCCATAGTCAAAATGGAGAGAGCTGCATTGTGGGATAGCTGCCCTCAGTGCATTGCTCTCATCAGGGATGGAAGAGCTGCAAATGTAAACACTCTCTGATTCCTGTGGAAGTGAGTGAGTACACAAGCCAGCTCTTTTCTTTCACCGGTTCACTATCACCATTGTAACTGACAGTGCAAAAACTCTGCAAGTGTAGATGTAACCCTCTCACCTTCTGGGTGTGAGACTAAGGACAAAAATATAGTGAGTGTGCCAAGACAGCTTAGTTGGCATGGCAGCATGGCTCAAGGGAGCAACTCTATATTAACCTTTGTTTCTCTATGCTAATTTAAGGACTTTCAGATTCTGTATACTAGGTGATTAATAAATTACCATCTTATTTTGGAAAGGATACCTGGTGTCGCAGCAACCACACATTGAGAGCACTGTGCCCTGAAGGGGTACCACACAAGTCTCCCACAGAAGTCTGCCTTGGCTAGCTTTGCTGCAGGGAGTCAAGAGAAACAGGGATCACTGGTGCCCAAAGGCACAGTTTCAAAGTCTGGGAGGTCCCGGGCCTGCCCTTGTGGAACTTTGTGAGTTCTTGGGGCCCAGCACACAAAAAGGATCACTCCCCAGGAACAGGTCGCAAGCTGGGGCACAGACCAGACCCTGTGAATCCATGACGATGGTACTCTTTAGATCTTTACTCCTGTAAGCCACCTTTGCAGACCAGCTGTTCCATTCAAAATTGCCAGCTTCAAGCTTTAATAGAGCAAACACTCCATGAAATGCTTCTAAGCTTAATTTAATATAATTAGTTCCATCCTAAATACATTGACAATTATCTTTCCTGTTTAAATGACAATAGCAAAATAGCTAATTACTACTCACTGTTGAACTTCCATCATGCCAACCAACCAACTCTCCATTGGTTTCTAAAAAGCTACTCCTCCTTACATATTATAACAATTTAGTCTGCAAGTACAGTATTGTGACATTTCTAAGCCACTGATCACAGGAACAGCTACTGCAATGGTGGGCAACCTGCAGCCCAACAGGGTAATCCGCTGGCGGGCCGCAAGACAGTCTGTTTAAATTTGCACGGCTGCCCGCAGCTCCCGGTGGCCAGGAACAGCGAACCCCAGTCACTGGGAGCTGTGGGCGGCCATACAAATGTAAACAAACTGCCTGGCAGCCCACCAGCGGATTACCCTAATGGGCCACATGCGGCCTGTGGGCTCCAGGTTGCCCACCACTGAGCTATATTATGTAGTTATCACCAAACATTTTACTTTGTGTGCCTTAGTTGTGTGCTGTTTATATCTTTCACCATGATTTGTGCTTGCTAACATAACCTTTGGGGCCTCTCCTTCCAACACTCCTGCATGACCCTAACAAAAGGTCTGCCACTAAACCACTTAAGCTAACACTTACAGAAAGCCCCTATGAGCCAGCTGAACAAGATAGCCTACCGTGCCACTTGTGATCAAACTGGCCTCAGATATTCTGCAGATAACAGTCCCTAGTTGTACCCCTAGTGTGGGTTTTCGCAGGGATGCGCTAAACTAGAGAGCTGAGCTGTTTCCATGGGTAAGCTCCTTGCTCTGAAAGTTAACTGTAGCCAAGAAAGGCTGAGTTTTACTTTCAGGGCAGACAAGGAGCGTTAAAGAGAGTAAACTGTGAACTATATAGGCTGGGGCTCCCAGAAAGACCCAGTGAAGTGAAATCACTGTGCATAATCCCAACTATACATATAAAATTAGGAGGTCTAATTTAGCTGTTACCACTCAAGAAAGAGATCTTGGAGTCATTGTGAGGGATAGCTCTCTGAAAACATCCACTCAGTGTGCAGTGGCAGTCAAAAAAACTAATAGAACACTGGGAATCATTAACAAAGAGATATACAAGATGACAAAAAATATATTGCCTCTATATAAATCTATGGTACACCCACATCTTGAATACTGCACGCACATGTGGTCACCCCAACTCAAAACAGATATATTGGAATTAGAAAAGGTTCAGAAATGGGCAACAAAAATTATTAGGGGTATGGAAAAGCTTCCATATCAGAAAAGATTAATAAGATTGGGACTTTTAAATTTGGAAAAAAGATGACTAAGGGGGGGGATATGATAGAGGTCTATAAAATCATGACTGGTGTGGAGAAAGTAAATGAGGAAGTGTTATTTAGTACTTCTCATAACAGGAGAATTAGGAGTCACCAAATGAAATTAATAGGCAGCAGGTTTAAAACAAACAAAAGGAAGTATTTCTTCACACAACTAAGTCAACCTGTAGAACTCTTTGCCAGAGAATGTTGTGAAGGCCAAGATAACAACAGAGTTTAAAAAAAGAACTAGATAAAGTAATGGAGAATAGATCCATCAATGGCTATTAGCCAGGATGGGCAGGGATGGTGTCCCTAGTCTCTGCTCGCCAGAAGCTGGGAATGGGCGACAGGGGATGGATCACTTGATGATTAACCTGTTCCCTTCATTCCCTCTGGGGCACCTGGCATTGGCCACTGTCAGAAGACAGGACACTGGGCTAGATGGACCTTTGGGCTGACCCAGTATGGCCGCTCTTAGGCACAGAAAGCCTAGCTTCCACTGGCGCTGACTAAATGCTGGCAAACACGGGTTACCAGGGGCCTAAGTGGCCACGCTACTGTTTTCGGGGAGCTAGAAGTAGCCCTGACAGCCGGCTAGCACTTCAGCCTCTTGCTGTCCTTGCCACACGCTGCAGCTCTGGACTGGGGCAGGGCTGCTGGGTCCCGCCGCGGCGCGTTTGCGCTGTGCCCCGGGTAAGCGCCCGCCCGCTGCACGCCACTCCGGGGGCATGGCGAGGCGCCCGGGCGCTGTCAATCACGCCGATGTCGTAAGCCGGTGCCGGCCGCAGAGGCCCCGCGGCGGTTCCGGGGCCCGCGCCCAGCGCCGGAGACCGCTACCGGCCCCTGCACAGCCACAGGGGCTGGCGGCGGCGGCGCGTCCAGCGCCGGGGGACACGTAGCCCGGCCGCCGCGGGCAGGCCCCGCAGGAACCCCCCAGAGCCAGCTGGTGCCGCCGCCCCGGGCCGCCTGCCCCAGCCCCGCTTGGCTCTGGCCGGGCCCAGAAGGTACTCACCGGCCACTGCCCCCAGCCTCCTCCCGGGCGGGCCCGCCCCGCTGCTCCGGCCCCGCGGGCCGCCTAGAGCCCGGGCTGCTCTGCTCAGCCCGCCGCAGCCCCACATTGCCCCAGGCAGAGCGCTGCCGCCGAGCTCCGCCCCTAGCGGGACCCGCCTCCCGCCGCTGCACAGCGCGGTTCCGGGCTAGGTGGGGTGAGCGGATCGCGAGAGGAAACTATCGGGAGGCGGGGAGGACACATGGGGCCGGGGGAGGGGCAGCCACAGGCGCACGTCCCCGACCCGACGGGAGCCATTGGGGTGTGCGGGGGGGGACGCACAGCCCTAGGCAGCTGCGAGGGGCTCATGGCCCCAGCTCCACCCCCCTGCAGAAGCGGCGGGGCAGGGGCGCATGATCCCAGTTCCAGCCCGTGCCGCGCTGCTGGCTCAGCCCAGCTGACAGTCACCTCACCTCACAGCAGGGCCTGTGAGTGTGGCCAGGGGAGGGGGAAAGGCGTGGGGGAGTGAGTGTCTGGGAGGTCCTGGTGGGGTGCCAGGCAGTGGGGGAGGGTTGTGTGTTTTGGGGTGCTAGGCAGGTGGGGAGATCCGTGTGTGTCAGGGCACTGGGCAGTAGGGGTCTGTGTGGGGAGCTGTGTAGTTGTGGTGGTGGGACTGTGGGGAAGGGCATTGGGCAGTGGGGGAGATCTGTGTTGGGGCACTAGGGAGTGGGGGGTTATGTGGGGGAGACTGGCAGTTATGGTGGGGCTGTGGACGGGGGAGGCACTGGGCAGCAGTGGTGGTGTGCAGGGCACTGTGGATTTGTGGGGGAGGGGCACTGGGCATAGTGGGTCCAGGGGGTGTTGGGCGGGGAGCTGTGTGGCACAGCATGGGCCCGCCCCCAACAGGAAGGGCCAGGCAGACCAGTGTGCATCTGATCATGCCATACTTGCCCCTGGCCGGCCCCCACCACCTTCACACTTGAGGGCTGGTGTGGGGGGTGGGTCCAGCTCCACATGCTGTGCCCACCACTAGCGCCAGCTCCGCATCTCCCATTGGCTGGAACTGTGCCAATGGGAGGTGCGGGGATAGGGCTCTCATGGCGTGGGCAACATGCAGAGTCCCCTGGCCACCCCTGACCCTAGGCATCAGAGGGACCTGCCTGGGGCAGGGGTGAGGTGGGATCCCAGTGGCGCTTACCTGGGGCGGCTCTGGGGAAGTGGTTGTCAGGTTCCTCTGGCACGTAGGGTCATGGGGCTCTGCGTGCTGCCCGTGCTTGCAGGCCCTGCTTCCGCAGCTCCCATTGGCCGCAACAGAGATGGCACTGGTGATGGGTGCAGCACGCGTACTGGAGACCCCCCTGCCCGCCACTGTGTCTAGCGGCCGCAGGGGCCTCCAGGCCACTTCCCGGGAGCTGCACGGGAGCCTGCCAGCTAGGGTGACCAATCCACTCCAGCCTCATGCCAAAATATCGGGACAAATGGCATCCCAACCGTACATTGGTTGGGACACGGGACAAACAACTATATATTGGGACAGTCCTGATTTTATCAGGACATCTGGTCACCCTAAAGCTGGGCAGCGGCCCAAATGGCTCCTGGGAGACATGTGCAGGCACAGGTGCTGCAATCGGGGCTATCACCCCTGCCCCCCGCCAGTGGGGAGCAGGAGTGGCAGAGCTCCTGTCTGACCCACACTTCTTTATTTACATGCCCCGAGCCAGGGTGAAAAACATGATCGCCGCACAGCATACAGCAGCCCCCTGGGAGAGCCCCTCCACCTGCCTCCCCCACGCTGCAGGAAGGTCACTGCTTTACTGCTCCACAGCCCTACCCGTTGTCTCCACTTCCCGCCATCCTTGCTTTTGGGGATTGTCTAAACACAGGATTTGCACCAGTTTATTTTAAATCTGTTTAAAATTGATTTAGTTAAACCTGTGAAAACTTTAGTGTGCTTTCAACCTAGTTATATCAATGGTACCTGTATATATTCTGACACATTAACCCAACATCGGAAATAAATCTGACTGTGGAAATTATAGAGGAATCTCTCTGCTAGCAACTTCAGGAAACATCCTTGCTAGATTTCATTTGAACCATCTTCTTCCTCTGTGAAGACATTCTTCATGAATCTCAAAATGGATTTATACCAGCATTTCTCAAATGCGGCCACCTGGGGCTTTTCTTGTGGCCACAGCATGCTGGGCTGTGATCTGGTGAGGGAAGGAAGAGGCAGCCTCTCACCCAGGACCGCTATCAGAGGTTGGGTCCTGCCCCCCCTCTGGAGCCACAAATGCTGGAGAAGGCTGCCAACAAGTTCCCCACCTTCCCACGGACAATGGGGTTGAGTTTTTCAGCTCTGGGGTGGCAGGCAGCGAGCTCCAGCCATGGGGCTTTAGGCTCCAGTTATGGGCCTTAGCTGCACGGCAGCAGACAGGCTCCCGCCCCTGGCTCATCCCTTCTCCACTGCTCCCCCCTCCCTCCTGCAGCCCCAGGGTTTGGCTGCACTAGCCAGGCTTCGGTCATGTGTCAGCAGGCTCCAGGCCATAGCTCACCACCCCTTCCCCATTGCCTCTGGCCCCTGCTGCCTTCTCCGACCCTGGGCTTCCACCATGCAGCGGGGGCTCCATCCCCCAGGCACAGGCTTTCAGGCTCAGGCCCAAGCTATGAAGTTCTGGCCCAGGGCCCCAGCTGTGTGGCAGCAGTGGGTGCTGACCCCAGGCTCACCCCCCTGCCCCAATTGTCCCTGCTGCCTCCCACGAACCCCCCATCGACTCCCCCCCCCTTGCACCCTGCTGCCTTCCTCTCCACCAACCCATCCAGGGCTTAATTTGTCTCAGAGCTAAGTAAGGCTATTTGTTAATATCACTTTTCACAGCAGACTTAGGAGCCAGCTAGGAGACTGTGCAAATGATATTAATATAAAAGTATTTCTTTTTACAGCAGCAGTTGCAGGAGCTAGCAAGTCTTTTAAAAACAAAAACACAAAAGAAATAAAAAAGACAAGAACATGCAAAGCACGCACCTTATGTTTCTATGTTTAGGCCCAGTAAAGAATGGAGACAACAGTACATTTTTATTAAGTGTGAAAACAAAAAACCCTACATAAATAAATTACAATGATTTGGACATGTATATGTGCATATTTGTTTTTCCTAAAGTTAACTAGTACTTTAAGAAAAATTGTCAGAGCAGCCACCAGCACAAGTGCGTGGCCATATTCTTAGGCCACCAAAAATTTTGTTGCAAGAACCCCTAGTTTAAACCATCTAGAGAGGTACCACTGACATGAACTTTACTGCTTGCCAGCTGCAGGAAAAATGTAGAGACCACAGACCATTATAGCTGGTGTTCATGGACTTGACAGAAGCCTTTGACTCCATCAAGAGAGAAGCACTGTAGAAAATCCTTCTGAAGTATGGATGCCCACCGATATTTATCACCATTCCTTGTCTCTTTCACAATGACTTGCAAGCAGTGATCCTTTGTAATGGATCTACTATGGTGCCTTTTAAGGTTAAGACATGCATTAAACAGGGCTGTGTTATTGCCCCAATGCTCTTCTCCATCTTCCTTGCTGTGATGCTCTATTTGATCACTAACAAGATTCCGGCAGCAGTGCAGCTAATCTATCAAATGGATGCTAAGCTGTTCAACCTCGGCCACTTCTGATCCAAAATCAAAACATCACTGACCTTCATCATTGAGCTTCAGTAGGGTGATGATGCTGTAGGGGCAATAACTTTGAGATTTCCTGTGTAAAATATTCCCCCCCGCCCCCAGGTTCCAGGCTCCTTTCCAGTACTGTTCTTTCCAAACTCAGGATTTGGGATGGAAGAGGGAGAAGAGGTATGTTACAATATCTGGGTAACTCCCACTTGGGGCCTCTTCTCCTTGTGCTGGAGTAGCCAGCTCAAGGTGGTGGTGGTGGGATTACTTTGTGTATTTCTCGAGCTCCTACTGGTGGGGGAATTTATTGGAGGTGTTCCACATATAGCAACTGCAGTGTCCACAGAAATAGTGGGTGCAACTGGTTGCTCAGTAGCTGAGTGAGCCACAACTGTCTTAGTCCAAGTTTCAGAGATTTCTATCTACCTCAGTCTGCAAGTCCCAAAATAATGGAGTCCACAAATCTCCCAAACATCTGGCCTCAGCAACCTACAGGCCCAATCTAATCACTTTTTGTGCAACAGCCCTAACCCCTCCAACCACTTTGCTGCTCAAAACTTCTGCCTGTATCATTCTGCCAACAGACCCAGCCAATCTAAAATGGCTGCATTCACGGTATCAAAATCTGTTGCTTGTTCATCACTGAGTGACATTGACTTTTTTACAAGAGATAGAAAGCCACATATAGACCCATACCCTCTTTTCCCAGGCTGCTCCTGAAGTCACTTTCTCAAGTGTTAACAAAAAAGCCTCAGGGTCATCCACTAGGCCCATTTTGCTCAGTGTCATTCCCATTGCCTGGTTATCACTCCCTATTGAGAGATTCACCAACTTCTCAAAGATCTATTGCTGCACGTGCAATTGGCCTGCAATAGATTACTGTAGGATTTGTTTTTCAGCTTGTTAAGATAGCAAGATCTGTTGAAACTCCTGTAGGGGTTGCTGTCATTCAGGGATTGGCAACCTTTGGCATGCGGCCTGCCAGGGTAAGCAACCTGGCAGGCTGGGCCAGTTTGTTTACATGCCACGTCTGCAGGTTTGGCCAATCGCGGCTCCCACTGGCTGCAGTTCGCCACTGCAGGCCAATGGGGGCTGCGGGAAGTGGCGGCAAGCACAGCCCTCGGCCCGCGCCGCTTCCCACAGCCCCCATTGGCCTGGAGCAGTGAACCGCAGCCAGTGGGAGCTGCGATTGGCTGAACCTGCGGACGTGGCAGGTAAACAAACTGGCCTGGGCCGCCAGGATGCTTACCCTGGCTGGCTGTGTGCCAAAGGTTGCCAATCTCTGCTGTAACTCCTACTACTCACCTAACCACCACAGTTCCTTCAGATTTCCCAGTCTGCCCACTTCAGCTTCCCTTTCCAGTCCTTCACATAGTGGAGTAGGAAATCCCAGGACAAGCTTCCAAATTGCATGAGGTTCCCTCATGCTGGCTTTCTCTTTGCAAGCAGTCCTCACACACCCTTGGTGAGTTCACTAGCAGTGCACTTTATTTACAGTGTCTTATGCAGACTTCATGTCCCATTACCAGGAGGTTTCTCCCAAGCTTCTACATCCCTCCTGTCACAGGGTCAGAGAGGTCTTACCTGAGATCTTGGGCGGTTTTACCTTTCCTTCTGTTGCCTGTCTCCCATTTAATAGTCCTTAGCTGATGAGCTGAATCACCCAGTTCTAATCAACTCTCAGTCTGGCCCATGTCGGGGTGCTTACAAAGTGCAGAGTGGTGAGTCAGCCCTAGGCTACTCCTACTGTGTTACAGGTTGGTTTTGTGTGTTTGCAGAGGACATCAAAGATGTATCTACATCTTATTAAACTATGTTGAATTACTTAGTATGAGCAGAGGATAGTAACAAAAGCTTGGACACAATACAGTGGTTGTACTGGATTAAGAATTTAAAAGTTTTGTTTCCGAGCTGTAGCAGGCAATGGGAAACACTGAAACTGTGGGTAAGATCATCAATGGATCTGATGCTAATTGAGAACATTAAACTAATACAGTGTTGAGAAATCAAAATGATGATAGAAAACAAGTAGCAATTAACACATCAACTTGGAAGCAGTAATCAGAATGCTCGAATCATGTGGTGGTGTTTGTTTTTTAGTGGATTATAATGTGCTAAAATAGATGAACAGGTCTTAGTGTGCTGCATTACTAGGAGGAAACCTAATCAGGAAATTTCTATTTTTGGAATATGGACTTATTGAAATAAGGAACAAGGGCCCAGATCTACAAAGGTACTTAGGAGCCTAAACCACAGACTTAGGAACCTAAGCCTCAGGCACTTACATTTCAGTTTTGGTTCCACTATGATCCACAAAACTTCTGCTGAACCCGGGTAGGTGCCTAAACTACTTGGAAGCCTAAGTTTTCAGGGTCAGAGTTTCCTAGCACCTGTTTTTGCATTTGGGCATGCACATTGCTGTCTCCATCTAGGCAGCTGCACACCTAACTCCTGCCTAGGTCCCAGAGCAATTCACAACCTCAGAGGAAGATAGGCAGCTGAATGCCTAAGTCACATTCAGGGCCCAACCCAATAGGTGCGCTTACAGACTGGATTAGGTCCCATTCAAAATTTGGCCACCTGAGATGAAGTTGCCCACCTTATTACTTTTAGCGCAGGGGTTAGAGCATTCACATGGGATGTGGGAGGAATAGGTTCAATTCCCCTCCTCTCTGCCAGAGGGGGAAAAGGATGTGAATAAGGGTTTCCTGCCTCTCAAGTGAGTGCTCCAACCACTGAGCTATGTAGTATTTTAGAGGGTTTCCCCATTCTCTCCTATTGAAGTTGTGCCACTGTGGCTAATGAAAAAAGGTTCTAATAAAGGATTTGGGACTAATGCATAAAAATTAAGTGCTTCCTTACTACATTTTTTGAGATAAAAGGGACACACCAATAGCCACAGTGAATTCTATCTACACAAAGAGGACAGAGACAGGACAAAGAGAAAGACAGTAGCTGCAGTCCTTAAGAAAATGCCTTTGTACAGTAAAAAGAGGAAAAAAATAAAATGAGGAAAAGAGGGCAGTAGAAGTAACCCTTTCATGAAACCAAAAAAACCTTCATTTGAGAGAAGCCTTACAGTGCTTAAACATGGGGGACAGACAGGACTCTCTATGATACTCTTGTACCACTTTATTCATTTTGCTGATGAAATTTTTAAAAAGTCATGAAATGTTAAAGTGCATTTCCATGTACCGGGCTGCCCAGAGAGGGGGGCAAGTGGGGCAATTTGCCATGGGCCCCAGAGGGGCCCCCACAAGAGTTTTTTGGGGGCCCTGGAGCGGGGTCCTTCACTCACTCCGGGGGCCCTGGAAAACTCTCGCGGGGCCCAGGCCCCCAGAGCTTCTTCCGCTCCGAGTCTTCAGCGGCGGGGGGTCCTTCCGCCGGACTCCCCACTGCCAAATTACCGCCGAAGCAGGACCCACCACCAAAGTGCCAGGTCTTCTGCGGTAATTCGGCAGGGGGGGCCCCCACCACAGGTCTTCGGGGCACTTTGGCGGCGGGTCCCGGAGCAGAAGGACCCCCTGCCTCCGAATTACTGCCAAAGCGGGGCCTCCCGCCACCGAAGACCCCAGGCCCCCTGAATCCTCTGGGCGGCCCTGTCCATGTAACAATGTAAACACTAGAAAGCCAGAAAACAATGCAGCAGGCTCACGCAACATACATCTAGGCTAGGTGGTAAGTACTAGTCCACTACCAGTAGCAAGGTTTGAAAAAATGTGTTGACATTCACCTGTTTCTTCTAGTTCAAACAAAATGTCCTCTGGTGCTAGGTTTACATTTGTATTGCCACAAGTTCACTGCCTCACTAATAAATCAGATTCCACACCCTAAATAAAATCAATATTGACACTTCCTCCCATAACATATGTTGGGTTAACTCAAATTAATTCTGGACTTTTCCTTCCTCTTCTTCACATGGGTAAACATGCTGCTTGCTAATCCTTGCTGGAAAAGCAGCAGCAGCTTTGGCTACTCTACTCCCCTGAACTTAAGAGAGAATGCTGCTCTGTCCTCTTTGTAGGAATGTATTACTGAAATACAAGCCATAATTGGCTATTTACCCCATAAGGGGCCCAATAAGTATGATTTCCTGATCAGGCCTAGGCATTTTTGTCTTCTAGCTCTTCAATCGACTACTGGGTCTATTGGTGAGCTTGGGATAGGATACACAAACTATTTAAAACCATTCTGTGGAACCTAATATAGTCAGTTCTACTGGAGGTGAGATGGATGCAGGGATCAGACATCTTCTGCTGGCTCTATGCCTTAATTGAAACTCTTGAAGCAGGTGCAGAAATTAAGAGTTTAACTACATAATCATTCAAGGACAAGGTTGGTTGTAGGCCTCCTCAGATAGTCGTGCCTATGGATTTTTCATTCTTAGATTCTCTGTATACCTTAATGGTCTCTGTAGCTGCAATCACTAATATTTAGGTGCTTTCTTCAGCCGTCTAAACATGCATGGAGAGGTCCATGGTAAACAGCATGGAGTCTTCTGCTCTTGTTGGAAACTCTGGTAATTGAATTTGTAAGTAATTTATTTCCTCCCTCATCATCATGATGCCAATTATAACAGAAATTATTTGTGAGGGAGGGCTGTGTAGTCACAGTCTCAATATGTTGGCTCTCTGGAATCTGGTTTTAGTTTCAAAAGACAAACTGGATGAGGACAACTGCTAAGAGGCCCCTGGTCTCACAGAAGTTTGTCTTGGTGATGAGGACATACAAGAGGCCTTTTCACTTTGGAGTGCTTTCGGGCCTTCTGTAACCCCACCTCCCCAGGTAGGTTCATAATGCTCAACAAGGCCAACAAGCTAGTAATCTGTAAGAGTAAAGTGGTAAAACCTCTTTGAGGAGTCCATGTTCCTGAAGGATTCCATGGCAGAGCTGTCAAAGAATCCTGGCTCAAAGATAGAAAGGAGGCCTTTCATGCTGACATGCAGGAAGGTTTCTCAGGACTCAAAACTGAACCTCAGGCTTGAAGAGAATCAAAATTTTGTGTATCAGACTTCAGCAATTAGTTTGCATAAGATGAGGAAGAACAATGCAGATGGGAAATTTGAAAGAAGAGCTAGCCCTCCACGACAACTTTAGGATGTATAGTCGATAACTACACCAGAAAAACAATTACTCGTACCTCCTTTATGGCATAAGGACTAGTGCTTATGTTGTCGTCATTTTTTTATATTTATTTACTGCATTAAAATATTTATTTACAAAAAGTACAACAGTCAAAATTTTCACTTAAGCTGAGTACGATATATATGGATGGTCTATTCAGTCTTTCTACTTCTATATGCTATAGTTTTAAATAAGACAGTTAGTAAGTGGCAGCCTTGAAAAGGTCCCTCAGAGCCAGAGAAGGTTGTAATGTACACCTCTACCCCAATATAACACGGTAAAGCAGCACTCCAGGAGGGTGGGGCTGCGCACTCCGGTGGATCAAAGCAAGTTCGATATAACACGGTTTCACCTATAATGCGGTAAGATTTTTTGGCTCCCAAGGACAGCGTTATATCGGAGTAGAGGTTACTAACCATATACCAGAAAATTTGCAGAACCTCAGTACATAAAAATCTGTAACATTAGTAATGTCCTTTGTTTGACTACATCTGACTGATTCATCTATCTGCATCCAGTTTGAGTTTTCAGACAACAGTTCAGGTCCCAACAGTCTCCCAGTCTTCTTCAGGAGTTTACCAACTGTGCTATTTCACTTATCTTCACATATACCCAGCCTGAGAGTGTTAGTGATGTTAACATAGCATTCAGGCCTGTATATTTGCCTGAGATAGAATTTTGGGTTTTCTTTGCCCGTTTGACTTATAATATTCTTACTAACCTGTGAACAAAAACAAAGACATTCTGTGTTGCATCGGTCCACAACCAGAAGGGGTTTATAGCACAAAGAAAAAAGATAAGGAAGAGAGTTAAAGTTGCTGGTTTTAATGGGAGTTTAATATACATGATGGTTTTGACTTCTACCTCAAGGCAAGGTCAAGCAACCAGTTGGGAGGGAC
Organism: Mauremys mutica; assembly: GCF_020497125.1. Classification (NCBI taxonomy): domain Eukaryota; kingdom Metazoa; phylum Chordata; order Testudines; family Geoemydidae; genus Mauremys; species Mauremys mutica. Next base: position 75,967,186 of record NC_059074.1, read on the forward strand.
AAAGGAGGTGGGGGGGGAGTGAGGCGTAAGAAACACTAAAAAGCCAAAGAAATGGTGACCCTGGCCAAAATACAACCTCACTCCCTACCCATCCCATGGGATACAAAAGAGGTGGTACCGAAGCTCCAGATTCTTGACCCTCCAAAAACGGAACATGACCATAAACTGTAAGGGGTGGTGCTGGGGCATGCACTACAGGTATAATTGAGCATGCTAAAAAAAGAGCTGGGGGAAGGAGGGGGAGAAGAGGGGAAGAGGAGAAAACAAAACTCTACTGATGTACAAAGCTATGGATATGCTTGCTTGCTTGACCCCAATAAACACTGCATTGCTTGCACTTCAGACTCTGGTCTTCTTTTTGTCTGCATGACAATAACCAAGGGAGGATGAGGGGAAGCCCTAACAGGGAGGATACTATTTTCATTCCACCCCAGCCTTAATTTGTGGACTTGGGTTTTAAAGAAACCCCATAACATTTACTCCATACACTTAAAAATGGTGTTTCCTTTTCCCTATTGCACAAATCTTTTTAAATTATTTTAATCTGTGTCTGTTTAGAACAGGCAGAAGCCTGCACACTTCTAAACTAATAGAGCATCCAAATTTAGAATTGTCTTTATTTATACAACCCCCCCATTATATACTTACCCACAGAATTGTTTAAGATCACATCTCCTCCATCTATAAAATTATACTTGGCATTCTTATTTACCCTTCTCATTCAAACATGCTCATAAGAGAACTCTCTTATAAAACACGATGAAGTTTAATGTTCGTGAATGTCAACAATGTAACAAAATTAATGCCAATGTACTGCTAGTAATAGATGTTCTGTATATGCTATTTAGCTAGATCTATGGAATTTTTAAATACAGCAGTACTGTAGTGTGCTCTCTTTATTGGCAAGTCACTACCAATATCAGTGCAGTTGTGTCAAATAATGTAATTTCCATAAGTACAGGATGTGACAAAATTCCAATTGTTGGTAGAGTATATAAACCTTTCACATTTTTTTTTAAACTGAACAGATAATATAAGATCTGGACTGAAAACCAAATGCAGTGCATCATGGAAGCTGTATTCCACAGTAGTGTATCTTAAACTTAATTGTAGCTGATTGGAAAAAAAAAAAAAGAAAAAAAAAATCTACGCATTCCCAAATGTCTAAACTGTCAAGATAACCAACTCTTCACAAAATTCTCCCTTCTAAAGGGATAGTCTATTGAGAGCAGAGTATTATCTATTATTCTATATTCCAACTAGTATTAAGTAGCGTTTGAACACAAAATAGAAGTGGTTGATTGAGGAATATAGTTCCAAAGCTGAACATTCATGGTGCACATAATCAGTTACTTGCACATATTCCTACTGGTGCTCGGTTGGGTTTAGCATATCTCATATTACAGAATGATCTATATTTTACACAGTATATGTTACTTGATAGTCCAAAAAAGAAAGAGAACTGTAAAAATGTTAAGACATTTTCATCTAAAGAAAAAAATAATTAGAAGTCTATTCCTTTTTCTCCCCAACCCCACCCAATTGATTAATCTTAAATCCCTGGACCAAAACAAAACCAAAACCAAAAAACCTCACATACTTTGAAAAACGATAGATGTTAAAAAATTTTCAAAGTACTTTTTAAGATTTGTTATACAAAAAAACAGCTGCTTTTTAAAAAAAAAGTACTATCTATATTTTAACACGTAAAATTAAGGTGCAAGAATTTTAAACAAAAATGAACTAAAGAGCTTTATTGACACCACAGTACATTCAATAGTAATTTTAAGAACATTACAGCTGAAAGAGAATGGCATGTTTTATATTCTTATTAAGCACTACTGTTTCTGAAAAAATTGCAATACAAAGAAACCCTATTATTGAACTGAGCAGCATTTGGAAAAAAATACACCTATTTACAGTTTAAAAAAGGATTCTGGTTTCACCTACACAGCCACAATGTGCCTCTATAATGAGACAAGCCCTTAAAACTCATGGAATTTTTTAATGTCATATCACTGGTGCCACATCGTTCCTCAGCGTTTACGACGAGGAGGGGTGGTTGACCTGAAAAATAAAGGGAAAGGGAAAAAAGTTAATGGGGAAAGACACCCCTGCCCCAAAACCACACATACTTTAGGCTTAACAATTAGTAATTGTAAAAGACTTCCCAAAATTACTTTTGCCCAAGACAACAATTATAACGAATACCGAATTTTATTTTAAAAAATACTTTTATATGTTGTACACAGGAAGACGAATAGTAAAAAAAAAATAATCAGACAAAATACTTAAAAAGTATACTACCTTGATCGTGACTTAGACTTGTGTTTGCGGCTTGCCTTCTTACCAGACCTTTGAGATTTCTCCATGGATCGTGACCGACTATGCTTTGATTTCTTAGCCTTCTTTTCTTTGCTGCTTCCTGGTGATTCAGAACTGCTCCTGACACTAGATTCAGAGTCTGAATGTCTTTTACTATCTTTGGTAGAACTTTTTTTGCTTTCCTGTCTAGAATCCTGTCTTAAAATTTTAGCAGACATTGAATTGCTGCGAGAGAGAGCTCTTTCACTATCTCTTTTTCTCTTTAACCTACTTTCATCATGATTGCCAGACTTACTGTCTTTTTCTTCTTTTCTTTGCTTCTCTTTTCTTTTCTCCTGGTCTCTCTCCCGTTCTCTGTTCTTCTTCCTATCTTTATCTATGCTCCTACTTCGTTCCTTTTTCCTCTCTTGATCTTTACCATCACCCTTGTGTTTGTGCCTATTTCCACTAAGACTTCTATGCTGGTCATCACTTTTACGCCTATCTCGACTCCTGCTGCGACTAGCACGACTAGCTCGCCTATCCCTTGAGTGACTACTGCTTCTATGCTTCTCCCAACTTCTTTCCCGGGAAGGACTACGATTTTTTCGTCTCTCCCCCTTGTCCATGCTATTTCTACTAGACCGTCTCCTTTCTCTTATCTTTTCCCTACTTCTACTCCTCTCTCTCCTATTTCTATGAGAATAACTCCTACTTCTGCTGCGCCTAATTTTATGTGCTGGAGATCTACTGTGACTACGTCTCTTCTTCCTTTTAGGAGAGGAAGACCGTGAAGAACTGCGGCTACTACCTGAGCTTGTACTATATGATGTACTAGACACAGTACTGCTGCTACTACTGCTTCTACTGTTGCTGCTAGTGGTACCACTAGTTGAACTTCTTGACCTACTCCTTCCTGTTCTCTCTTTTTCTTTAACCTCTTTTTTGGGTTCTATATCTGGTGCAGTTTCACCTGGAGATCTTTTCTTTTCATTAAACACATCATCCTCTGTTTCCTTCGCTTCCTGTGGTGCTGAATTGCTATTTTGCTCTTTATTAATGAATTCATTCATCTCTTTTGCAATTTTTTCATTTTGTAGTTTTTCTTCTGGAAAAGCATAAGAAAGAAAAAAACCAGAAATAAATGCCAAATAATGTGGTACAGATACATGGCAAGAGAACAAATGTGCTGTCCTTCTTGGCTAAGGAACATGTTCCTAGACCACCTTAGTCATTTTTAGGAAACAATTCACTTGCCACCATCCTCACTACACCACCATCTTCAAGTTCCAAAAAAATCCCCCCACCCAGTGCTTAATACTGTTTAACATATAGGATTTAATTCACAAGCCTGTAATGACAGGGAGCTGCATTGGATGACCTAATTTTATGACACTATAATTTAGAAGTGATTTCTAAAACCTGCTTTCTGATTTATTTTTTTTTAAAGGCGAAACAGGCGATATTTTTAACAGTTTTGGATGCTATTTTTGTTTACATAACTCAATTTTGGCAAGTGATTAATTCATACTTTATGTTCATATTTTAAACATATCTGAACTTGGTGCATATGAGTAAGAGAAACCATTCTGTTTCCATGACGACAAAATCACCTCAAAGCGATAGGTACTGCAAGACGTGTTAACTTCTCCATTCCACCCTGACAGACCACATCTCTAGAAAAGGATAGTGGAGACTCCATACTCACGCATTCAATCATTAGGTTCTTTGTTGAGACTAATTAGCAATGTTGTGGAGGGAGAGGGAGCATGATTCTAGTGGACATCTGTCCACTAGAACCAAGACTAAAGGCTTGTCTATACATGGAGTTGATCCTAAGTAACTCCATGTATTGATGTTATCTGGAATAAGACTGTTCACACATGGAGTTAATCAGGAACAACTCCATGTATAGACAAGCCTTCAGCATACCAGACTGCTGACAGATCACTACCAGTATGGACCAAAGTCAAACTGGTGACATGAAAGTAAAAAGGTTATATATCCCATTTCCAAGTTCCCCAAATCATCCAGACCTTCCATATATTTTATTTTAAAATAGCCCTTAAGCACGAAAAATAAATACTTATCATGAACTGTATAAGGTTTTTCAGTGCATTATACACATTTTAAACATATTAAAGGATTAAGATACCTTTAAGGGGTAAAAAATAATTTTAGAATACTTTTTCCCCTTCAATATAATTTTTTTTAAATAGCAGAACAAGACACTGTTACATTAAATGAATACATCACCAAAAATCTCAGCTATCCAGAAAATCTGTACGTGCTCACCTTTTACAATTCAATTATAATCAACTCTGATATACAGCACACACAGATGTGGAGTAACAAGATATGTTTGTTTCAGCTGCATGTTGGGGGGCAACCGTTGCCCCCCAAAATTCTACATAAAACTGAGTCGGCTGTACCTCACTGATCACAGATAAGGATTATAGTTGTGATCCAAAAATGCACTCAACCAGGGTAAAGCAGTTCTGTTGCAATAAAGCTTTTTTTGTCTATTTATGATAGGAAACATCAATTTACTGCTCTATCTGGTGATAACTTAGTCTGGCTAAATAGCTATGCACAACTCCATTGTTTGCTTGCTGTGACAGTTTAAATGGCAAAGTGAATACCTCAGAAGAGAAGTGTTTTCTAGCTAATGGGCTTGGGCCCATAGCTTTAATATTGCCTTTAAATGGGGAATATTACATGATGAGCAGAAGACTAAAGAAAAATAGTATTGTTTTCATGTAAATATCCTAATATAAATACAAATAAAAGCAGGGGAAGAGAAACTGAAAATTTAAAGAGGCAACATGGTTTCTAAACAGAAAGAGTTTAAAAGCCACACAAAACTTCGTTTGAGATACACAGATGCAATAAGTAAGTGTGTGTTCATGTAAGAACTGCCTTATGAAGAGACCATCTTTTACAGGGGTGGGAAAAAACCCAGGAGAATGAAGTGATCTGGAAGAGTTTTTGGATCATTTTCACTTCAAGCTTCACAAAAAAACCCACCTTCTTGAATATTCAGCAATGACAAAGGTTCTGTGTTTGCTCATGTTTAACTAGAAGTAATCGAGAAGGCCAGGAAATTATTATAAGGACCACCTTGAAAACAAATTTAAAATATCCTTTCAAAATTCCATAGTTTCAATATTTTTCCTCAGGGAGACCTCTTCTCCCTCATGTGACCACAATACAGATCACTTCCACATTCCTCTCCTTTGATATATGCACTTAATACACCTAAAAAGAGAGGAATGGAAACTAAATGTTGAGATATCACACCTCTTTATAAAGAACGGCTGATCCAGGTCAGCTTCCAGGCCTTTAAACAAAAAGGAGAAAATGTCCAACTTCAACGCAACATGAAATAAATATGCCAGTGATACACTGTTTGAACTTTAACTTCCGTGCCACCATCAGATCCTGACTGAAATAATGAATTGCCTACAGCCCCCTTTTTTAAGCAAAATGATTGGTAAACATTATTCTCTGCCTACATCCAGTGAACTTACCCCACTCTGAGACTTAAGTGAGCCTCTCACCCATGCATGTACCAAGCACCACTGCTCTCCAGGCAGGAAACACAGAAGTAACTCCAGCAAATTGTCTTGTGCTGTAACCATCATGCATGAGGGGGGACTTAATATCCAAAGTGTTAGGAGAGGTAGGCCAGAGAGAGCTCTGATCAAGGCTATGTTCTCCGAAACTATAGTTGGAGTGACTGAATATGAAAACTGGAACCGACACCAAGTTATGAAGATACACATGTAAATATATCTAGTTGCATAATCTGAGATCCTGAAAGGAACACTTTAGCAGAGTATCTAACCTGGAAGTGTTTTCTGCAATGGGACAAGGAACTTTTGGCTGGTTTTGAGAACCCAAAAACCCAAAGGAACGTCTTACTGTTTGAATGAATGAGTATGTGAATGCAGGCCTCTTGTAGAATTCCTTCCATTTGACTTGCTGAATCATGGACAATTGAGTCTCCGAAATTAGATTGGCACACAGAAAACAGAGTTCACTTTTTTCATATTTAGAATAGAGTGGAACCCAACAGGTGCCTTAGGCTACAAAAAGCAGTGAATATATCTCTACATCTGCTTTAAGAAATTGCATATCCTGGGTCTTACTTTCTTCAAGGATTGAGCAGTCACAAATCACTCCAAACCAACTTTCAGCAGTTTGAAAGAAGATAATCCCTCTGGCTGAGGACTGCTCAGCTTTCTCTCAGAGACCCAAGTTGCAGTATGATTTTCTTTGGGGGAAGAGGGGGAAAAACCCTAAGGCAAACAAGCAACATAAAAGTCTAACTATCCACAAAGAAGCATCCTATGCTAATCTAGCCCTAATGAAGTGACAAGAGAAAAATTCTAAAAGGCAGGGAAAGGGGGAAATCCCCAAAAAATCATAGCTTATCCAGCACCAAGTTTTCACCATCTAGTGAGAGAGAGAACCAGACTGCCCCTTTGAAATGGGGAATGACATCACAAGAGTTAAAATATTTTTCATGTATTTAGAATGTATATACAAAATTCTTCATCTGCACAAGCTCTTTTCTTCATCCACTAGTAGGCTGACATATATCCACTGTGTAGCCTGACAAATAGGTTTGGAGAATGGTTCTCAACCTGAGAATACTTTGTAAATGTACACTATTTCAAAGATCCTTGTGCAATGCAGTCCTTGTAAAATTAATTCGCATGTGAAGGGACAACGTAAGGCGTATGTCCCACTTTAAAGAACAGTGGAGAAAAGGCTTCATATGGTCCCTCTCCAGAGGGGTGAATTTTACCCTAAATCAGGGTTGATATGTTAAAGGAATTTACTTTTGAAAACTATCTGTAGAACCCTGAACATATACAAAATTTGTATCTGCATCTGATCTGCAAAAACAATTTGTGGATATCCACAGATATAAATCGGATATCCATGGATTTGCAGGGCTCTATCTGTTGTGATTTGCTCTTTTAAAACTAAGAAAGTAAATAAATAGTCTATGAAGAACATATATAATGGATTTTACAAGCAGGAAAGAAAAAAAAAGGACACAAAACCAGTTTTTGGCAAAGTATCTCAAACACATTTCTGAGCAAAACTTTAGAATTAAGGAACATCATTTTTATATAAGGCTCCATATGTTTTAGCATATATATATATATCACTACCCCACACATATTCCACTAAGTTGTAAAATGTATGCATGCATATGTTTTTACAGCAGGAACACATTTAAGTGACTTACCTTCTAGCTGTTTTTCTAGTAATAGTTGCTGTTCTCTCTCTTTTCTCCAAAATGCTTCCTGTTTTTGCCTGATTCTGTGTCGTAGTTCCTCATCATCAGTATCAGATGATTCAGAGCCTCTGTCACTCCTCTCATCTTCACTGTCTCCTGATCCATAACCACCCAGTCCACCTGCGTGCATAAAGCCCAGTCTATCACGAGGAAAGATTAAGCCTTGTTCTTAATATTTCTGTGGGGCAAAGAGGAGAGTACATTGCCCTTCTTTCACTTTCTCTTCTCTGAAGAAGCCACTTATTCTTAGGGAAGTGCCAATGCTGGTTGACTGAAGTGTTCAAGGCCCCCATTTCTGTACTGATGCTTATTATCTGGGTTTACTCCTTCTGGAACAGCTTGTCTATTTCTCAGCAAGCAACCACTGTGATCATGGCACTTTTCTCATTGTATGGAAGGGCAAAAAAAGCTCCATATAGAGCCAGTAACAATGCCTTCCCATGTATCAGCAAGCGCACAGACAAAGCAGTGAAATGCCTGGGACCCTGTCCCTGAAGACATCTCTGCAATGACTTCGGCAGCCTTCAGTTGTCCAGGGTTTAGAATTCCTGAATGCCATATCAACTTTTCTACTGTGGTTTAGAAAATACTGTACGTCAAAAGGTACAGAGATGGAATAAAAATGGGACTTCCCTCGCCCCCAAAAGAAAGATCTGAGTATATACACTGGACTGATACAAAGTAACCTTAAACATCTGAGACAGAGGCATTTTACTTTCTTTCCATTTGAGTTTCTCTTAATCTTTATTACAATTAGTTTAAAAACAGATGAATAATTGGGACAGAGAACATTTCACCTTATGTAAAGGAGTTCAACAAAGTTCGCAATATCGTGTAATCAGCACATGATCATTGACATTTTATTGTAGCACTGCTACTAGACTATGGTAAGATGACAACATTGGGAAAGAGCTTTTCCTATTACATCTCAGAACGCAATTCTACGTTTCACATCCTGGACATCTTCAGATTGATAATCGTGGACATGGGAGCTTTAGTAAGTGTGTAGTTTTTCAATGAAAGTATACATTTATTCTAAACATTTGAATAGGCTTTTTCTGCAAATCAGAGCTTTACATTTTTATCAGTTATATTGTCAACTGTTACCCACGGTTAATATAGGCTGGACCAAAACGGGACTAATGCATAAAAATAGTCATCTTCCTTCAAAAAAGATTGTAGTTTGCTCCTGGAACAATTTAAAAACCATCCTATTAAGATTAGTTATCGAGTAAACTATCTAGCCAAAAAAAAGTAAGTGTACTTCTCATGTGTTTACCTAGTTTACAAACTTAGGCAAGATTCTGATACTCTACTCATATGATTAGTTCCTTACTCCACAAATTAACCCTCTGAAATCTGTGGGATAACTTATACAGTAAGGTTCTACCCAACATGAGTAAAGGTAGCAGAATGACCCTTAATTATTAGGGTAATTACAACCTAGTTTCAACACACAATTTCTGGAAATGCAACATAAAAGTGATCTCCCCATTAAGCCCCTCTCAAAAATAAGGAACATACTTACCGAGCCCAGTGAGGGAAGCCAGTGCACTGGACTGTGCCAGCTGTTTTGCAGGAGCTTTGTATCACATCAACAACAGGAACAACATGTTAACACAAATAGCCACGATTTCATAGTCATGAGATTCTATGGTATTGTTAAATCTACTACTATTGCTGTTTTTTGGAGGGAGAGAAGAAACATTAAAAACGTATCATCCATTTAAAACGAGTCCTAGATTTTCTCACCATGTAAAAGTTTCGCATTATAAATGTGAGTTAATAGTCACTTGCAAACCACAAATCTATATTCATAAATCCGTTTCCAAGTTACAGCATCTGCATATACATTTCAAATACCAGTATTTACATATTTAATTTTACTCATAATTGTATAGAAAAAAAATCACCTGCTGTTATATATAGAGTGGCTTGTTAACAGTGAAAGAAAATGAGCTACTTGAGGATTCATATTTGTCTCTTTTCATTTCTGATCAACTAAAAGTTTGAGGTAAAATGATAGCATTAAGAAATAGATATCTACACTGCAAAAGCCATTAACACAGAGATACCGTCATAACTAAAGAAATGAATTATATGAAAGACATGGAATAACTGAAGTAACTCACAATACACTGCACAGGACAACAGTATATGATTACTGGATTTGAGCTCTAGCAAATCAGATGCATTAGATATTGATTGCTCTTGGGAACAGTTGCTATGGAGTAAAATGTTCTAAAAACATGCAAATATAGAATATTCACTGAACAAACTAAAAAAGAAAAGCATACCTTTAGTTGCTTTACGATGTACGTCTTTGGCTACATAATAAATTTCTTCATTTGTAACATCTAAAAGAATCTCTGTCAGCAGCAGTTTTGTCAACATCATCTGAAGAAAATAATTTTAAACAACACTGGAAGCCAAGTATTTGGACCAAATTTTACACTTTGTTACATGTATGCAACCCCACTGCTTTGCATGGGTGTAAAACCATATTTGGTTCCTTTTACTTATTTTTCTATACAAAAGATCAGTTAAAATTAGGACTCTGAAGTAGTTTGGAAATCAAGTCCAATTGAAAAAATCCAAAGTCTATACTCTCACACTGACCTATAATCATAAGCATTTCACATACAGAAGCAGGGTAAAATAAAGTGCATGCATAAGACTTCGCAGGTTTGGGGCCTTAAATACCAGGACTTCAGTTGTAGAGGGTTCAGAAAGAACCACAAAAACCTATACCAGTCACCTGAAATAGCCTTTTTATACATAGGAGATAGAGACCCTCCAATGAATACTAGGTCATACTGGGAAATAAGCTCCCATTTCTCATCGTGCAACACCACAAGATACTGCACTTCAAATAATTATAATTTTTTGATAGAAAAGTTGCTGCTAGTCCAAGACTTAATCTTGTTATTCTTAGGCTTTAAGAAACTGTATTTTTAGCAAAATGTAGATGATCGGGGAGTTGGAATGTTAGAATAAATTCCAAGGAAGAATGATAGCATTATTAGTGGATGAAGACCAGTAAGGTGGGCAAAAATGCATGATAAATAAGTATATTGTGTTTCTTTACATCTTATCAGATAGCTCTAGACTTCACATATATGGTATGGTACACACACGTATGTAAGTATATTCTCTCCTATGTAGAAATGCTATCCATATGTTAAACTGGAGACACACACGACTCCATATATAATCCCAGTACATTATACAATCTATGTTATATATTTATTTAAAATGTCAGGCATAGAAAAGCACAACTACTCTTCTATGCTTAAAAACAGAAACATACGTATAGATGAACACCCTTTTGAGAGAACTATGTTATTTATACCATTTGATACTCCTTTTCTTCTTCTGTCATTTCTGGTTCACTTTGCTCTTCTTGAGGAGCAGGAGAGGGGCTCCTACTAACTTTTCCAACACTTGCAGCTTCTGTGTTTTCGATGTCGTCTTCTTCCTCATCACTGTCCTATAAGAAGACCATTGCATACTTTAGGACTAATTCATAATTAAAACAAGGCAGTTTCTATTTATGGTTCTCAACAGAAATTGAAATACAGCACTTCAGAATGAAGCAAAACAACCCTCCAAACAAGTAAGTAATCCCCCTTCCCACTCTGCAAGCCCTTGGAGCCAGAAATCCCACCATAAATCACCAGCTGCAATGCAGGTTTGGTAATCCTCATATGGATCGTCAAACCACTATTTGCAGAGGACAAGCCATGGTGGGTCTTTTTGGTTAGGACACGCAAAGCTGTTATTTGAGGCAAGGTGTGGAGGATATAATGTATGGGGACCAACACAGAGACATTTCCCCAAGTGAACGGGATTTATGCATGGATTGGAGGAATCTGACTACGGGATCCAGAGAGAGGACCCTCACCCAACAACCTAGGATATTCGTTAGGCAAGGCAGCTGCCCAAGGAGAAAAACTAAAGGCTCTCGACTGCTCACCTGACCCCTCTACGTCCAGAAAGACCACCTATGCACTATAGGATAGGTATCCAGCAAATCATTTAGGAAGAACTACCACAGACACAAGGCTACAGCATAAGACTCCCTAAATTGGTTCAGTTTGGCAAGCATGGATGCACTGGTACATTTGTACTCAAACTAGTTCAAGTACAAACAGTTCAATTCTTTACCACAGACACCTCCCTTCTAGTCTATGCCAATTACCAATTTATGCAAACAGAAAATAAAGGCCAATTTTATCACTGCCTCTTTGCTATTACAAACCAAGTAAAAATAAATATTCTTTAAGCTATGCTTAAATTTTTGCCCATTATCTACCAAGAATTTACAAAGGTCAGGTAAGTGGCACTGCAGTTGACACAAACTTAATTTTTAACATGAGTAACAAATAAGTGTTGTAGATAAAGAAACTATTTTTCAGTTTACAGAGAGAAATGTTAAGATCTTTCAGGAAAATAGATATCTAGATCAAAAGTGAATGCTTCTACTTACAAATTTACTTTTCTGAGGTAACCGTGGGCCATCTCCTTCTTCAGCTTCCTCACTTGCTTTCTTTTCTTTTTTAGACATCTGAGAACGTTGCTGTTCCATTCTCTCTTTCTCCAGCTTTTTCTGCTTTTCTCGTTCCATCTTTTCCAGACCCTCACGAATCCAAGCAGGAAGGGTTCTACGTTTCACAGCATCTGCATGCCAGAGATTTATAGTTTTGTCAGAAGGAGAAAAATAAAAAGATACATCTTTCTCACCCAATTAGAATTTTTTGTTGTTGCTATTATTAAGTTGTAATTACAGATTTCAGATGTTACATTTCTTTTTACAATGAAAACCATCTCTGAAATCATGTTTTTGGATTTCTTTCATTAAAGTGTGGTTAACATGTACCAATCTGCGGAGGCTCCTGCTTCACAGGCATCGCGATGGGTGAACGTTGACGGTCTCTGAACGAGGGCCTTTCCCTTCGGTTCTGGGGAGGCGCTGAAGGTGCTGGGGGACCTGGTGGCCCTGGTGGTCCTGGCTGCCAGTAAGGTGGATGAAATCCACCTTGGGGTGGACCAAAAGCAGCCCCATGCTGAAAGAGTAATGCAGTTCATTTTCCTTCACATTTAATACAATGCACTCTAAACTTATTCCTTGGGCTCCACAGAGCATGTGTGCACGCACATGTGTGTGTGTGTAAGTGAAACAACAGAAGTCCATGCAAATTGAAATCATGGATTTTTCTACCTAACTATGGTCTTTCTACCTGTTTTACTGTGGTCCCCAAAATCTAAAGTGTCATTTTTATTTAAAAAGTGACTTATTTATTTAAGAACTTCTGGTTTTGAAAATAGATTTTAGAATGTAAACCAATACATAGACACCATAATGAATCTATGAATGGGCTGCAGACAACCCCTTTTCACAGCCTCTCAAAACTGAAGTCTGATACCCATCTAGCTGCTGTCAATATTAACCAATTCACTACCAACTACCATCAGCATACTCAGTTAAAGCTGGGGTGCACAAAGTGCAACCTGAGGGCCATAGTAGCATGCAGCGTCCTGAAGTGTTGACATGCAATCACTCTCTCCCCATAACTACAACTTGAAGACAAAGGTGAAAAGCTCCAACTTTTTGTTGCTTGTTGCTGGACTTCACCTGCAATCTCCACTCATCTAATCGAGGATGTTACAAATAAAAAGATATATTATGGCTGATCAAAATAATGCATAAATTTATATGCAAGTTTGGTACACTTCCTGCATTCCTACCAAGTTGCCATGCAAGTCAGACTTGCAAAGCTGTGGCACAGATGAGTGCATGTTATAGTTGGTTCCTAGAAATAGCCACTGAATCCATTTAAAAGGATGGCGTATAGGTATAAGGCTGCAAGGATCAAATATTTTATGACAGTGATTTAAGTAAAAATTATTAAATTGCCAATTTTCAGCATGATTTAAACAAGCAGGACCTTGATTAAAATTGATTTTAATCTTGTTTTGCATTTGTACTACTTATATTCTTTAAAATAAGGTTGATTCTCATTGGTTGGTAACCATTAAAACATGCCGATTTACAACTACATATACCCTTTACACAAAATTTGATACTACTCTTTGTTAACCAGGGGACACACTATATCTATGCACATTTATTTAAGCAATTATATAGCTTAACATAAAAAATGTAAAAAAATAAATGTATTGTTTGAAATGGTACCTATTATATGGATGATACATTTCTTATTTACTAGGTTCATTTTTATGTGTGATTTGTGTCAAGCTCTATTTGCATGCAAACTGGAATTCAATTAAAAATGCACAAAAACAGCATTTTAATTTTTTTTATTAGTTAACTAAAACTCCCTTAAATGTGCTAGATACATAAAAACAAGTTTATCAAAACATGTTTTGCATTTAAAACTGATTATTAAGAAAACTACTATATTCTGTCCATGACTAGTCCTACTAGGCACTACGACAATACAAATAAATAAAAATAATAAGAGTTATCTGTAGTTAATAAATTGAACTGATTGTTTCGGGTCACCATGTCCTTCAAGATTTTAGAACTAGTAGATCTCATTCTCTCACACGGAGTTTTTATTCACAGACTGAAAGAGGAAAACAAACTTTTCTTCTTTTTCTACTCCAATCAACTTTTTAACTTTGAATGAACTAGTCATTGAACTATCTGAATAATCTGAAATGAAGAAAATATCTGCTACTACTATCAAAAGCTGGCTTAGTACTTCAACAAACTCTGGTTCTAGGTGCTTAGCCAGTGATTTCCGCAGTTCTATGCATCCGAAGAAGTGAGCTGCAGCTCACGAAAGCTCATGCTAAAATAAATTTGTTAGTCTTTAAGGTGCCACAAGTACTCCTGTTCTTTTTCCGCAGCTCAGTAAGTGATTTTTTTTTTTAAGATTTTGGCAGAAAACTTACTGTTTAATATTTTAATTCAATTTAAATTACTTTAATATTTATAATAAGTTTAGGATTTAACACAGGTTGTCTTAATTTGAAATTTAATTTGAAACAGGTTTATTTAAAAAAAAAGTTTTAAATTTAAAAAATTTGATTTTTTGCTCTTTTTAAATCAATGTTTTATTATATTCTTTTGGTTATTCAAATAACAGACATTTAGTACTTCCAATGTAATTTTAAAGATAGTTGCATTTACTGCATCATCTGCTACAAAGTGGACTTTCAGTACCATTTTTACAGGATTCTGAAAAGCTGTCTATAAAACTTTGTCCAGTAACAGCAGACAGAAGACTTTTATAGTCTAAAGTATTTGAAAATGGATGGCTCACCTCATGTCTAACAATGATACCTGACACTACAATTTAAGAGTAGAGAAATTATATAGAAGAGAAATAAATTCCTATACCTTTTGTCAGCCTTCCGCACAGATTTCTATTGTCTGTGAATATGAGGTAGATGTTCCAAAAGGTAATGTGTGTTTATAATTTATTGTAACAGGTTTGAGCATACAATACCATTGAAAATTGGGGGGGAAAAATCTAGAGTAAATTCTTTGGATATAGACTTGGACAATATCCCTCACTGTACTACTTAAAAAAAAAACCATTCCTCCAATCCTACACTGCACATAACTTGTTTGCAAGAGTAAAGAAAAAATTGGATGTGAATTTTTTTTTAAATAATTGTTTATTCATAGACTCTCAGAAGATAGAGATGGAAAAGATCAATCGGATCCTCCAGTCTATCTCCCTGCAAATGCAGGACTATTCCCTACAGCAGGGGTTCTCAACCTTTTTCTTGCTGAGGCCCCCCTCAACATGCTATAAAAACACCAGGGCCCAGCGGGGGCCGGGAGGATCTTGGGGCTCTGGACCAGAGGGGACCCTTAGGCATAGGCATAGTTTTACTTCTATGGGGAGGGGGGTAGAGGGCAAGAGCTGGCGGGGCCTGAACCAGCTCCATGCATCGGGGTCCAGGAAGGGAGTGCCACCTCCACCCCTCAACTCACTCAGAAGGCCACCCAGCATGTCTGGGCTGCGTGGGGATGCAACCAAAATATAGAACTCAAATGGGGAGGGGACTCAGTTCAAAAAGGTTGAATAGCACTCAGGGTGCAGGGAGGGAATAGCTAGGGCCTGTGTGCAGGCAAGGGAGTAGCTCAGGGTGCAGGCAGGGGGTAGCTAGGGGCTATGTACGGGTGGGTGGGCGGGCGACTCCCAGTGCAGCTCCCAGCTGGGGGTGGGGAGGGGAGGGAGAGGAGGTTTGCCAGCTTCAGCCCCACACCGCTCCCGGCTTCGGGAGCTTGAGGGGGTCCAGCATCAGCCCCGCTCCCAGCTGTGTGGGGTGGGGGAGGGGCCACCGGCTTCAGCCCCATGCCACTACTGGCTGGGGGGGGGGGGGGGAGGAACGGGACGTGGGGGCGGGAGAGAGTGTGCCAGCTTCAGCCCCGCGTTGTTCCACCCTGGAGTGGGGTGGCCACCAACTTCAGCCCTATGCCGCTCCCAGCTTCAGCGCTGGGCTCAGGGCACTGGGTTTCAGCTGTAGGGCTCCATGGATCCCCTGAAAGGGCTCATGGACCCCCAGGGGGCCACAGATACCCAGTTGAGAACCGCTGCCCTATAGTACATTCTCTAGTATATTTAGATATATTATCATCTTAACTTTATTTAATGCTCCTTTCTTTTACACAACTTTGTCATGTTAATTATATACTGGAAAACACTGAGTCGTTTTAATCTTGCACATAACAACCATTTCTCATTATTTGTATGGAAAAAAATCTTGTTTGGCCTCAGAACTGAAAACTCTAAAGTCTTCTTCTGTATGCATAAGGTATTTTGCATTGTGTTAAAATGTATCTTAGCTGCTAAGATTTAGCAGCTAACAGACTTCTTGTTTGTAGAACTGAAGAGTGAGTCTCGCCGCTAGATATTCTTAGAGGAACACTTCCACAGAAGGGACTCTGTACGTCTACAATATTAAAGCAACAAATATGTTTCACCTGATAGTCAAACTGGTTCACTGGCCCCATTGCAAAGTTATCAGGTGGTCCCCCAAAGTTGTGATTGTTCTGGTTAAATATATGCCTGTTGTCAGGGGCAAATTCCCCACTATCCTGACTGTTGCTGTCTTCAGATGGAGGAACAATTTCCATTGGACCAGGGGCTGGAGGCATCCACTGCTGATCTGGAGGTGGATGTGGAGGTTGGTGAGGCATTCCCCATTCTGTTCAGGATTTAGAATAAAATTCAATATGAAGTTAACAATGAGACTTAGACAAATAATAAATGTTCTTAAGCTATCAATCTCATGAAGTGCCAAAAAACAAGACTTTCAGCTTTTGTCTGATAAGGAGTCAGGTAAGTATAAACTGATTTTATATATATATATAGTCATAGATTAGGGTTAGGAGGAGCCATTATAACCACCTAGTCTGATGAAGCAGGAATTAATTCCTACCTCAAATCCAAAAAACATGGTTGAATATAGCATATAACTTTTAGAAAGACATCCAATCTCTATTTAAAAATCTCCAGCAACGGAGAATCCACCACAATCTTGGGTAAATTATTCCTAGTCTGAATTTGTCTAGTTTCAACTTCTAGCCACTGGATCAAGTTATGCCTTTGTCTGCTAAACTAAAGAGCCCGCTAATATCAAATTTCTGTTCCCCATGTAGATACTTATAGATGGTAATCAAGTCACCCCTCCACCTAGTCTTTGATAAGCTAAACAGATGGAGCTCCTTGAGTCTATCGCTATAAGGCAGGGCTTTCAAATCCTTTAACCATTTTCATGGCTCTTCTCTGAACCTTCTCCAATTTTTACACATCCTTCTTGACGTATGAACGCCAGAACTGGACATAGTATATGTGGTTAGGCCAATACCAAATACAGAAGTCCCTCATTCTGTCACTATGGCCTATATTCTTTGTTCCTAGAAGCATGACTTTACATTTGGCTATAGTGTTTGCATATTGCTTGCTTGCATCCATTTTACTCACTGATTAAGTGGATTAAGATTAAGAGGACAAGGTACTAACAGAACATTTACTTACCATTCCTCCAATCTTTGTATATTCTGCAAACCTGATTAATAAAGATTTTGTTTTTTCCAGGTCACTGATAAAAATATTAAATGGCATACAATCACCCAGAACCTCACTAGAAACATAACCACTTAATAATGAGTCAACATTTCTATGTCAAGTTCTCTATGTTTACATTACAATGCAGAAAGTTACAACAAAACTACCAAAAAAACAAACCAAAACAAGAAAAACCCCAACCCTTAAACCTTGCAAACATTATAGGCAAGATTCTGTACTGCATATCTTAGAGGTGGCAGCACAGAGAGTGAAGACTAGGAGTGGAAGGACTAAGGTGCCCTTAAGACACCTTTGCACCTTGGGGCTGCTCAGGGGGTAATTTAGACAGCCCTGAGGGCTGCCCTACTTATTGCAGTCTGCAGTCTGCATACTGGAGCCATGACTCCCCTGGATCTTTAGTGAAAGAGGAAGAAGAATGTGGTTAAGTCACTGAATTGGGACACTATACACCACATAACTTCTACCTTTCAAACCTGACATTCTACTCCACTTTGTTAAGCATGTATATGCACCACAAGTGATTGTCTGAGATAGTCTATTTAATGAAAATTTCCATTCAGTTCACACAGGCACATCTGCCAAAGTGCCAACAGAACTCTGGGAAATCATTGTTTTAACAGTTTAAACATAATTCCGTGCACGTGCAGATTTCGGGTTTTTTCCCCTTCCCTTGTAGCTATAAAATCAAATGCAATTTTCACTGGATAAAAAACCATCTACGGACTTAGACTTAGAAACTGCATTCATGCCAAATTTCAAATCGCCATTACATTCTGCAGATGTGCTAGATCTGTTTTTTAAAAACTGCAAAAGAAAATGTTTGCAAAATAATTCTTGGAAGTAAAACTGCAATTCTTCTACTCCTTCTGTTCTTGAAATCATCTCTATTTCATTTTTTAAATTAAACTTTCAGGACAAACATTTTCCTTGATAGGAAAAGAAATATATGTTTCAGCCAAAAACTAAATTTTTGACAAAGTTATAATTAACTGTAAATGTTCAGTTCATCTTAACTATAGGCATCCCATGTGCGATGCATATAATGGGTAGGGCAAGACCTGGGGAGAGCAGATAACGTCAAGAAGGAAGACACATACAATAAAAGTGTATTTCACAAGCAGACCTCTGCCCTTTCTGATCTCCAAGTTGTAGTGCCTTGAAAGAACACCACAGCAAGCATCCCACCAGCTAAGTGGTGCATACCATAACTTGTCAAAAACATTGTCCAAAACAGCTAAAAGGGTTGCAACAGAGTGACAATAAGTGCTCTCTTCCTCAAGAGCACATTGTGCCCTTCAATGCTCCAGCTCCTACCAACTGGGGAATAAGAAGTGAAACAAGTAACTGAATACCACAGGGGGAAAACGTGTTCACCTTCTATATTAAAATTCAAAGACAAAACCCAAAGACTATTTTATACACACACAAACTGGTGCCTATGAACATTTCAGTTGACTTGACTGTGCTATAAAATCTTCATGACTGTATTCTTTCCCATCCCTGAACCAGCTATTTGTTGAGTGTAGACATCATTTTGTCAGAAGTAAGTGAATGATGCAATGGGGAGGGTGACACAAATAGAAAATAGAGAAACAGGGAATAATATAAATACATATTCACACATTCACCAAATTACCAAATAAATAATTAAAATATGGGAGGGGTTGGAGCGAGAGAGAAAAAATAAAATAAAATAAAATAAAGAGAGAGAGAGACAAACCTGGCTGCCACATTCTGTTGAAGTTGGGATCCCCCTGAAAATTACCATGGTTGTTTGGACCAGGCTCTATTCCGGAAATATCCTGTCCATTTGGCATCATTCCTTGTTGTTCCACCACGCTCTGCTGCCCCGAGGCTTCCCGTTGGGCAATCCATGCCTGAGCTAATGCAGCCCAATCAATCTGGCCTAAAACAAATTTTAAAAATAACTTTACCATTTCAGTATTTAAACTTCCAAAATACAATTCCACTAGTGAAATAGACATATATTCTCTTAACAGAAGAATCACTTTATTTACCTACAACTACCTTGCCAATGACTCATGGCATGTAATTAATTACATTTTTATTGCCAATTGCAAATATGTCAATGTGTATGTGCATACTGTTGCAGTGGAGTTTCTCTAAATGAATACTATATATACTGTTTTAGTTTTCCTGTCATTACTTGAATGGATGGTAGTTATACTCTTGTTGAGAGTGAAGAATACAAATCCAGATTTTAAAAGGTGTAAACTCTGTAAATTCTATATTAGTGAAGTTAAGTTTAAGGAAGATGTATAGTTAGAGCACATATTTTGTAGTGTGTGTTAAAACGATCTTTTATCTTCTTATAATGGTCTTTTGAGTTCCTACTCCTTTTTTGTTCCCTTTTCTCTGTCACTCCTCATTTTTGCCTTGTCTATTCTCCCATAATGTTTTCTTAACTATTGTCTGTTCTGCTTTGAGATTGGACTTGCTACTTTTTTGTTCCACGTTTTTTCTCCCACCATCACTCCTGGCATTAAAGCAAGAGACTAGCACAGGAACTAGAAGCAATTGGAAGTGTGCCAAGAAACAGTAGGCAACAGGTACAATGTACTTCAAAGTGAATAACTATACATTAATTACTCCTGATTTAAGTTATTTATGTACAGATGTGTACAAACAGGAGCACAGAGTTCCATTTGCTACTCATCTAGTTTAAATGCACATTTTCCATTTTTCATGTATTTGTTGTCATATACTGTTGCGTTATTCTTATTTCATATATTATTTATGGAGGACATAACTTGTGTTTAGTCCTAATAACCTTTTGGCTCCACATGTATTTTGCGCACTTCTCATTTTCTACAATTCTCATATATATCAGTTTTAGTTCTGCAGAACACTAAAAAGAGTTATTTTAAAAATTGTACAGTGTCTTACATCTGAAAAGGGACTTGCTTGTGGTAAAGATTTAAATAGACTCCAGGTCTCTGGGTCACTAGTCCTCTGCATTTCCCTCAAGACCATCTTTCCCCCACTGTATGTTACCTCACCTCTGTTATGCAATTTATCTTTACAACAATAGGGGGGGAAATAACTTACTTGGGGTTACACCACTGGTGAATTACCATAAAGCCATCAATTCACAAAGATACTGTCATAATAAGTATTAGACATCATAAAGTCAGCAAATAATCTCTAGGTAGAAGTGCAGTTGGGGATAGTTTATGCAACAGACAAAAACACAGAACTAAAGACACATGTGTCTGCCAGCATTCTGCACACTCTAGTTGGGCAGGGACTGTCTTACGTGTTTGAAAAGCATCTTGCACACCATTCACATTACTGTAACCAAAATAAATAATATATCCATCTACACAAAAACAGATTTCACTGAAGTGATTTTTAAACACATCTGCATGCACACTTTACCAGACAGGCATTTCCTAGTACAGCAGGCATTCTCAACTGCAAGGTTTTTCATGACTTAACTTGGCCAAAAGCCAATGTTTCTGAAAAGAAAGGCCAAGAGCCATCAAGAATCACTAAGGCAACAAAAATTAAGAACAAATAAGGCAGACTAACTGTTGGGAACAGATTATAGTCTGTCAATACTTTACCAACCCAAGACAAATCAATTCACTTACTTGTACTGTACATATTAAAAATCAATGAGGGTGGGGAGACACTAAGCATCATTGTGCCTAAGAACTGTTATGGTCCAGAAGAGCATCAGAAAATACAACTTCTCAATAGCTGGTATAAGAAAGAAGTAACCACAGGCATGCTGTAATCCAAGGACTAAAATTCAGATTACAAAAAATAAATTAAATTGTATTTTGATAGCACAAATCTTGTTATTTACTTACTTGGATCTTGCTGATGCTGGAAGGACTGCATCCACTGTTGCTGGTTCAAAGGCCATTGCTGCCAAGGCTGTCCACCTTGATCCCACATCTTTAATTCTTTATATATTCTACGTTTAATAAAAAATATGGTTTTACATTTGAACTGATACTCAGGAAGCTTTATATACTTGAACCTATTACACAATTGCACAGAGACATATAACTCCTGCAAAACCAAGCTGACAAAGCAGTATTGGTTTAATAATTTTAGCTGGAGGAAATTGCTAACTGTTCAAAACATCAACTGAAAGAGGTTATTAAAAACAGCTGTGTACTGTTTAAACTCAACAACACTGTATGACTTCTAAAACACTAATATTCTTTCCCTAAAATTTTCATAAAGCATTTAATAGATTACAAAATGATATGCAAGATGTGGTAATAAGTTTCTTAAGATAAAGTTATATGACAGCAATTTAAATAAAGTAAATACTAGTTTACCACTTCACATTTAAGGAGTTATTTTTATAACTAGAACAGTATTATCCAACTGATGCACCTGTGTGTTCTTTAAAAAACAAACAGATATTATTATATAGACAGCATATCTCGTGGAGAAAGTATCAGAGGGGTAGCCATGTTAGTCTGGATCTGTAAAAGCAGCAAAGAGTCCTGTGGCACCTTATAGACTAACAGACGTTTTGGAGCATGAGCTTTCGTGGGTGAATACCCACTTCGTCGGATGCATCTGACGAAGTGGGTATTCACCCACGAAAGCTCATGCTCCAAAACGTCTGTTAGTCTATAAGGTGCCACAGGACTCTTTGCTGCTTGTGGAGAAAGGTATTTTTCTATACACCCTACAAACAATGCTGTTATCAAGAGACAAGGAAAGGCCCTGATCCTGAAAGCTGATCTGCACAGACTTTACTGGGGTTCCACGCAGGCATCAGGCTCTACCCACATATCGGCTTGTGGGAGTGGGGTCAAAATCTGTTGTATGTAATTGCATGAATATGGCACAGCAGGTAAAAGAAAATGCAATCCTCTTGGAAGCTGTGAAACAAACTTTGTAGGTTTTTAACAAGACCAGTTCAATTTTGAGATTATCAGAGGGATTATCAGCATGAAATTTATTTTACTTCTTTCACCACCTTTTTGTTGCAGGATAAAACAAAGAAGTTTCACTGTTACATTAAGGTATCATACTACTCAATGGCACCAGTTTAGGACATACTGACACCAAACAACACCAAGGCAGAGCACAAGACAGTAGCATCTTGATCTGTAACTAAGAAGCCCACTTTGTATTTGTATCAGTAGAAAGATGGGAAAAGTTACACGTCAAGGGCACAAGCCTGGCATTTAAAATGATCTTGCAAGGTCTGACTTATGCTTAAGAGAGAGTCTGTATTAGACTGCAGGTATGAATTAATGCAACTTTACAAAAACCTTGCCTTCATACATAAATAACAAAGAAATAGTACATAATTAAGTTTGTTTCTTCAGCGATCTTCACATCTTCTAATTGTGAAGATAAATCAAGTTTCTTCCTAAATATCTTTACATTCTACAATAAAGAATCAGATATTGTAGACAACCACTAGACTCCAAAGAGCTGACTGGTCACACGATGCCATCTGTGTTGACTTCTGGCTTCTATATTACAGTAAGAAAAGCTAAAATATATATTTCAATACTCCCACTGTTATGCTTCCATAAAAGCAAATACCACAGGCTGCTGTAAGGATGTCATGTGACAAACAAATGGAAGGATGTATTAGTGTAACTACTGATGCAGTTACACCAATCTACACTTCCCTAACGTAGACAAGGCTTTAAATACTAATAGTTCACCACTAGTCTCTGAATACTAAACAGACATTAATGCTATCCTACTATGGCACTCAGGAGTCATGTAGATAAATGACATGCAACTGACATGAATACTCAAAATGCATTCTGATTAATGCTCAACCAAAAAGATCTAATTATCCGTTACATCCCTAATTGGGAATGAACAAATATTTGTTCTGGGTACCTCAAGCTGACACATTAAGACTAAGATCCCAGAATATTATTAACAATTTTACACTTAAATAAGCTGTCAAAATTGGATGCTCCATGCTGCTAGAAATGGACTTCAAATGAAGCCCTGCTCTTTGGTTTATTCTTTGAAAACGTAAGCAGGTAACTTGCTAAATGGGCTAATGCTGCTATTAGTAGGTCTTTGTAATAATTTAAAGAAACAGCATAATTGTAAAATACCACAAATAGCTCCTTGGTACATAAGTCCCAGCAGCCTAGTTGTGTAAGAGGACGTACAGACTATTTAATCTTACTATTGAAGGGACTATTCCATTTACAGTTTGTTTTTATGGAGTAACCCCTTGGACCTCAGTCAGTAGTAGAGATAGCTCTTATACACTCCTTTGATGGCCAAGAAAATAATACCGCAACACTAAAAAGTATCAATATTTCTATAAAAGAGTGGTACAGTGAAGTACACAAAGCAGTAGATTTAGTGAAAGGAACTTATAAGAGACAAAGTGTAGAATTAAGAAAACATGCCCTTTATTTTGGGATTTATATAGAATAACCAGACTTCATAACCAATCTCCCTTTCACATCCCATGATGGTAAACTAACTCACTTTTAATTCTGCCTCTCTAAAGAAGATATTCTGACAGGCTTCTCACTCTTGGGTCTCTGCTTCCTACCATGACACCAATCTCATACTGGAGGTTTGAAACCTTTCCTCCAAATGAGAATTTTGCAATGATGGTATCTCCAAAGAGAAAGTTACATAACTTGTGAGATTATATTGATAGTGAAGCAGAATTACAAGATTTTAACTCTTGGAGGGTGATGGTCTCAAACCTCCAGTATGAGACTTCAGTCTCACGCCTGGTCTACGCTACAGAGTTAGGTCAACACAAGGCAGCTTACGTTGACCTGATTTCGTGTCTGCACTAGAATGGTGCTCCCGCCAATGTAAGTCACCTTTTACCTCGACCCAATCACTCCACCTCTGTGAGAGGCATAGCATTTATGTCAATGTAGTTAGGACGATGCATGGTCAGTGTAGACCAGTGGTTCCCAAACTGGGGTCCATGAACCTCTGGGGGTTCACAAAATATTACAGGGAGTTCTTGTGAAAAAATTTCCTAATGGCAGACAGAGCTATCCCTAGGGACTGGGACAACTTGGGACAAGCAGCCCAGAGCCCCTGGTCTTCCAAAAGCTAAGCAGATCAAAGCAAGCATATCTATCACGCTGAGGAGATTTAAACTTCAAGACTCCTTATAAGAAATGGAAAGGGAGGTGGACATTTTTTTGCTGTTTTTAAAACTAAATAGACAGCTAGTATTGTTTTTTAAATTACTATGAAGAACAAGTTTAAGCTTTGTTGTAACGTGCGCTGTTTGCCTGGACTGCTCAAGATCTGAATGCTTGTGTAGGAGGAACTCTTTGAGTTGGCTTCTTAAATATCTTCATGCTGTTTCACATTTGATACTCCTTGATGAAACACAGGAGCCTTGTCTTATAAGAGGCTTATTGAAAATGATACAACCCATGAAAGTGAGATCTTGGAAGAGCGCTGCCATTTTCATAATGTAATAAAAATACTGTAATGATAAACAATAGTGTGTAATAAGCTTGTCATAAAAACAAATTTTATATTTCCAAGATCACTGCTTTTCTAATTTATACTCAGGTAAAGGAGAAAATCCCTGGAACTATTCATTTTTAGGAGTGGGTTCACTCAACTTGACATTTTAGTGAAAGAGGTTCACAGGTGGTTAAAGTTTGGGAAGACTGGTGTAGACACTGCATTGCTTACATTGCCTGCTGGCTGACAGCCCAGAGCCCTGCCGCCTCCTCCCCATGAGGGACTGTGGGGGGGGGGGGGAGGGAGGAGGAGAGAGAGCCCGAGTCCAGCCACTGCCCAGGTTCTCCGCCCCCAATACATCACCAGGAGGCGGCCAGATGAGCCCAGACCTGACAGTAGGAGCCAAAGAGGAAATGTGAAATAGCAGCAGCCATGAAACTGACAAGAATGTCAATTTCACTGCTGGAAGGCACCCTGCTGTGAAATTGAGCCCCAGCCTGGCTCACAGCCCCAAGTTTGGGAAAGGGGGACTCCAGCTGCAAATTTGTAAAGCAGCCACCCCACACAGACAATCTGGACAGACAAAGACTAGAGTTTTCTCTTAGGAGGATCATATATTAGAGAAAACTGAAGTCTTTCAGTCCAGATCCTCTGTGTGGGGTGGCTGCTTTACAAATTCACCACTGGGACACTATGGTTCTCAAGCCAGCATGGCTGGCCATGGGAGGATCACCACAGTGTAGGAGAGTCCTCTGGTGCCAGCATTTTGTAAGACAGTAATTCTGTGAAGCTGTAAGGTTTTAAGATTCAAAGCTAGTAGTTAATTAATTTGAACCAAGTTATCTATTTTATCCATAACAGACTATAAAGAACACTTATCTACCCAAACTGCATGGTGAAAGGTATAACTAGAATGTGAAGGCAGATTTATGTTGTCTCATACTCCTAAGCAATAAATAACAGGCGCTATTCTTGTATTTTTCCCTGTCAGGATCACCAATTTAGTGCTCTCAAAAATAAATTTAAAAAACTGATCTCAGAGAACTGATGGGTGTCTCCACATAATAACTGACAGGGTGTTCGGCACTTTCATCCATCTGAAAGTTAAGACCCTTTTCTTCAAATTAAGAACTGACATATGCAGGCAGCAATGAGCGGAGGCTGTAGAAGACAGAATCCAAGTTAAAGAGATATAAGAAAGACACCTCTGAAATTAGAAGTGCTAGATGATGAGCTGATTAAAAACTGTATTGCTAAGGCAAGTATGGTGCCTAGTGGGAGTACTGCCACACAAAAGATAAATGGTTGGGACTTTGCTTTGCCCGTCTTTTCCTACGCTGGCGACACCACAGAGGTGGAGCCCCTTTGGGTAGCACTTGGACAAATCCAAATCCACTTCTCACTAATGAAAATTCACTATAACACTGAGTCAGTAAGAGTTGTGGGAGGTTCTAAAAGATATTTCCCTTCCAAAGAGATGGTGGAGCCCCTTTGAGAAGGAAAGAAATGCTGGAAAATACAGTTCAGTGTACAAACAGAATCATAGATTATTAGGGTTGGAAGGGACCTCAGGAGATCATCTAATCCAACCCCCTGCTCAAAGCAGGACCAATCCCCAAATCCCTAAATGGCCCCCTCAAGGACTGAACTCACAACCCTGGGTTTAAGCAGGCCAATGCTCAAACCACTGGCCTATCCCTCCCGCTGGGAGCTTGAGGAAGCTGAATATTTCTCTTGCTGGCTGGATTCAGATGTTAAGTAAGACACCTTCCCTCCAATAGAGTGGTATGTCAGTTTGGCATTTAGCAAACGGGAAGAGGGTATGACTCTGATCTCATAAATGAATACAATTTAAAAGGCATAACTGGATATAAAGGTCCAAAAAAGAATGTTAAATTCATATGTGCCTACCTGGAAGGGGAAATCAATACACACTCAAACACAAAGTTGTGGTCGTTTCATTTCTGGCTGTTTCACCTACCAGTGAAATTAGCTCTCTCTCTTTTGCATTTCCTTGTTCTCGCATGCCAGGAATAAACAAAAGACCACTTAATCAGAGCTCTAAGAATTGTTTTCTTATTCCCCCATGTCAGACCAGAAGACTAGGACCTATTAAAAATCTGTTTATCAAAGGGGGAACAAGAACCTAATTCAGTTTTCTTGCTATACAGACATGACTACCTGAAAGAAAGGTACCTAATTAATTCCAATTA
The DNA here is from genome assembly GCF_020497125.1 of Mauremys mutica. NCBI lineage: Eukaryota > Metazoa > Chordata > Testudines > Geoemydidae > Mauremys > Mauremys mutica. The sequence continues at coordinate 75,994,518 of NC_059074.1, forward strand.
CCCTTTTTTTTTTTTTAAACTTGTATATATTTTCCTGTTAGACAATGTAACCGTTAGTAGGATGTCACAGAATAATATAAATAGTCTTGTAACATTCTCTGTAATACCGCTTCTGTGCGTTATTCTTTAAAATACTGGCCCAGATTTCCCCCTCTATGAGCTATGTTGTGCCATGCCACCCACACAAAAAAGGGCCTAATGTTGAAGCAAACACCGATGAGAGAATCAATATTTTGTAGGAGGGCCTTCTCGTGCTGTAGATCTGGTGTAATGGCATGTCCAGGGCCTTCCTGTAGCCCAGTGATCCCAACAGCTATAACAGACTCTTGGAGACATTGGCAACTAGCATAATTTACAGTGGGGGCTGACCCAGCACACAGCCAGCCCAGGACAGAGGGAAGCACAAAGGTTACTTAAAAGACATCTATGCGTATCCCCCCAAATAGCAATGTGCACTCTTCAGCCACAGCCAAGAACAGTGGTCACAATATCCTTTATATACATTGCCCAATTCTTTCAGAAAATATGCATTTGTTCTTTTTGCCCCCCTCCTTATCCCTACAATGAAATCTTTTCTTGTAGATTTGTAATGTGTGCCCAAATATGCTATACAGTCCGATAACAGGTAAAAGCACCAATTTCCCTTATTTCATTTTTTAAAAAAGGATACTAAATATATTACTGTATTTGGTGGCCTTTAATATGAAAACTTTGCAAAGTGAGTTTGGACTGAGTTAATATAACTATCTTGGGTGTTACTCTGCTTCACCCAATCCATTTTTAGTTGACCAAAGGCTTCAGTGTTACCATGAGTAGCATTTCTAAGTTGCTGAAGTTATTTATTGCTCAGTTACTGTGGTATCTGCCTTATACCTAAGATAGTCAGAAGTATCATAAAAAAATTTAATATTTGTTTCAAATGTCAACTTCTTGCAGAATACAATTATTTCTACAGCTTCTGTTAGCAAGAAGTCAGAGCAAAACCTAATGCATTTTTATCTCAGTTACTTATCATTATGGCCCTTACAGTTAGGCCTAACTGCATTAGGTCTTAGTATCTGAAGTCTACTTTAACCATTCTTCCCAATGTCCCTTTGTCAAAGCATGGAATACAGACCTTCCAAATATGTACTGATGATCCAAAATAAAGGACAAATAAATGACAAATTGTAATGTGTGGCTTGTTTAGCCCCTGTAACAGTCTTCAAGAATCAGCAATTCTGAAAAACATTTAAATTACTACCCACCGGAATGAAGCAGGTTGAACAGAGGTAAATTTAACTGAAAAATTGTTATAAAAACACCTGTACTGAAAGAATAATCCAAAGGGATGAAACTTTAGTCTTCTGTTATTTCAAACTTATACTTGCATAATGAACTGATCCAGAAAGATAACTTTAAAAAGCACAACAGGCAAAATATGGGCAACTGCGTGTCTTATGTGCACTTTCTGATGTTTGGAGAGATAAAGACAGATGCGCATAGGTACATCCAAGCTATCATAACCTGCCATATTTTATTCTTCTTCACTTGGTTGTGGATCAGATAATCTCACAAATCTGTGACTAATGTAAGAAATATACCAAATCTACTTTTAAATTATCTTTATATAAAAGATTACACTGATATCATATACAGAAACAGCTGCTGGACTGTTTACATTTACATGAGAAATAAAATTATTTTTTTTAAATCATGGTCAAAATTCTACTAAATTTAGAAAACGTTCAGGAAAAAACTGATGGGAGCACAAAGAAATGAAATCAAGGTCACCCCAACTAACAGGGCTGGCACCAGATTTTTCAACTGATCATCCAATGTATTGTGTGCCTGAATAGCACTATCAGTCTACATTAGACTGTAACATCCTTCCCGAAGGATTTGTTTTCTATAGAAACCAAGCACACTGATGAGGCATGCACAGACATTACTTGTGTATCGTATCAGGGAAGGTGACTCTTCCATTATATTTATTTCTATAGCCAAGTAAAACCCATCCAAAGACCCACTGCAAACCTGTTGTCAATGGCAACCTTATGAATCCATACTTGACTTGCCAGCCACGGAAGGAAAATGAAGCTGGAGGCACCTGCCCCCACAATATCTTACTCTGCTGAGCCTAACCAAAGGCCAAACCTGCTTGAGACTCCCCCATCTGGGGGATTCATTTTAACGCAAGAATATGCGAGCCTCCCCCACTCCTGAGAGGAAGGCTCTTATTGTGTGTTTTAGGGCAGGTACGATAGTAACAGAAGAAAAGAAATAATACATGGCAGGCTGTGAAGTTAAATTTCTCCAAGTTAGACAGGTCAAAACTTTAGGTAGAACAGTAGCTACATAATTAAGGGCCCAATCCCTTATTCACAGAGAGTAGTATATACACTCATACAAGCAGTCCCATTGAACTCCATGGAACTGCTTGTGTAAGCATTACTCACTTAACAGAAGTAAGGATTGAAAACTAGAGCTCTGATTAAGAAGGTGTTTAGAAATGTCCTATCTCTGCTGAGCTGTTCAACTAAGTGTAGGCATTCTGTAAATGATAATATTCGTAATGCTACCCCTTAGGAGTCCCCCAGTGGAATGATCATCACACACGCTGGTGCAAAACAACATATATTTCAATTAAAGTATTTAAAAGAGGTATTCTGGTAATTTAACAGTTACAGAATCCTAACGTTGTTACAGCAAAAACCTGGCCCATAGCTATTAATGCTCTAGTCAATAGCACACAGAATCAGCACTGCTAGCAGCTGAAGAATCCTACTTTTTTGAGTTTAAAGAGAGGTTTGTGCTTCTCTATCAGCCAGACCATGAACCTATCCCTGCTGTCACTCATTTTCTTGTACCTGAGCAAGGCACTGCCTAAGTTACCCCAATGGCATAATCGTCACTGCGACCTAAACACAAAGCAGGTCGGGTGTATGCAAACCTAGTTACCCTCCACCCAGGATGGCTCAACTGGGTTTCAGAGTAAGTTTAATGACATTGTTGCAGGCAAAGTCCCAAAAGCTGGGCAGCCCTAGACACAATAGACAGGTCTCCCACACCCACTGGGACCACAGGCACATGGCAGAGACCTCAACAAAGAGCTTCCCTTCATGCTCGAACAGCAGCGTGGGCTGCGCGCTCCAACCCATTGGGTTCTGCTGGACTTGACCACTTACGCATGCGCAATACGGGATACCGAGACCAGTCTCCTCCATCAGTCTCTTGGGTACCCCCTAGGACAGCGGCGCATGCGCACCGCGAGAAACGGGGCCACTCTCTCCAGTCACCTCGATTGTACCCCAGCTCCCTCGCGTAGCGCATGCGCAAGTGCCAACCGCCACGGGGGCGGGAGATGCTCTCCCTCTCAGCGGGAACGTAAATCTCTACCCAGGGGCGGAGGAAGCCTCGCGCTGGCCACCCAGCCCCTCACACAGCGAGCGGCTCGGACAACAGCGCCGAGCGCCCTCCGGCCCCTCCCCCCTCGGCTCAGCGGGGCGGGGATGCCGGTCGCTTCAGCCCCCCGGTCCCCGCGATGAGCGCCGCCCGCCCCGTTACTTACACGTTCCCTCTCCTCCCCCCGCCGGTCACAGGCGGCGCCGCTTCGTCTCCTTCACCGCCACCGCCGCTTCCTCCCCCTTACTCCTCGTCTTCACGAACAAGACAATATGGCGCCCGCTGGCGCTCACCCGGTAGTGAAATGTGCGTCACTGGGCTGACCCCTTCCTGGGCAGCGTGAACGCTCTCGGCCGCCATCTTCAATGTGGGCAGTAGCGTGGCCGTGTGCGACTCCCTAGCAATCGCCCTCTTTACTGAGGGGAACGGGCTGCAGCCTGGCTTGCAGCCATCTTTAGCAAGGGCAAAACCCAAGCTTCAGCCGCCGCCATCTTTAGCGAGGGCGACTGCACCGATTTCACCTTAGCACTTGGGGCGGGGAAGCCCCTGTGGCTTCAGCAGGGACCGCGGAGCTGCTGCTGCTGGGTGATAGGAGGTACCTTGAGCTCAGACAGCACAGGCCGCGGCGGGGAACCCACCAACCGCGTCCCGCCGCAACCACGCACCCCACCACCCTCTTCCCAGCCTGTGCCCCACCCCTCGCACCTCCCTGCTCTCTCACACACACACACAACCCATATCCCGCCCGTCATCCCTGACGCCATTGCTTGTACCCTACCCCCACTCTTCTACATCACAACCCCATTCACCCCGCCACCACAACCCCTGCCCTGCCCCCCAAACCCCACCACAACCCATATCCCAACCCCCCACCCCTGCCGTCCCTCACACCATGATCTGTATCATGGATTCCTCTACCTCACAACAAGGTGACCAGACAGCAAATGTGAAAAATCAGGACGGGGGTGGGGGGTAATAGGAGCCTACATATGAAAAAGACCTAAAACTCAGGACTGTCCCTATAAAATCAGGACATCTGGTCACCCTACCACACAACCTCCTTTCCCCCTACACACCCCACCACCACAACCCCTGCCCCCCAAACCCCACCACAACCCATATACCACCCCTGCCATCCCTCACACCATGATCTGTATCATGCATTCCTCCACCTCACAAACTCCTTTCCCCCTACACACCCCACCACCACAATCCCTGCCCTGGTCGCTGTACCCTCTCCTTCTCCCACAACCCTCATCCTTCACACACACCCCACCCCAATCTGTATTCCCCCTCACACACGCACACCCCACAATCTGGACCATACAGACACGCTCCATCCCCCACCAAAATTTCTATCCTATCCTCTACTCACACATCTCATGCACCCACCCCACCACACTGCTCCCTCCTCTATATACCCATTACCACCTCAACCCATATCCTTCCCTGAACAGACACATCTTTTGTCTGATTCCATACCATCCCCCCTACACACACAGATCTCTTGCTACATCCTGTATCCTTCTCTACACAAAAACACGTCCCTACACACACTCACCACAACTCATCCTCTTCTATATACACACACACATATCTATGTACACAACCCAACCCCTACTCTTCCTACACCCAGGCACCCACAACCTATATCTTTCCCTACAAACACACACACTCTTGCCACAACCCATGCCCATAGCCAATCCCTTGTCACAACCTATACCTCCCCTACAATCTCCTCCACTGTGGTATCTTACTGATGAGCTGACCAGTTTCAAGATAAAGTCTATGTACAGAAGTGAGGTACCTAAACTTTCTGCTATTCTATGGAGCTGCAGGTTGTGATAGTCCTGTCCTGCTCTAGCATTGCAACACTGGAAACCAAGGACTGCATCTAGAGTGCACAGGAAGTGGGATGTGTATGCACTTCCTGGAGGACTTATTCTACATCCCATCTTCCTGTATTTAACTAAAACATTATTAAATTAAACAGACTATAAATGATAAATACAATACCTGACAACAATCCTTCAAGTTGCTTAAACACAACCATGTCTTGATCAGTCATTAGGGCATTTCAGCAGTCTTCCCAAGATGTTGTATTGCAAACCATCTTTAGAAAAGTCCTTGTTTGTAAGAAACTGTTCAGCCTCATGAAATAATAGGGGCAGTTTGTGAAATATTTTCACCTTGTGCATCTGCTCTCACTTCTCTTATCTTGGCTAAGGTGTCAGGTATCTCAAGCATATTCCTGTGGAAGATTTTGCCTTCATCTATGATCAGTATGAGTGAGGTGACTCCTCTTTGATCACTATAGCTTTGACTGGCAAGTACTCATCTTGCCAAATTCTCACAGAGACTTTCTTTTTTAACTGTGGAAGATGTCTTACTCCTTTATTGTAATATTTTGTCTGATTGTACTTTTCCAGTCTTTTTCTCACTATCACAGTCTCCTTAGTCAGACTTTGTTTTTGTCCCATATCTGGTAATCAATATTTATACTTCTGTTGTAGAGGAGTTCCACATTGCCACAATGTAGCTTTATAGTTGAGTAGTGCCACAAATGGATCTTCTTTACATCCATTGCTTTTTTGAGCAAGTTCCACCCTGGCACTGCAAATAGCAGTGTAGGGGCTGACTGTGCTGTAGTGGTTAGTGCCAAAGTAACTGGTGTTGAATGAGTCATTGGTACTGCGGACTTGGTACCAGAGGCAATAAGTTTTGCTCCATGAGACATGCTAAGAGTCTGGTACCATGCTTCCTTTGGGCTACAGCAGTACCCTATTCAGGCTGTGAAATCCCCTTAGACTGTGAATGAAGAAGCGATTTCATTCTCTGTATGCTTGGGTCAACTAGTTGGGATATGCCCCAATGCTTTCTAAAGGAGTGATGCTCCTTTCTTACCTCTATCAGAAGTTTTAGCTGATGATTCCATAGGCCTGTGAGAGTCTATAGTCAGGGCCACTGTAGAGAACGGGGCTTAGGAGCTAGTTATTGATCAGGAGTTTACCGGGGCACTTCTGGACTCAAACTGAGTTAGTCCAGGGGGGTCTTGCTTGCCTGGGGCTGAGAAAGGTCAAAGCCTGGTCCAAGAGAAAAAGTTTGAAGAGAGCCTCTCTGACCTTCTGGATTTATCAGGGGTGTGTCTGTCCTTGAGGCAAAAAAGGCATCTTGTCTGACCATCATTAAGCAGCACAGGAGGGACAGTTTTGGGACCTGGGAGACTTAGGTTCAGTCATGACTAAGTCCCAGTACTAGGAGAAATAACTTCTCTCCAAAAATATTAATGGGCCAAAACTACACTGACTACACATTAAAAACTCCTAATCTTAGCACTATTTACAAATATCTACAATAAGTGGTTTAGAAAGTGTGCTGAGATGCAGACACTGTTGGGGTTCTGTCTCTGAGCCATGGCAGTAAGAAGGAACTGGGGGGCAGTTGGGCCCACTCCATCCTTTATTCCCTTGGCATGAGGACATTCAGGGTGCATCCATGTCTACAACAGAAACTGCTGGCCAAAAGATTCCAATCCTGAGCACACAGGATACATGTGCACCAGGTATGGAATATATATGGACAGGCACTCAAAGAATCTTAACTTATAAGACATTTACAATAAGTTCAAATTCTCTAATATTCTAATTCTCATTTTCTTTCAACTTACATATTAATTCCCCCGCACACACACCTGCCCCCCAGGACCCATTTAGTAGGTATATTCAGTCGGGGATATAGATAGCACTAAGGTGATAACACCTTTAACAGCTGGTACCCTGCCTAAGTGCCATCAGATTCTTCATCCTTCCTGTCAGGCACACATTTGTTATAACTGACACTGCCTGTTGGAAAGCAAGGTAACATTTGGGTGTGAGGTCATGAGATGGTTATAACTCTCAGTTGTGACAGCAGAGTTATGCAATACCTCTTTTTAAACACTTCTTTTGCAAAGGACCCACAGAAATTTCTGCACAACTTAAGATTCATGTGTGATGAGGGTGGAAGTAGGTATGGCTGGAGCAGTGATGGAGAGGGATAATTTTTTTAATTAGATCTGTAAAAGTCCTTATTGAATTTATTTAAAATAGACCAGATTCTAGTTGTCAAAGACTTAACTCTGAAATTTGAAAGCACGCAATTAAATATACCCTACATGGGTGTATTAAAATCATCCTTTATGAATGGGCCCTTTTAGTAACTTTAGGGCCTGATTCTGTAACCAGTGGAGTAAATGGCAATGGTCCCATTGATTTCAGTGATGCAAAATCAGACACTCACTAGTCATCATGGTGCTTACCATTGTGAACAGTCTCATTTATTTCAATGGTATACACCATGATGACTTAGCACTGGGGAGGTGGGCAGAAATATCTACAAATATTTGAAGTGAACACTGAAAAGAAAAATATTTATACAACAGAGTGCAACTAGCAGTTTTATTAATAGTATAATAAAATAGTGAAATTAGTGTTATAATAGTGAGATATAATTAAGAAAGGAAATATTTAAGATGAATATTAGCAGAAACTTTCTGATCTATAAGGTTGTAAAATAGTCTCCCATGAGAAGTGGTGGAGGTACGTTATTTGGCATTAGACTTGACAAAAGACAAATGTACACAATGAACAAAAAATGGTTACTAACCCTCTGTAACTGTTGTTCGAGATGTGTTACACGGGTCCATTCCAATATAGGCATGTGCATGCCCAGAGCACAGTGGATGGAAATTTTCCCCTCAGTGGTATCCGTTGGGTCAGCTCTGGCTCCCTCTGGTGCAGCACACTCATAGCACCAGTATAAAGGGCCCACCTGACGCTGTGCCCCCTCGGTTCCTTCTTTCCGGCCAACTCTGACAGAGGGGTAGAAGGGTTGGTCTGGAATGGAGATGTGCAACACATCTCAAATATCAACATTCTCCTGGTGGAATTCTATGCCAAAAAATAAAAATTCTGCACACAATATTTTAATATTCTGCAAAATTCTGCATATTTTAATTTGCCAAAATAACACAATATAATCACACCAGTTTCAATTATTTTTGGTAATTTATTTCAAAATACCTGTCAGCAAGTATGTCTGTAACAATAGAGACAACAACAAAGATTCAGGACTTTTTTTTTGACAAATAGATTCCTTACTAGGCATATTAATACAGAACTCTGAGTAATAATTCATTTATACTACAATACAGAATCATATTTTCTGTACCCCTCAGAAGCATGCAAAGGCTTGGAGGAGTCAGGGATAACGGAGGAGCTCAGGTGAGGGAAGTAATTGCTAGGAAGGAGCCTGGGTGTGAACTTGGAGGGTTGTTGGGTATAGGTGGGAAAAATATGGAACAGGGTTTTTTTCGGGGGGTGAGGGGGTTGTTAGGGAGCTTCCCCCATGCAGACCCTGACTGACCCCTAGCCTCTCCCATTCAGTGAGGCACATCTGTCCCTGTCCCCATGTGTCTCTGTGCCCTCACTCAAGCACCTCCCTTTCCCTATGTGGCCTTGCACTTCCTTCCCCCATCCCTTGTGTCTCCACTCCTATTCAGCCCCTGCGCCAGTCTGTCCTCTCCCACTTGCCCTTACGAGCCCCTGTTTGACTCTGCAACAGCCCCATGCTGTCTGTGTCCTCATATCCCCTGTCGCCTGACCTGGCCCAATAGGCGCTGTGAAGAAGACATTATAGGCTCTTTCTCTTCCCTAGTGGGCCAGGAGTGTCTGCTCTGTTCTAGTGCCACAGCGCCCTCTGGTGGGCAAAAAGAGGAACTGCAGCAACTTTCTGGCAGAGGCTATTTTCGGCAAAAAAATTAAAAATATATGCAGCACATGAATTTTGTGCACGCGCAGTGGCACAGCATTTCCCCAGGGGTAGCAACAGTTACGGAAGGTTAGTAACTGTTTTTTCTTCTTCAAGTGCTTGCATATGTCCATTCCAATGTAGGTGACTCACAAGCAGTTTATAGGAGGTGGGCTCGGAGTCTATGGACATGCTGACTGCAAGACCACTCGGCCAAAGCTGGTGTTGTTCCTGGCCTGTTGGGTGATGGCGTAGTATGCCGAGAATGTGTGCAACGATGACCAAATTGCTACTTTGCAGATGTCCTGAATAGGGACCTGCACTAGGAGCAGCCTTGGCAGCCTGTGATCTCATGGAATGAGTGGTCAGGTTAGCTACAGGCATAACACCCGCCTGATCATAACACATGCAAATGCATGATGTGATCTAGGATGAAATTTTCTGAGCAGAGATAGGAAGGCCCTTTATCCTATCAACTACTGCTATAAATAGCTGGGTAGATCTACAAAACAGCTTGGTCCTTTCTTTGTAGAAGGGTAGGGCCCATCTGACATCTAAAGAGTGAAGACATTGCTCCTCTCTATTCACATGTGGTTTCAGGGAGATAACAAGTATGAAGATTGCTTGACTGCAATGGAACTGCGAAACCACCTTCAGGAGGAAAGCAGGGTGCGGATGAAACTGCACCTTATCCTTAAAAAAAAGTCAAGGTACGGAGGCTCTGATGTGAGAGCACGGATCTCTGACATCCTTATGGCTGAAGTGATGGCCATTAAGAAGGCCACCTTCCAGGAAAGTTGTGTTAATGAGCACATAGTTAGTGGTTCAAATAGGAAACTCATAAGCTTTGATAAGATGAGGTTTAGGTCCCAGGGAGTAATGGGTTCTCTAACCTGGGGGTATAACTTCTAACCTCTAGGCTCTTCAGAAAACAGATAGCCATCTCATGGGAGAAGACCAGAGCTGTGGTCGACTGGGGAATGGAAGGCCAATATTGCTGCAAGGTGAACCCTGACAGAAGAGATAGCTAAGCCTTGCTGCTTCAGGTGCAAGAGGTACTCCAAAATATCTTGCAGTGAAGAATGCAACGGTGAAACTCGGCACTGGGAAGACCAGATGGAAAACTGCTTCCATTTTGCAAGGTAAGTAGACCTGGTGGAGGGCTTTCTACTACCTAACAGGACCTGACAAACCTGTTCTGACCAAGCCTGATCTCCAGGATTCAGTAATGGAGCTTCCAGGCCATCAAATGAAGAGAGCTAAGATTCGGATGGGGCAACCGACTGTGATCCTGGGGAGATTAGGTCTGGATGTAAAGGAAGCAGGGGCGGGGCCCGCCACCAAGAGAGAAGTGGTGAACTAGTGTTGCCTTGGCCATGCCAGGGCTATGAAAATGACTCAGTCCCGGTCCCTTCATCAGAACCTGGTGCACTAGCGGGATAGGGGGAAAAGCATAATACAGATGATCTATCCATTGTAGCAGGAAAGTGTCTGTGAGATACCCTGGGCTATGACCTTGCAGGGAGCAGAACTGGTGGTACTTCCTGTTGATCCAGGTAGCAAAAAGGTCGATTTGGGGAGTCCCCCACTGATGGGAAATGTCCCTTCCGATGTCTGGCTGAAGGGACCACTCATGGTGACTGGAGAAAGACCTGCTGAGGCAATCCACCAGCTGGTTCTGCACTCCCAGGAGGTGAGAAGTGTTGAGGTGCACTATGCAGAACTCCCACAGCTGAGTGGGGGAAGAGCATGCCCCTATGTGCCTGTTGATGTAAAACATAGCTGTAGTGTTGTCCATGAGAACCAACACATCCTTGCCCATAACGTGAAGTAGGAATGCTTGACAAGTTAGGCGAACCGAACTGAGCACTCTGACATTGATGTGGAGAGAGAGCTGTTCTGTAGACGGGGGCCTTGAGTCGTGAGGAGCCCCAAGTGGTCTCCCTAGCCCAGTACCAATGTGTCCGAGATCAGGGACATTGAAGGTTGGGGCTGCAAAAAGGGAACTCCCGCCCAAACTGTGTGCTGGTCTAGCCACCAATCCAGGGACACGAGGACTTAGAGAGGTATAGTGTGAACTGAGTCTAGATGGTGACGGCTTGGCAAGTACACTGTGGCCTGCCATGCCTGAAGTGGTCTGAGATGCAGTCTCACGTGTTGCACCATGTAAGTGCATGATGCCATATGGCCCAGGAATCTCAGACAGCTCAGACACTGTTTTAATCAGGTGGACCTTGAGGGACCTTATCAAGACCATGATTGCCTGAAACCAGCCTTCCAGGAGGAAGGCTCTGGCCTGAGTGGAGTCAAGTACCACTCCGATGAACTCTATCCTCTGTACCAGGATGAGGGTAGACTTTTACAAATTTATTAGTAGGCCTGTATGGGGAGATCTTGGCAGACCAACAAAATGACTGAATCACTACCAATAATTGGAATATTGATTATCATGCTTATTGCCCAAAGCAGGCAAGTCAGTAGGCCTGTAGTGGGCCTGTACAGCAGCCTTAGCAAGAAGCCAGGAGAGGAGGAGGTTGTGGGGAGAGTCAACCCTATGTCCTTCCTGATAAAATCTCTGTTGAAATTGCTGAGGTATGCATTTTAGAACAACTGGAAATGTATCTATATCTGTCCTTTGGGATGTGTTTGTCAGGGCTCTCAAGAAATGTGGACTCTGCTGTAACACATCTGTCTAATTAATGGTTTGAGGAAACCTTGCTTAAAGTGTGAAATTGTTTGCTTAACAAGTTTTTCATTGACATGTTATTGTTACATTAACTCAAATAAATAAGGAGAGAAAGTATGGGCTAGGTGCAGGGCTGTCCCTAGAGGGGCGCGGGGCCTGGGGCAAATCAGCCTGTATGGGGCCCCTCCTTCACATTTTTTGTACAGGTGAAATCTGGTTACAGTGAACTTCAAGGGCAGCTGCTGGTCGTAGGTTAAATACTGATAGCACCCAGCTGTATAAGTATAATGTTGTTATATTATATTGTAGGTTTTTTATAATTATAATGAAGTTCTTATAATTAAAAAAAAATCTCATCCATCACAATTAGTGTCATGCTGCTTACATTCTGAAATCCACCTTCCTGGACTTCCTTGCAGCAAACTCACTTCCCAGGTGCATATGGTCTCGGTACCCTCAGTGGATTTTTTAAAATGTAATTACACATTCACAACACTGAGAGCCCATGTCTCGGGAACTGGGTGATTCTTGGAGGGTCTATATGTGCCCTGGTGTTGGGAGACCCCAGGACCCTCCAGCATGGAGGAGGGGCTCTAAGATCTGTTTTCTCTGGGGGCTGGGAGCGGGAGGGGTGGTGGAAAAGCAGATGGATGGAGGAACCCAGTCCTAGTGTGTGGTGTAGAGAGCGGAGTTGTGGGACGCCAGGTCCTGGTACTGCAGGGAGGGGGACCCCAAGGCTGGAGAGATGAAAGGCAAGGAGGACCCTGAGTCAGGGGGGTGATTAGAGCTGGCCCTGGTCTGGAGATGGCATTAGAGGAGCCCACCTAATGCTGGGAGAGGGGAGAAAGGGCAGTGGAAGGGGGAGGTGTGGGGCACTGGGGGGACACTAGTGCTGGGCAACGGGTGAGAGACTATGGAGAATATTGGCTTACACTCACCTGTGCTGCCGGCAAAGGGGCCCCCTGTGCTGATGGAGGGTCCCGCTGGAAAAGGGAAGGGTCCGTCCGAGGCAGAAGGGCATGTTCAGGGTCAGCCTGCCCTGGCACTAGTGGTTAGGGAGTGCTAGGACCCTGCGGCAGCAGGCTACGCCGGGAGCTGGCAAAGCAGAATGGAGCGGGCTGGGGCCGGGTCACTGGCTGCTGCTGCCACAGAGACCGAGCCCAAGCCCAGGGGACTGTGAGCAAGAAAAAGAAATAAATGCCCGGGCCAGTGAGTGAAGGCCTGACCCCTGCTGTTGGTGCCAGGCCCCCTGCTACACCCCCCAGGCTGCCCAGCCCCTCCCCATCTCCCTGAAGCACGGGGGCCCCCCAAAGCACAGGGTCCAGGGTGGTTGCTCCGATCTGCCCAGTGGACAGGATGACTCTGGCTAGGTGGATTCTACAGGAACATTTCATGGACACATCTTAAGGTCCCGTATGGCAGATAAAAGACTGGCCACTTGGACAGCTATCGTACCACTCGGAAACCACTCCAGACTTAGATAATTATTGATTTTTGGAGTGTTTTACTAACCAGTTGTGAAAGTGTTTGAGACTAAAATAAAGTGCAGCTTTAAATGAAAGGACTCGTACTGTTTGTGCCAGCCACCTGTTGGTTGGACAGCCGTGTCTCCACTGATTTATTTCCTGCCACCGCCTCAACAAGAATAATAGTTACCAAGAGCTTTCGGTTTTAAGAATCATGATAACAGGTGTAGGCCTGGAAAGTCAACTGTATGAGGTGGATGCTGGACTCCACCCTGCCTTTGACTAGGCAGTTGTTGAAACATGGGAAGACCTTTACTCCTTGTCTCCTCAGGAGGGCCACCACTACCACAATGCATTTAGTGAAGACCTGTGGAGCAGCTGATAGGCTGAACGGGAGTACCCTGAACTAGTAGTGTGTGTGATTCACAACGAATCTGAGGAAGCTTCTGTGGCCTCAGAAAATGTATATGTGGAAATAGATGTCCTTTAAATCAAGGGCAGAATATCAATCCCCAGGATCTAAAGAGGAAACGATGGAAGCCACGGAGACCATGAGGAACTTCAGGAGGGAACCTTGAGTTAGCTATTGAGGTGATACAGGTCTAGAATAGGCCTGAGACCGCCCTGGGCTTTCAGAATTAGGAAATAATTGGAGTAGAACCCCTTTCCTCTCAAGTTTTGCGGAACCTCTTCCACTGGACCTCCGAGGACCAAAAATTGCTTGTGAGAGGGGTCTCTGAAGAGGGATGGGGAGGAAGGGTGGGAAGGAGGAACAGAAATTTGTGCATGGACATCCCATGCATTAAAGTCATAGTATGACTACTGGTTTGCTATCCTAAGCTGCAACCCTCCTCCCCCCTCCCCCCAGGTATCTTTGCCAAGTCATAGCATGCCCGTATACAGGCTGTGATCCAAGAAAAGATCCTTTGGGACAAGACTGGATGCCCCTTCATATGCTTTGCAATTGTAATGAAGAGTTGTGTTGATTTTCAAAATGGCTTCATTCGTTCAATGTAGAAGGCTAATGCTTGTCTGACAGCCAGGGAGTGGAGCATTCATTTCCTGTTGCTAGCATGCAGCTTAGGAAAGAACACAGGAATAAAAATATCCTGGTTTGCGTGGAATTGCGAAACTACCTTAGAGAGAAAGGCGAGGTGTGGTCGCTACTGTACCTTATCCTTATAGAAGACCGTGTATGGCTCCGAGGTTAAGGCCTTAAGCTCATACACCTTCCTGGCTGAAGTTAGAGCTACCAAGAATGCTACTTTCCAGGAAGGGTAGAGGAGGGAGCATGTTGCTAAGAGCTCAAAAGGAGGTCCCATCAGTCTAGCGAGCACAAGGTTGAGATCTCAAGAGGAAATTGGCTGTTTTATTTGAGGCAGTGGCCCAGCATGGGTTTTGCAAAAACTCAGCAACCCACTGAACTGGCGCGGAAAGCTAAGATAGTGGCCAGGTGCACTGTGACAGGGCAGGGGTAAAACCCCTTGAGTGCCCTGCTAAAATGCTGGCTAAGCCCTGCTTTCGGGCAGAGAGGCTGGGGCAGAGGCTCAAAGCAGCCAGCAGGGAGCCCAGCTGTGGGCCCTAATGAGGGCTGGCTCACTGCAATAGACTGAGCTAAGCAGTGACAGCTGGGCTGAAGGCTGGGAGGGCTATAAAAGCCCTGAACCAAACTCAGTCAAGAAGCTAGCCTGGGAGGGAACAGGAGGCTACAGCTCTCTCCTCACCACAGGAAGGGAGCCTCAAGGGCTAAGAGACCCTGGAACGGGTTAGAAAGGGGATAAAGGGGACTACACGGTGGCACTGTAAAATAAAGCACAAGGGTGAAACACCGGAAGAAGGCATGAGAACTCTTATTTTATCAGCCTGGGCACAGGGTGAGAAGGAAGAAATCTGTGCGGACCCTGTGACATGCACTTTTATTGATGATACCAACAGACCTTACTGTTTTAGACGCAGCAAATAGTCCAGGATAAAGGGAATCGATGACTAAGGGCGGGAGTGTGTTTTTGTAATGCCCAAATGGATAATCTTTTCCACTTGGCCAGATAGGTGACCCTAGTGGATGGCTTCCTGCTGCTAAGGAGGACCTCTCTAACAGGGTCTGAGCATGTGTGCTCTGAGGGGTTTAGCCACCGAGTTTCCCTGCCATGAGATGGAGAGACTGCAGATTGGGATGCTGGAGATGGCTGTGGTCCTGGGTGATCAAGTCTGGGACCAGGGGCAGGGTTATTGGTGTGTCCACCAACAGGCCTAAAATCATGGTGAACCAGTGCTGGTGAGGCCACCCTAGTGCTATTAAGATCATTGATGCTTCCTCCCTTCTGACCTTCAGCAGGACCTTGTATACAAGCAGGAAGGGCAGGAAAGCATATAGTACATGGTCCTTCCAAGGGAGGAGAAAAGTGTCTGTGAGTGAGCCCAGGCTGTGATTCGTGAAGGAGCAAAACTGGTCACACTTTCTGTTGTACTTTGTTGCAAACAAATCTATTTGAGGAAATACCCACTGTTGGAAGATGTTGATCACAACATCCGGGCAGAGGGACTACTTGTGATTGTGAAATGACCTGCTGAGATGATCAGCCAGTTTGTTTTGGAATCTGGAAGGTACAATGCCTCTAGATGTATTGAATGGACAATGCAGAACTCCCACATTTTGGGGGGCTTCCTAGCACAGCGGAGAGGAGCGAGCACCACCCTGTCTGTTTATGTAGAACATCACTGTCATGTTGTCAGTCAATACCGATACACATCTGCCCTCCAGATAGGCCTGGAATGTCTGGCAAGCAAGGCACGCCACTCTTATCTCCCTTACATTGATGTGCAGCGAAAGATCTGCCTGGGACCAGAGGCCTTGAGTGCTGAGTCTGCCTAAGTGCTCCACCCAATCCATCACTGAAGCATCTGTTACTAGAGACAGCGAGAGTTGGGGCCTTGTGAAAGGCACTCCCACACACACCACTTGCGGGTCGAGTCACCACCTGAAGATTTAAGGTTTTTCCTGGATGGTGCCAGTGCACCTGGCACCAGCTGGGAACTGAGAGAAGACAGATCTCTTCTGCTGGACAGTAGGGATGGTGCTGATCCTTACACTGCTAGGGATACAGGCACCAGCAATGAGAGCAGATCCCTGGCTGCAGTGAATGCCTCTGGAATTGATAGTACCATAAACACTGGTACTGCGTTGTCTGCCAAAGATGGCACCTCCAGTGCCAGAGACAGCAGGGCCTATGTAGGCACCGGGGTTGCTGGTACCAGCTGTTGCGGTGCCGAGGTAGAGGAATGGTTTGACCCAGGTCTCACTCTGTCCAAGTCTCAATGCCTGGCCATCTTTGGTGCCGGGGATCGACTGCTCTGAGCCGGCTGCCTTTTGCGTTTCTTCTAGGCACCAGGAATGCAAACAGTGCTGAGACTCTTGCACAGTGGGAGTGGCACTCTGCACCGATGCTGAGGTACTTGGTGCTGAGTCCAAGTGACTCGGTTCCAAATCAGGCCTCAATGCTGTCTTCCATGCGCTTGAGACAACTGGAGTGCAGGTCGTTCATGGGCATCTACTGCAGGAGGCACAAGTCTTGAAGCCCAGTGGCTGAGGCATGCTCCTGCACTGGGAAACAAACTCTGCTAACTGATGGAAAAAACTTCAAGCACTTACTAAATAAAACGGAATAACTATTTACAACTAAATCAACTATGTACACTACACTACAAGAACAGCGAAAACCACTGGGAATGTTTGCCAAAGCAAAGACTGCAATTCCAGCAAGCGTCACAGGAGGTAAGAAGGAACTGAGAGGGCTCAGCATTGGCTGGGCCCTTTATAACAGTGTAACGAGCATGCGGCACCAGAGGGTGCCAGAGCTGACCCGATGGATACCACTGAGGGAAAAAATTCTGGTGACTGTGTGTCTTGGGGCACACACACACTTACATCGGAATGGAGATGTGCAATCACTCAAAGAAGAACTCAGTATTAGCAGAGAACTGGACTAGATGACCTAACAGGTCTTTTCCATCTCTAATGTTCTATGACTCACCAGCTTTTACTAGCATATGGAAGGAATTTTGTGCCAGTGATGCTGCCTAATAGTTTTTTGCATGGGCAGTGAAGAATTATTTTTCCATATGAAACTATGTGGGAAATATGTTAATTAGGGAAAACATGGACTTAAAAAGCAGTCTGGGAAGAGAGCTGGAAAATAAAATCTTCTTGGTCCTTAGTCCATCAGCTGAAGTCAAGAAATAGAATGTTTTCTACATCTTTCCCCATCCCTTCTTAATCTGTATATTTTGAGGTAACTTTTTTTCAGAATAAACATTTTCATTTTGGGCCTGAAAAGGCAAATCTGACTATCCATTTTGTGTGGATCTCCTTAATTGTACTGTGTTCCTGACTGAGACTGACACAATAATGTGTCAAAGAGATATAGTTTAGATTTTGTTTAAGTGATGGAGTCACAGATGTGGTCTGTTGAGGAAAATATTACAGAACTGCATTTTGCTTCGCTTAAAGTATTAAATACCCCTCTGCTCCCCTCTCCCCCGATATACAATATCAAACTTGTACTAACTGCTGAAATAAAAACAAGTAACCAAAAGCTGATATGGTATGTGATTAAAAAATGTGGGGAGACTTTTTCCAGGACTTTTTCATAGACTTTAAGGAATATTGCAATCACCTATTCTGACCTCCTGACATGGCAGGCCACAGAACCTCACCTACTCACTACTGTAATAGACCCTTAACCTCTGGATGAGTTACACATATCTTCAAATCATGATTTAAAGATTTAAGTTACAGAGAATCCACTATTTATTCTAGTTTAAACCAGCAAGTGACTCCTGCCCCATGCTGCAGAGGAAGGTAAAAAAATCCCAGGGTCTCTGCCAATCTGACATGGGGGGAAATTCCTTCCTAACCCCAAATATAGTGATCAGTTGAACCCTGAACATGTGGATAAGACCCACCAGCCAGACATCTGGGAAAGAATTCTCTGTAGTAACTCAGAGACCTCCCCATCTAGTGTCCCATTTGTGTTTATTGGAGATATTTGCTACTAGCACTCATAGATAGGCCGCATGCCATTTTAGCAGTCTCATCTTACCATCCCCTTCATAAACTTCTCAAACTCAGTCTTGAAGCCAGATAAGTTTTGCCCCCACTGCTCCCCTTAGAAGGCTGTTTCAGAACTTCACTCCTTTGATGGCTAGAAACCTTTGTCTAATTTCAAGCTTAAATTTGTTGATGGCCAGCTTACATCCATTTGTTCAACATTGGCGCTTAACTTAAATAACTCCTCTCCCTCCCTGGTATTTATCCCTTTGGTTTATTCACAGAGAGCAATCATATCTCCCCTCAGCCTTGATTTAGTTGGGCTAAACAAGCCAAGTCCCTTGCACCTCTCCTCATAAAGTAGGTTTTCCATTCATTTGATCATACTTGTAGCCCTTCTCTGAACCTGTTCCAGTTTGAATTCATCCTTCTTAAACATGGGAGATCAAAATCGCACACAGTATTCCAAATGAGGTATAACTAGTGCCTTGTATCATGCCAAAATGCTTCTCTGTCTTGCCTGATTCATCCTAGGATTGTGTTAGCCTTTTTCATGGTTGTGTCACATTAGCAGCTCATAGTCATCCTGTGATCAGCCAATTCACCCAGGTTTTTCTCCCCATCACTTCCAACTGATAAGTCTTCAGCTTATATAAAAAATTATTTTGTGTCCCTAAGTACATGGCTTTGCGCTATTAAATTTCATCCCATTTCTATTACTCCAGTTTTCAAGGTCCCCCGCATCTTATATGACATTCTGGTCCTCCTCCACATTGGAAATACCTCCCAACTTTGTCTCATCCATGAAAGAGGTTTCCAACTGGAGAGACTACAGGGACACAGTTTTTCAAGATCCTTGCAGGTATCCTCTAGGAGCCAAGTTCACTATAAAGCTTTGATGCTCTACCACTGAAAGTTCTCTAGCAATTCTTAATGAAATTGCACCCACAAAACCTCATACAAGACCAAGTGCTGTGACTATTAAGAGCTACAGAGACCATAAGATTTTCTACAACACAATATTTTCACCTGTAGTTTTTGTTCAAGACTAGCTTTCCTATTTTCTCCATTCCCATTTAGTTCCTCACATTTTAACACAATAATGCAAATGAAGAATATTGGTTTATCACTTCAGCAAACTATAGGTGACTGCCCCGTGACTCCCACAAATTGAATGGTTCAACTTCTAACACTGATTTGCAGATGCCCATTGAAATAGCAGCAAGCAACTCTTTAGTAGTTATGCATCTTCCCTGATAGTCTGGGTCTTTCAGATGAAACATAAAACTGAATCCTTGACTGCTTAGAGTTATTAAAGATTAAAAGAATAAAGGGCTGTTTGGTTTAAAGAGCTAGTAATGGGATCTGGATTCATTTCTAATTCACTGGTTTAAATCCAGCCCATTATCTTGTGGCAATGTCACAGCCAGTGTCGAGTGTACAGGTATACACATCACAATTGTATCCTTGTGCTAGTATTGATTTTCTTTAATGGTGGGTGTCCCAGAAAAGATTGTATTTTTTGATAGATGGTTGATCTCTGTATATGCATGCTGTAAATTGCTCAGGGAATCTTCTGAGTGAAAGATTCTGTACATACAAATTTATTTTAAAATTAAGTAGACAATCATTGTAGCTAATTCTGGACACTACCCTTTAGGAAAGATGTGGACAAATTGGAGAATCCAAAGGAGAGCTACAAAAATGATAAAGGGTTTAGAAAACCAGTCCTATGAGCAGGGCCGGCGCAACACATTAGGCGACCTAGGTGGTCGCCTAGGGTGCTAACATTTGGGGGGCTGCGACCGTGGCAGCTGGACCTTCCGCCGCCTCTGTCGGGGGCAGGACCTTCCACCGCTTAGGGTGGCAAAAAAGCTGGCTGCGCTCCTGCCTATGAGGAAAGGTTAAAAACACTAGCCATCTTCTTGAGAGAAGAAGACTGAAAGGGGATCTGATAAGTCTTCAAATACATTAAGAGCTGTTATAAAGAGGATGAGCTGTTATAAAGATATGGTAATCAGTTGTTCTCCAAGTCCATTGGAGGTACAACAAGAAGTAATGGGCTTAATCTGCAGCAAGGGAGATTTAGGTTAGATATTAGGAAAGCCTTTCCAATTATAAGGATAGTTATCCTAATTATAATAGGCTTCCACGAGAGGTTTTTAAGAACAGGTTAGACAAGCACCTGTCAGGGATGATCTAGGCTCACTTGGTCCTCTCTCAGCATAGGGGGCTGGACTTGTTGGCATCCTTTCCAGCCCTACATTTCTATAATTCTCTGTTCAGTTTTACATGAAAATAAAGTTTAGTTCTTTCCCCATATTTACATTTTTACAGCACTAATGAATTCTTGAACAATACATCCACTATGATTACAAAGCCACTGGATGAGTACTAGCATATGTATCGAGATACATGGCAAGTGTTTTAGAACACTTCATAGAGGACTAACGTCATGGAAATTAATGATATTACTGACATGTAAAGCTTCTCATGTGCATATGAGTTTGCAGCATTAGGGCCATAGTTAGTACTTGATTAATAGTGTTTCATATTTTAATTTAATTAAATCAAAGGCAAGTATACATGAAATATGGCTGTAAACTATTTTACTTGATCCTCTAAGCTCTGCCAGGGTACAGTGCTTACTACCATTAATAATGTTATTGATTTGAATGGGACTACTCAAATAGTAAGTATTATACCTGGTTATGTCTGCAGGAATGTGTACCATGTGAGCACTTTAACTCCTGTGATAAAGGTTTTTCCTTTTATGAACTGTTCATAACAACATCTATGTTATTCTGTTTAATTATTTGATAGAAAATTACTACCAATGTAATAAATTAGCCAAATTTAAAAGCAGGTTTATCCAAAATTAATTGGACAAATCAAATTAGTGCTACTGCATGTTCTTCCTCCCCAAAAAAGAAAGGCACCGACTTTTACACACTGGCTAATGTTCTGTACACACAATGTTCAATCAGAGGATATATGAAACAACTTTCTGAAAACAGATGAGATAGTGAATGTGTAACGAATGTTTTGACTTCACCACAAAAGGGAGAGGACATTGTTCTCTCTTTCTTTAATCAAAAATGACAATTGAAGCTTTGTGGAGAGTCAGGTATGCCACATATCTTAAATTTAGACAATTCAGTAAGTTCTACAAATGTTCAGATATTTTATTCACATATTTAAGTACACAGCATACACTGCAGATGCAAAAAACAAGATGGGTATGAAACAAATGGTATCTTTATTCTGTAAAAAAAAAAAAATTTACATTGTGAAGGTACTTAAGATATTGCCAGGTGATATAAAAACAGAGAGAAGAGAACAAAGTGAAATGCAAAAACTGATTTTTAATGTCCAGCCTGAAGTTAAGTCCTTATTTTCTTTAGGAATAAGATTTGGTACCATCAGTCTACAAACAAAACTGTAGAAGAAAGCAGCATTTTAACATTGCAATATAAATCTAAAATTAAGCCTTTTGATCATAGAAATATTTGACAGATGCAAGAGTAAGAGTACCGGTATTGAGCCAAAATGGGTGAAGAGAAGAGACGGAATAACAATCAGCATTTAAATATATATTTGATTTATTTCCTGTTTATTGCAAATTAAAGAATTAGTATGTCACAGGTTTTTGATTGCTTAGATCCATGATCCTACAAGCACTTACAGGGATGAGTAATTTGAATGTAATTGGGCTGTTCCCAGGCATAAGTGTTTGTAGGATTGGGCCTTCCTTTGCAGAATAGTTAATTAGGGAATTAATATCCCAGTGGTGTAATGAGCTCTGCATAGGTACAGGGTCTGACTGCACATTACTCCTGAGGGCATTCTGCGCCAAAAAATAAAAAATTCTGCACACAATATTTTAAAATTCTGAAAATTTTATTTGCCAAATAAATGTGGAGGCTCCAGCATGGCATTGGGGAGCACAGGCCACAGAGGTGGGAGATCACTGTGCAGCTCCCACCCGGGACACGGACTCAGCAGTGAGGCTGCACCCAACACTGACACACTGCAAGGAGTGGGCCTGCCCCAGAAACACCTCAGGGCCCCGCCCCCCATGCCAGGTGCACCAGGTGTGAGCAGGCAGGCCCAGCAAGGCAGGATCCAAGTGTGGAGAGGATCTAGGTGTAGGTTGAGAAGGTTCTGTGTGGGGCAATCTGGGTGCGGGCAGCTCAGTGGGGGACTGAGTACAGGGGGGATCTGGATGCACAGGGGCTTGTTGGAAGGTTATGGGTGCAAAGGTAATGGGACGCTGCAGGGTGGTCCAGGTGAAGATGGTTGAGGCTCGGTAGGGTGGGTAGAGTGAGGCTTGGCGGGAGGGTCTGGGTATGAGGGGGTCTGGATGCACGGGGGTTGGGCAGATGTGGGAGCAGCTCCCTGTACAGTAATCCCTTCTCCCGCAGCTGAGGAGCTGGGGGGGAGCGGGGGGTGGGAAAAGACTTTGCAGTCAGGGGAGAAATCTGGGGGTGGGTCTGACACAGATGCTGTGCAGGGGGAAGAGGAAGTCCCATCCTCTCCAGCCCAGTCAGGACTAGCAGTCAAGCCCAGCGCAGGGCAGGAGCCACCAGCCGGGTCTTCCCCAGTCCCACAGTGATTTACCTCTCTGACAGCTGCCCTGGGCACCCAAAACATACTGCTGGGGAAGGTCGCATTACCGCTCTTATGCCTTTCCTTTGCTTCCCCCGTCAGAAAGTCGTTTTTCTGCGGGGAAGTAAAGAAATCTGTGGGATACACAAATTCTGCGCATGCACAGTGGCAGAGAATTCCCCCCGGAGTAGCACATAGAGCTCATTGCAATGTCAGGTTACACAATTCAGAAACCAGAGTTTAATACAACTGTAAACAATGGGGTTATAAATATGCACTATGATTTCATGTAAGAGTCTCCAAAAATAAATATCAAAATAAATTCTTTCATAAGCAGGATGTGCAGTAATTTTTCTTTAAAAAAAACAAAACAAAAAAAACAATATTACTGCAGAATATTTTGTATTACAAACATAATGGAATAAAAATATGAAGTTGCAATAAATGGAAGAAACATTCTTAATTAGAATATATTATTGTATTTCTGTTCTATTATCAATACTTATATTTCTATTGACAATTTATATACAAGTCATCCCAAGTGTAAAAATACAGTTATAATTAGGCTAATTTATTGCACGTACAAAGTAAATTCTGCTTAGTTTTTTTGGGGGGGGTTTCCCGCAAAATATTGTGCAAAGAAAATAATTGCTCTTACAGGGACACCATCAATTAAAAATTACACTGCTTTCTGAACATGGTCTTATCTACTATTGTAACAACTGCCACCTAAAATTACTATAACTGAAAAAAATTAGAGGTTTTTTTGTTTGTTTACTTTGTCCACTTAACAGCACTTTCAGCTTCCCATTGTTTGTCTGAGTCTTTTACACAGCAACAGGGGAAAGAAATTCTTTTTTTAAATATGTGAAAATGTCATTGCAAAACCACAGACAGACAGGGAGATTCAGATGCAGTAACAAACTACTTAACCACATCTTAAAAACTGTTTAGATTGCAACTTGATGTTGTCCCTTTTGTATAGATTTATAAAACTATGTGCAAACTTAGATATGGCAAGAAGCATCTCTAGAATCAACTACCAGCTGGTGAAAAATGTATTTCACAGCTACTGCTATATCAACAAAAAGCTGTTTCATGAGACCATTGCACAACTGTGTGGTAAATTGTTAAATATCCAAACACCTGTTTTCTAATCTTTACATTTGCTGTAGGTCTCCTCCACCTGCCCTCCCCATCCTCTACACATCATTCCAGCTGGGAGTTCCTTTTCAGAAATAAGTTTTTATAGTTTCAAGAGCTTAGTTTCTGTTGTTAAAATCTTATTTGAGCAGTTAGGTTTTTTTTCTCTAGTAGACATAGGCACATTAACCTCTTTAGCATTTAAAATGTCAGTTTGTAGTAGTATTTGAATATAAAGTCCATTGGAGAAGAAAATGCTGACAAAGATATACAAGACATCTCAAACTTCTGATGACTTTATAAACCATTGTTATACTTGCCAACATTTGAAATCCACAAACAGGGACATTTGGGAAGAAAAAATAGGTTTACTTTATTGAAAAAAACAAAACAAAACAGGATTAAAAATTCTGGAGGTAGCCAGTGGTAACCAATTTTTTCAAAATATAGGGACTCTACCTTCCAAACAGGGATAGTTACCATGCACATACTATCACACCTGCCAACAGTCCCATTTTGGGCAGAACTTTTTGTCTGTCCCACATACTGGGAATCCTCCACACCATCAAGTTCCTGCAGCTGGCCAGCAGAGGAGTTGCTCAGCGGCCATTACTTGCTTCTCTATCTTCTCAGGCCTTTCTGCAACCCATACTGCATTCCACAGAAAGGCAGTATGAGTAGCAGGTCTGTAAGTTGAGCACCCCACCAAAGGCTCCAGTAGATCAAGAAATTCAGATGGTAGTGAGAAGAGATAAAAGAGGGGTGACTGACAGACAAATTCTAAAGGCTGGTAGAACAGCATGGATAACCAAAAGTAGGGGTAGAGGTAAGGAAGGGAAACATTGGTGTCAGAGTGAGAGGAGGAGGAGACATCACAAGGAGGGATGGGAAAGTGTAAGATGGGACAGATAGAAGAGGACTGTTCCCCTACAAAGATTGCAGAGGAATCCAGCCCCTGACAACTCCAGGTGCAGTAGCAGGCTATACTACCTCTTGTATCTGCAAGAATATAACAGGAAGGCATAGTTATGATCTACCCTTGGGCCCCGGAGGGAAACTTCATTATTCTGGAAAAGTACATAGGTGCTGGAAGTAGGGGGTGCAGCAGCACCCCTTGGCTTGAAGTAGTAATAACAACCCAAATACATGGTTTCTTCCTTCAGCACCCCCACTATAAAAATTGTTCTAGCACCACTGGAAAAGCATCTCTATTTTAGGATGCTTATCCAAATACTGAATCTTTGGGAGCTTTGAAAATGCATCAGTTGCAACTTCATGATACAGCACAAAGGGTAGTGGTAGGTAGGAAAAGGCAGGAGCAGTTTCATACTAGCCTAACATGCAACAGAATGCACACAGAATCCTGAGGCAGCTGGAGGAACCTAGTAGCTCCCAGATTGTCCAGTTTATCTGAAAAAAAAAATGTCCTTAGAAAAATGTTTCAAATCTTAGCAAGTATGGGATACTACGTCACTAGAACCTTTGGAAGTCTGTGTCATCTTCTCTCTCAATTCCTGATGCAGAACGTGTGTAGCTGTGGAGCTATTAACAGATTTTTGTTTGTTTGGAGTAAGAAACAGAGTAAGGTTTACTGTGGGAAAACTATTGCCTTAAGTAGTTAAAAAAAGTTATTGAAGGAGACATAAGGCTTGAAGTCTGTGGCTTCAGGCATCACTGTCATTTTACCAAAGTAATTCTCCATATAAAGCTATAAATCCATTGCAGAGGATGTTTTCTGAAGTTTCAAATTAATTTTTTCTCCATATTTGCTGTAGCTTCCGCCACACACTGCTAGTGTTTTTTGTGTTTTAGCTCATGTCGCGTTTACTGCCAATACCAGAACTCCAGCAGGGAGAGTAACAAGCATCTTGGATAGATGTACGTCTTATAATATTAGGATTGGATTCTGTTTTCACATCATTTCACTTTACTTTTTTGCACCTTTTTTGCTGACAAGCCTCTAAAGCAGCATAAAAGTAAGGAAATGTGTGCCTGAGCCCTAATGGGCAAGTTGTCCCTCTTCTTCCACAGCTGCAGCAGGATCCCTGGCAGCAGAACCCAGGCATTTCTATTGCCTTGGGAGCAGAATTTAGACAGGCCACACAGTGGGTGCAAACATTGGAGAGGAGCAGAGGCCAGCTCTGTGAGGACTCCATGACCTCATGCAAAGTGATCTCCTTGGGGCTGACTGGGGCCAAGAAAATCTCTGCTGTTAGATCCTTCAGTCTTGCATCCCACAGAGTAGTGCTAGGCTGAACAGCTGGCCAGTTAGAGATTTATGTATGTAAATTCAGTGGTTCTAATACTGGACCATTGGTGTTCTGTGGAGGAGAGTCTGTCACCGTGGTGAAACTTCTCTGTCAGCATCCCGGTGACACATTTTGTTTGTTGGGAGTCCCATCCACATTAATCTTATGAGTTTCAACTAACTATGTAGAAACAGAAGAAGAAGAAAAAAAAAAAAAAGAGAGAGCAAAGAACACCTCTCTGCACCCTGTGTGGCTTTATCTAGATTAGGAAAAGAGGTCAAGGCAACTAATATGTTAATTAACTCCAACCTCCCCATGAAATTTTCCCTAGTGTAGACTAAGGTCAAGACTTTTTACCTCACTTGGGTGGTTGAGGTTGAACCTTAGGCTCCCACAACGGTTGACCGAGACCAGCTAAACTGAGGTCAGAGGCATTAATTTGAATTTACTCGGGGGGGGGGGGGGAATTCAAATTAATGTGTGTCTGGGTTAGCCAACATATATTAGCTAACCCAGCTGTAACCTCAACTTCTTCTAAACAAAGGTATGACCAACTAGCTGCAGCTAGCCATTAGCTCCCCATATCTGCTATACAGCCCACAGGCTCTAAGACATTTATGCCAGCTTACCTCCTGCCCTCCCACATTGGAGTTTTGCCAGGTGGATCTACATGGCAGTGTATGCTGCCATGGAACACTGTGCTGCACCATGTGCAATACGGAGTCCCCCTGTGCAGCCTCTGCTCCTTACCTCTGAGCTAGGTAACTATGGTAGCTCCTGCTGCTTTTCACACCTTGAATCCCTCGGGTAAGAGGTAGGATTTGGCTATCTGTACACTGCAGGCTGCTTTAATTGCTGCACTAGAAGTTCAGAGTTCTGCAGTAGGGAATGCTGTGGTGAGGAGGACTGGCACTTAATTTTCACCATGAAACTAAATATTTCTACTGTTGAAACAGTAAACAGAAACAAACACAAAGCTTTTTATTTACCAAATAAATAGGCAGTTGTGTCAGATGGGTTGCAAGCTAAACAGAAATTAGTTATGAGTTAGCTAACTTCAATAAATTATCAGATTACCTAAAAATTAAAATAACCAGTTTAACTATAAGGCCGAAGACTGACAGAAATGATTGTCTATCACATTTGGGACAGAAATAGTGGGGCTGCCAAGAAAAATAAGTGCTGGCATTATGGCAGACACAATACCCTATGCAGCTAGAGTATTAGGGACAAATTCTGCCAATGGACCTCCTCACCTTCTTCACTGACTTCAATGGTTGTTGCTTGTACCTATTTGAGGGCAGAATTTGTCATCTACTGTCCAACTCTCTCACACACTGCAAAAATAATTTGTCATTTATTACTTCTGTGAGAAAAGTAATCAGCAACAGACGAACAAATTTGTTTTTAGAACCAATAATTAGTAACAGAATTACCCAGTCGTGCTTGAATAACTCTGTATATATACATACAATCTCACTATATACTGTACATGTGTAATCACAACCACAGTATAGCAGTTTTTACTAAAATACAGAATTATTTGAATAAATACGATGGCTACATATTAAATCAATAGACTTACAAATGACAGACATACAGCAAGGTTATTCCACAGGTAAGAAGAGGGTAGAAAATTCATATAATAATGCCATTCAGAGATGGCTCAGAGCAAGTGTATCAAACCTAATTGGGTTTTTGAGAGAATCCAAACCCTAAATATTTTATTTGCCATCAGGAAGCATGAACTGGTAGATGCTATATTTTTAAGTTTTCCCAGTAGTACATCAGGAAATTACACTGCAGCATTAGCCAATCAATGTTGTCCAATGTCGTCATTCCATTCTGGAAGCACTGCTTTCCAGATAAGTCTGGAAATATACCATGATGCAAATTTGTTTGTAGAAATCTTAAGACAAAAGATCTAACCCAGCAATTTGTATGATCTGAACTAAATCCCACAGAAGATGAGTAATTTTGCATTATTACTGTCCACTGGGATTCCAGGCACTTAACATTACCAATATCATTTTCATTCTTAACTGGTTTAAAAATCAGGGGTGAGATCCTGGCTCCACTGAATTCAATGGCAAAACTCCCATTAACTTCAACAGGGCCAGGATTTCATCCTGAGTTTCATTTCTCTCTCTCTCGCTGATACAGGGAGTTCAGGAATTTTAATGTTTGGCAAAATGTACATTTTTAAGCTAGTGTTGGGGTGTTGATAATTAGCTTGATTGAAGTTCAGGGTCAAAGTATGGTACGTTTTCTATTAAAGGGCAGATTAAGGCACAATATTTACAGGTACTGCAACCACTGCAGCATTTAAGTAAGATAGACCAAATAACAATTACCATTTTTCAAATTAAACTGGTAAACACTCTTACAATATTCTTTCATAAAACAGCAGATAAGCTTGTGAATTTAGTACTCTTGATTCTGGAACGATCTGTACATGGACATCACTAACATACACCCACTGTCCTGCTGATGCTCCCACAGCTTCCTTTAAACCTGAAATGCAAATGCAAAGAGTTACTATTCACCGGCTTATACCTTTACTATCAAATGACACACTGGTGCTTCACAGAAGAGGTGGGAAAATACCTTTGAACACATCAGTTATTCATGATTTAGAAACATGTGTAATTATTTGTTTATATCTTAAGTTTACACTGAATAAGTTTTTTTTTGTTTTGTTTTTTAAACTTTGTAGCCAAATAAATGTATTGGAAAAATGTCATAATGGGAGGAGCAGGTGAAAGGTGATATTTATACAGAATATGACCATTGTTTTATGCCATTCACAAAAAAATTATTTATACTGGATAACTGTCATATCTTGTTTTTGCCATGTCTTTTCTCAAAAAGCAGCTTGTCCTCCTTTGAGGTTTTTTTGAATTACATTGATAATGTATAGTACACAGGATCAATTCTGAGACAGAAAAATGAATATTTCAGCAGTTATTTAATAGCAATTTAAAAACACTACAAGGATCCACTTGGCTCCCATGAACTTTCAAAGAGAACCAAGTGACTAGTGGAGACTTAAGTTTTCTTTTAAGAAGTCAATACATCTCTAGTCCTTTACTTGTAAAGAGATGGGCTTCGAATATAAAATGATTGCTAGCAAGGACTGGCAGTTTTTTTTCTAAAATGAAAAAAAGTTACAGACTGACCCCCCTCCCCCCAAAATCAGCCCAATTCTCCTGCCCAATAATCACCCAGCCATTATTTGGCAGAGCTCCTGGTATCTTCTCCTTCCCTCCATTATTTCATAGGATGCCACTTCAAACTCTGCTGGCACAGAGTCACCAGGAGAAATTTTCAATCCTCCATGAAATAGTATTTCTTACTTCTCACACTAAACCAGAGTATTTGGTATTTTTTGCATACTGACACTGTGCCTAGCACAGTATAAAACTCAAAATGGAACAGCTTCTGTTTCAAACAGCTTTCAATCTAAGAGAAAAAGAAGAGATAAGATCCCCAGAGAAGGAAATAACTTGTTTTAAAAACTGTTACTGACTCACTTCTTGCAGGCACTGGGAAAGAAATGAGCCTTTAGGAGGGACTTCAGTAAAGACAGGAAGATGACTTGGTAGAGAGTAGGTGGCATAAAAATTAGTGTTTATAATTTATATAATTGGGTTTACTAAAACAAAAATTAACAACTTGTGTGGCACTGCAAATTATGAGAAGATTCAAGGCCAAAGTGTTTACTCAATATAAGTACAGCGACTGGATGAATTGTACCAATGATCAATTTTGTTTCCTTATGAAGGGAGAAGGGTTTGTTGGACATACCTTGAACATTTTTATTGCTAGCAATATGCTCCAATAATTTCTTGGAAGGTGTTCTGACTTTCACATATGCTGCATAGTGACCGCCTCGCATTGAGCCACTGTGCTCCACTATTCCATAAAGAGTGTACAGAACTCTTGCTCCGTCTGTAACATTCTTATTCACAAAATCACAGAAAATAAAGATAAATTGTATCATTTCAGTGGATTTTTGTAACAATATTATGTTAACACATTTCAAATATTACAACAATAAAGGGAGTAAATAGTTGATAAGTACTGTAGTTTGTTAAGTATGTTTTGCAATGCTGAAGTAACTTGAGAAAGAAGTGAAGACTGTTATTCAGAGTTCAATAACTAAATCCAGTTTTGTTGGAAGCACTGATAAATAGCTGTAATGCTACTGTGTTCATTTTAAAACATTAAGTGGGACAGATCCTCCTCAACTGATTTCAATGGAGCTATGCCAGTTTACACCAGTTGACAAACTGATTCTAGATTACTGCTTGAACACATTCATTTGTAATTTCTTTGGGGTGAAAATCAGAGTTTAACTTGTATCCATAGCTACAAAAGTTACACTACAATAAATTAATGCTTTAAAATAAAGACTCTAAAATGTATTCTTAATATACCGTACCTTGCAGGAAGCGGAACAAAATGGTGCTAAGTCTAAAATCAGTGGGAAATCCACATGTCTATTTACTTTCCGTAGACTCAAACCAGCCTTCAAGAGAAAATGAGAGTATGAAAGAAAAATGTTTACATAGCTGTCTTTTAAATCTAAGTGTATTGCTTCAGTATTAAAATAACCTGATAAGACAAAACAGAATACAAAATCTGTAACAAATGTGGATAAAACACATTTTCTATAAATTTGTTTTTCATCTCTTCAACATTACATATAAAAAAAACTATGGTACAGAAACGTTATTTTGGTTTCCTTTGCAACCTTAATTCTGCTCCTTTGTGTGACCATTCTGTGCAATGGAGACAGGGTGCCATGGAAAAAGTAGACTATGAAAAAATGATGTTTAAGAATAAATATCATCATACTGCATAGACACAAGGGGACAGAATTAAGGTTGCACAGGCAACCATAAATCTGGAATTTCCCAACTTTTAACTGTTAATTTGGTTGTGGGTCTAACATTTCCGAAACAAAATTTTAAGGGATTTGCAAGAGATTTTGATAAAATTTGATTTTGTTCCAATTTGTAATGAAACCAAATTCCAAAATACCGATACTTCTCAAGAACTGAGAATCCTGAGTTTTGGCCAGCTCTGCCTCCCCTTAACCCAGTTTCCATCTTTCACACATGGGGCTCCCCCAACATCTCCAACCTGGCTCTTCCTGTGGTCTACTGAGGAAAGTGAGGCATCTCCCAAAACTGTCTCCCCCATTCATTGAATGAACCAACAATATACCCCAAGTGGAGTCTGAATTAATAGATGCAGTATTAGCAGCTAGTGCTCAAACCCATAGCCCTATGCTGCAGACTGCTGTCTTTCTTCAGTAGTCACCTAGCATGGCCAGAATAACATAGCAGTAGCCAGGAAGTTGCTGCCACTGTACTTTCTTTCTTAAATAAGAGGAAAAAAACAGCAGTCCTACGAAAAACCCTTAGCACACCCCTGTATGAAAGCCACTTCTGTACATCTCTACTAGGTACAGACAGTCTGTTACAACAAGTTCTTTCAATGAGTGAATTTTAAAAGAAACAATTTTTTTACTTTTACCTGGTGGAATCTTTTCAGATGGAGAACAAGAATGGCAGGAACCGCAGAAATCAGCAGTTGCTTCCGGGCATTAGTGTATAAGCCTTCGGTTTTCTTTTCTGTGCAGCACATAGTATAAGAATTATAAAACAATCCAATAATTTATAAATATCGAAGTGGTCACACAGAATATTTAGAACAATTGAAAGGCACGTGCAAAGACAGAATGTTCCAACGTTCTTTTTTTAATCAGTTCAACATGTTTCACTGTTTACAGCCAGCAAAAATACTTTCTGTATGTGATACTCACTCGGTGAATTTAGGAACATAACACCAAGAAACAACACGTGGAATTTTTGGTGGGAATGGCAGTGAAAGGAAGAACATTTTCTTTTGTATTCTTTTAACACATGACCCTACCCACTCTTGGCCACTGTTATGATCTCTCATCACACAAGTTAGCAAAGAAACACCATTCACCTCTGTTCTATAGATCAGCAATCAATGGCTCAGACTCTTGCTCAGAAGAGACACTGACATGTCAGTGGTAAAAGCTGAGCATTTTAATACTGGTCTTGAATTTAGTTCTTGTATTCATAAATACGGGTGTTGACAAGACTAAGGTTCTGATTCTACGGAGGGATCAAAATGGTTGGACTCTTATGCGCCTATTCAGCAGGATGCTGGGAGGAACAAAGGTCCACATGTACAAGTCCAAGTTTATAATCTGAGATACTACTGCACAGAACTGCAGCTAAAAAAAATAATTGAATCCTTTTTGCGTCAATATCTAATTCTGTAAAGCTTGTTTACAATTACAAAGTATTATTACTCAATGGCTCCATGTCTAGTTGGCAGCAAGTTTCAAGTGGAGTGCCCCAAGGGTCGGTCCTGGGGCCGGTTTTGTTCAATATCTTCATTAATGATCTGGAGGATGGCGTGGACTGCACTCTCAGCAAGTTTGCAGATGACACTAAACTTGGAAGAGTGGTAGATACGCTGGAGGGTAGGGATAGGATGCAGAGCGACCTAGACAAATTAGAGGACTGGACCAAAAGACACCTGATGAGGTTCAACAAGGAGAAGTGCAGAGTCCTGCACTTAGGACAGAAGAATCCCATTCACTCTTACAGACTAGGGACCGAATGGCTAGGAAGCAGTTCTGCAGAAACGGACCTAGGGGTTACAGTGGACGAGAAGCTGGATATGAGTCAACAGTGTGCCCTTGTTGCCAAGAAGGCTAACGGCATTTTGGGTTGTATAAGTAGGGGCATTGCCAGCAGATCGAGGGACGTGATCATTCCCCTCTATTCCCCTCTATTGGTGAGGCCTCATTTGGAGTACTGTGTCCAGTTTTGGGCCCCACACTACAAGGAGGATGTGGAAAAATTGGAGAGAGTCCAGCGGAGGGAAACAAAAATGATTAGGGGGCTGGAGCACATGACTTAGGAGGAGAGGCTGAGGGAACTGGGATTGTTTAGTCTGCAGAAGAGAAGAATATGGGGGGGATTTGATAGCTGCTTTCAACTACCTGAAAGGGGGTTCCAAAGAGGATGGCTCTAGACTGTTCTCAGTGGTACCCGATGACAGAACAAGGAGTAATGGTCTCAAGTTGCAGTGGGGGAGGTTTAGGTTGGATATTAGGAAAAACCTTTTCACTCAGAGAGTGGTGAAGCACTGGAATGGGTTACCTAGAGAGGTGGTGGAATCTCCTTCCTTAGAGGTTTTTAAGGTCAGGCTTGACAAAGCCGTGGCTGGGATGATTTAGTTGGGAACTGGTCCTGCTTTGAGCAGGGGGTTGGACTAAATGACCTCCTGAGGTCCCTTCCAACCCTGATATTCTATGATAAGATGTAATTACTGTAATATTGCAACTTGATGTACTTTACTGTAATATTACAGTAAAGTACATCAAGTTGCATCTGTATTTCACTGTATTATGTTGTAGTAAAAGACTGCATTATAATGGAGTAAATTGTTGTATTGTTCAGAAGTTTCCTGCTATGTACAGTAAACACAGGAGCAAGAATATTTGTTTGAGAGGTCACCACATCTAGCCCCCTGCACTGAGGCAAGAGTAAACCAACACCATTCCTGACAGGGGTTGGTCTAACCCATTCTTAAAAACTTCCAACAATAGGGATGCCACAATTTCTCTTGGAAACCTATTCCACTGCATACAAACCTTATAGGTAAAAAGTTCTTTCTAGTATCTAACCTAAACCTCCCTTGCTGCCGACTGAGCCCATTAATTCTTGTCCTATCTACAGCTGACATGGAGAACAATTGACAACAGTTCTCTTTATAACAGCCATTAACATATTTGAAGACTTATCAGGTTCCTTCCCAGTCTTCTTTGCTCAAGACTAAATATACCCAGTTTGGGGTTTTTTTAATACCTTTCCTGATAGGTCAGTTTTTCTAAACCTTTTATCACTTTTGTTGTTCTCTGGACTCTCTCCAATTTGTTTACATCTTGAAGCATGGTGCCCAGACCTGGACACAGTATTCCAGTTGAGGCCTCTCCAATGTCCACCAGAACACGTCTTTGTAACACGCTGTTGGTTTTCTGCCTCCTTGGCTCGCTGCTCTGCCTCTAATTTTTGGTGCTCATGCTCTCTCTCACTCTCTGCTTCCCATTGTTGGTGTTTCTATGCTGTTTTTCAGCTTCCTGTTTTAGGCCTTTTTGCTCTTTTTCAGCTCTAACTTTGTGTTTGCTTCTTTGCTCCTCAATTTAAACTTCCTTTGTTCTATTTCCTCCCCCAAAATAAACAAACAGAAAATAACAAACTGTAACCTTCCCTTGATTGATCCCAATCTTCTCACTTGAGAATTACTTAAAGCTATTTTACCAGTTCTGAAAATGTAAATCACACTTAAAACAACAAGCTGTGTGAAGATCCTGTTTGATTACACCAATATAAAATTCTGGGGTGCGAAACAGTGAGAGATTGTGTAACTGCCTGCCCGGTAACCCAGAGTGCCTTAAATGCCCTGCAGCTGTGGTTCACTGCCCAACGGGGTGCTGGAACCATTTGTATA
Source organism: Mauremys mutica (assembly GCF_020497125.1). Classification (NCBI taxonomy): domain Eukaryota; kingdom Metazoa; phylum Chordata; order Testudines; family Geoemydidae; genus Mauremys; species Mauremys mutica. The sequence continues at coordinate 76,029,453 of NC_059074.1, forward strand.
GTGGGTGCTGTGAGCCACTGAACCAAACTGTAAACCCTGTATATGATGGAAACTACTTCAAGCAAGGGTGCAGCAAGACCCCTAGGAACTATGCTGCCCGGACAACAAAAGCCAGCATACAAGCCAGCACTGAGTGTCTGTGCACTCTGAAGCTCTGGTTCAGTGCTCTGACCCCAGCAGCCTACCTACAGCACAACAGTTTCACTGTGAGCTCCAACACAGCGAGCAGATGGTAACCAAGGCTGGTGGAGACCACGGTAAAACTGTTGTGCTGTAGGTAGGCTGCTGGAGTCAGAGCACTGAACCAGAACTCCATAGCACACAGACACTCAGTGCAGACTTGTACACTGGCTGTTGGTATCTGGGCAGTGAACCACAGCAGCAGACCATTTAAGGCACTCAGGTTACCGGGCAGGCTGTGACATAACTTCTCTCTGGTCTGGACTGCACCCCGAAATGTCTCAGTCTTACACAGAACAGTCCTGTTAATATACCCAGAATGATATTAGCCTTTTCCTTAACCCCTAGATCCTTTTCAGTAGCACTACTGCCGAGCCAGTTATTCCCCATTTAGTCATTGCACATTTGGTTTTTTCCCTTCCTAAGTGAAGCATTTTGCACTTTTTATTGAATTTTATCTTGTTGATTTCAGACTTAATTCTACAATTTTCAAGGTTGTTTTGCATTCTAATCCTGACCAAAGTGCTAGCAACCCCTCCCCAATTCGTGTCATCCACAATTTTATAAGCATATTTCTCCACTCCATTATGCAAGTAATTACTGAAATTATTGCATAGTACCAGACCCAGGGCAGACCCCCTGAGTGTGTTAAAGAGAGTTGTTTAAATGAATAAACACATTGGCACATTACCTGTGGTGTGAGTTTTCTTTTGATACTTCTGTTTCCTTTCTGTACAATTCTCACATAAAAGCTTGTTGTTCCCCATTAACAGCTCCACAGATGTAAACTGGTAGAGGCAGGACTGAACAGAACATTCTTTAGAGCTAGTTATATAACTTTGAGAAAGAGTCTGAAAAGCATTTTGAGGGCTTTGGGACAAAGGGGACTTTTCCACTGAAAACATGGAATTGTTTGACAAACTTAATGATGGATCTCGATTGATGGGTTCTTCACTTTCACTTACAATACTGTTGAAGCTGAGCTTGGATATGGCACTGGTGATCATCTCATTATTACTGTCACTTGGTTTGTTGTGTGGCAGTCTAATGTTTACCAAGTGGTTAAGCCCGTCAACGTGCAAACCAGATGCGTTACTAGATCTACCAGTAACTGCTCGCTTAGCAGCACTTTCACCTTCTGAGGCTTCGCTGTCTGCATCAACGCTACTTTCTGAATGGCTGACTTCTTTTTCACTGCCTTCAGTCTGACTTCCATTTGCTGTGGATACAGTAGCTGTATTTATGGCCTCAGAATACAAAACTCCAGAACCACCTTCTACTTCAAGCTTTCTTTTTTCATGCATGATAACTGGACTTCTCTCCTCCTCCCCAGAGGAGGATTTCCTGGCAAGACTTCTTTCATGATTTAACTGATTCTGGAAATTGCCACATTATTATTTCAAAGGGGCATGGGAGAGAAACAGAAAAAAATATACTAGTGAATCTAAAGACAGTCAGATATCATTAAGTAGCAGTAAATATAACTTATGACACTTTCAAAACAAAATAAAACCCAATATTTTAATTTATCATCTAGCTATACAATTATTAATTTATTTGTTTGTATTGTGTTAGCACCTAGGAGCCCCATTCATGGATCAGGACCCCCACTGTGCTAGACACTGTACAAACACAAAACAACAGTCCCCTGCCTCAAAGAACTTATAATGTATAGATTTGATCTCCTAAATTCTTTAGATCATCTGGTGCTTAAATGTAGATCCGTACACTGCACAGAAAGAGATGTTACATAATTAGTGAGATCAATGCTTCTTGAGACAAATTATATCAAATTTGTGACACCGTAGCTTCCGCTGTGGATGGTAAACATTCTACATTCTGCTTGTAAACTCGGACTGTTAGTTTAGTTGGACTGATTATACATTTTGCTGCTAACAAAGAAATAGCACTCCCAGATCTATAACAAGATTTCTAATCATTGTAACTTTCATGGGACCTGGGCTGTCTTGTTCATACAAGAATTCTGATTTAAGATTTTGAAATATATTGATTTTTTTTATAACTGAGAAATACTATTATATTAAAAAATCCTTATTAAAAATGAACAAGAAAAAGGTATCAAAAAAGGTGTTTTCAACAAACTTTTTATTACTTCAAAATCAATAAAAGGATTCACAAACTTTCTCCAGCCAGCATTACTGCATGTGCTTCTTCCCTTACTATTGCAATCATGCAGACAACTATCTCCAGCCAAACAACAGAGGTGTGGACTACGCCCTCTCTCATGTGCTTCATATTAATGTAGAGTGAATGGCAATGCCAAAGTTTTTCTATTTTCTTTAATACTCTCTTGTCCTGGAACACCCAGTATAATAATAATAAATCATTGTGGTAGCTTAATTTGAATTCTTGTCATTACTCTCACAATCTTTTGTGGCTGCAAAGGAATGCATGATAATGGTCACAGGAAGAAATTATGGCTGATTTTGGTTGAGACAAGTTCCAGTGCTGCGTGTTGCTTGTGCAGGCCTGGGAACTGCTGGAAGTAAGCTGAACTATGTTTTCTAGATGGCGATTTAGGCAATTACAGGGATGGGTGCTGTGGATGGGAGTTCAAGGGGTGGCACTTCGATTCTTCCATTCCCACCTGCACCAGGCTCAGCATGTTTTAAGTACCGAAGGTTGAAAATTTTGCCATCCATTAGATTCACCTTTTCTGTATTGACTACTCTACTACTGCAGCACCATAAACGAATGTAAAGGATGGTCTATGTATCTTTATTATATATTTTTATACCAAATTCTACTTTTACATTGACCTTGTATGTATAGTTATATTATCTGTAGTTGCATTATTTCAAATTTAAGAAGAGGAAACCTTGCAATCACAGAAAAATACCATCATAGATAACCATACGCCAGTTTTGATTAGATTTTTAAGAAATGTCTATTTACATTCTCATCTCTTTTTTTCTTTCTGTCTACCTTCTTGTAGCTAAGTTTCAATGACAAACTTCTAGTCCGTCTATTTTTATCTTTATACTTAATTTCATTTTCCTTTATATATTCAGGGTGCGTCCAAAGTCCAGCTAAGTCAATGGAAATCCTTTCATTAACTTCAATGGGTTATTGATCAGACTCTAATTTTCCCATTACTATGGCTGTCTGTGCTTTTATCTTTCTATCTTTTTGCCATGTTTCTACTATACCTAGGGCCCTACCAAATTCACGGTCCATTTTGGTCACAGTCATGGATTTTTAAAATTGTAAATTTCATGATTTCAGCTATTTAAATATGAAATGTCACTGTTGTAAATGTAGGGGTCCTGAACTAAAAAGGAATTGTGGGGGATTGCAAGGTTATTGCAGAAGGGGTTGCGGTACTGCTACCCTTATTTCTGCACTGCTCGGCATTGCCTTCAGAGCTTGGCAGCTGGAGAGCAGCAGCTACTGGCTGGGAGCCCAGCTTTGAAGGCCAGCAGCAGCGCAAAAAGGAAGGATAGCATGCTATGGTTTTGCCACCCTTACTTCTGAAGGCAGTGTCTTACTTCTGCACTGCTCCCTGCAGAGCTGGGCCCTCAGTCAGCAGCCGCCACTCTCCAGCTACCCTGCTCTGAAGGCAGCACAGAAGTAAGGGTGGCAATGCCGCAACTCACTTTTGGGTCAGGACCCTCAATTTGAGAAACACTGGTCTCCCCCGTGAAATCTGTATAGTATAGGGTAAATGCACACAAAAGAGCACATTTCATGGGGGGGGGGGGACCATATTTCACGGTCTATGATGCATTTTTTATGGCTGTGAGTTTGGTAGGGCCCTAACTCTTCTCACTAGTTTTTTCTCATGTGTCTTCTTTAGTCCTTCTCCACTGCTATTCTTTTCATTCTAAAATGTTCATTTTCTGTGTTTATGCCCTGATTTACCAGAACCCTTTCGCATGTGCAGAAGGCTCCAATTCAGGAAAACATTCCTGCTCCGGAAGGGTGCTTGAGCACGTGCTTAAGTCCCACTGAAGTCAATGAAACTTAAACATGTTCCTATATGTTTTACTTCATAGGGATGGACTTGTGTTTTCATAATTCGGGGCCTCAGACTGGAAAGTCACAGTGCAATTTAGCAAAGAAGAAAATTACAAAGACAAAACAACCACTAGTGAGAAAAATGACTTGCCCCACTGAGGTTTGTTTAATTTCTACAAGTTGTTAAAAGGAACTAATTCATTATTGTTACTACTTCCTACTAGAATTCAGGATACAGTATTATGCAAACAGAGCTCATTAAGTCCTTAACATTAGGAAGTCTAGTTTGCTGAATAAAAGCATTAGGATTGGCAACTAGTGCTTGGATGTCTTCCTGCTGAAAGTGGATTTTTTCCAAGTGCCCTTGGAGCTCCAGATATAGGCTTCTCAAATCCTGCGCTAGAGAGACAGAATACAAACAGACTTGGAATTGGCAATTGCCTGTTTCAGATAGACAGATTCAGTACAGAGAAAGGATATTTAACATCTCTTAATCAAGTTATTCAGAAAGACAAAGTGATGTATGGTCCAAAAGGAAAAAAAGCATAAGGATTTCTGAATCACAGAACCACACAAGTTAGAGATGGGACAGATTTATTCGGTTATTTTGTGTATACCTGGGAAAACAAAGTTGCTTCCTACAATCTATTAGAGGGTTTTGTCTGGCCTAGACTTGGAATACTAATTTTAAATTAATCCTGTATTTAAAAAAGGTTTTAAAAATCAGATTTATAGTTTGATTCATAATTCACTGACAAACTACCTGCAGAGATTTATGCTTCTGTCAATTGTGACAAAGTTCCTCCTCTACCTTGGTGGGTCCTGCACTTATTGGCAGATTTGCTCACCTCAGTGATCTTCCCCTCTGGTGGAACCCTCAGTCTGGGTCAACTCCTCTTGTGTCTGATCTGGAGTTGGGAGGTTTGGGGGGAACCCGGGCCTGCCCTCTACTCTGGGTTCCAGCCCAGGGCCCTGTGGATTGCAGCTGTCTATAGTGCCTCCTGTAACAGCTGCATGACAGCTACAACTCCCTGGGCTACTTCCCCATGGCCTCCTCCAAACACCTTCTTTATCCTCACCACAGGACCTTCCTCCTGGTGTCTGATAATGCTTGTACTCCTCAGTCCTCCAGCAGCACATGCACACCCTCTCACTCTCAGCTCTTTGCGGCTCTTGCTCCCAGCTCCTCACACGCCCCCAACAAACTGAAGTGAGCTCCTCTTTAAACCCAGGTGCCCTGATTAGCTTGCTTTGATTGGCTGCAGGTGATCTAATCAGCCTGTCTGCCTTAATTGGTTCTAGCAGGTTCCTGATTACTCTAGTGCAGCCCCTGCTCTGGTCACTCAGGGAACAGAAAACTACTCATCCAGTGACCAGTATATTTGCCCTCTACCAGACTCCTGTACCCCACTGCTCTGGGTCTATCACACAATATTATTAGTAGTTTCGTATACATTCAGGAATTGTTTAAGTCATGTCAGCATTGGTATTCTGACATACTCTAATATTCTGCTGGATGCTACATACAATAAGGAGGCTTACAAAAAGGATATTCTAAATAGAGAACATTAATACCAAACCAAAGCCTCTGTCACACATTCTTAGCAATAATGCATATACACAACATGGATTACAGATTTCCTTTCCTCTGCAGAGCTCTGAAATTTTTAAAAAGAAAATGTTTTCTTGTGAAATACTATAGAACAGAGCAGGGGTCGGCAACTTTTCAGAAGTGGTGTGCCGAGTCTTCATTTATTCACTCTCATTTAAGGTTTTGTGTGCCAGTAATACATTTTAACATTTTTAGAAGGTCTCTTTCTATACATCTATAATATATAACTAAACTATTGTTGTATGTAAAGTAAATAAAGTTTTTTAAAATGTTTAAGAAGCTTCATTTAAAATTAAATTAAAATGCAGAGCCCCCCAGGATCGGTGGCCAGAACCCGGGAAGTGTGAGTGCCACTGAAAATCAGCTCGTGTGCCGCCTTCGGCACACGTGCCATAGGTTGCCTACCCCTGGAACAGAGCATGACACAGGAAGGAGCTTCAGTGTTAATGAACATTTTTGTTAGTTTGGCAGGTCTTCAGAACATTGTGCCACCATCAAGAAGGACCATGTTAAGGGACTGAACTGTGATTCCCAAGCCTTTGGGCAACTGGAGGCTGAGTGCATCATAGAAGCCATATTCTCAGTCTCCAGGGGGACTGTGTTGGCTGTACTACTCTTGTAGCACACCCTGCCAACTGATCCACCAAATGACACTAATGCTGACTTGCCTGCTCTTTGCCAGCATTACCACGCCTGTGATTTCAGCCAGAAGCAAACTTGGAGGATAGCACGAGGCGGGAGGCCAACAAAACAAAGTCACATGAATTAAAAACTGATCTAGAGAAAAGATTTCACTTTTACAAACGAAGCCATATTTTCAAACCACATGGCATCCCGGTCACTGATTTTTCATGCATATAATGATCTATATATTTTTAAAAATCTGTAATTTAGCTATTTAAAAATATGAACTTTAAAAATTCCAACATCTATAAATCTAGAAGTAAATATGCAGCAGATCAATTTGAAGTTGATTTTTTTAAGCCTCCCATTCACTGCACACTAGAATTCTACTTTGTTACCTGAAACATTCTAACAGGGTTTGAATATAAAGTTGGCCAGCAATACTGTTACATTCTAACCTTATCTTTTGTTAAAGAGTGTCTCCTGGTGATTTTTGGTTGTTGATTATTTGGCACAGTAATAGAAGAACAGTTGAACTGATCAAGATCTGCTTCTTGTATGTTTTTACATTTACTTGTCCTTCCCAAAGGCATGGGTTTTGAGACCTGAGAAATAAAATATTGTGATTTAGGAAAGAAATGATATAAAATCCCATTTTCCTTGTACCCATAAAATAACTAAATGCAAGTATCTCAGTTGTTTGCAGTGTGTAGCCATGTTGGTCCCATGAAACTGAGAGAGCTCTCATATCTTATTTGCAGTGCTAGTCTAAATAAAGCCACATTCTTTGGTTAACTGGCCTCTGACTTGTGATACACAACTGTTTTCTAAGTTTATAGAACATAACCCACTATACCTGGGAAAACTGCATTGACACCCAAGCGTCTGCAGATATAAAAATGGGAACTTCCATTCCCAGGAAAACAATATGATCAAAGAGGCACCAATTCCACTCATTCTCAGCAAGCCTCAAACACAAGTTAAAATTGCCTTTCCCTCGTAGAACCATTAGGGAAGAGTGGTGGTGAAAAAACTGCCTGTCTTCTCTGCAGAGAGAATTATTTTGGAAGACCACTGACTCCACAGATGCAGAAAGGTGAAATTTGCAACAACAGGGATCAAATAAATAAATAATTGTGTTCCAGCCTCCAACCATCAGTTCCTTTTTTACGTAAGTTATTAAATGCTCTCCTCAGCATACATGTGAATCTACAGTGGAGGAGCTAAGAAGGATACTTAAAACAAAAACCCAAGACTTTCTTCCAATTAATGAAGAGAGCCTATAAAACTCTGTGCTAATCATTACATTCAGAATAATGTTCTAAAATAAACTGGAACAATGATACTCACAGTGAACCAATTTTTACATTACCTCATCATTTTGTTAGCCTTCAGTGAGAGTTGCAGGTAAATCTCTGAGCATTTAAATACTACTTTAGTAATTTCTTTAGATATAGAAAGCAACAGATTGGGAATTGACTTTTCAAAAGCTTCTAAGTACCCTGCAATTGATTTGCATTTAGGCTAATTTTACAATAATCTGTTTGAACGTGTGTGGGTATACGTACACAAAGTATTATAAAACTAAACATATGACTGACTTAATTGTTCTACATTTAGGCTAATATACAGATACAGAACATATTTTTTGTATACACATATACAAATTACATAGTAGTATATTACATACATACACACTCTAAGGTTATAAAGCAAAACAATGTGTATCTATACACTTCTATACACATATTTTTATACAGATGTGTAAAAACATACTCCAGCAGAAGCTGTGATTATTAGATATGTGATTTGTTTCTTACCCTCTCCTCTATTATAGGGAGTGAAAGATCAATGAAAGGTTCCTTTACTGTGGAAATCTTGGAGGAAAAGACAATTAAATACAAAGAACTGTATTAGAGTCTCCATGTTTCTATTATAGTAGAAAAACAACTATACAAAAGCTAATTGTCAGGTGCAAGATCTTTTTAATTAGCATGAAGAACTTTCTATAATCCTTGTACTAAATATTTACTTAAAGCTAACTGTGATTTTATTTTGGGTCTGTAAGTACTGGAGAATGCGATGTCAAATTTCATTGTATAAAAACACTGGACAAGGTCAAATATATCTCGTGATCCATACACAGAAGAGACCTTCCCTTCCCACTCAAAGAGTGTCATAAGAACGGCCCTACTGCGTCATAAGAACGGCCCAATGGTCCATCCAACCCAAGCCACTATCTTCTGACAGTGGCTGGTGCCAGATGCTCCAGGGGGAATGAACAGAACAGGGCAATTATCAAGTGATCCATCTCGTCATCCAGTCCTACAGGCTTAGGGATACCCAGAGCATGGGGTTGCATCCTTGACCATCCTGGCTAACAGCCATTGATGGACCTATCCTCCATGTCAGTTGCGGCTAAGTATTCCCTTACCTGCACAGACTCTCTGAGGCTATGGCTACACTTGCACTTCAAAGTGCTGCCGCGGCAGCGCTTTGAAGCGCTAAGTGTAGTCAAAGCGCCAGCGCTGGGAGAGAGCTCTCCCAGCGCTGTCCGTACTCCACCTCCCTGTGGGGAATAACATACAGCGCTGGGAGCTGCGCTCCCAGTGCTGGGGCTTTGACCACACTGGCGCTTAGCAGCGCCGCAATTTGCAGCGCTGGAGAGGGTGTGTTTTCACACCCTGCTGCAGCGCTGCAAATTTGCAAGTGTAGCCATGGCCTAAGGGTGTAGCAAACATGAGAGGGCAGGAGGTAAGCAGGGGAGATGCATACTGTCCCCATCCCAGAACCCAGAGCAAACTGAAAAGACAGGGAAACCCTTTGAAAGGGAAGTCCCAGAGACAGATGCTGGATGGGGAGTCACTGGCAGCATGGCTTGAACAGCAACATGGCACAAGGGAACAGGAAGTGAGCCACAGGAATCACGTGATAGCTGGAGGATCTCAGATCTATGCAGATGTTGGAGGACATGTGGTGTTTGTGGTTCAATTACCAATTTCTTCTGCAGGCAGAAGGTGCAAACCCAATGGAAAACTGCAGAGTAAACTCTCTGAAGGGAAACTTGGAATCTTCTGACCCTATGCAGAAATGTTTGAGCTTTTGCACTGTTCATGAATGCAATTGTTGATATAATTGTCATTTACTCAACAAGTGGGTAAAATGACAGGATTCTGCCTAGTCATATCTGAAGTGATGTACCCCAAAATGGGTTAAATCATGAAACTGGTTCATTTGCTAAAGCTAAAAAGCTATTATATGAATTTCTTGGGTCATACATCTACACTTAGAGTGGTACTAGTAGTTAAATTAAAGCCAGTCTATGGAAAAAGTTTACAGGGTGTTTAAAAATACCCTCATTTTATTCCAAAATTATGTTTTGCTTCCTGAAAACCATAATAAAAACGTATGCTAGAATTAGAGAGAGTTGGACTTTATCTACATATGCAGTGTAGTTGTAGCTGCATCAGTCCCAGGATATTAGAGAGACAAGGTAGTTTAGGTAATATCTTTTACTGGACCAACTTCTGTTGGTGAGAGAGACAAGCCTTCAAGCTACACAGAGCTCTTATTCAGGCTCTTCGTAGTTCAAAAGCTTGTCTCTCTCACCAACAGAAGTTGATCCAATAAAAGATATTATGTCACCCACCTTTATCTACATTTTCTCTCACATTTTCTCTCCATGCCCTCTTCCATGCTGACCTTATGCCTGAAATATCCTGCCAAAACCTGTTTACTAAGCTCCCCTTCTCGTCACATTCAAATCCCTTCTAAAAAAAAATTTTGCCACCTTGCTTTTGAGAAGTTAGTGGAAGGTAAACAAACAAAAAAAAAATACCAAGACGTATATACAACCCAGTGACTAACCATGTTATCTTATTACTGTCATCCTTGCCATTCCTTTCCCCTTGTATGTTTATGACCCTCACTTGTGGGTGTTATGTTAAATTTAGCCAGGAAAACATTTTTACTTGTTTTGTGATGCACCCAATATATCATTGGATGCTAGAAAAATAATCAATTAGGATTAGAACTGTCTTAGCACTCCAATTTTAAATTTAAGTGGTGTTTGTTTGTGTGGTTTTTTTGGGAGTCAGCAGGATTTCAGCAAGGCTTCTGTGGAGAGGGATTTTGCAAAGAACCAGTGCTAGACCAAAAAAATCCCTACCAACGCTGATAAAGGAAACTGAGCTGGAACCTTGTTTTAATGTGGTTGTAGCCAGCAAATTCCTGATTTCTGTGCAGACTAAGCAACAGTAATATGGTACATATAACTTCTAACCTTCCTAAATTGTATGCAGATGAAGTTCTTCATTGATACCAGTGACATATTAAAATTATATTCTGCACTATACACAATGGGAAGATTACCAGGCACTGCAGAACTGTGATTAATTATTCAGACTGAAAGGGTTTATTATATGTCTATAATATGAAATATAATATTGTAAACCAAATATAAATGCAACATTCAATCATTCATGAAAATTTATCATAATAAAATTTTCATCGTTTTGACTCTAAAGGAAATTCTAAACATTATGGAAATTACTTATTTTTGATAAAATGTTGATCGATACTAAGTTATTAAAGTTATATATTGTTTAATAAAAATATCAAGTTAACTACTAAAAGTATTTAAAGAAGAGACCATTTAGATCAATATCAATTCCATAATCTGATTACATATAATTTTCCCCACTCCCATTAATCAAATAACATTTCCCAAAGTGTGGTCCATGTCCCAAAAGACTACCCATAGGGGCAAGAAAAATGGATACATTAAGATGGGGAGGAATTTAACAACACGACAGAGTTGCGGGGAGGGTGGTCTGGTTTCATTTTCCCGAAGAGGGGCTCAGTTTTCAAAAATCTCGGAAATGCTACATTAAATACATGATCAGTATTTCCCAAACTACTGTAGAATTTGGAACCTCCAGCCCAAGATTAGCTAGACACAAACAAATCTTTTAAATCTTTTCCGAGTCACATGACTCCTTTGCATGAGTGAAAAGGATAATATTTTAAGGACAAAATAGTCCTTTTTAATAAGCAGCCTTCAATAAAATCTTTTTACAAATAAATAGTATAAAATTGACAATACATTTCTATTCCACATCGAGCTGAATTCCAAAATACCTACATTTTCACATTCCTCACACATGACAGTGCTAGTCAATTCACCAACAAAGATCCTATCTATGAAGTTCATCTTCACACCCTCTCTTCCATATGCTGAAAAAACATTACCTTTTTTAATGTGAAAAAACAGATCCAATGCCACTGTATAAGTACAATGTAATTCTTTCTATGGTTTATTCTGAACACACATAGTACAATGTAGGAATATGTTCAAAATATTTCCTACCACTAAAGAAATTAATTCAATAAAATATATCATTTACTTTAATATTTGTCAATGCTTAGTAATACAGAATTCAGTTTCTCCCTCCCCCTCCTCCTTCGGTAACAGAATAATGCTGCATCTCCTTTTAAGAAAGGTTTTTTATTTTAATACACAATGCAAGCCATAAGTCCTATTGATATAATATTCTATTGCACTGTAGCAGGCATTTAGGCAGGAGACCTGCTGGTTGATTTTCTAAATGACAAATAGCTTCTAAAAAACTGTACAACTCAAAACCAAAACCTGTTCAACAGATTTGTAATACATTACCAAGATCAAATTACAACAGATTTGGCAAGGATTAGCTTAATTTTTCAGAACAATTACAATACCATTGGAAATTTTAATGAAGCTAATTGCTTGCTATACACAGAAAGTTAAAGTATTATGTAAATAAAAGGCTGAGGTTTAGAAAATACTGCCCTGATTCAAATAATTTATTATCTTATTTTTGTGTTGTTATTAAGATGGTCTCTTTATGAGTGATGCAACTGTTGTGGCCTTAATGAAAGATCTGAAGATGCAGCAGAATATTTAAGTAAAAGTAAAACTAAGTTTTACATGCCTATATGACAGTGATTAACAAAAGAAAGCCTTTATTGTAGATACTGGAAATAGATTAGTACATAACACTTCGATACTTTACATGTGCACTAGATGGCACCAGAATAACATGTAATAAAAGCCTTATAAAACCATCTACAATACTTTAGGGCAGTCAATTTTGAAAATTATGTTTTAAAACTTGTACATTTATTATTTTTTTTAAATAGTGATTCATTTGCTAAGAAGAACTTAAAAATAAATCACTATAAATAACAAGAAAATATTGTATTAAAGAACAACATACCTTTAACTTTTCTTTTAGTTTCCTCATCTGCAGTTTTAGTTGTTGGATTGTTGAATGCTTTTAAGATACCAGCTTGTATACGCTATAATTATAAACACAAATATTTCATAAGTATTTTCAGTGGGTGACAGGCACTCTAAAAACACTGACAGACTGTTAGAAACAACAATTATTGGTTATTTCCAGAAAACTACACACGTTTATATAACTCTAGCTTTAACTACGTCAAGCATTTTTCCCCTCACAAAAAGGGCAAATTTTAGGTAGGTAGTGAATTTATCAAGAAATTGTGGATTATGAAGTGAACATTGCTAGGAAAGAAAATAATGTGATAATGGATAAATTGCTCTGTAGTGCAGTGATTGACTGGAATATAAAATGTGTAAAATTTGCTAAATATCTTTAACCATGCTTCAATTACTCTATTTAGAGAGTACTAGGTTTAAATTTTATTTGCTAGTCAATACAACCTTTTAAAAACAATTATAATAACCAATCTAGTCACACATCAATGTGTGTACAGAAAACTCCCATTAATCCATATAAGGATTATTTGAATGTACTGAAGAGAATGTAGAACCCTGAAAATATATATTTGGAGGAGGCTAACTGCATCTAAATAGCATCCAACAGAATTATATTACCTGTACCTACAGTTTGCACATAAAAACAACAAGTTTTGCCCACTTCTCAGCAAAAAATTAACAGCAGTTACCATAGTGAGGTCTCATATTATTAAGGCTTCAATATTTCTACAGAATATATAACTAACTTTTCCCCATTATGCTGTGGAATAGCATAAATAATTAAACTAAACAATACTCTCAAATACAGGACCAGAGTACATTTCTGGATGCATTATCCATATGTCCCTGTTTTTATTTTCCTCTCTTTTTAAAAGTACTGTACTTATTCACAGTCTTCAGTAATGTGTAATGGGTTTCCATTTCATTAGTGAAAAGTAGCTAAGTTCTACAGTATGACTATATTTGTTAAATGGCACATGGAAGTCACAAACAGAACAAAGTACAGTACCATTCCAGAAACAAGCTGTGATGCTACAAAAGTTTTGTATGTAGTCCACAGCAGACCTACTAACAAATAATCATCACTTTTACAACATAGTTCTAAAGTATAAAAATATATTAAAATTTGAGATGGTTATAAGTTGTCATGTCATGTCATGTTCCACTCAAACCATATGTACTGGGAAATGCTAGATTGAAGGATAGCTTTCGAGGTTCGATTTCCAGTTCATCTATCTACCCACAGACTAGTCATACTTCTACCTTATGAGTATGTGACCTGGCTTGTGAATTAAGTCCGGATGCCCCAAGCTCCGCTTTGTTCATCTTAAAGCCCACAATATACTAAAAGGTCTAATCAATACGTAATTCACCAAGTTGAATACCATAAATGGGTTTAGGGCCATAAGCAACCCCTTTTGTTGGGATTAGTGCGCTGAACCATTTATTTAGGTCAAAGAAAGACACAGTCTTTGAATGGTCAGGGTGCTACTAACAATGGCAGCAGACATTAATCAATTAGCAGCAAGGTTCAGCTACTTCAAACCCTGGTGTGAAACAATCTCCAGCACACATTGCTGGAAACAGCAGACAGTGTGTAATTTGGATTGTGGTATTGACAGACTTTTATTTTAAAGGTCCACTTTTATAGATTAATGTATTTTCAGAAGGATGCAGAAAAAAATAAAAACAGGATTCCAAATAATGCGGTATTGTTTCAGAAAGCCCAGAAATTGGAGACAAAACCTCAAGGCGCTGTAGAACTGTTTTATACGATATAAAAACAAATTAAAAGCATAGTGAAAAGGTAATTTATGTAGCGCTATAAAAGCATTTTGAGATTGCACTCACCTATTTGAATATAGTATATATATTTTAAAGGACCAAATAGCTTTGATTGAAAAACATTAATCAGAATTTGTAAGAGAAGTGCCAATTAGACTGCTCAACTAAACAGAAGGTTTATCACAGGTACACTGAAGTGGTTAGTTGCTATTTTATCAGGGCTGTTACCGAAACTTTACACTCAAAAGCAAACATTTAAAAGCAGCATGAAAGAGGAAGGTTAGTGGCTATAATCATTTCTAAAGGATTCTGGTGGCAGACATATTGCTGTAGGCTTTCTTCAATCAAAAAACACATGGTAGTGACACTCCATAACAATAGCACGATTAACAGCTGTGCAGTTCCCATGACAGACAATGCTGCTACTGCTTGTATCTGACTGGCACAACTGTCATTGCTCACAAGATTGAATAGATCTACAGATCTGACAGTCTCAGTTTGTCATACCATTTATAGACCCAAAAAAGAAAGGGGGAGGAAAAAAAAAGAGCTTTTACTAGTAATGTCCCTTACTGCACAGCCTGAGGTGATAAAGTCCCTGTTAATACTAATGTACCATTATTGCAAAACAGGGGTTTAATTGCTGTAAAAGGTGGGACCAACCTTCACTTACCCAATGACAGAGATGGCAGAAATACTGTACAACCAAATGTATGAAGAAAATATTCCTCAACATGTTCTATTATGGTGATAACAGAAGCCACCATTAATAGGACAAATAAAAAATACACACTAAGACCTAATGATGCTGCCATGTTCACTGATGGCACTGGAGTTTATGCTGTCATTTTTGTTAATCTGTTCATTATGGGGGGAGTGTCAGAATATTAGTTTAAGTAAGCATTCCCTTGCTTTTACTGTCAAACCTATATTCTTATAGGTTGTACAGTAAATAGGATTTAAACCTCTCTACCCCATTAAAGTCAATAGGAACAGCACAGTAATGCCATCACAACAACATTCTGAAAACTCTTTTTTTCCCCCCTTAAAGTAAAAGAAATAAAAAACAGCTGTCCTTATAGTTTTGCTCAGTGGGTTATTTTATGACATTACAATGTCAGGACTGAGAAAAGCTTCTCCATAGTTCACTATTTTTATGATGCAGCCTATTGTTTACATGAACTAAGTTTTCAGGTTTGCAACAAGGAGCATGTTGATATTAAACTGGGTTTGAGTTGCACATTAGCAATGCATTTCCACAATTCATGCTAATCACTTTTGCAGCTTATTTATAGCATACTGTCCCTGCATAATCTTGTTGTACCTTATAAGCTATAATAGTAATGTCTATAGACTTTATTCAGTCAATGAAAATATGGACTGACTGATGACCAGATGTGCCATTTGTCAAAAAAAATAGTTCCATGAAGTCCAAAATACATAAAAATACTGCAACATAGAGCTGTTATGTGGCAATGGCTTAATGGCTCTATTGTGCCAGAGTGTGCCGGGTACAGGAGTGGCTTCAGATCTCATGTCCATGATAATTCAGTATAGGTACATTACAGATACTAGATAAGTAAACTTTGCTTTGGATGGAAGAAGGGCTATATTGAATGATCACTACTATAGTAAAGTGCCTCCTTTGGGAAAAGGCTATTTTCTATTACACCTGAAGAAAGACCTTTTCCTCTGAGTCAGAAAGAGGCAAAACATTGATGAACCTGAGATGTCAAACAAATCAGGTCAGATGTATTATGGTTCAAGACTGCACTTCTGGAAACAGGGAAGTAAGGGGCAGAAATGAAGAAAGTAAATACTAAGTCTGTATAGATATCTTTTTTATATAAAAAGCTTTCTTTATGTGTATATATATGTACACACACACACACACACACACCCCTCTACCCCGATATAACGCTGTCCTCGGGAGCCAAAAAATCTTACCGCGTTATAGGTGAAACTGCGTTATATCGAACTTGCTTTGATCCGCCGGAGTACGCAGCCCCCCTGAGCACTGCTTTACCGCGTTATATCCGAATTCATGTTATATCAGGGTAGAGGCGTGTGTGTGTGTGTATATATATTTATATTTTTATTTATTTATTTATTTTAGTACTGGATCTAGATTTGTTAAGTAATGGGAAGTAAAATTTCATTTGTAAAACAAGCAATTTTTCTTCACTTAGAACATTGCTAAAAGACATTAGAAACTTGGATAATATCTTTGCTTTAATTTTTTTCCAATCAAATTGGTTTCAGTGAAGTTTTATAACAAACTAATTGCTCCCTGGATGTGGGGCAGTATATGAAGTTTTATCCTGAAGTAGATTTTACCAAATGAGCTAGGGACATGACTTTTACCCTACCACTTAAAAAGTATATATTTTTAAAAACTATAGATGAATCAGTCTCCTACAATGGTGCTTCCAAAGTCACTGTAAAATTATAACCACCACCATTTATGATATCCCCATCAACAAATCAACTGAAATCTGTATCCAGATCAACAAATTTAAACTACCAAAATGAAAATGTAGTAATCAAGTTGCTTTTTTGAAAAATAGTAGAAACAAGCCTTAGTAGTCATTTCATTACGTAGATTTTAAACAGAGAAAACAAAGTGTGCGAAAAGTTGACATCTGATCTACAGTCAATTCAAGCTAGTTCACTGAAAATATACAAAGATTTTACCTTTGTTTCTTCTATTCTCATTGCATCCAACAAATAGTGGAGAAGCTCTTGGCTATCCTGCTGTTGAAATCCTTTAAACCGAGGGGCCCTATAAAAGGAGCGAGAAAGAAGTTCAAAATGACTCCGATGGCTTCCACTTAGGATCTCTGGGGAAGTATTTTCAAAACACTCTGCCCCCTCCCCCTACCGTGCCCCTCCCTCTACCCTTCCTAAATAATAATAATTATAATATTAAATAATCATCATCATCAAAAAGACAAAAACCTCAGGCTGACATATAGAATACAAGACTCAGTGTTATAATATGTACAATATTTGGAAAAAAATGTATTTAGAGACTGAAGGAACATCTTGAGTCTTGGACCAAATGGTAACCGACTCCAGGTCAGAAATTACACAAGTACAGTTACTTAGAAAGTAACAGTAAGATAAGAGCTCATCCCCCTCATTTATATTTCAATAATCTACCTATGACAGCTTCAAGCCTACTTGCTCAACCAACCTTTTGATTAGTAACTTACTGAATGTAACCATATGAATGTTAGTTTGTACTGGGGTAGGAGTTCCCAAACTTGGTTCACAGCTTGTTCAGGGTAAGCCCCCGGTGGGCTGCAAGATGCTTTGTTTACCTGAGCGTCCGCAGGTACGGCCGCCTGCATTTCCCGCAGCTCCCATTGGCCGGGAACGGCGAACCGCGGCCACTGGGAGCTGCGAGCGGCCGTACCCGTGGATGCTCAGATAAACAAATTGTCTCACAGCCCGCCGGGGGCTTACCCTGAACAAGCCATGAACCAAGTTTGGGAACCCCTGCACCGGGGGAGGGGGAGGGGGGGGAGAGAAAGGAAGTCTCATGATTTGCTGAGGTACATAATTTCTACTAAACCCCAGTAATCTTCTATTTATGCTAAATTTCTTTAAATGATGCTGTTACTAATAGAGATGGATGTTCTTAAATAAACCAGGTAATCTTCTTAATCACTAATATGAGCCAAATAATTTTTGGTTATATAATCAGTTATTCAATGTTATATAATGAATAATGGCGGTTAATTGCAGTTAACTCATGAAATTAAATTTTAAAAAATTGTAATTAAAAACATTAATCGCATAAATCACAGTTTTAATCACGCTGTTAAACAATAGAATACCAACTGAAATTTAAAAAATATTTTTGGATGTTTTTCTACATTTTCAAATATATTGATTTCAATTACAACATAGAATACAAAGTGTATAGTGCTCATTTAATATTTCTTTTGATCACAAATATTTGCACTGTAAAAACGACAAACAAAAGAAACAGTTCCCCTCCCCTGCAGCCACGCCGGCAACACTCAGGGCAGCGGGGTTGTGCGCTCCCGCCGAGCAGTGTGTCTGGCTCCGGCCGGGCAGCACAGTGGCCAGACATGCTGCTCTGAGCGGCATGGTAAGCGGGCCGTGGGGGTTGGATAAGGGGCGGGGGACAGTCAGGGGACAGGGAGCGGTTGGATGGGGCAGAGGTTCTGGGGGGCAGTCAGGGGATGGGGGGTGAGGTTGGATAAGCATGGGAGTCCCGGGGGGGGCCTGTCAGGGGGCAGGGATATGGATAGCTGGTGGGGTCCCAGGTTACATTGTAAACAAGCAGGCAGCAGTATCTCCTGCAAATGTAAACAAACTTGTTTGTCTGAGCAATTGGCTAAACAAAAAGTAGGACTGAGTGGACTTGTAGGCTCTAAAGTTTTACATTGAAAAATAAAACAATGCAGGGGTTTTTTGTACATAATTCTACATTTGTAAGTTCAACTTTCATGATAAAAATATTGCACTACAGTATTTGTATTAGGTGAACTGAAAAATACTATCTTTTGTTTTTTATTGTGCAAATATTTGTAATAAAAAATAAATATGAAGTAAGCACTGTACACATTGAAATTAATATATTTGAAAATGTAGAAAACATCCAAAAATATTTTTAAATGGTGTTCTATTAACAATGTGATTAATCGCGAATATTTTTTTAATTGCGCAATTAATCATGATTAATGTTTTTAATCACTTGATAGCCCTAATAATCATACAATATTAACTCTTGTCATCTCTTTAATAGGCAGCAGGTTCAAAAAAAAAAAAAAGGAAGTATATCTTCACACAGCCTGCAGTCAATCTGTGGAACCCAAGACTATAACAGTGTTCAAAAAAGAACTAGATAAGTTCATGAAGGATAAGCCCATCAATGGCTATTAGCCAGGATGGACAGGGATGCAAAACCATGCTCTGAAGTGTCCCTAGCTTTTGTTTGCCAGAAGCTGGGAATGGGAGACAGGGGATGGATCACTTGATGATTACCTGTTCTGCTCATTCCCTCTGAAGCACCTGGCATTGGCCACTGCTGAAAGACAGGAAACTGGACCACTGGTCTAACCCAGCATGGCCGTTCTTACATTCTCTTTGTATACAGTTTTAAAAGGACATGTGCAGCACCATGAATTCTCAACTCACACACACCCACGTCTGACTTTGTTCTTAAATTTAGCAAACTATAATACCTCATTCCACTTCTGAAAAATATTAATGCTCGATTACTCCAACCCAAAAGGATACTTTTATTTCTAGAATACATAAAACGCCTCAGACTGACAACAAAATATTTTAAGCATCTTTTTGACCTAGCCAATCCAATCCATAAAGCTAGGTCTGGAACAGCAGGGTAATAAGTTGGTGTACGTGACTGCTGACATTTTTCAAAGTGGCCATGGGGATTTGGATGCCCAACTGTAGTTTTGAAAAATCACAGCTGAAGGAGCCAGCTCATGTCTCACTGTAGTGTGACAAAGTTACTCTTCTACCTTGGTGGGTCCTGCGCTTATTGGCGGATTTGCTTGCCTCACAGATTCACCCTGTGGGTCGGGAAACAGCCCAGAGACCTTCCCCTCTGGTAGAAGCCACAGTCCAGGTCAATTCCTCCTGTGTTTGATCAGGAGTTGGAAGGTCTGGGGGGAAGCCAGGCCCACCCTCTACTCCGGGTTCCAACCCAGGGCCCTGTGGACTGCAGCTGTCTAGAGTGCCTCCTGGTACAGTTGCGTGACAGCTACAACTCCCTGGGCTACTTCCCCATGGCCTCCTCCCAACACCTTCTTTGTCCTCACCACTGGACCTTCTCCTGATGCCTGATAACACTTGTACTTCTCAGTCCTCCAGCAATATGCCTACTCACTCTCAGCTTCTTGCACGCTTCTTGCTCCCAGTTCCTCGCACGCACTTCCTCTCCTCTGGCTCCCTTTGGCCTGACTGGAGTGAGGCCTTTTGTAGCATCAGAGGGGCCTTAATTAGAGTCAGGTGCTTAACAGCCTCACCTGACTCTTACCAGGTTAATTGGAGTCAGGTGTTCTCATTAGCCTGGAGCAGCCCCTGCTCTGGTCACTCAGGGAACAGAAAACTGCTTATCCAGTGGCCAGTATATCTCCCTTCTACTCCTCTCCTGTGCCCAACTGGCCTGGGTCTATCACAGTAGTAATTCAAGTAACTCCATCCTAAGTTATATAAAATATTATGATCTCACAGCATGGCTAAATACCAAACGTTACACATTCCATCTTTACTGAATATAGCAATAAGTTATCTATATATGTCATCAAAACCCAAGGAGGATCACATAAAATTATTCATTCATAACAAAGGCGATTTTGATCTTGCTGTATTCTGCAGCATGTTCGGCTCATCTGACTAAATCACCTAGGCTGTATCAAAAAGGGTCTTAAAATAAATGGCACCTTTTCTAATTCTGATCATATCATCAAGAAATCGGGGGGGGGGGGAGAGAAGAAGGGGGACAACGACGGGGACACAGAATTCCAAGAGTCAGACACTTCTATACCCAGAAAAGCATTGGTGTCAGTCCTATTAAGCTTAGCTAATGCTATGCTTAGCACAGTAGACCCAGTCTCCTCAGAAATTTTTACCCACTACATGGCCCAAGGTACACGAAGCATTGTATAAATACTTGGTAACATTCTTTGCTGTTACCTGGTAGCAAGAGACTACAAAGAAACCTCAGTAGTAATAGACAATTCTTGAAGATATAGTTTAACACCCAAAAGTTATTCACCACAGAAATCTTTCCCAATTCCACTAGTAACTAGTATTTGACGAGTTCTCAAACAAAAACAAAAAAAAGAGTCATCTAACTATTGGAGGAATATTTTGCCAGTCCTCTGCTTCAACACCCATTCCAGAATGTATTGAATTTAAAAACAACAAACATGAAACTGCACAAGCTCTAGGTATACTCTGATCAAGAAAAATATTGTCTTCCAAATATAGAAAAGAGAATTTGTGTGTTTAAGCAACAGGCAAAATGCGGATTCTAGGTCAGTTTCTGCCATGAGTTGAGTTATTGCAAGTCCTAATTAACTGTATCACTTGATCAAAAGCAGCATATAATACTGAGCACAGCAAAGGGTCTATATAATCATTAACTGATTGCCTTCTGGATAGAACAAATTATGTACAAGTCTAAAGTTGCCATGAGCTTTCTTCAAGACCACTGCCAGAAGGAAAATCTGTATATGCCTGAATAGCATATTCTTAAATGGCTCTGCCATCCTTCCTCATGCTAATTCTTTTAACACCCTCTGGCATTAAAACTATAACTGTAGAATATGTCCGAAGCGTAGAGATTGTCTAATTGTTTTTCAGAAAAAAATTGCAGCTGTGTATTTTCCTTCTCTCCTCCTGCATGCTCATGGCTACACAGAGAGTTACTCTGCCACACACAAACAACTGTTCTACTGCAAACATTTACCTCTGTGAGCATTGTAACCATGATCTGAGAACAGTGTGTAGAAGGAGCAGGAGTTCAGTTCCAGGACCCTTTCCCCAAGGAAAGCTCCAACCGGCATCTCTTTAGAATTATCTCCCACCCAAAAACAAACAAACAAACTATAAAACAAAAACACAATGAGAAAATCAGGCAGAAACTAAAGTAGTTAAATATAAGGAGAAAAAAGAAAAGTCATCAGTTAATTCCAGGATTTCATTGGACCTATTCTGCATGGCTCATTGTACCTCATGTCTGTGCCTAGAATCAGTCTCTAAAGCCCTCAGTTTGCCTGGTCACTCCATCTATGGAGAAACTTTCTGCAATGCATCCTGATACCTAAGCCAACACAAATTTCTTTTTAGTGCCCTTTAGCCTGTTACCCAAAATTCTTCAAACTGGCAACCATCTTTGCTTTATTTTTATATGTTTTTAAAGGGCTGACCCTATGACTGACCAATACAAGACACAAAACTCCATCCCAAAAAGTTTACAGTGTAAGGGCCAGATTCTAATATCCTTACCCAGGCTCAATAGTACGAGCATAAAGATATCAGAATCTGTTCCTTCTAGATTAAGACAGGATGACCTAAGAAGCCCTGAAAACAATTATAACTCAAAAGTTAATCTTCTCTGTTCCCTTCTTGTATGTATATACCATATGCAAAAGCTTTCCATGGGGGAGAAAGTTGCATTGTACTTGTCATCCTAGTTCCCTTTAATAACCTTCCATCTCCACAACTGGCAAGGTGAAAGGAAGATTTTGTCTCATCCATGCAAACTGATGGTGTGTGGAAAGACCAATTTTTAATGGGCAGCTGGACTCCCCCTGCAGCCACCCTGAGCTCGCCAAGTGATAAAACAAAATGCAACTGGAAATTACGCCACCTCCAGTTAGAACTCAAATCAGGATTGGCTTCTACAGAGAAAGTAAGATCAAAATCTTCCTTTCTGTGAGAGAACCTCCTTTCTTAGCAGTACTTATCTTGACACCAAGCAGGCTAGCTATGGAGGAAAGCAAGGAATACGATCTAAGACACTGGCTCCCAGAATTCCAAAGACTGCACGTTCAGACATTCTTACAGTCACTCTGTAATGATGAGTAAAGGGACGAATCAAGCTTTACACTGATACTGCACTGATCTCATCCACCGAAGCAGACTCCCTTTTCAGCCCAAGAGGAAGCCATCCTCTAAGAAGAGTGGGTCATACTGCAAGTGGCTACGGCAAGCCTTATGCTAGTAATGGTCCCTTAATACACATTAATGACCATTTAACTATGATTTATTTAGAGTATTTTCATACTTTTGAGCCCTCTGCATCCATTTACAAAGCACTTTTGTTCTATAGAGACACACTGCCATAGCCCTGACAATATCCAGAGTCTGCCTAAAGGCCTCCCTTGGTCTGACAGAAAGGAGGTTAATGATCTGATTCCCGTGAATTAGATTTGGGAACAAAACAGGGTAATGTAATGTTCTATATCTTTATGATAAACTGAAAAAAGGTATTTACAGGAAAAGGCAGCAATTTACCAATGTTTTCAGCAGAGGTAAATACTGTCCATGGAAGTAGCCAGTTTAAAGGTCAGAAGGGAGGGAAAAGACCGTGGCTGAAAGTTTACACAGAGGAAAGTGGTGTCTGAGAAGTTCTAATCTGGAATTTGGCAGAGCTTTAATCACCCTTAATAATCCTTAACACTAGAGGATGAGACCCTAGCAGGGACCCTTATAAGGCTTCCTGATTGCTCCCAATAATGAAGCTTGACCATTTAGAGTGTGGAAGGCTCCTGTACTTGTACAATGGAATGGAATTATGTACCAATAGTATATGTAAGACTTAGAAACAAAAAACAAACCACACAAAATGACAGTATGATTAACAGATGGATCCAGAATGGTCTTTGATTTCCTACATGCTTCATGGAAGCGGTGTTATTTTTATCTAGAAAGACAGAAGTAGCCAAGTAGTGTTTGAAAGGAGAAGGAGAAGTTAATAATAGTGGTGATTGGTACGATAACAGCCTCCTGTGAATGTAGTTGGCATTATGGTAAAAAAGAATGGTAGAGACCCAGGATTCTAAAAAAATATATAGATGCTGAATTAAAAATTGTTAGATTATCTACACTTTAAGATATGGAAGTACACAGTTCAGACACCCAAACAACCTTAACTCTGCCCTGTAATGATATCTTGAGAGGTGTTTAAAAAATTCACGAGTCTTTAAAAGCCAATCTATTCTGGGACCAAAAACAGTAAAATGCCTTCATTATAATCATCCAGTTATTGCATGGTGCCACTGCAGAGCACAGTTAAAGTTGTTTGTGCATTTCCATATCTTAACATGTTTGGATTTCTTTTAAGTTTAACCTTAACTCTGAATATCCTAGGTTTGTAATGCTTGCTTTTATTATAATTACAATATCCCTGTAATCATTAATATATTACTGATATGTATTATCTACCATAACTCCATCTTAGTTTTTGTTTGCAAATTTAAAAAAAAATCCCTGAAAATTTCATACATAAACACTAAAAAGAAGCCCAAAGAGAATGCTACCATATGCTATTTTTAATGGTTGTACAGAAATGTTGATAAGTAATATCAAACTTAAATCATTTTAACTTTTAAGGCAAGTTTCACCAGTCTTCTCTGGTAGCTTTATGACACACTGGAAGAGCACAAAGCATCCAGAATATATTGGCCAGTTAAGCTAGATTTACAGCTGTGTTGCATCACCAAAGCAGCACAAAGCAGTCAGAGTGCATTATCCTATTTTTCCTTTCCTGCCTGTCCTCCACATTCCCTTATACATATAGGCCCCAAGTTCCCCATTTCTCTGGTCTTCTGTCCTCTGCATTTTGCCATGCACACACAATAGTTTCCCTTGCCTCCAGCCCTCCACCTCTACATCCTCCTACACCACTCCATTCAGTAGATCTGGTGCAAAGTAAAGAAATGCGTTTCTAAAAATAAATTTAGAGTTAATGGTAGGGATGGTGGGTTTGCTGTTATTTTTCATAACTAGAAGTTTCTCCTTCTGCAGAGGCTGAAGAACAAAACCAGCTTCCTCAGAGAAACTCACTCAGAATTGCCTTCTTTTGAAACTGTTACCACCTTCCTTGGTTCCCAGTAGGAGTGAAGCCAAGCTGCCCTCAGAGAAAATAATAGCCCTCTATGCTGTCAGAAGACAGAGAGGAACACAGTGAGGAGTAGGAGAATGGAAGCAGTGGTCATATTAGATGAAGGAAGTTTGTGGTCTCAGTTCCAATGAGAACAATAAAAGATGGCAGCAATTTTGAGATCAGTTCTTCAAGGAATTTGCTACAGAACATTTTTCTTCAGCCTCTTCTGAAGAAGAAATTCTGTGATGAAAAATAATAGCAAAGACAGAATTTCACTATCAAGAAAACTCAGTGGCTTGAGCATTGGCCTGCTAAACCCAGGGTTGTGAGTTCAATCCCTGAGGGGGCCACTTAGGGATCTGGGGCAAAATCAGTACTTGGTCCTGCTAATGAAGGCAGGACTCGATGACCTTTCAAGGTCCCTTCCAGTTCTAGGAGATAAGATATCTCCATTTATTTATTTCTTTAATTTATCTACTCTTGTTTACAGCTATTTTTGGTAGATTATTTCACTTACCGTCTTACTATCAAGTGATATGGAGTATGCATCCATGGATAGGCAAAAAGCCAAAAATGAGTAAGGAAGGAAAATTTTACTCAAACCATGTACATGAATTCCCCAAGTCAACAAAATAACTGTTACATGGTCTGTTGCATCCAATACAATCTTCTGCAATTAATACCAGCCAGGAGAACTCAGAATTACTGGAATATATGCACTCAGTCAAACACATATCCTGTCACGCTGTTAGAGGGAAAGCTGGGGAATATGAATTCCAAATGCCCCAATGAATATAAATATAGAATTGAATGCTATTTGGAGAGCACTGAATCTACAATGAAATTCTTTGAAAGCACCGCAAAAGGAAAGAGATTATCTAACTGCATGCTGAACATTTTCAAGTACATGAGAGAGAAAACAGGAAGCTGTTGAAATAAATAAATGAGGGAGTTTTAATCAGCCAAAATTCACTATTCTTGCTCCTATGAGGCTCCTCGTCCACAGGGGAAGTTAATTTATTTTATGCATCCATGATACTAGATATAAGAACGGGGCTAGGGGAGTAACAAGAGGTAAATGAGTAAAAAAAACAAAACAAAACTCAGTGTGTCACATTTTCAATGAGGTACACACGCGCACACGCACACACGCACACACTCACTTTGTATGCTTCATTTGGTAACAACGAACAGGAGTCTATGCCAGTAAAATTCAGCATCTTTTAGATGTGCAATATCAAATGCTTGCTTACAATTCCTAGTATACACTTCCCTCCCTACCACTACCAGACTTACATACTTCCCACATTAAACAATGATCTAAACTACCACAGGTTTCAGAAACACCACAATTATTGCAGTCTACTCCTACAAAATTTCTGGTCCCTATGAATTAGAAATCTGTCAAACAAGGAATCCAAACATACGTCTGGTGTTGTCCTTGTCCTTTCACAGTGCATCCTTCGAGCTGTCCTCTTTTATGGTATCTGGCATCAGCAGCAAAAGAAACGAGCCAGCTTGGGAGTCAGGGCAAGGACACAGCAGGAACACTGGCAGTTGCTGATTTTACAGTTATTACCCAAGACAAATGAAAAAAACTGAAACGACCACTAGCAAAATTATTATTTTAAGAGTGTCAGAGGCATCACTGTCCACCTCTCAAACCCAAAGAAAGCAAAATTATTGCAGGCTGGGCCAACAGTTTCTACAAATGACATGTTTGTAAGCTACATGGGTAGCTATCTATTTATAAAACGAACACCGTATCAGATGGTAGACAGGGAACAGCACATGCATAGTTAGTCACCTGCACCCTCCCCAAAATGTAGTATGGGGCAAAACTGGTTGAGCAGAGCCCAAGTAGGAATTTCATCAAATTAGCAGACTTGTCAGAAAAAAAAAATCATGGCTCCCATCAAAACCCTGCGAGTCCCCTTTATACTAACAGTCCAATATAACATATAATCCATACTTTAACAATATTCATCAAGCAAAAATTAATTTCTAATGCAAAGTTAAGTAAAGACCTCTAGGAATATTTTCATACATCCTTTGGTGCCAGGACTGTAGAATCCTTGTTAGACAACTTTTCAAAGTACTACACAGATCTATAGTTTTGGTGTCTCCAAACTTCTTATAATCTAAATGAGACTATGTTTAGGTATTTATTCTTAACATAATTTTACTGCACATTAAAGCTGCGTATAGACAGATACCGTCCCCTCTGTCACAATACTGCATGCCCTGTTTTCCAGAACAAGCTGCTGATCTGACTTCAATTAAAATCCCGGGCCAATGCATCTAACCTGAGATTTAAACGGAAGTTTCCTTGTAAATGTCACCATATGGTAGGTATCACTCCTACTGCACTTTGGGAACAGCACATGCATAGTTAGCCACCTGACCCTCCCCAAAATGTAGTATGGGGCAAAACTGGTTGAGCAGAGCCCAAGTAGGAATTTCATCAAATTAGCAGACTTGTCAGAAAAAAAAAACCTATTTATTCCACTGCTCAATTATATTTAAAATTAAATCAACGTAAGAGGGAGAGTTTTCATTTTCAGGCTCAGGTTGCACATTCTGGCTATTCAGTGCATTTACTTTTAAATGCATGTCATCACCTTGTTCAATACACAGTAATTTCACTTGTCCAGATAAGGTCTTGAGCTATAAGACAATATGATTTTTTCTAGTCTTGTAACAGAACTGGTCAGCTTTGCTTTGGAAATATCATACCAATAGCCTGTGAGAGGAACACTGAAAGGATGTGAAACACGGGGGTCCTAGATGCTAAAACAAAAATAAATGACAATAACGAGCATTAATAATTACACAAATGCACAGTATATGTGCAGATCAAACACTCATATTTGTAAATATAGTACCTTATAATTTGCATTCTGTGCCTGTTTGTCATACACTACGGAGGTCTTCTAGGTTAACATAGGGCAAGAGAAGTGACATCTATAAAGTCATTCTTCACTCTGAAATTTATTTAAGTAACAAGCTGTAAAATCAACTCACTTTTGGAAAAACATGTTAGCCGGAGAACTGCTGGGTTTCGCTACATATATGAGACTTTCAGTATTACTGTATATACCTTACTGTTGTTTTAAAACACCCAAAATTTGTCAATATATTCAACAGATATCTTCCCATATCTTTACGCACATAACTCCCACACATGGGAGAAAAATGGGGGGAAAAACTGATCAGGATGAAACCTAACATTTTCCAGAGTCAAAACAATGAGCAAGGATAAAAAGTCCTTTTGTATATAGGATAAGTACAACTCACTTAAACCAGAGACAAATTAGTAATGCAATTCAAGGAAATTACATACATCTTGCATTATCATTAATGGATGTACAATATAGTTTCCCATTAATCAGAATTAATTTAGTAAAAAATTCCAAGGGAGAACATTTTCATTTGATATTCTACATATTAACTTTATTGTCTTAAATGGGAAAGGACATGTATGACCAACAAGATGTGGTAGTTCCGATTAAACAGAAATCATTAAGACACCTTTTGTTTTAGAGTTGTATTGTAGTGTGAGGGGCATTTAACAGGGCTAGAAATGGTTGTTTTTAAAAAATTTTAGACTTTGCTGTATTTTTAAGACATTCACTATACCTAAAATGGATTAACTGAAAGAACTAACAATTATCACATGCTATTATATGGAACGAAATGACGATTGGAGTATAACAGTTAACATTTTAAAGGTGAAGTGACAGGAAAACGTTTTTTAAAAGATGGTAAGTAAGGTTTGGCTGGTTCACTCTGACTGACAAGTGATGTCATTGTTAACACACTGATTAATAGATGAACAATTGGGCACCCATGCCTGTAACGTGCTATATAATGCCACAGTTAATTCTAAATCTCTACAATGCTGTGGAAAAATGCTCAGGATTAGTGGGTCTGCTTTTTGTTTATGTTGGGAGGATGTGGGGGGAGAAGAATATAAAAAGGTGAACTAGTACAATGCAGGATATTTACAGGAAGATTCCTATCCTTATTAACAAAAATTTGAGAGTAGAAGAATTAATCAACACTGATTCATAGAAATCTGACAACTAAAAGATGTGCTCTGGTCTCCTTGAAAATATGCTTCAAGCAAGATCCTTGGCAAAAGTGGAGGACTCTAAGATGGTTGGTTGAGTTGACCGCTCACAGATGTGCCGACATATGGAAGCCAGTGCCAATGCGCTACAACCTGTTGTACAGTGTCAGCAGTATAACGACAGAACAGGTTGAACTCCTGTTAATGGTCATAAGAAGTGAAGGACAACTGTGACAGCCATGTACTTATTACTTAAGCCTATCATTTCACTGCTGATCTTGGGGTCAAACATTTATATCTTGTACATCAGCTAAAAAGATGTTTCTAATCATTATCTACCAGTTAGAATGTAGCTATTTTTTTTTACAATGAAAATTATGCAGTACTAGTTAAACATGCACACTACAAATACATTTTTTCTTAAAGTAATCCAGTTCTTTTAAAGTATAATACTCTTCATATGTATTCAACATTAAGTCACCCTTTATTTTTCAGAATTAAGCAACACACTAAAAAAAATCCACAATTGTAATAAAGTAGTCCAATCACATTATACAAAGGCAATACATTATCTTGATTTATAAAAAAAATTTAAATTTTTTTTTTTTAAAATCTTATCTACTGTGCTTTCCTCACAAGTCATGGGAAAGTTAATGACAAAATACTTAAAGATCCTCTCCTCATATGGAAGTACGTCTGTGCCTCTAAATATTTATTGTTGCCTCTCTCTGGATCCTCTTTTTATTTTTTTTATTTTTTTAAATGTATGCAGTGTTGTTGTGGCCCTGTCAGTCCCAGGATACTAGAGAGGCAAGTGGGTGAGGTAATCTCTTATACACAGAGCTCTTCTTCAGGTCTGGGAAATGTACTCGGAGTGTCACAGTTAAACACGAGATGGAACAGATTAAATTACTGGTAATAACTTTGCTAGACACTAAAAATCACTGACTGAATAGAGACACTGGATTTACAGTTTATTACAAAAATGGGTAACTCACTGACAAACCTCACCCAGGTGCCTTTCTCCCCCATCCCCTGTTTCCTTTCCCCCCTATGACTGGAAGGGTGTTAACAGGCCACTTCACCTTGAATGGTCCCTTGAAATATGTATTAAATTACTTATACTAAAAAATCTGTTCCACATTTTATTTAACTGTGACATTCCCAGACCTGAAGAATATCTCCGTGTAGCTTGAAAGCTTGTCTCTCTCACCCATAGAAGTTGGTCCAATAAAAGACATTATCTCACCCACCTTGCCTCTCCAGTTCTGGACAGTCTGTCTCAAAAAAGATACAAAGAGTCCTGTGGCACCTTATAGACTAACAGACGTATTGGAGCATCAGCTTTTGTGGGTGAATACCCACTTCGTCGGGTACATGCATCCAACGAAGTGGGTATTCACCCACGAACGCTCATGCTCCAATACGTCTGTTAGTCTATAAGGTGCCACAGGACTCTTTGCTGCTTTTACAGATCCAGACTAACACGGCTACCACTCTGATACTCAAAAAAGATACTAAACGGTATTCCAAGTTAGAGCATACCAATGATTTATATTACGGCATTAAAATATTTTCAGTATTGTTTTGTATCCTGTTCTTTATACATCTGAATAAAAACATTTCGTCTGCTTTGTTTACCACCTCTACAGACAAAGCAAATATTTTCACTGAGCTGTTCAAAATGATGTACAGGTCTTTCTCCTGAGTGGTTATAGTTAATTTAGAATCCAGGAACATATGAGCAGTACAAATTATTCCTGGCATCGTGCAACACCTTGCCTTGCCAGCAATTAATTTCATCCAAGTTTGTGCTGCCCATTCACCTAGCTTTGTTAGGTTTTTCTGAAGTTCCTTACAGTGTTCTTTAGTCTAATTTAAAGAATGGTGTGTCACCTACTTATTTTTGCAGTGATGGAAGGGGGTCCACAACACCAACATATGTCGTTTTATGTCAGCAGCACAAGAGGGAAAGGTCAGCCTGATAGGTCCCCTTTTCTCTGCTACAGAGCTACAGAAGTGGTGCAAGTACATTTATGCGGGTCTCAGACACTCTCATAAAAATTCTCTATGGTCACTCAGGAAAGAAGCATCCCTTGCGGTCTGATGCTGGGGGAGGGGTTTTGTTTGTTTTAATGAAGTAAGGTGAGCAGTGAAACCTGGGAACTTTTTCAATTAAAAACAAAGAAAATTGTGGAAAATCCTCAATCGTCCTTCTAAAAAAAAGTGTCCTAACAAACTGACAAATAAAGAAAAATGGTTTCTCTTGCCTTCATTCCATTAATCACCTGTAGCATTATCTCAACTTTCCATAAACATTATTTCTCTCAGCAGCCATGATGATGATGGAATGTTCCAAGCATTTTGTAAGGTGTCTCCCCAAAAAGCTCAGTACACATAAGTGCTTGTAATCTCAATTCACCATGTCCCCAGTGAATCCCTCCCTATGCTTTACAATACATCAGGAAAGAGAGAGAGAGAAAGAGATCTCTTCTTCACCAGAAGTAACTTGTTCCATGTCATCCTGGAGACCAGCAATAAAATCTTGTTTAGCAACATTCATGCAGAAAAACAATTAGTTGTATTATGGGGGAAGTACAGAGCAGTTTTTCTGATACCTGAAAATACACTCATTGACACTAATCACTCAAGTACTGCAATATTAACTTGGTGCACAAATCTAAACAAAGTAACTGAAGTTTCTTCCACCGATAAAATTATTCAGCCATAACAAACATAGGAAATATTTAGGTCCTCTTAATACATAAATGTGGTGTCAGTCACTAAGTCTCTAGATAAGTCAAAAGTCTGCAGTCCTAATATTCAGAATAGTGGAAAACAAACAGAAGGGCCCTGTAGCTATGCACACAATCTGTCCTAGCAAAACGTCTGACAGCTGCAACACTAACAAAATTAACAGTGGATGAATTAGTACCAGACGCTAAACAGTTGCTATGGAAAGAATCATCCATTTATTTCTTTTTTTTCCACCCCCTTCTTCAACTGATCGACCCATCACCACCATTCCCCCCAAATTAACACTATTGTTTTATATTGTTTTATTATAAATGATCACAAATGACCCCTTTATATACTTAATATACATAAAAGGGTAAAGGTATTCAATTGCTCATCTAGAACTTTACGACAGGGCTCACAATTTTGAAGGGGTCACGCCCCAATAATTTTTTTTTAAACATTTAGTCAGCCAATTTGCACCTCCCCTTCAGGTTCCTTTCACTCCTGGCTTCCTGGATGACATTTAGCTTTATTTTTAGAGTCAGGGCTTCTTGTCATGGACTGGTAAATGGTACCAGCTCTTTGTTTCATCTCTCTACATGTCCTGTTTCCATCCTCACCTTTGCATTGCTGACGCTTCTCCCCCTCAACTCCTCCCTTATTGTTCTTCTTTCCCCCTTAGCCTCTTGAATTCTCTTTCACTAAACACTTCTAGCCTTAGATGGTAGCAACAGTTCAGAAGTGTTATTTTCAAACAGTTAAGGTATCTAGCTCTGTACTTGGGTAATTAAAGTGGCACTTGACATCTAAGCAAGTATTTGGGTACCTCACATCCTACAGGAACATGAATAAAGCAAAACTGAGCATTCACATTTGAAAACTGAATCTCTAGTACCAAACTCTAGAAGAACTGCTAGCATCAGATGTTTCATTATAGCAATGCCGCTCACATCTTACACTAATAGTGTTACAGACGTTTTGCAGCATGAGCTTTCGTGGGTGAATACCCACTTCTTCAGATGCAAGTGGTGGAAATTTCCAGGGGCAGGTTTATATATGCAAGCAAGAAGCAAGCTAGAGATAACGAGGTTAGATCAATCAGGGAGGATGAGGCCCTGTTCTAGCAGTTGAGTGAAAACCAAGAGAGGAGAAACTGGTTCTGTAGTTGGCAAGCCATTCACAGTCTTTGTTTAATCCTGAGCTGATGGTGTCAAATTTGCAGATGAACTGGAGCTCAGCAGTTTCTCTTTGAAACTGCTGAGCTCCAGTTCATCTGCAAATTTGACACCATCAGCTCAGGATTAAACAAAGACTGTGAATGGCTTGCCAATTACAGAACCAGTTTCTCCTCCCTTGGTTTTCACACCTCAACTGCTAGAACAGGGCCCCATCCTCCCTGATTGATCTAACCTCGTTATCTCTAGCTTGCTTCTTGCTTGCATATATAAACCTGCCCCTGGAAATTTCCACTACTTGCATCTGAAGAAGTGGGTATTCACCCACGAAAGCTCATGCTGCAAAACGTCTGTTAGTCTATAAGGTGCCACAGGATTCTTTGTTGCTTTTACAGATCCAGACTAACACGGCTACCCCTCTGATACTAATAGTGTTATTAATTCTCCCATATAAGAGTGTATCACACAGTCTTCTAGAGTATAAAAATTACATTAATACCAATTTTATCCAGATCTACACTTCCCATATGACCTATATCAACACTAGGGAAGAATATCTATTTTGAGGAACCAGCCTTACATCACACATGAAAACAATATTATTAGAGTACAGCATGTTTTCTAGTAAAAAAAGTAGCAGACTTGTATTATTCCTGCCAAGCAGGTACTGTAGTTGTAAACATGAAGAATAAGGAAAATGTATCATGAGTTGCGGAAAGCTTCAGTATTTCACCTACTTAGACTTAAAAATTGCCATTTCACCATACATTCATAGATTCCAAGGCTAGCGGGGAACAATGTGATCATCTAATCTGAACTCCTGTATAACACAGACCAAAATAATTCCTGGAGCACATCTTTTAGAAAAATATCCTATCTTGTTTTAAAAAGTTACCAGTGATAAAGAATCCACTACAACCCTTGGTAAATTGTTCCAGTGGTTTGTAAGTGACCATTATGTAAAGTATATTTACATTCTGGAGAGTCATGACAAACAGATCACAACTCCCCACCTTCACAATCATCATGCAACTCAGAAGCAGCTAGTCAAGTGAAATCCAGTTAGTGTCAGTATACTTCTCCTGCTGAAGAAAGATCCATTACTAGACCAACAAATTGTGGACTGAGATACTGACCTCCGGTGCAGGGAGAGGGAGATCACATTTAAAAATCTTTGCTGAAGCACTCCAAGTCCTCATACTCCTATATATGGACCCATATAAGAACTAACAGGTAATCTCATCCCACACAGCTACAAGACTATATCTCCTGTGGCTGATAATTCTTCTCTCACTTCCTGAGTGGAGAATGCGCTGGGTTCACCAGACCACAAACCCAGAGTATTTTTCCAATGTAGTGTTTCTTCTTCTTCTCGCCCCGCCCCTAGAAGTTATTTGGACTTTACCTTCTTGAAACCGTTCATGTTTCAGCTACTTCAAATTCAACAAACTTTCTTTTCCCAAATTAAAAGATGAATAGATCTACTCTTCTTTCTAATTTGCAGTTACTGACGGGGGCGGGAGGGGAAGGAGGATTTCAAAATAAAGAAAATTTCTGAAATCAATTTTGCAATCCATACATAACAGAATAGAGTATGTTTGGTTGTTTATTTTCAGTAAAAAATATTTTGTGGATGATTCCATTTGTTGAAGAATATCTGATTACATACATTTCTTATAGATGAGGTAAAATTATGTAAAAGGAAAAACTGCATTTTTGTTAATTCATCCTGTTTTAAGTTATTTCAAGTAGCTATAAATTTAGAACAAATCTTCACTGTAAAGTTAGTTTCAGTTACAGCTTCTTCTTCCATTCTAGTACGCTGGCTAATATTTCAGAGCACCAGCCAGTTAATACTAGCTTCAAAATACTGCTACCATGCTCCAAATAAAGTAGGCTGACATCTGGTTTCCAGTTTATAGCCAGCCATTCTCTGATCAGGCAATCTGATCTAGAACAAACTAGTAGGCCACTAATTAGCTTTGGCAAATCACTACTGCTATATTTCCAATGTTTTAAAGTAGACTTCAATAAACAAGCCTACCACCATTTGATGTAGTGACATCTTATGACATTAAAAATAAAATGTCTGGTCTTAATAAAAATCCAATATTTTCTTCTTTATAAATTTTTGCTAACAGACTCAGGGAGCAAATTTTTAGTAGGTTAACATTTTTTTTCCTATTAAAGGTAACTGTAAAGCCAAAAAAAGTGTATAATTAAAAAATATCTTACAGATTATGTATTTTTAGAAATATCAGGGCTTTCTTTTTTCTTTGTTGGAAGTCCTTAGTAATAATTTTGAAGGACCTACAGAGTGATGTCACACAAGGTTGTCAAACTTGCTTTCTAAATGCAACTTTACCTCCATCAAACTGAGGGAGAGGGGATGATGATTCTATAACAATCTTAGCTGAATCCTACACTAAGAGAGAACTTAGCTTCCTCTTCATTTCAGTTTTGTGGTAGGGGAGAGATTAAGCTCAATAATAACCATTTCTATTCAGACCTTCTCTTGCCAAGGACCTCCAGCTGCGAGGAAGTGAGGTCTGAATAATCTTCATATTTCAAAATGTAAAAAAACAAACAAAAAAGGAGAACTTTTTAAAGAAAGAAAGCTTGAAGACCCATTCATATATAATAAAGGAGCAAAAAAGGACAAAATTCAACATTTTGTTTTAGCTTCATAACTTCCCTTTAAATATACTGTAAAATATAACAAAGATTAAGGGCTCTGATATATTTTAACATTTCATTAAATGTAATTAATATTAGTAATTTCTAAAATTATTAAAAATGTTCTAAATTCCAAATACTAAGCATACTAACAATCTTTTCAGAAAGAATTAACTGATTCTAGTTCTAATTAAGAGTTATACCAAAATTAAGGTATAATTAGAACCTGAAACATAATTCAATTTTTTTTAAATAACCTGCAATATTTCTCAGCCCATAAATTAAATGGATTGTTTTTAATTGTAAGTTAAAAGAGTGCAAAAAATAAAAAAAAGAAGTGTGGACATTTGGAGCCAGCATAGTCTAGTGGTAAAGCAATGTGTTATCTTGTGGGGTCTGAGTGTTTGGAACGAATTCCTTCCTGCCTGGGTAAGGATGGGCTGATGTTCTGAAGAAAGCATATTCCACTTTTGAGCCAAAGGATCACCCTACACTTATCTCTAATGATTTTTTCCAGATGGGGCCCAAAGGAGGCATATGTTCATCTTCATTACAGAAGCAAGAGGAGTAAGGAGGATGGAAATAAGACTCCATACCGATTTACAAAAGGTACAAATGGGAGTGTACTTTTCTTATGTACTACTATACAACCTCGAAGCCAACTTTGAAAACTTAATTCCAGGCCTTTAATTTATACTGTGATTTAAGCTTCTTTTATTATTGTGGTCTAATATTGACTGCTGCCCACTCATTTTTTTCGTAAGATTTTTGCTGCCCGTTGACATTGAAGTTGTGAAGCTCCATTGTGCAGAGTGAAATTAAACATAATGTTATATAAACAGACAAACCTCTCCCAAGCCTTTCTTATTTATTAGCTTAATAAGAGTGCCTTTCATTCAGTGGGGCTATCCTTTTATTGGAGCAAAACTTCAGAAATCAAGTAGTTTATTTTGCCAACATCACATTTTCTGACCTTTACCTTGATTGTTTTTCATCATTTTCAGTAAATATTACTAGATAATTTTAATCACTAGCTATAGAACGTTGCCATATAATGAGAGAATTTCCTAGCTACCTATTAAAATGTATCTCTGAAGAAAGTTGAATATCTCAATGAGATCAAAGAATCAGCTAAAGGTAGACTTATGACAATAATCTCTACTAAACTGACTCATTGTATTGACATTATTTGAGGTATGTGTGTGGTATATAAAAATCACTGCACCTTCTGTTGGTCAGATAGATATACCCAGTCAACCCCCGTTTTAAATGGCTTTCTAAAATGTAAGAATTTGAAGAGGGGACTGAACTGTTGTTGTAACACAAGCTTCAACAAGGATGATAGCTTACTGTATTAAGCAATTTCTGTGTTTTTTTGATCAGTCTTAACTAGGAATGCTATGATCTTGTTCACCAAAATCTCATTCTTTTAATGAAGCAAAGCATTATCTTTAATAATAATGCCTGTATGAGACTAAGCTCTTGTTCTATGTTTGCAATATAGATGTTCTGTTTTCTAAAATGCAAGACACTTTTGTTGTAGAGCAGGAACTGCAGAATTACACAAAATAAATTAATGTACATTCATCTGAATCAAATGAAGCAGACTTTTTTTAGTTGGATTCAAATTAGCAGCCGTGTTAGTCTGTATCCGCAAAAAGAACAGGAGTACTTGTGGCACCTTAGAGACTAACAAATTTATTTGAGCATAAGCATTCGTGGGCTAAAACCCACTTCATCGGATGCATAGAATGGAACACACAGAAAGAAGATATTTATACATACAGAGAACATGAAAAGGTGGGAGTAGCCATACCAACTGTAAGAGGCCAATCAATTGAGATGAGCTATCATCAGCAGGAGAGGAAAAAAACCTTTGAAGTGATAATCGAGATAACCCATAGAAGGTGTGAGGATATTTTAACATGGGGAAATAGATTCAATTAGTGTAATGACCCAACCATTCCCAGTCTCTGTTCAAACTTAAGTTAATTGTATCTAATTTGCATATTAATTCAAGTTCAGCAGTCTCTCTTTGGACTTTGGCTACTCCCACCTTGTCATGTTCTCTGTATGTATAAATATCTTCTTTCTGTGTATTCCATTCTATGCATCCGATGAAGTGGGTTTTAGCCCACGAAAGCTTATGCTCAAATAAATCTGTTAGTCTCTAAGGTGCCACAAGTACTCCTGTTTTTTTTAGTTGGAGAATTTATTCCAGTTTATCTAGAATTTAACCTGTGAGGACCAGACAATAGTAATACAACATATTTGTGGATACAAGGCTCTATTACTCCAATTCCCTCTTTGCCAGGCTCATAAGTAGCTAGAAGTCTATTTCGTAGCTTACGGAGAACGTGCAGCAACAAGGAATTCTCACTGGTTAGGGCCATCACAATCACATTACACCACTATACATTCTTTACATGGTGCTTATAAAGTAGGAAATTGAGTTTATCATTGCAGTGCTATCCTGAAAAATGAGTTTATAAAAATGCCAGGGTGGAACTCAGTGTTTATACTTTTAAAACAGAATAATATTTTTATGGAACCATTTAAATAAAATAAAGATTTTTTTTCTAGGTTCCAGACTTGCAAATTCATCTGAGTTTGCTGAATGTCAGTCTGTTTTCTTTCTGGCTCATGCATCACCATCGGTAACAAAGAATTCTGCAAGCCAAATGCTGCCCTCTGTTATACCTGTGCAGCCGTCTGTTGACTTCAGTGGGGTTGCACAAGTGTAACTGAACACACAATTTCCTGCTAATGGGGACTTGGCTAACAGTTCTAGTATTGACGCATGAGCCAGAAAAGAATCAGAATCTCTCTCAGAGCTGTGTTTGTTCTACAGGGCAACAGGTGTAAAAAGTAGTGATAAGAGTAAGATTTTACTAAAGTCAGCAGCTATCATTCTAAATAACAAAAAGCTGATCAGGTGATTAAGGTAACATTTTTACACAGTCACTGTAAAGTGAAGGCCTCATCTAAAATTCAGCACAGCTGGTTTTAAATTTTTTTAACACTATTGGATTTGTTGCACTGCTTGAAATCTTGAATTATCCGTTATCTGTGCGCGCACACACACACAAACAAATGCGCACACACACCAGCTGTCATTTAAGAATACCTCCGTCTGGTCTGAAGTTGACAGGTGATCATACTTTTGCTGAGGCAGGCCCCACAGTATGAAACTTGCTTCCTCCAAAGTGTTCTATTTCATCCCTCTCCACTTTATAAAAGCATGTTATTGTTTCCCTCTCACCCTCAGATATATACAGAATAGTTGTTGGCCCCATATTTAGTAATTTTCCTTCCAATCCCTTTGCTTAAAAAAAATAAATAATCCTCATCTGTTTCCAGAAATTTCTGTTAAGTGTTGTATTTTTATATTATTACATCACATTTTGTTTTTATAAAGCGGGAAAGTATCCCATA
Source organism: Mauremys mutica (assembly GCF_020497125.1). Lineage (NCBI taxonomy): Eukaryota > Metazoa > Chordata > Testudines > Geoemydidae > Mauremys > Mauremys mutica. Next base: position 76,068,627 of record NC_059074.1, read on the forward strand.
TGCTTTTTAGAGGGTAAAGAATGCTATATACGCAAGATGGTTGTTTTTATTTAAATCCAGTAAATATGCATTTGATATTTTCTTCTACAGTACAAACACCAAATGAAAATCAAGTACAATAAAAAGCACCAGGCATACCCAAACCTTTGCAGGCAAATTTTGAGAGCAAAATAATACCGGGGGGCGGGCGGGGAGGAAGAGAGACATGAAAATAATGCAGGGCCACTTACCTGAAATGGTCAATCCTGCTTCAGTTTAAAAAGCTACGTGTGGCTGTACAGGATACTAGAAGTTTAGGGCAAAGTGAGCCACTCACCATGGTCAACTATATGTCACTACCCAAAAGAGGTTTTTTTTAGCTCACAACTATTTCATACCAGTGCTGGTTTCTGATCAAAATAAAAAGCTTTGGGGTACTGGAGGATTTCACAGAGTTCTTTTTTTTGTGCACGGGTGCAAGCAAGAACTGTAGAGGGCTCATTACAACTTGTTACTATAATAATAGGTGTTCCCACACAAAGGCATTGAGTGGTGTACAGTAATTTCACAGTAAATAAAATTAACACCACATTATAATACTTCATACTTTTTTAAAACATGAATTGCAACTGTACTGCACTACACCACTCTATCATAACCTACAGATTATTTTACTTACAGTGTAGTCCTTTAAACATTTAACTTTCAAATATTTGATCCAGTTATAGCACTTCTACAGGTGTTTTAAAAAATACACTTGTCTGTGCCACAATTAAACACACCCATAAAGCAACACTGTGAACATTTTCCACCCTAAGAAACATGCATTTCTTCAGGGCTTGCAAGTTCTTCTCAATCTGGAGCCATATGCCATCTCAATAGTGCTTCAAGTCCTTGCTTGCTAGGCCCTTTTAGTTTTGGATCAAAGCCAAAGCAAAACATCATAGCACGGGATTCACATTTAAAAGCTTAAACACTTTTTAAAAAACACATACATACATTTGACACAGGGTAGCTACTATCCATGTATTTTATTCCTATTATATTACCTTCCCAGAAGCCTGAAAATTAAACCTTTTTAACGACTTTTTCCTTAGCTTCTACCCACCACCTGTTCTTTAAAAAGCCCGTTGCAGTTAATTGGAGTTCAAGTCAAAATACTGAATGTATAAGGATAAATGCCAACTAAATTTGCGTAAGTTATGCACAAATATTTTAAGTGTTTTCACATCCAGGAAGGAAAGTAGTAGTTTAGAGTGGTCAAAAGAGGTTTTACTAGACTGAATGGGATTAAATTTAACAAAGACAAATTGTACTGAATATTAGAAAAATGTCCAAAGTGTGAAATCTATTAGATTGTAAGGGGCAAAGTCAGACAGACAGATGCAACTCCCACTGGCTTCAATATGAGTGATACACCTAAATAAGGGATACCACCATCCAAATGTCTCCGAAGTAGCAACAGTCCCATCATTTGAGTTATTTAAAACTGAATGGAGAATATACTACTGCACTGAAAGCAAGGAGTAGTGACTTAATATATCTTGAGATATTATTAATAACGCCAGATTATGGGCTTATATTTTAGTCTGACCCACATTAATCAATAAATTAATATTTTTTAAATACTAGAGATTGCACCCTTTGTAACTTTCTGTTAAAAACAAAACTACTGATTGCACTTACTTTTGACAGAGCTGGCTGAACAAAACTTTGGGAGAAAGAGGGCCTTTGCCAGCTTCCCTCATACTGTGAAGGAACAAGAACATGGCTGAAGTCAATGGTCCAGGGCTTGAGAGGTTCACCACCAAAGGATCCTTTGGAACAAAAGTTGAATTATGTATCAGTAACATGGATGCCATTAGCTGATATAACTGATGCACAAGACTTGTTTTGTAATTAATACATTTACATTAAAGATCAATGTAACTGATAGTAGGGCTTAAAAAGTTTAACTCAATGGTTAGTAATTTATACATCAATTTCAGAAGTTTAGTTTATCCTGACTGAATCTTAGTCAAAGAAAAATCCCATATACACCTTTGTTTCTTAAAAGAATAGCTTCAGAATCAAGCAACTTTTCATACTGATATATAAATTGTTGGTTAGTATTAATTTAGGGGGTGGGGGGGGAAGTGGCTTACTAACTGAAGACTGAAGTGAAATTTAATATAACTTAGTGGAACATATATTAATGAATTTATTAGCATTGTTTTCACATACAGATATATTCCTCATTAAATGTTCAGAAGGTCTAGATCTGTCCCATTTTATTTTTTCTCTTTTTTATGTCAATTGCATTTACAGGGTGGGTTTGCGATGTTGGAATAATCCTGTCAGGTACTTTAGAACCTCAAGTGTTGTCAGCACAGCATCTATGCATTTTTCTCACTTCTTTCATCTAAGACTGGCTTCCCAAATTCAAGGCTTGAGTAAGAAACCACACCAAGATGAAGTCAAAGGAAGCAAACAATATAGCTCAGCTGTTACTTCTCTTCCCTGTGTTTTGTACATTCTTGTACTATAGTATTTTAATAAACATCAGATTTTGTAATTTGTAATTTTTCCTCACCTTCTATCTCCTATTTGCAAAGTAATAGCAATTAAGAAGGAAGGGAAGTAATCTAAAATTATATGACCACCCACCAAACACACTACTGTAACAGATAGATGAATTATTTGGTAGCAGTACAATTAACTATATCTTTCCTATAAAATTAACGATTTCCTTTATTTTAGACTTCTGGGATATCATAGTTGGCTATTACGGGCCCCTCCCCATTTTCACCAAAACTAGTTGTCAAGCATATACAAGTCTTCTTCTAGCCTTAGTCCCATCTTTATCGGGTCAGCTCTTGGAGTCCTCCTTCTCCATTCCAGTCTGTCTTGAAACAGTTCCTCAGAAACTCCACAGCTAATCAGATCCTTTTGTATGACATTCATCCATCCAGTTGGGGGTCTTCCAACCCTTCTTTGACCCTTCACTTAGAAGTTTAACACCCGGTTTCCTATGCATTCTTCCAGTCTTCTTTTCACATGTCGAAACCACCTAGGACTGGATTCCGTCCACTTTCCTATAATAGGTATCATCTTTATACTTTCCCTAATTTGTTTGTTCCAAATATGGTTTATCCTTGTAACTCTAAGGATCCATCTTAACATTTTCATTTCCACTATATTCAAGATATGTACCTGTCTCTTCCTCAGTGCCCAGCAGTCAGACCCATACAAAAAAGTACAGGCATAATTACCATCTTGTAGATCAGGGGTCAGCAACCTCTGGCACGCGGCTCGCCAGGGTAAGCACCCTGGTGGGCCGAGCCAGTTTGTTTACCTGCTGTGTTGGCAGGTTCGGCCGACCCTGGCTCCCACTGGCCGTGGTTCACTGTCCCAGGCCAATGGGGGCAGCGGGAAGCAGCGCGGGATGTGCTGGGACAGCGAACCGCAGCCAGTGGGAGCCACGAGACATAAAGAGTAACAAGAAAACATTCTACAATTACATTAGAAGCAAGAGGAAGACCCAGGTCAGGGTAGGCCCGTTACTTAATGAGGGGGAAAAAACAATAACAGAAAATGTGGAAATGGCAGAGGTACTTAATGAATTATTTGTTTCGGTTTTCACCAAGAAGTTTGGTGGTGATTCGACGTCTAACATAGTGAATGCCAGTGAAAATGAGGCAGGATCAGAGGCTAACATAGGGAAAGAACAAGTTAAAAATTACTTAGACAAGTTATGTCTTCAAGTCACCAGTGCCTACTGAAATACATCCTAGAATACTCAAGGAGTTGACTGAGGAGATATATGAGCCATTAGTGATTATCTTTGAAAAGTCATGGAAGACGGGAGAGAGTCCAGAAGACTGGAAAGGGGCAAATATAGTGCCAATCTATAAATAAGGAAATGAGGACAACCCAGAGAATTATAGACCAGTCAGCTTAATTTCTGTACCCAGAAAGATAATGGAGCAATTAATTAAGCAATCAATTTACAAACATCTAGACAATAATTAGGTGATAAGTAATAGTCAGCATGGATTTGTCAAGAACAAATCATGTCAAACCAGACTGATAGCTTTCTTTGACAGGGTAACAAGCCTTGTGAATAGGGTGGAAGTGGTAGATGTGGTATATCTTGACTTTAGCAAAGCTTTGAATACTGTCTCACATGACCTTCTCATTAAAAAACAACATAGGGAAACGCAACCTAGATGGAGCTACTATAAGGTGGGTGCATAATTGGTTGGAAAATCGTTCCCAGAGAATAGTTATCAGTGGTTCACAGTCATGCTGGAAGGGCATAACAAATGGGGTCCCGCAGGGATCAGTTCTGAGTCTGGTTCTGTTCAATATCTTCATCAATGATTTAGATAATGGCATAGAAAGTACACATAAAATCTGTGGACAATACCAAACTGGAAGGGGTTGCAAATGCTTTGGAGGATAGGATAATAACTCAAAATGATCTGGACAAACAGGAGAAATGGTCTGACATAAATAGGATGAAATTAAATAAAGACGAATGCAAAGTACTCTACTTAGAAAGGACCAATCAGTTGCACGCATACAAAATGGGAAATGACTGCCTAGGAAGGAGTACTGCGGAAAGAGATCTGGGGGTCACAGTGGACAACAAGCAAAATGAGAGTCAACAGTGTAACACTGTTGCCAAAAAAAAGCAAGTATGTTCTGGGATGTATTAGCAGGAGTGTTGTAAGCAAGACACCAGAAGTAATTCTTCCTCTCTACTCTGCACTGATTAGGCCACAACTGGAGTGTTCTGTCCTGTTCTGGGTGCCACATTTCAGGAAAGAGGTGGACAAATTGTAGAAAGTCCAGAGAAGAGCAACAAAAATGATTAAAAGTCTAGAAAACATGACTTATGAAGGAAGATTGAAAAAATTGGCTTTGTTTAGTCTGAAAAATAGAAGACTGAGAGGGGATATGATAACAGTTTTCAAGTACATAAAAAGTTGTTACAAGGTGGCGGGAGAAAAAAATTCTTCTTAACCGCTGAGGATAGGACAAGAAGCAATGGACATAAATTGCAGCAAGTCAGATTTAGGTTGGACATTAGGAAAAACTTCCTAACTGTCAGGGTGTTTAAGCACTGGAATAAATTGCCTAGGGAGGTTGTGGAATCTCTTTCATTGGATATTTTTAAGAGCAGGTTAGACAAACACCTATCAGGGATGGTCTAGATAATACTTAGTTCTGCCATGAGTGGAGGGGACTAGACAATCTCTCGTGGTCCCTTCCAGTTCTACAATTCTATGATTTTGTATCTGCCGATTCTGATTCCATTTCCTCAAGGATGCACCTCCATCTTTCTAAATCTTCCACTCTGCTCTCCCCCAAGAGCACTACATCATCTGCAAAAAGCACGCACCAAGGTGCCACTCTCTTGATGCTTTCTGTAAGTGCACTGAGCACCAATGTCAACAAGGGGCTTAGTGTCAATGCTTGATGATTCTGACTCTTACTAGAAACTACTCCATTTCTCTACATGGCCTAACAGCACCCTCATACATGTCCTGAATGAGTCTGATATAGCCTTCAGATATCTGTTTCATTTTCATATACTACCTGATGAATTCTCTCAGAATGTGGTCATAAAAGTCTTCTCAAGATCGATAAATACCATCTGCAGGATTTTCCTCTTCTTATTTTCCACAAACAATCAATGCAATGATTGTATTGATGTCAAGCATATATGATAAAAGGCCTATTTCTTGCATCAACTACTTAGTATATGAAACTCAAGTGAAAGTTTACATCACACTTTTGTGCTCTTAGATCTGTTTTACTCTTATTCCCAAACTACCACCCTCTGCACCTTAACTTAGTGGGTAAGAGAGATACATAGCTTCCTCTGCAGCCTGTTTCAAAACAGTGCTAGCCAGCATTATGTTTCCTTAGCCCCTGGAGTTCATAGATGTTAAGGCTAAAAGGGACCATTACAGTCTGCCACATACAGACTGAAACCTCTCGTTGAACTACTAGAGAGGATGTCTCTCTAAAAGATAAGCTTTATGATGCATAAATGCATACGGTATTCTTATTTTTATAACAATAATAAATAAATAAATAATAATAATAATGGGAACTTGAAATGCAAGTAGAAAGCCATCAGCTTCAATATTGTTATTGTTTATACAACTGTAGTGCTCCAAGGCTCCGGGTACCGCATAAACAGATCAGAAGACTGTCCCTGCTCCACAGATCTTGCAATCTTGAGAATATACGCTTTCATTAAAAATAAATTACATTTCTAACCCTTATGGTTGCATAGGTATCATGTGAAGCATGAACCGAGTTTAAACCAGTACAATGCTGTCTTCCTAAACCTGCTGGCAGAAAGCTTTAGAGACTCTGTTGGTGCTCAGAGCTAAGTTATCGATATTCACTGCTGCTGTTCAGAATCCTGTGAGCAGCAGTGAAACTGACAATAATCCTGTTAATGTCACACTGTATTTCAAAAAGCTCTGAGGAGCAGCAGAGGCAGGCAATGGAGCAGGAGTGTTCCAAAGCAGAGAAGCAATGTGTATGGTAGAACAGAGTCCCACCACCAACCCCACCCTTCTCCCACCAACCAGGAGGCTGCCGGGGTGGCATAGGGAACAGGAGAGAATGTTTCCACTCTGTTCCATAGCCAGATAATGCATGCAGCAGATGGATGGAGAGAAAGGGGTATCAAGTTTATTAGATATCCACTAACCAGCATCTACGAAAGATAGTAGACCCTAAAAAAGGTCCAGGAATAGCAGCCCAATAAAAACCTCAGCAACTTGAGGAACAGGAGTTTGATTTTTGACTTGGGGGCTGCCGTGAGTAGTGGGGCCCTTTATACTGGTTTAGTACTCTGGCTATTCAGTGTTTGGTAAATTTCACAAATTTTACACGAAGGGCTGGGGGTAAATTGGAATGAAATTTTTTAAACATTTAATGAAGCACAAACATACCATTTCTTGTATTGTGCATGTTAAAAACCAGATTTAATGAGAACTGAAAAAAAATCTACTACATAACACTCCTTTCTTTCACTCCTTCTTCAGGTCAGGCATTATTTGCATTCAGTTATGCTCCTGCTTTAGTTCAGCAGAATATCAGATAGTGATCATTCTTCCTCTTTTAATGTTGATTTTACAACATTAACTCTACAAAATAAGTGAGGTTGTATGTACTGCAGACTAACTGAGAACTAAAAGACAAAAGAAATTGTAGGCCAAGGGTGTGATCATCATCAACTACTCTCAGCCTACTTTATCTTTTATAGACATTATTCTGATCTGGGTTTCTCCCATTGCACATTTCACACAAACTGGACCTCTTACTACACACCTACCAATTGCGCATCTTCAGCTTGACTGATTTTTAACTTTATTCCCTTTTCCTTCATCTCATACATTAGTTCATTTAACATGTGAGTCTGTGCCAGATTCTTAAAGAGAAAAACAAAAGAAAAAGTTAGACATACTGATCTCTTAACTAGAACATAACTTCTTCAGTCACAAATTCTAACTGCTGGCATGTACAAAAATACATTTAACGGAAAGACTTCAGTGGGTATTGAATCAGGCCCCAGGAAAAAAGTATCTCCTACAGGAAATAGGTCTCACTGTTATAAAAGGTGTAGTCATTGTTGTTAGGTCTCTAAATAAAAATAACAGAAGTAGTTGGAACAGCAATAACACTGTCTCTATACTGGTTTGTTTATTATTTTCATTGCAGAACAAATCATTTATTATTTTTAACTTTGAGTTTTCCTGTTTGTCTAAGGCCTGGTCTACACTTAAAAGTTAGGTCAACACAGAAAAATCAGTCAAGGGAGTGGAAAATCCATACCACTGACCAACGTAGCTATGCCAACCTAACCCCCAGCGTAAACACAGCTATGCTGATGGAAGAATGCTTCTGTTGATGCAGCTACTGTTGTTCAGAGATGGTGTTCTTATATTGATGGGAAAACCCCTTCCATAGGTATAGCAACATAGCTATGCCAGTATAGTCTCTGTAGTGTTGACATATGCTTCAGAGGGCACTGTGACTTAGCGTAACAGCTTTTGGTCACATCCCTGAATATATAGTATTAAAAAAAAAATGAGAAAAAGTCAATAATTCAACATACCTGACCTTTACTAAAAATATAGACAGAGAAACAATGTTGGGTTAATGTGACTCGGGCTATTCTACACATAGATTTTGTACTGGTATAACTATTTCCACTAGAGGTGTACTGTTTTTCAAAATGAATTAGGCCTGGTCTACACATAAATGTTAGGTAAACATAGCTATATCAGTGATGGGTGTGGGGGAAAAACAAACACCACACCTTTGATCAACATAGCTATGCTGATTTAACACCCAATGGAGACACAGCTGTGTTGACAGAAGAATGCGTCTGTCAACATAGCTACCATTGTTCAGGGAGGAAGCGTTCCCACACTGATAGAAAAACCCCTTCCGCTGTTATAGGCTGCATCTATGCTATAGGGTTATGCCAGCCTAGCTATGTCACAATAGCTATGCCAGCATAATCTCCGTAGTGTAGCCAAACCCTTAGTTATTCCAGTACAACCCTAGTGTGGATGCAATTATATTGGTATAAAAGTGCTTATGCCAGTATAGCTCATGAAGTATAGCTCTTCCCATTAGGGAAGAAACTATATCAACTACTATAAGTACTTTTATACCGGAATATGTGTATTCATGCTAGGAGGGGGGAGGTAAAGCAATACAATTCTTGTGTGTAGACAATGCCTAGGTGCTCAACACCCTTTTCACTCCTGCAGGTAGGACAAGTTCAGTGCATTACTCATGGCTACTTAATATGGAATTGCAAAGATCACACATTGAATTGCAACTGAATACAGCTACAACCCACACACAAACATGATGTGTAACACCTGACATTTTCTTCTGTCTCATTCATTTGTAAAGCACTGCTGACACAGGGTTTGTTACCGAAGAAAATATTTTTTGGGGACAGGGGAGGCAAGGAAGAAGGAAAGAGTTGGGAAAAAGCTATTAGAATGAAATGTCAAAAAGCAATAACTGAAGTGATAACATACAAATATCCTTTATAAAATTCACATTTGTAACGATTAAATGAAATATTTCTAAAATGCTATCAACAAGGAAAGCTGGTGTCATTTTTGCATCTTACCTGCATGACAGCATTAAAAAAACATGTATTTCCTAAATTATTTATTCCCTTAACTGGAATTGACGCGCCATTTGCAGAACTTCTTCCTTTCAATGTTTCACTTCCTTCATTATTTTCTTCGCGAAGTCGTATAATTTTTGACGATGAACCTATAAATAAAGCTATAGATTAACATTAAGTGACCCAAAGATAAGCTATTTATGCTTCGGATATTTAGCATGAAATATTGATTCCCTTTACCTAAAAGTGATACCAGTTTACTTGATTGAACAGTTGGATTTAAAGTTATTAGAGAAAAAAAAGGAAAGGTTCCAAACAAGCTAGCTTTTACGTAAAAACTATTTCCAGTACCCAATATGAGATTGTTAAATATGTCTGATATGGAATATTATATTCAATTGCTGAGATATCTACTTACCAAAAATAATAGCTTAACATTGTATAGATCATGAGCTCTTTAGGGCAGGATCTGTCTTTTTACTATACACATGCACCATGCCTACCACAATGGGGCCCTACACCCACCCAGAAAGTACTGATACAAGCCCTAATCCTGAAAACTTTTACAGACATGGTTCACTTAATGCAGAAGAAGTAATTCCATCGACTTTAGTGCTTAACTAAAGCTAGCATGTGCGTTTAAGTGTTTGCAGAAATGGGATCTTACTTATACCCTGTTTCCTAGTTCACTCTTTCCACTGATTTATTTATTTATTGCAATGTATAACATAAAACCTTTGCTACTGTGGGTACTTTCGACTTTCTTTAAAATAATACAACAAAAACAAAAATCAGCAGTAAATCTCCTAGACAAACTCTACCATCAACACAACCAATAGGTGATACTTTTCCCACCGAACTTCTATCCAGCATAAAAAGACAAAGAAAAAAAAAACACACCCCGCATCCGCAGCCTCCACCCTCTTCTACCAGCCACACAAAGAGATGGGTCTTGCAGCATGCCCTTTTAGTAACTGAGAACAGTAAAGACTTCAGATTTATGTGCATTATACACATACTAGAAAGACCAGGCAGTAGTTATTACTTTGCTTTTAGGTGCTGTTGAAGGGAGGTGTGCAAAAGCTCCCACCTGAGTACAGTGAATCTCTCTCAATTACTGTACTTTGTTCAATTTGGCTTGTATAACCCATTCAACAGCTGGATACGAACTGTCATCTGTTTTCCCAGATGACACATTTACTTCTCCTGTCCCTTGTCACTGGCACAGGATCTGTTAAGCTACACCCAGCTGCATAAGATGCTATTTGTTTAAAATTTAACAAAAAACAGATTTAATAAGCCATAATAGAATGTGCTACCAGTAGTTTCCTTGTATTTTCCCATTTGCCTTATTACTTAAATAGACATGGGGCAGTGAAGTTAGGCAGTCATTAACTTGTAGCCTAGAGGTAATGTAAAGACTTGAGATACACTATTTAGCCTAGAATTCTACTAGCAACTTTCATATTGTCATGATTGCTCTACTAAATATGAACATTACTGACATCTACAGCATTTTAAGTATTGATTAACAATGCATGTCAATGTAAACGAGTTATGGACTTAATGGATGCCAAGCACTGTGATGCTGCAATCTACATCATGACATATGAATTCATATATTTGTTCTAATGAGTTACACAGAGAAGTCTCATTAAAGTGTTCTTGAGAAATAACTAACAGACCTATTTACGTTAATGAAATGCTCATGCCAAAAGGTTATTTTATGTATACTCCTAGGTACTTACTTCCTTAGAATGTGGAAAAATATAATTAAATGCAGAAAAAAGTAGATGAAATTTAAAAATATCTATTGTGGCTGACCACAAACCTTTGATGCAATTTGCATGCACTCCTTAAGGATAGCAAGGCATAATTATTTTTCAAGTTATGTATTTTTCAAGTCTGTCAAAATGCAGTTAGAGGCACTTGCCATTTAATTTTTCTTTTTTAAATGCTCTCAATGACAGTCTACGCAGCTTACAAATATTATCTATTCCACTGGTGTGGAAACTGAAGACAGTACAAGGACACAGCGAGAGAGTAAGTTCTCTTTGAAAAAGTAGACAGAATACTTTTGAACACAACAAATGATGCACAGCTTGGGAACCCTTCATAATTAAATAGGCTCCCACAAACTAGGATACATGCAGTAATACCGTTTCACTGACATGCTTACAAGCTGCATGCTACAGTGTCTTGCAACAGCGCCATCACATAAAACTCCTAAGGCAAGAAAAGTGCGAGAGCTTGGGGGGGGGGGGGGGGAGAGAGAAGAAAAATCTCCAAATATCTTCCACCTGAAGGTACTGTTCAGCATTGGAAAATAAATAAAAATCACTCCCCTTCCCCGTCACACACACTAAAACAGTTCTGTATGTGGAGAAAATTGATGGTTAAACAAAAAAAGCCAAAATTGTGTAAATAATTTGTGTATTGGTATACCACAGTTATTGCATTTATCCATCGGCATCCAAAAACATCTGGGACAGCATCTTAAAGTAAACAATGTTCACAAGGCCATCTGGACAAAACTGCGGGCAAAAATTAAAGCATAAGCATATGGAAAAGCAGATTTTTCTCTTCCCTTTAGCAGTACAGGATGACAAATGTCAAACCTAGATCTGTCTACGCTTCACTGTGCTATGCTTTGCAGCACCACCTGGCTCTCCTTGCACAGCCACCAAATATGGATAGCACTGCCACAGCAGACCATATCTGCAGGGCAAACTCAATAAAAGCATTTCACTTCATGGTTAAATGGCAGCTTCACACAAGTAGCAAGGTTCCATTTGCTAAGTCTCACATGTAAATAATTTAAGAAAAAAACAAAATCAAAACAACGATGACCAATTTTGTTATTAGACCTGAATGTAATTACAAAATACAGTAAACCAGAATTATAGATCTGACTGTCACGCTAGCTAGATAAAACTTATAAAGATAAAAAATAGAACTAAATAAACAAAAGCTGTATACATTTTATCAGTGATTCCTAGGAACCTTCTTTCCTCCACAGAGATTATAAATATTGCTCCTGCCCCCTCCCCCTCCCCATCTTTAATAGATTTTCCCAAATGACATTTTCTAAGAAGAATAGGTATTTTTGTCTGGAAAAAGTCTAAACAGACACAGCTGTAAACTGGTCCCAGTTCAGACATTATTGCTTAACTAGTTAATTTGGTACAGTGACTTGTAAGCACATTTATACATCTACAGGATCTCTAATTCAAAAAGTACAGCATCTATTGATTCCATACAGGAAAGCCCTAAGTTCAGTGATAAATGGCAGTTGGGCCTTGGGCTGGTAAGGCTGAATATGTTTGGTGGGCATGTATAGAGCTGGTCAGCCAGCCACCAGCCAACTTAATAAGTGACCGTGGTAATAACTGCAATTGCTGATTGTTCTACAGACTTAAATTTCAGGGCTCTACTCAAAAAAATAACCCAAGGCTAGAAGCATGCTAGAGCCTAACCTTTAAAAAAAATGGACAGTGCTTGTGTACAAAAACATTTTTATAGACTCTTTTTGATTCAATGTGGCGCATATTCAAATATTTTATCATTCCTCTTTCAGTAACAGAATGTGACTTTTCAATCCAATACAGACACAACAAAGGCTCTATAAAAAAAGTTGCACTCTTCTATCAAAGCAGCTGTATGCTACTACAAACACATACCAGTATAGATTCACAGGTTCACGGATTAAAAGAAAAAAACATCTTCCTTCTATAAAACCAAATCAACTCCCAAGAAGCAAAATTACAAAGGAGTTACGATAAAGAGAAGCTGTATGTAAAACTATTCATACTGACTTTCAAACTACGGGAAACAGTCTAAAAATTAGTGATGGTGTAAATAGAGATTTTAAACAGAACAAGGTAATACATTTACATGGGACTCAAAACACTTCACAAAAATGTATCTTACATAAAAAAAAATTGCAGTGGGCACCAAGTAACAATAGCAGTTTGGCCAAAAGGTTGGGTTTTTTTGTTTGTTTTTTAAACTGACTGGGACTACTAAATATTACTGCAATACAAAAAAATAAAAGTTCCAATTCCCAGCTAACCAAATGAGAAATAATGCATTTCCCTGAGTGCAAAATAAATGTAAGTAGAATAGTTAAAATATATGTTCCTAATTCTATTATACAACACTTTATTTAGAATTAATTATCTTGTGAACCTACACATCCATTCTGTTAGATTTGTACGTGGGGGAAGATATTTCAAAAAGTCACAAACGCACTGTAAACTAATCATCCGCCTCTGTGAGCATAAACTGCTTACAGAGATCTTTTTGAAGACAAGTATCTAGCAGAGTTATTCCCATCTTGCTTCCAGTTCCTTGGCTTTAGTCCCATGATCAATAACAATGTGCATCATACAGTGCAATCCATTTGAACAGAATGAGCTTAATTGGGATATTGTCTATGGAACTGATTTAGGCAAACAATATTGAACTGTAATGACTGCTACTTAGTCTGGGCAAAATTATTACCGTATATATTTGGCATAATGGGAACACATTTAGCCAATGTCAATTAAACTGTATTTAGCCAGGTGCTAAAATATGTATGAAATTCTAAATTGAGATCTTTAAATGCAAAAGTTACTAAGTACAAATTCATATTAAGAAAAAAAATAAATTAAAATAAAAGTGAAGTACACTGAATTCTTTTTCTTTTATACAGAATATTATGTGCATCATATAAAGTATTTTTAGACCTTAAAAAAGAAAAAAAATCTCTTCGCTGAATTGGGACAATAGTCTTGTGCTATGTTGCTTTGGCACTGGGAGAGTTACTTAAGGATGTAGTATGTTAAGAAAGGTGTTTCAGCATTAAAGGTGATTTGCAAATGGGGATAAAAAGTGTTTGAATGTTAAAAAGCAGACTAGAACAAAGGAGAATGCAGAGTGTGAGGTGGATTTTCTTGTACTTTGTTTTTTATTTTTGTTTTATATCAGAAATATCAAGCCTCATCTACTGCAGGTCTGAGACCTGACTTTGCCACCTCTTTGGACAGGGTTCACTATTCCATACCCATTAGTGTTGCACTGTTTGTGGGAGTTCATAGAGTCTTAGAACTTGGCCCTGCAAGGGGCTGAACACGGATATCAATGAGAGCTATGAGTGTGCAGCACCTTGAAGAAACTGACTCTTAGGAAGGGTAGGAGAAAAAGTAGAGAGTTGTCTAGCTAATTTGGTAGTGCTTACAAATAAAGGGCCTGATCCTGAAATTCCTCCACTTGCAGAACACTCACTGAAGTCAACAGGAGTTGGGAAGGTGAAGGGCTTAAGGACTGAGCCCAAAATAACTAAAACCACATAATTCATAAAAACTGGAGATTTTAAGTTTAGTTTCTCTTTACAATTCAGTGGAACATTTAACAGGTTCACAATAAATCTTGTTAGCAAAAACTCCTCAATTCAGATTATGCACTGGGTTAAAAGTTACCAGTCCGAAGTTTAAACAACAATGCAACTCTGAAGTATGCAACTCTGATTTGCACCAGAAACTCTCTAGATTTATTGTAGGTTTTGTATCAATTTATTTTGATTGTATTTCAAATATGTGCAGTGTGTGCATGCTTCAGAAATATTTTTGCTGAAACAGAAATGTATCTGGGGATACAGATGGTATGCAAACAAAAACATAAATGACAATCAATTTTTCCTTCAACTGGGGGATTAAACATCTTTGTTTATTTTTTCAATGTAACTTGTTTTAAAAAATTAAAAATGAGAGTTCCAGGAATATGCACCCTTATTCCAAGGTCAAGCCTTTTCTATTGAGTATATCTCTGGTACTTCAGCTGAAGGCCTTCATAGAAAAAGCAAGGTTAATAGATTTCCTTTCTTTTTTAGTAAATTCTCATCATGCTGCATTATGAAATGCTACTAAATCGCCTAGCGCTCCTTTATTTTAAAAAAAGGAACTAAAACTAGTTTTCTCAATATTGTACAATCATGAAAACCTAACCCTTAGAAAAAAGAAATATTATCTTCTTAAATGGCTGCTAATTTTATGTTTTAAAAGCCTAATTTTTTCTTTCAGTGCTAAAATAATGCCAGGATTAGAGAAAGCAAACTAGAGTTTTATTTCTATGCATCTGCCAGAATATAATAAACTGAAAATTATGTCTGGTTCTTTCATAATTGTGCAGCTATTCAATCACTAATTTTGAGTTTCTACTATCAGACTATTTGTACTTTTGTTCACTACTAAATAGATGAGGGAGAAAGACTTGGGGGGGGGAGAGAGAGAATCAAAATAATTCTTCAGTGAGGCAAATTATTTTGTTATAGCAGCACTAGGAAAGAACAATTTGTCACTGAGTTATCATCTTATTTTTCCCCCAAAAGTAAGCTGTTCTCTTAATTAACAGCATCTCTCAAGGAAAGGTCTGTATTTGTCAAACTGAATTTCAGGCCAACAACAGAGGAGGTTGTTGTTTTTTTGGAAGTGTATCCTCTCTTATTTTGGTAAGGGGCACATTTAGTATTATTTTGCTTGTTAATTGTGTTTCTAAACATAAGGGCTTGTCTATACAGCTTCAACAAAGCACACTAGGAGGATGGGATTTGTAAAGCACTCTGACTGCCTGATGTAAATCCTGCTGGCATTCTCTAAAGGATACCTGGTTCGTATTAACTTTTAGGTACCTTTTAGAGTGTGCCAGCAAGATCTAAACAGGACAAATACAGGTTAGACAAGTTTACAAATCAGCCCTCTCTAGCATGCTCTGCCAGAGCAGTGTAGGCAACCCCTAAATCATGGGTGGCCAAACTTACTGACCCTCCGAGCCGCATACAATAATCTTCAGAAGTTCAAGAGCTATAAGACACTCACAACCTGGCCTGCGGGGTGGCGCCTGCCATGGCACACACCTGGCTGAAGCCCCAAGGCCTGCCCTCCCCCACCCTGTGTGGGGTTAAAGCCCCGAGACTCCCCTCCCTGCAGAGAAGAAGCCCCGACCCCACCACCCTGCCACAGGGCAGAAGCCCAAGCTCCCTCCCTCCGTCTGGTAGACGGAGAATGAGGGGAGGGAGGAGTGGTTGGGGCTTCGTGAACAGCACTTTAACTGTAAAAGAGCTGCATGTGGCTTGTGAGCCACAGTTTGGCCACGCCTGCCCTAAATCAATACAACTGGTTAATCTGGCTCCTTAAATTTTGAATTATATGTACTACAAATTAGTTAAGAAAAAGCTACAATTTTTAATTCATTGTAAAACACGGTCAACTCAAATATCCACCCACAAATGTGGAATAGGGGTAATTATTCAGAATACTTATTTTTCCCTGGTACAATTTCACACAAATTACCAATCTCAGAAACGTATTGCTTTTCTAGCTATTACAGAAACTGTACTATAGCAATTATATCTATGAAAATACAAATCAAGTTCCCAGTTTTCACCTATTGTCAGCTGCTTCAGCAGAGCAGCACAGCTGAACAGCAAAAACCCATTCCACTACTTGGCCTCCCCAGCAGGGGTTGTGACTGCAAAGCCTGAGAACTAATACTAGCTCTTCTCCTCCTTTCTCTTCAAAAACCACACTGGGAACAATCATCTGTGACAGATTTAACAAACTTTTTTTTTAAATCAGTCTTCAAACATTTATATCTCTGCACTTCTATTAGGGCAAATATACATAATTTTCAAGACTGCAAAATAATTTCTTCTTCCCCAGAAATCAGACACTCAAATAGTAGCATCTCAGCATGGTTCCTGTGTAGTACACGTGCATTATGTTCCTGTGAAGTTCACAAGTGTGCCATCCTGACAATACTGCACCTGCCTTCCTGGGAAAACCATCATGGCCTGCTAACCTTTTCTACAAAACAAATTTCTGGGTGGTACTCCCTAGAAAGCAGTCTTGCTTTATTCTTCCATCTTGTGCCCAACATGACCTCTTAACCAAACAGACTTAAAAAAAAAAAATAAAGACATTGCTGGGTACAGCAAACCATAGGATCAGATGCGAAAACCACACAGCTGCAAGCATTCTTTTGGGAACCAAGCATTGGAGTTCATCTCAATCGCTTAATGTAATTACAAAAGTCAGTCATGTAGTAGTAATGTAATTTGCACATTTCTGCAGCTGAAGTGAAGTTCAATCTTTATGAGAGACTGAGTAAAAGGCAGGGGTCCTGCTGCCACACTATTCCACCACATTAGTACCAAATGACAAGCATTTTGCTTTTGTTTATCCTCCAAGATGCATTAATTAGGAAATCTATACAACCCACCCTCTCTTTCCAGTTTTAAAATGTTTTACTTTATCTTTATATGGATTCTTGATTATCAAGAACTTGACAAGTATAATAGCCAACATCTAATATTCATGTGCATACTGTATTTGTACAGAGGCTTGCACATATTTGTATGCTATGAAGTGCCATGCCAATCAGTTGTCAGAGAACAAAAGATACAGATATTAGACTGTACATTTTATTATAGATGCCACAATTTCTGCAATGAAAAATAAGTAGCAATTTTCCCACTTCAGTATGCTTACTCACAGATCAGAAGAAATGGGGGAGTAAGGGGAGAAAATACAACAAAGCACAAGATTTATTTTAAAATATTTAATAGCAGGTTATTGGTAGCAAGTATTGCAAGCTGATGGTCAATACTTTCAGATTTATCATTTAAACAAAAATCACATTTACTAGGATTTTTCTTAACCTCATTACCTGACCATTACAAAAATCAAAATCTTCTATACTGTATTAAAAAATCAAAAGGGAAAAAGAAATAATCAACTGAACTGTGAAATAAGCATTTAAATGAAATTAAGAATTATGGTGAAAATTACTATTTAACAAGAAATAAAGGCCTCAGATCTATCGACAAAAGACAAGAAGATTCAAAATTCATATATTTAATTCAGACCATTATATTTTATCCCCTTTTCTGTTTGTACACTAATGTGAGTTAAGTTTGAGTCTCAGTCAAGATTTTCGGTATGTCGTCTGTTTTTTCTATCCTCCAAGATCTAATAAGGGTCCAAGTTAAATTCTTTCAGTGGAAAAACAATTTTTTTTAACTTTGAATTTAATAATCATTTAGAGAAGAGCAATCGCTGTAACTAAATTTATCGAACTGTAACAAGACAGTCAACTTTGTTCAGAAGTGTCCCCTCTCACCAGTATTTATCCATAGTTCAACAATTCCCAGACTCTTCTGGCAGCTGTACCAATTCACCAGACTAAGACCTCAGCTCTACCAGTCAGAATCCTCTTCTCTTCCTCTGTAGCCTGTGACCTCTTTTCCTTGCTTCTTTAGTGATAAAGATACAACCTTTGAGTTCAGTGTAAGTGTTGCAGGCACTGACCCTGATCTGAACCACTTAAGCATGGGATTGAGTGCTTTGTTGAACAAGGGTCAGAAAGCTGGTCACTGTACAGGATCCAGTCTTCTGCATTAAGCTTTCTGGTTCTTCAAGCTCCAAATCCTGCACACACTTAAATACATTTGACTTTAAGCATGTGAATAATTGCACTGAAGTCAATGCAACATCTCTCATACTCAAAAGTTGTGCATAACTGTTTGTGGGATTAGGTCTAATTTTGCACTCACAATTACATGGACATAGACAACTGGGGACTTCCGGGAGAAGGAGAGGGTGGGGGCTTTAGCCCACAGGCCTCTCCCCAGAAAACTTTTAGTGACTCCGTTGATAAAGGAAACACTGAGTTTGGAACAGAAGCTAGCTTATCTCACTTTATTAATAGTGGGCAAATTTAGTTCTGGTACTAAACTACTAATTGAAGTGATAGTCAACTGTTATTATTTTATTATGTTTTAACTTTAGCCCCCACTCCCAAATAAAAAAAATAAAAATTGTCTATGGCCCTGAATTAAACTAGAGGAACTCAAAAATCCAGCAACACATCAGACAGTGCAAAGTTGCACCAGTTGCACTATACATAAGCTAGAATGAATGAGATGGCAGCAGCAACATACTGAAGCTCACCAAAAAAGCTGAGCTTAAAACATCACTGATTTTAAATTTCATTCTCTATAATTCAGTATTTTGTGACATTACTCCTTCATTCAGAAAATGTCTTCACAAACATGTTCATCTGAGTTAAATCTTAAAGAGTTTTCTGTCTTTTTGGTATCTCACTTTTAACGCCTGCATTCTCAGACAGGGTTAATAAAATTTGATTTTCTAACTCTTGGATTAAATAAATAGGGCATACTCAATGTGCTTCTATTAAACAAAAAACACCCACAAATAAAATGCTGTTCCTTTGCATGAGCATCGGGCCCAACATGACTTGACAATGATTAAGATTTAAGATTAAGCTGGCTGGTAATTTTGGGTGTCCCATTTTGATTTTTGCTTATCACTTTCTGAAGACACCTTAAAAGCATCTCAAATTGGCACCTAAAATTTGAGGCATCCAAAATCATTATGCACTTCTGAAAATCTTAGCCAGAATCTTTTTTATTTTTTGTAAAAACAAGCTTTTATTAATCAAATTTAAATATTTTACATTCAATTATTTGAAACAATTACCACAGTATTTAAGTACTGTAGTTGCAAATGGAAATATCACAGCCTTTTACTTGTGCATGAGAACCAGACATTAAAAATAGGACTATAAAGGAAAGTGAAATTGAATATTGTATTTTCATTGTCCAAAATGAGAGAAACACGTACAGTAAAAACTGCATAATGAAGAAATATTTTTAAAACACAATATGCCATTATTTGTAACTGCAGATTTTTTTAAATATGACAACTTGAAAGGGTCTCATTGTGAGATGATCACCTGGAAAACAATTTCCATTAAAATTAACAAGAGTTATGCACTGAGGGGCATATAAAGACCTACCCATAAGGCTATATAACTCTGATCCTATCCCTAACCAGCTGATGCAACTATTCCCTTCTGGGAATGTGCAATCAAAAGTCTTTTCCAAGTCCGTCTCCCTTTCCCCCAGTTACGTCTAAACAATATGAAATCTGCCCAGTCCCAGTAAAGCTTTAGGTCTGAAATGCTGCAGCAAGACTTGTGTCAGTGCTTATATCACCCATCTCAATCTTCAAAAGCGCAAAGGTGAGCAGCAAGTATACCTAATTATCTCCAATATATAGGTACAAGAAGAAAGACACATTAGTTGATGCTTTACGAGCCTGATACCACTAAAACTTACTACTACAAATAGTACTAAGTTGTGCAATTAATTTCATAAAATGATTGAGAGCACTACGCCCAGCAATAAGCTTTAAAGAACTGCTGTGCAAACATCATCAATAAAAGAAGTAAGCAATTGTGCAGTTTAAAAACGTGACTGTTACAAAAACTCAACCAATTATTATTTTTTAAAATGCAGTTTGTATGTGTGAATATAAATGAGATAATGAATGGTTTATCATCAAGTACTTGCCTTTACCTCTGGGGACCTAAAGAAGGTTTTATCATCTACCATAAACTGATGTAATAAAATACAGATGCAGAAGGTGAAATTCTAGGAGAATTACGTTACAGTGCCCAACATAGCTAGGTCAGTCAGGCATGTGTGAAAACCACACCCTCTTAGTGACATAGTTGTGCTGACAAACCACCCCCTCCCCTCCCACCCCTCGTGTAGACGCAGCTTTGCCAATGGCGTAGCTAATGTTATTTGGGGAGATTTGGGGAGAAAAACTCCTTCTGTCAGCGTCTGCTGCATCGACACTAAGGGGCTAGCCCAGCATAGGCTCTGCAATGTAGACATTGCCTATATTAAATTGAATTTTTATTACAGATTTCATGCTCCGATTTAACACACATACTTAGGACTTATTTAAGCTTAGTACCAATGTGGACACGAGAACAAATGGATATAAACTGGACACTAGGAAGTTTAGACTTGAAATTAGACAAGGTTTCTA
The DNA here is from genome assembly GCF_020497125.1 of Mauremys mutica. Classification (NCBI taxonomy): domain Eukaryota; kingdom Metazoa; phylum Chordata; order Testudines; family Geoemydidae; genus Mauremys; species Mauremys mutica. The sequence goes on from NC_059074.1 coordinate 76,089,669, forward strand.
ACCATTAGAGGAGTGAAGTTCTGGAACAGCCTTCCAAGGGGAGTAGTGGGGGCAAAAGACATATCTGGCTTCAAGACTAAGCTTGATAAGTTTATGGAGGGGATGGTACGATGGGATAGCCTAATTTTGGCAATTAATTGATCTTTGATTATTAGCAGGTAAATAGGCCCAATGGTCTGTGATGGGATGTTAGATGGGATGGGATCTGAGTTACTACAGAGAATTCTTTCCTGGGTGCTGGCTGGTGAGTCTTGCCCACATGCTCAGGGTTTAATTGATCCCCATATTTGGGGTCGGGAAGGAATTTTCCTCCAGGGAAGATTGGCAGAGGCCCTCGAGGTTTTTCGCCTTCCTGTGCAGCATGGGGCCCGGGTCACTTTCTGGAGGATTCTCTGCACTTTGAGGTCGTTAAACCTCGATTTGAGGACTTCAATAACTCAGACATAGATTAGGGGGTTGTTACAGGAGTGGGTGGGTGAGATTCTATGGCCTGTGTTGTGCAGGAGGTCAGACTAGATGACCATAATGGTCCCTTCTGACCTTAAGTGTATGAATCTATATTTGTTCTAGTACCACAATAGAAGGCAGTGTTTCTGGAAACAACTGTGATAAACATTTGTATCAATACCATCCATAGTTTTTGGAAACAGAGAGATATGTAATTAGGTGCATTAAATAAAATTATTACAGTTACTTACTTGGTTCAGTCCTAGAAACATGTTTCTGAAGAAAGTCAACTATCTGAGCCAAAACCTTCTTGTTGCAGTGTGTTGACAGCTCTTCATCACATTCATAACACCTAAACAATACACAAAATTTAAACAAAAAGAGAAATAGATTGGAATTCAGGAGATCCAGGTTCACTTCCCAGATCTGACAGACTTCCTGTGTGCTTGGGCAAGTCAGTTAGGGCCACATCCACAAAGGGACTTAAGCACCTAATTTTCAGCTTTAGGAACCATTGACATCCACAAAACCCCTGTATGGCTGCCACCAAACCACGTAGGTGTCTAAACTCACTTGGTGCCTAAATTTGCTCTGTAAAAGTGCCTTAGGTGCCTACGTTTCTGCACCTGCGCATACTCAATGCCGTTTTGCTGTAGGCATCCAGATGCCTAAGTTCCACCACTATCCACAAACCAGGAAAAGATAAGCATTCCTCTGCCTATCTTGTCTATGTGGACTGATCCATTAGGTGTCCATAGGGTTCCCCTGCTTCTCAGGCAAGTGCCCTACCCACTGGACTATAGTTCTGATATGGGTCTCTCTCAATTTCTTTTATTTAATTCAGGTAGAACAGAATCAACAAATGAGTAATTAAATATTGATTGGACATAAATAATTAAAATAAATCATGCAAATAAATACTAAGGGTTTTACATTTTACAAACAATATATATGTTACACATACAGTATACAAAAAAAAGGTAGTTTGCAAAAGAAGGATTAGCAAATCGAAAAAACTCAGTCCAGACTGACATTTACCTTGCTTTTCTGTCCAAACTTAAAAAATGAAGGAAAAAAATAATTTTGGGTTCATTTTACCTTCTTTAAAAATTCTACCACGGTGAACTGCTCATGCAAAACTCCGTTACTAGTAGCTTTATACTTAAACTTAAGGAAGAAAAAATGTTCTTGATTTTTTAATCTGAAAAGGCTGTATTCATAAATCTTAGGTCAGAGGTTTTCATTTTTTCCATTATGTGAACCACACTGTCGTGGAAAATTGTCTAATGCACTATTTTCCTCTCCCTCTCATTTGTGACCACATAACATACATAGGACAGCCAAAGCAATTATTGTAGACAATTTATATATGAAATTAATTTATTTTTTGTTTCTTTTAATTTTATCTTTTTTTACAGTGCAAATATTTTAACAACAAATTATAAAGTGAGCATTCTACACTTTGTATTCTACATTGTAATTGAAATCAATATATTTGAAAATGTAGAAAATTATCCAAAATATTTATAATAAATTTAAATTGGTATTCGATTCTTGTTTAATAGTGCAATTAAAACTGCGATTAATCATGATTAATTTTTTTAATCGACTTAATTTGTTTTGAGTTAATTGCTTGAGTTAACTGTGATTCATTGACAGCCCCAGTAGAAACATTATTGAACTAAGCTTGAGCCATTCTGTGCTGAAGATGTGAGCAGAGGACAGACGGAAAAGGGGCACTAAGGCTTACTGCCTACTGGGAAGTGGTCCTTTTTTCAGTAGTTTGTGGGAAGCCATGAAGGAGACAAAGGAAGTGGGATAGGTCTCATTCATGTGAGCAGCGAGACGAGTGGAGGTTATTTAGCTTTTGACAAAGACAGCACTTTATTTAAGTTAAAAGTAGGGCTTTTAACTTAAAAGTAAAAATTAATCGCACTGCTAAACAATACTAGAATACCATTTTTAAAAATATTTTTGGGTCTTTTCTACATTTTTAAATATATTGATTTCAATTACAACACAGAAAACACAGTGGACAGTGCTCACTTTATATTTATTTTTTATTACAAGTATTTGCACTGTAAAAAAATAAAAACAGAATTTTTCAATTCACCTAATGCAAGTACTGTAGTGCAATCTCTTTATCATGAAAGTTGAACTTACAAATGTAGACTTACGTACAAAAAAACCCGTCTTCAAGCATAAAACAATGTAAAATTTTAGAGCCTGCAAGTCCACTCAGTCCTACTTCTTGTTCAGCCAATCACTCAGACAAACAAGTTTGTTTACAGTTGCAAGAGATAATGCTGCCTGCCTCTTGTTTACAATGTCATCTGAAAGTGAGAACAGGTGTTCGCATGGCACTCTTGTAGCCAGCGTCACAAGATAATTTACATGCCAGATGCGCTAAAGATTCATTTGTCTCTTCATGCTACAACCACTATTCCAGGGGACATTCATCCATGCTGATAACGGGTTCTGCTCGACAACAATCCAAAGCAGTGTGGACCGACACACGTTCATTTTCATCATCATGAGTCAGATGCCACCAGCAGAAGGTGGATTTTCTTTTTTGGTGCTTTGAGTTCTGTAGTTTCTGCATCGAAGTGTTGCTCTTTTAAGACTTCTGAAAGTATGCTCCACACCTCGTCCCTCTCAGATTTTGGAAGGCACTTCAGATTCTTAAACCTTGGGCCGAATGCTGTAGATATCTTTAGAAAACTCACATTGAGACCTTCTTTGTGTTTTGTGAAATCTGCAGTGAAAGTGTTCTTAAAATGAACAACATGTGCTGGGTCATCATCCAAGACTGCTATAACATGAAATATATGGCAGAATGTGGGTAAAACAGAGAGGAGACATACAATTCTCCCACAAGGAGTTCAGTCCCAAATTTAATTAACACTTTTTTAACGAGCGTCATCAGCATGGAAGCATGTCCTCTGGAATGGTGGCCGAAGCATGAAGGGGCATATGAATACTTAGCATATCTGGCACATGTCTGTTCTCACTTTCTGGTGACACTGTAAATAAGAAGAGGGCAGCATTATCTCCTGTAAAGGTAAACAAACTTGTTTGTTTTAGTGATTGCCTGAACAAAAAGTAGGACTGAGTGGACTTGTAGACTCTGAAGTTTTACATTGTTTTGTTTTTGAGTGTAGTTATGTAACAATAAAAATTTACACTTGTAAGTTGCACTTTCATGACAAAGAGATTCATCATAGAATCATAGAATCATAGAATCATAGATCAGAAGGGACCAATATGATCATCTAGTCTGACCTCCTGCAAGATGCAGGCCACATTAGCCGATCTCCCCACTCCATTAGCAAGCGACCCCTGCCCCATGCTTCGGAGGAAGGCGAAAAACCTCCAGGGCCACAGCCAATCTACCCTGGAGGAAAATTCCTTCCCGACCCCAAATATGGCGGTCAGCTGAACCCCGAGCATGCGGGCAAGACTCTTCAGCCAGACCCTCTGGAAAAAGGTTAAGAATAACATATCATTGACCCATTGTACTATTTACCAGTGTGGCACTTAATTAACCTATTGACTAAGCCCGTATCCTATCATACCATCTCCTCCATAAACTTATCTAGCTTAGTCTTAAAGTCATGGAGGTCCTTCGCCCCCACTGTTTTCCCTCGGTAGGCTGTTCCAGTATTGCACTCCCCTGATAGTTAGAAACCTTCGTCTAATTTCTAGCCTAAATTTCCTAACTGACAATTTTATATCCGTTTGTCCTCGTGTCCCACATTAGCACTGAGCTGAAATAATTCCTCTCCTTCCCTGGTATTTATCCCTCTGATATATTTAAAGAGTGTAATCATATCTCCTCTTATCCTTCTTTTGGTTAAGGAAAACAAACCGAGCTCCTCAAGTCTCCTTTCATATGACAGGCCTTCCATTCCTCGGACCATTCTAGTGGCCCTTCTTTTGTACCTGTTCCAGTTTGAATTCATCCTTCTTAAACATGGGAGACCAAAACTGCACACAATACTCCAAATGAGGTCTCACCAACGCCTTATATAACGGGACTAGCACTTCCTTATCCCTACTAGAAATACCTCGCCTAATTGCATCCCAATACCGCATTTGCTTTCTTAACGGCCACATCACATTGCCTGCTCATGGTCATCCTACGATCAACCAGGACTCCTAGGTCCTTCTCCTCCTCCGTTACTTGCAACTGGTGCTTCCCTAGCTTATAACTAAAATTCTTGTTAGTCATTCCCTAAATGCATAACCTTACACTTCTCACTATTGAATTTCATCCTGTTACTAATACTCCAGCTTACAAGGTCATCCAAATCTCCCTGGAGGATATCCCGATCCTTTTCCGAATTGGCAATACCTCCCAACTTGTGTCGTCCGCAAACTTTATCAGCCCACTCCTACTCTTGGTTCCCAGGTCAGCAATAAATAGATTGAATAAAATTGGACCCAAAACCGAACCTTGAGGAACTCCACTAGTGACCCCCCTCCAACCTGACAGTTCCCCTTCAATACTACCCTCTGCAGTCTCCCCTTTAACCAGCTCCTTATCCACCTCTGGAATTTCATTTCAATCCCCATCCTTTCCAATTTAACCAGTAATTCCTCATGCGGTACCGTATCAAACGCCTTACTGAAATCTAGATATATTAGATCCCACTGCATTTCCCTTGTCTAAAAAATCTGTTACTTTCTCAAAGAAGGAGATCAGGTTGGTTTGGCACGATCTACCTTTCGTAACATCCATGCTGTAAACTATCCCAGTTGCCATCGGCCTCCTGCTCCGTAACCACTCTCTCTTTTAAAATTTTTTCCATGACTTTGCATACTACAGATGTTAAACTAACAGGCCTGGTAGTTACCCGGGTCACTTTTTTTTCCCCTTCTTGAATATAGGAACTACATTAGCTAATCTCCAGTCCAACGGTACAATCCCCCGAATTTAGAGATTTATTAAAAATCATCGCTAACGGTGCTAGCAATATCACTCGCCAGTTCCCTTAATATTCTAGGATGAAGATTATCCGGGCCCCCCGATTTACTTCCGTTAAGCTGTTCAAGTTTGGCTTTCACCTCCGATACCATAATGTCTACCCCATATCCTCATTCCCATCGGTCCCTGTATCACTATTCCTTAGCCCTTCATTAGCCTCATTGAAGACCGAGGCAAAATATTCGTTCAGATATTGTGCCATTCCAAGATTATCCCTAATCTCCACTCCGTTCAAAGTTTTAAGCGGTCCCACTTCTTCTTTCTTGGTTTTCTTCCTATTTATATGGCTAAAAAACCTTTTGCTATTGGTTTTAATCCCCTTCGCTAAGTCCATCTCCACCCGTCGTTTTGCCTTTCTCACTGCTTCCCTACACCCTCTGACCTCAATAAGGTAGGTTTCTTTGCTGATCCCTCCCATTTTCCAGTCCTTGTACGCTTTCTGTTTTTTCTTAATGACCCCTCTGAGACGCTTGCTCATCCAGCTCGGTCTAAAACTGCTACCTACGAGCCGTTTTCCCTTTCTTGGGATACATGCCTCTGACATCTCCTGCAACTTCAACCTGAAGTAACCCCAGGCGTCATCTGCCCTTAGATCCCTAAATATGTTTAGGCCAGTCTACTTCCCTAACTAGTCGCCTTAGTTTTAGTAAAGTTAGCCCTTTTGAAATCATAAACCCTAGTCTCTGATGCACTATTGATTATCCTCTCATTTATTTTGAAACGAATTAGCTCATGATCACTCGAGCCAAGGTTGTCCCCTACAACTATTTCCCCAACAAGGTCCTCGTTGCTCACCAAAACCAGATCTAAAATGGCATCCCCCCTCGTCGGTTCAGCAATCACTTGATGAAGGAATTCATCAGCTATCACGTCTAGGAAAAAGCTGAGCCCTATTATTGTTACTAGCATTTGTTTCCCAATCTATATCCGGGAAGTTAAAATCCCCCATGATCAAGCAGTTCCTATTAGTGTTTACCTCCTTAAAAACATTAAAGAGCTCTCTATCCGTCTCTAGGGTAGATCCAGGCGGTCTATAAGCACACACCCAATCACTATCCCGGGTGAGGCTCTAGTAGTTTTCTTCCCCAATGTGACCATTGCCCAAACAGACTCCGTATTATCCATTGCATTGCTAGTTATTTCATTACATTTCACCTCATTATTGATATACAATGCTTACTCCCCCCCCTTTACCTTTGCATCGGTCTTTCCTAAACAGCACATACCCTTCCATACCTGTACTCCAGTCATGGCTACCGTTCCACCATGTTTCGGTTATTCCTACGATATCCGGCTTCAATTCTCGGACCAAGAGCTCCAGTTCCTCCATTTTTATTACCTAAGCTTCTCGCATTGGTGAACAAACATCCTAATTTTTGCTGTTGGGCTCCTCTCACTCTTTTTCACCCAACTCGGTAGGGGACACAGTACTACCAGCATGACCTGTAGATCTAGTATCCGTCCCCCCCCTCTTCCTTACACCTGCCTGCCCCCCTCTGGCTATATCTGTTGTTATTTTGTTGTTCTCGCTCCCAATGTAAAAAATTGGCTTGGAGAGAAACATGACCTCTCCCAACCGTCTCCCCTCAGTGTCTAGTTTAAAGCTCTTTTAATCAGGTGAGCCAGCCTCCCTCCTAGAAGTCTACTTCCTTCCCTACTTAGGTGGAGCCCATCCCGTGAGAACAGTTGTCTGTCCCCAAAAGCCTCCCAGTGCCCATACATCCCAAAGCCCTCCTTGTAACACCACTCCCTTAGCCAACTGTTAATCGTCACTATCCTCTCACCCCTTTGGCGCCCTTCCCTAGGAACAGGTAGGATCCCACTGAAGATCACCTGAGCCTCAATTTCCTTGAGCGTCTTACCCAACCTGGCATAGTCTCCCTTGATCCTGTCTAGCGAGAATCTAGCAGTATCATTCGTTCCCACATGAAGGATGATCAAAGGGTTCTTACCCGCTCCTCTTAGGATCCTTTTTCAACCTCAGGTCCACATCCCGTATTTTAGCGCCCCGGTAGACAGCACACCCTTCTGTTTTCCGGATCGGCCCTAGTCACAGGCCTATCCAACCTTCTCAGTATGGAATCCCCAATCACGTAGACCTGCCTTTGCCTGGGGACAGTGCGGTCCTCTAACCTATCCCCTGTCCCCCCCTCGTCGCACGCTCCTTCCATTCCTATCGTCCCTTATGGTTCCCCTTAAGCCATCCTGTAACCTCCCTGGGCCCAAAACTTGGTGCTGTCTCCATAGACTCCTCCCCTCTTTCCATGGGACTGGGCCCGCTCGTCTCTTTTTCCTTGGCCCCCCACCATCAGAAACCACCTGCTGTACCCCTTCCTCATTCTCCAAACCTTCATACCTGTTCCTTAGCTCAATTTCCCCTCACTGGCTCTCCTTTTCCTCTGCCTGCTTCTCACAGGTCACATGCTTCCACCGCCCATCTTCCTTGTCTGGTGGTCCCCCCTCGTTGGCCTTAGCCCCTGCTTCCCCCTTTGCCCCTGGGCGTTCCCCTTCCGTTACTGCTTGCCATTGCTCCATCAGCTGCTCGAACCCCCTTCTATTCTCTATCAGGGTTTCTACCTGCAGCTCTAGGCCCTGGATCTTTTCCTCCAGCAGCTCTATTAGGCGGCACTTCATGCATACAATAGTACTGCTCTGGGTTCCCCCGCTAGGACCAGGTACATACCGCAGCTGCTGCATGCTCTCATCCTCGGTGTGTCCTCCATGGCTTGGCTCATGCTGTCCCGGCCTCGCTTGGTGCTTGTACCTGGGGGGACACAGCGCCGCCCCCTTCCACCTCCCCCTGCAAACTCCCACTCAAAACTCCCCTGTTAGCCGCCCTGTTGGCCGGCTCCTGGGCCGCTGCGATCAGCTGTGCCGCTGCCTGGCTGGGCGGCCGCTTTTATAGGCCCCCTCCTCCGCCTAGCTCCGCCCCCTAATCAGGGCTCAGCAGTCTGCCCCGACAGAGAGAGACACAAGCACTACAATACTTATATGAGGTGAATTGAAAAATACTATTTCTCGTGTTTATCATCTTTACAGTGCAAATATGTGTAATAAAAAATATGCACTTTGATTTCAATTACAACACAGAATAAAACATATATGAAAAGGTAGAAAAACATCCAAAATATTTAATACATTTCAATTGGTCTTCTATTGTTTAACACTGCAATTAAAACTGTGATTAATTGCAATTAATTTTTTTAACTGCAATTGATTTTTTTGAGTTATCACATGGGTTAACTGCGATTAACTGACTGCCCTAATTTAAAAAAGTCTTTTTAATATTGTGTGTGTGTGTGTGTGTGTGTGTGTGTGTATATAATGTGTGCGCTACACAAATACTCCTATACACAATCTTACCATATGATCCACGTGCTGAGATTGATTACAATGCAATGAGGTTCTGTGCGAGCAGTCTGGAAATGTTTCAGAGAATGCTGGCCTTCAGAGTTTTGACTACAACCCTGAAAATGAGATCATTAAGAAAAGGTTATACATATTATATTTCAACAAATCACTACAATATTTTACTTTACAAAACAGAACTAAAGATAATTTTCTTGAAAAAGAGGTAAAATCATCTAGAACTCCAGAAAGCAGGATTTTTATTGATTTACTTTACTAGTGCTTGCATTGATTTTAGGGCCAGAAAGGATCATAGTGGTCACATAGTCCCACCTCCAGTATAACACAGGCAACAGGACTTCCCTGAATTAATTCCAGTTTAAACCAGAGCATCTCTTTCAGAAAAACATTCAATCTTGATTTAAACATTTTCATTGATGGAGAATCCACCACAGCCAATGGTGAGGTGTTCCAGTAGTTAATTGCCCTCACTGTTAAAAACATATGCCTTATTGCCAGTCTGAATTTATCTACTTTCCCTGCTTCAAGCTCTTTCTCTGAATCAGGTAAAGTAGGGACTTGACCTGGGATATGGGACAGACAGGTTAGGTCCCCTAATCGCCAGGCTATTGGCTTTTCTGGCGTGGTCTTGCTCTAGTTTTTCACAATAAATGTCAAAAGGTCTCAGTTTCATCCCAATACAGAGCAGGAAAGAGTTGTGAAATCTTTAAAATTTACAAGGGACAAAACATTTTGTTCTGCCCAACTGTACTCACTATTACAAGCACTCCAAAATTTAGTTCTCACTTTTCAGAAAGAAATGTTACTCACCTATGACTAGAATTCATTGAGTAGATTGTCAGTACAGAGCAACCCTCTTGGGAAGCCCCAGAGCAGTTCACTAAAGGACAAAACTCTCTCGAAAGCTTTGATCATAGGGTGCCAAGTAGACTTCTCCTGTAGCCGTGGAATGCTCAATGAGAAGTTATACAAGGATGGATGGCCCCCAATATACCCTCAATTCCTTCCATTTCCCAAGAATTCAGCGTAGACTCTGGAAAGTGAGGATAAGTTTGGGAGAACATGCGTCTGTACTGACAAGCTACTCCGTTACAGTGGAATAACTTCTCCTTTAGTACTGTCATTCAGTACAGATCTCCACTTTTGGGAGAGTAATAAGCAATAATAACCATCTAAAGAGATGGGATTAAGGAGATTAATCGAACAGTGACTGTTTTCCTTTCTGAACTGCGATATCAAATTTAGAGGCCAGATCAAGAGTAATGTTATATAAACATAGGTATTGGGCTCCTGGTAACAGTTCTACATATTTTAACAATAGGAATGTTATGGATATAAGCCATGGAGTCCTCCTTAGACCTTGTCAATTGTATCCCAATATCTGCTAACTAATAGTATGTTTTATAACTAAGGATAAAATTTAGTCACAGAGGTTACGGATTCAGTGACTTTACCAGACCTTTATGACTTCGGCTTCAGCTGTCAGAGGTGGGGACTAAGCCAGGACCGTGCGCCCCCCTGCTCTCCTGCGGCTGCGGCGGAACCCGGGGCTGTGCGCTCCCCTGCCCTCTGCAGCTTCAGCTGGAGCTAGGGCCGGAGCCGCTGCTGGGAAAGACGGCCCCTGCGCCCCGAGCAACACAAGTTACAGTGACCTAAGCGCTATTCACAGTGGCGCTATGTTGGCAGGAGATGCTCTCCCGTCAGCATAGAGTGTCTTCACCAGAGGCACTTCAGCTGCACCAGTGTAGTGCTTCTAGGCTAGACCTGCCCATATTCTGCCTGGAAAACACTAATGGCTTCCTCCATAAGCAAGGATGAGGCATGAGACAAGCATTTGTTAAATCTAAGTTTTGGGTTAGATCTGTCATCCTTCAGGAAGGGCAGTTCCTGGCAATGAACAGTCAACACAAGGGGGAGCTATGGGGGCCAACAATATACACAGTTGGCGAGTTCATAAATTCCAAGGTCAGAAGGAACCACTGTGATCATCTAGTCTGACCGCCTGAATAACACAGGACATAGAATTTCGCCAAAATAATTCCGAGAGCATATATTTTAGAAAAACATCCAATCTTGATTTTAACATTCTCCATGATGGAGAATCCACAACGACCCTTGGTAAATGGTTCCAATGGTTAATCACTCTCACTGTTAAAAATTATTTCTAGTCTCAAAGTCAAGAGACCAGAAGAAATTCTGAACTGCTGTTTCAATGTCTAGAAAGAACAGTGGGTGTACCGCGGGTAGGGTAGCATGCACACCTCCTTGTATAGACTTGCATGGAAAGTTTGTATAGCTCGAAGAGAAATCAACACCGTCCTCAGGAGTCTGAAACCTCTGGAAAGCTCTAACTCTAGTGCAGTGCAGAGGCTTATCCCAAAAGCAGGGATCTGTGGTGATAACACTTCCTTTGGGCAGAATCCAATTGCTCCTGCCTAGAGTTCCACTGAAGTCAGTGAGACTCCATGCAGAAATAAGAATCTGCACTTGCAACTCCTTTCAGAGAATCAGGGTCTATATTTGTCCGTAAATTTACAATGCAAGTTTCTTTACCTGAGAGCCACATTTGAGGCACAGCCATATATCAGAAGGAATCACTGGATCGCCATCATTTATTCGCCTTTCTTTTAAACATTCTGAACATATTGACCAAACATTCTGAGCTACTGCCCTCTTCACATGATGCACATCCACTGCTTGGCTTACATGTTGGCAGGTTAAACCTATAGAATAAGAGATACTCAGTCATTAGCCACAAAACTAAATATGAAACAGGAAATGTTCACTTCTTTCACAAAAGCCAGATTCAATCTTCTAAGTTCATTTACAAGGATTCAAGCCTTCTTTTAAAAAAAATTGCTGTAATAACACATCACATTCCATTTTACGCTAATCAGGTGGCACTCATTACTGTAAAAATGTGTTTAATACTTTGGAGGTTTAGTGAGCTTGCACACCATGCTTATTCAAGTTACAACTTAAGGGCTTTCAGACACAGCACTTCCTTCCAGAACCCTGCTCCAGCACAAAAGCTGATTATAGAGATTACTTTGAAGGTAACTATCAAAACTGACAGATCTAAATTGTAGCCTACCCTCAACTTAACAAAATTTTGTAATTGTAAAACATATTAGTTGTCTACTATTTACATAAATTACACCTTACAAAGACACTATCTAGCTATATCTATATAGTTTTTAAAGGCAGGACATAGCTCCAAGGACACGATAGTGTCCATTTTCTGATGCATCTGAAGGATTTTATTTTCATCTCTTTTAAAAGTACTATTTTTCCTACCAAATAGAACACCCAAAAAGCTACAAGCTGGTGACATAACCCAACAAATCTAAGATAAACCAAAGGACAAAATTACTAAACATTCATTTTTCTAACACTGTTAACACGACTGGTGAGAGTGTGTCTGTGTGAGAGAGAGAGAGAGAGAATATGAATATATAGGTAGTTTGGACAAGGAAGGCCTTCCCTGTGTTTCAACTACATCACTGCACCACTGTCCTTACACCTGCCTCCTTAAAATGTTAATATAGCCAAACTATCCTCCTGTTCATTATTTTTTGCACCAATTCCCTGAGTGCAATGTAATGACAATTCATCACGCCAAAGATGTTTGATTGTAAGCATCTCTGTTGCTACTTTCAACCAACACGCCGCTCACGGTTCCCACATGTGTCTTCTGCTTTGTTGACTAATGAAAACCATATGGACACTGTTTTCCCTCCCTCACTCTGACTGCCAAATGTCACATAATTTATTTACCTGCAATGTCATCTGAAGAGTCTTCATCCTGAGGCCTATTAGGCCTTTTGTTTCTCTTGTTTTTTTCAGGGTTAGCCCTCGATGGATCTTTTACCCGCATCTGTTACTTACTGGGAAAGGAAGGGAAAAAACACACATTACTTCATCTTCTATATATTTCATCAAATCTAAGGACTTATATTCTCAAAGCATGGAAGTAGCAAATCAAGTACTCAGAAAAACCGCAGTCCACAAAATACATATATTATATAATAGATAAGCTTTCATCCAACTTCAGCTATTTTGTAGTGAGGAATACACACCGAGCAGTGTTGTTAGATAAGCTACTGCAACATGTAGAAACAAGGAGGTAGCTGATTTCACAAATTGGAAAATAGTGTTACATATTGTTAGTCATAAGACGATAAGATGCTATAGTGCATCCATCATAGTTTACCATAGTCGTTTTGTTAAAATGAGAAATATCTCCTTTTTCAAACACCAAATTGTCCATTTTGCACTTTTCATAAAAATGGTACAACATTTATTGTCCATCTATTGCTTATCTTAAAATCAGAAGAAGAATAAATGTACTGACATAGAAATTTATCACATAAATAGCCAGTTTTCACAGGCTGCCCTTTTAATATTGGTTACATTTTATATCAGACAGGATAAACTTCCCATAAAGCACAATGGTAGTACAAGTTAACTAAGAATATAAGAATAGCTATAATCATCAGACCAATGGCCCATCTAGCCCTGTATCCTGTCTCTGACACAGCCATTGACAGATGCTTCAGAAGAAGGGGGGGGGGGGCGCACTCAGAGGCTTGCTATGTGAAAGGGGTCACCAGTAAAAAAAAGTTTGAGAGCCACTACTCTACAGCAAGTCAGCATCACATGCTCCAATAGAGCCAACATCGACATTTCCATTATTTGGTTTGTTCAGCTAGGCAGGGAAGACCACAATTCACCCGATGTGGGGCACTTGTTTAACTAAAGAAGGATGTCCCTTTTATGCTCATGAGCAGTCTCAATGAAAATTTCATGGAGATACTCTGCAATCCCCTCCCGAATATTTCTGGGGATGGTGGCTTGTTTCTTCTCCCACACCACATTGCAATGAGTTCTGCTGGCATCATCACAATAAACAGGCTAGCAGCATATGGGCCCAAGCAAGCAGCTTCAGAATGCTAGTAGCAGCTAGATTATCTGTGCCTTTGTCACACTCAGGAGTGAGAGGTATCAACCAAAATCATCACTACCTGAGAAAATATTGGCAATATTTTAACTACACTTTCCCTATACTCATAGCTATGGATGCCCAGTGTCTAAACCTTCCATGTAGTAAACTACCTCCCTCTCTGTTAGGCTGGCTCACCACAGCTTGAGCTGCACAGCAGTTCTGTAATGTATACCTTCAAGTCAGCAGCACTGCTATGGGTACTTGCATGGCCCCACAGTATGCCAACATTTTTATGACTGACTTAAAACAATGCTTCCTCAGCTCTCGTCCCCTAACACTCCTACTCTACTTGCGCTATACTGATGACATCTTCATCATCTGGACCCATGGAAAAGAAGCCCTTGAGGAATTCCACCGTGATTTCAACAATTTCCATCCCACTATCAACTTCAGCATGGACCAGTCCACAAGAGATCCACTTCCTGGGCACTACAGTGCTAATAAGCGATGGTCACATAAACACCACCCTATACCAGAAACCTATACTTACCTACATGCCTCCAGCTTTCATCCAGACCACACCACACGATCCATTGTCTACAGTCAAGCTCTAAGATACAATCACATTTGCTCCAACCCCTCTGACAGAGACAAACACCTACAAGATCTCTATCAAGCGTTCTTACAACTACAATACCCACCTGCTGAAGTGAAGAAACAGACTAACAGAGCCAGAAGAGTACCCAGAAGTCACCTACTATAGGACAGGCCCAACAAAGAAAGTAACAGAACGCCACTAGCCGTCACCTTCAGCCCCCAACTAAAACCTCTCTAGCGCATCATCAAGGGTCTACAACTTATCCTGAAGGACGATCCCTCACTCTCACAGATCTTGGGAGACAGGCCAGTCCTCGCTTAAAGACAGCCCCCCAACCTGAAGCAAATACTCACCAGCAACCACACAACAAAAACACTAACACAGAAACCTATCCTTGCAACAAAGCCCATTGCTAACTCCGTCCACATATCTATTCAGGGGATACAATCATAGGACCTAATCACATCAGCCATGCTATTAGAGGCTCGTTCACCTGCACATCTACCAATGTGATATATGCCGTCATGTGCCAGCAATGCCCCTTGGCCATGTACATTGGCAAGACCGGACAGTCTCTATGCAAAAGAATAAATGGACACAAATCAGACATCAAGAATTATAACATTCAAAAACTAGTCGGAGAACACTTCAACCTCCCTGGTCACTTGATTACAGACCTAAAAGTAGCAGTTATTCAACAACAAAAAAACTTCAAAAACAGACTCCAACGAGAAACTGCAGAACTATAATTAATTTGCAAACTGGACACCATTAAATTAGGCTTAAATAAAGACTGGGAGTGGATGAGTCATTACACAAACTAAAAACTATATCCCCATGTTAATTTTCCCCCTACTGTTACTCACACCTTCTTGTCAACGGTTGGAAATGGGCCATCCTGATTATCACTACAAAAAAGTTTTTTTTCCCCTCCTGCTGATAATAGCCCACTTTAATCAAATTAGTCTAATTAGAGTTGGTAGGATAACACCCATTTTTTCATGTTCTCTGTATATATATCTTCCTACTGTATTTTCCACTGCATGCATCTGATGAAGTGGGCTTTAGCCCACGAAAGTTTATGCCCAAATAAATTTGTTAGTCAGTTGCCACAAGTACTCCTCATACTTTTCACAAAGCAATCACTCTATGTCTGACCTATCTGTCCTCATCCTCAAATGAACCTGCACAACACTTTCAAAAGATGAGCCCAGGATCTTAGATTCATAACTCTGCTAGACACTAAAAATCACGGACTGACCACACACTTGATTTATGGATTATTACAACAATCTGTAACCCACTAACCCCTTCTTTTTGTCCTATGACTGCAGGTGTTAATTGGCCACTCTACCTTGAATGATACTACTAAACAATGGTAACTACTGAACAATCTCTTCCACCTTCAATTTAGCTATGATGCTCAGAATACCTTTCCCAGATCTGAAGAAGAGCTCTGTGTGGCTCGAAAGCCCTCATCAACAGAAGTAGGTCCAATAAAAGATATTACCTCATCCACCTTATCTCTTTAATATCCTGGGACTGACATGGCCACAACTACACTGCATATTTCACTACTGTGCATTTTAGATTATGTGTTTATCCCAAATTGATTTCTCTCCCCGCCCCCCACAGGCACCATAAGCCCCAACTGCTCCCTATCCAGCTGCCAAAAACTTCAACAACTATGATGCAGTTTTACATTGCCAATACTGTAAAGAAATCATCGCAACACACTGAAAATGTGGAGACAGCATTGTGGAGAGAAACTGAATATAAAAACAAGTAACACAGGGCTACTGTACTGATTAAATGAAGCTGCTGAAGAACTTCCAGCACCAGGTTGCCACAGAAACCACAGGTCCTTGCCACAGAATTTAGGTACAGCTTGGCTCAGAGCACATGGAGCCTTTATTATATAGCATCCAGAGACCAAGATGTTCTGTAGCTGTATTTGGAGGAGAGATCCTAATGCATTTCCTCAAATCTGACAAAGTACAAAAGGAATATATTCCTGTGGGCTGGTAGTGCCAAATCAACACATCTGCAAGTATTGCAGAACAGTTGCACGTTCTGATGTAAGCAGCAAGTAGAAATGTTTGGGTGACTTTTCATAGCTACCTGTGGCATTTTGGCTGGTTCATTGCTGGATCAAATGTTATCCAATCAGAGCAAGAACAGCATTCATCATTGCTAGCAACTGGGCAAAGTCATCAATCAGTAGTTTAGGACTTTCACTGCCCTGACAGCCATGAAAGCCTTTTGAGCAAACAAGTACCCACTGCCTGCTAGAGCAATAAAAGGATCAGAACTACTGACTGGTAGTGGCAGGAACACTTCTTTCATTGGAGCCTGTCATTTGAAATTCTGGTAGTGTCATATCCATGATCTTCTGGCCCAAAGACACATCGCACACCATGATTGGAGCTCATAGTCCACTACTGACATTACATTACAGTCCTAGAAGGGTGACTGTATTTTGGACGAGATGTTAAACAGACATGGCTGCCTCTCTCTCTCAGCTTTCCACATAACAGTTAAAGATTCGAGAGCACTTTTCACTTTCATCTACCACTATTTACCCATTCTCATGGTTTGAAACCTATGTGATTCTCCTCAGATTCCTCACCCTGTTCTTTATTTTGTGATTTCTTATGTTTCACAGAAATCAGATTCGCCTGCCCAGTGACAGTATTCACGAGCTATTTTTTTGACTGAAATATACTATGCCAAAAGTTGCCAAAATCTTGTTACTGAGTGTAGGCAAGTATTTTTAGACTAATGGCTAGGGTATTTTATGTCAGACTGACACCACTGTCAACACACAGTTTCACGAAGCAAAAGTAAACTAACCTACCTCCCACCAGCCGCCCAAAAAAAGAAAAGGAAAACACTAAGATAACAGAGGGTAAAACTAGTTCACTGGATGTGTATTGTGGTCTAATTTGGATTTTGCTAGAATAGTCATAGAACATATAAACTCCTGAGATAACAGGGCAAGGGCATATCTTCACTAGCAACGGTAAAGCACTTTAACATGGCTGTGTAGTCGCAGCTATTTAAAAAAAAAAAAAAAAAAAAACTTCCACGAGGGAAATAGCTCTGGTGCACTGTCTACACTGGCACTTTATAGCACTGCAACTTTCTCACTCAAGGGTGTGAAAAACACACCCCTGAGCACTGCAAGTTTCAGTGCTGTAAAGTGCCAGTGTAGACAAACCCTTAGAACTGTGGTTGTGGAATTACTATTCTGTAACCCACAAGAGGTCGCACATCAAGCTGAAGGACTGAGGCCTTGGCTACACTTGCAAATTTGCAGCGCTGCAGCAGGGTGTGAAAACACACCCTCTCCAGCGCTGCAAATTGCGGCGCTGCAAAGCGCCAGTGTGGTCAAAGTGCGGCTCCCAGCGCTGTACGTTATTCCCCACAGGGAGGTGGAGTACGGACAGCGCTGGGAGAGCTCTCTCCCAGCGCTGGCGCTTTGACTACGCTTAGCGCTTCAAAGCGCTGCCGCGGCAGCGCTTTGAAGTGCAAGTGTAGCCAAAGCCTGAGAGCCAGAAAATCACGAATGCTAACATCTGCTATGACACTTGAACTTACTGTGTGGCCCTGAGCAAGTCATTTAACTAACCACTGTTTTCCTATTTGTAGAGAGAATATTTACCTACCTGACAAGGATTAGTTAATGACAGTAACGGAATCAGAAATGTGAAGTGCTATGAAAAGTCTATGTATTAGTGCTATTTCTCAGAAAGTCAAAGACTAGTTGCTGAGAGCGTAAGATTACATCCAATTTTCTTTTTTACATACAGGAATGCCCCAATTTGTTTTT
This sequence comes from Mauremys mutica, assembly GCF_020497125.1. Lineage (NCBI taxonomy): Eukaryota > Metazoa > Chordata > Testudines > Geoemydidae > Mauremys > Mauremys mutica. The sequence continues at coordinate 76,107,847 of NC_059074.1, forward strand.
ATGACACATGTCAATCCCAGATCAAGGAAAATTTGTTCTGCTTTAGACATTACCAGCAAAACCCAAAAGACAGATGCTGTACTGCCATAGAACTCAAGGGGAAACAAATCTACAGAATACCAGTTTTACAGTATTTCCTGAAGAAATCTGACAAAAATATTTACAAATGGAGTAAATTACAGAGTAACTTCATAAGGCATATTGTGCAACTGGCCTAGCATATATGTGCCTCCACTTTAACAGCTAAAAAGAGCTTTTTTTGAAGGACTGCATTTCAGCACCTCATGTGAAATTATGATACTTGTAGAAAAGCTGAGCAATGCAATAGATACAGTTTAAACTGCTCATCCTTGCTAGTCAAATTATTTTGCACAAAATTACTTTAATTTTAAGAAGTTGCTTATTTGTGTCTATAGGTCACATGAATCATGTTCATCGGTTTGATGTAAAGTTAACTGCAAGATAAAGTGGATGCTGCTCTAAAACCTGGAACCAAAATTAAAACAATTTTTGCTGAAATACAGCATTTAGAGCTGCACTGGTGATTCTAATATACTAAGTATCAAACTAATTAACAGTCTCTTCTTTGGATTTTCCTCCAATCACCACCATCAGCTCTCAAACTTCAAATAGAAGATAAAAAATGCATGCACTTCAGGAATTTGTGTTAAGTGGTTTTAACAGGTTACAAGACGCATGCTGAACACTATTATTACTAAATCCTTCCCTCCGCTTCCCTCCCAGAAGAATGGCTCCAGAGCAATTCCATGGAGGCTGTGGGATCGCAAGCATGGCAAATGCTAGGATGTCAGAGAAGTGTGTGAATCAGCTCTGACAGCAATGGGAATCATGGACTATGAAAGAAAATCAAATTTTAAATAAGTGCATTGACTTTCTGTTAACTTGACAAACAAAGTGAATGTAATTTTCTTAGTTAAATCTGCAGTCCACGTTTTAATCCAACAAATCGTGACACTAATGTTCCATTATTATTAGACAATTAACTGAGAAATTACTTCAAGGTCAAGTACATTTTCCCATTTTGCTATTTTTGTTGTACTGTGTTTCTTAAATAACTAAACCTCAATTAAGTCATCTTAGGCAATTAGAAGAAAAAACCCACAAACACAAAAGTTACACTCTTCCAAATATTATTACAAATAAAAAGTGTTAAGACAGGAAACTGAGTTTCATACAGCCTTTCTTAAAACACATCTAAGGTAGTTTTTTTCCACAGGGGACTGGGAAGGGTCTAAAGTCTTACATCATGAAACCTACTTCCTCATTCTTCTCCCCACCCTAGCAGTGCCTGTGTGGCAATGAGCCAATACACAACAGCAGAATGATCAGTTAAAAATAACAAGCAATTTGGTTTCTTTATGTGAAGAAAGTTTCCTGTAACTTCATTCCTGGGATTTGACATTTTTGAAGATGGGACCCTCCTTGGGACACACAGACATGTGAAAAACCCGCACCCTGAGAGACACATAGCTGTACTATCTAGAGGACAGAGGAGACAACGTCAGGTGGAGGGAAGCAGTTTCCCACCCACCTAGCTACCAGCTCTTGGCGAGGTGGATTAACTACGCCCGAATGTCTGCGCCGCAGTACAAATGTGCTGCTGTAGCGTTTCTAGAGCAGCCATGTCACTGGTACAAACACAGCCCAGTTTGGTAGCCAGACAAGTCACCATCTGATGGCAGCTCAGGTGAAATACCATGAACTACGTCTGACGGGCTCCAAGCACCCAGTGTGGCCAAGTGCCCAGCCTACAAAACGCACCCCTGGGTCGGCCCCCGGCCCGGCCCCCAAGAGCTGAATAACCCGCCCCATTGCTCTAGCGCGGCAGGGTCGAGCGGGCCCCCGAACCCAGCCAGCACCTGGGCCCCAGCCCATGTGTGTGGAGGGGCAGGAGGGGGCCATGGCGCCTGCGGGCCAGCAGGAGCAGCGGCCTGGGCGAGCCCCTGGCCCGGAGAGGGGCAGGCCGCTGCTAGCCCCAGGGAAAACGCAACTCGAGAGCCAGGCCCCGAGGCGGCCGCCTCGCTCTCGGGGCTTCCCCCCGCAGGCGCCGCGCTGCGCTCGGGTCGCAGCTGCCCCCCGCCCGGCCGCGGCCCCTCACTCACGGGCTTCTCCCCGACACGCAGGCGACGGCAGCAGAAAGCGGCGGAAGAAGCTGGGCCTCGGCCAGGGCCGCGCCTTCCCGTCCCGCCCCCGGCCGCGCCGCTCACACCCACCTTCCCGATCCCCGGCCCCTGCGCCGCACTGCGGGAGAGAAGCCGGGAGCTGCTGCTACCGGCCCAGGGGCAAGCCCAGTGCAGCGGCGGCAAAGAGCCCTTGGGCTCTTCTGTCCTGGGCACAACTGAGTGCAGGCCCCCCTCCAGCCAGGCGGCAGCGAGGCCCAGCCACATATAAACCTATCCCCGAGTCACGATAAAGTCCCCCCCCCCCCTACAATTAGACTTAGCCACCTATTATTAACATGTCATAAAATCCTTCTGTTCAATCAGACCAAGGCAGTTTAACCTATCCTTCAATCATGAAAAAAATCCCCATGCAATGAGATTGATGCACATATAAACCTATTCCCGAATAAGGATAAAATGTCCCCCTACACACACACCCCAAGCTACATATTAACCTATCCCTGAATCACGGTCTCCCATGGCCCCCAGCAATGAGACCAAGCCCCGTATTAACCCATCACTGAACCACACCGAAGCCCCCATGCTGCAAGGGGAACTCCTGAACCACACAGCAAAGCAGCACTGCTGCTGCAAGAGCACTTTTTTAAGCATTTATCTCTGCTCCCAAATCCCTAAAGAGCAGCTGCAGCTCCCTGTGAACTTCTCCTGGCCTGGGTCTCCACAAGGCACTGCTACTCCTCATGGTTTGCCTCCATTTAACCAGGCTTCAGTCCTTCCTGCCTGCGCAGAGGGGTATTGCAAGAACCCAAGACCAAGGCCTGGTCTACACTGGGGGGGGGGGAGGTGTCGATGTAAGATATGCAAGGGTAGCTGAAGTCGTGGATGTATCTTATTTAGACTTACCTCCTGTCCTCACGGCGCGGGATCGATGGCCGCGGTTCCCCCGTCAATTCCGCTTCCGCCTCTCACCCTGGTGGAGTTCCGGAGTCCACGGGGAGCGCGTTCGGGGATTGATGTATCATGTCTAGACAAGACACGATAAATCGATCCCCAATAGATCGATCACTACCCACTGATCCAGTGGGTAGTGTGGACACACCGCAACTCTTCTTAAAAACTCTTGAGTTCTCATCCTGCTTTACCACTGACTTGCTGGGGGGCCTTGGGTAAACCCTCCTTACCATGAGTGCCAAGTCAACCCTGGCATAACTCAATTAAAGTCTATGGCATTACAGCAGGGTTAGCCTCACATCTTAGTTACGTCTGTCCTCTGGAAAATGGGGATAATACATAAGTAACTACTTCACATCAGTATTAAAAGGACCACACTTTTGAAGTAGGGTGAAGTCTGCTTACGCCAGTGTTGAATTTGGCTGGGAAAGGATGATATTGTAAGGCCCCAATTTTGTAAGCCATTCTGTTTGGCTACGTCTACACTACGGACCGTACAGTGGCACAGCTGGTCTCCTGTGTAGCCTAATTATGCCAGCGGGAGAGAGCTCTCCCACCGGCATAATTAAACTACTCCCAATGAATGGCAGTAGCTATGCCAGCAGGAGATGCTTTCCAGCAGACATAGTGCCGTCCACACTGGCACTTTTGTCAGTGAAACTTGTCAGTCAGGGGTGTGTTTTTCACACCTCTGACAAAAAAAAGTTTTGCCAACAAAAGTAACAGTGTAGACTCCTAAGTGGAACAAATTGCAGGATCTGGGGCTTAGACTGTAAGCTTTTGTCCTTGTATGTGTTTGTTCAGGGTTTACCACAACCTGGCTCTAATTCTGATTGGGGCCTTTAAGTGCTACTGTATCAGAAATATTAAATAATGGTAACTGTAAGTGCTATGGGCAGGAGGACTGCTCCCCTCTCCCACTGAGGAGACTAGCTGTGGCTTCATCTCCTCTGACTCTCTACCTTGAGCCCTTTGGAAAAGCTGCTAGTTCCATCAGTCCTATTTCTGCCAGTGTTTTGTTTATATATGGTCCTGTCGTTATCTGTAAAATGAAGACAATAAATGAATCAGTCAATATATCATACGCATATGCATTCCATATCATAAATACTCTCTCATATTTTATTATTTTAAAGTCTGAATTTTATCAGTATAGAATTGCACATTGTTTGGGTTGTTTTACTAAAGGTATTTTAAATGAGGAATTATAGAAGTATTTTATTCTTACCCATATCATGTTAAGGCCAAAAACCACAGAAAACTGCAAACGATCTTTATATTTTTATTCCTTGCCTCTAAAAGACAAATTTGCAAATGTCTGTCAAAAAGAATGCCATATGGAAAGGCTAGCAGAAGGGCAACTAGTGAACCAGCTATATGTGCCAGTTTCAATTTGTCACACTTTTCATTTCTGGAAAATGCTTTATCCTTGTTTTGAGCATAAAAAACTCTCATAAAGGAACAAGTTAACAATACATTTCTCAAAATACATCCTTTGTGAACAGAAAAGAAACAATATGCCTCTATATGCGTAACTCCATGTATGGAGGGGAAAAGGCAAACACCCATAAAGTTATATTAAATTATTTAAAAGGATTGGTAATTTTAGCAATAATCCAACACTAAAGATTCCCCAATAACAACATCATGGGTTACAAAAAACATACTGAAATATCTTGAAGCTACAGATGCATCAAAATAATCTTTTCCTTAATACAAGTAATTATAGAAAATGTTGGTTATATAAGCCCCAGTCCTGAAAAGATTTACACACACACTTAACTTTACACACCAGTACTCACATGCATAAAGTTAAGCATATGCATAAAGGCTTGCCATTAGAGAACTTGGGCCTTAGATATGAAATACTGGTTTAAAACAGACATTGTGTAGATTGCCATTCCCTCCCCCACTCCAAATGGCAGCCTGATCTTTAAAGTGAATCCCTATAATACAAGGCAGATAATAGACTTAAAATATTAGAGCACAAGTGGTAGACACATAAATGACATTATTTCTACCTCAAAAACATACAATCAAATTAAAATGTACAGTCTTCAGACATAAATAGTAATACAGATATTGACTGTGAGATAAACTCCAGAAGCCAGATACTGCCCTCAGTTACACCATACAATCCCACTTACATATATAGTTGTAAATTTTCAGGGATAGCTTTTCTGAATGCTAGGTTTGGTCCCTAAGTTACGTTTACTTTTGTATTTATCAGATTTTTAAAAAATTACTATTTAAAGTCTTTGATGCTTTTGGAGTATTTGAGACATTTATGGAAGTTTCCTTTGCTTAATTATGTAGCAAAAACTGTACAGTATATGCTGACTCGCTTGAGACTGAAGACAGTGGTTGAGTTCGCAAATTTCATATATAAACTTGATGGTGCTACATATGCAGTGATAAATCTTTTGTATAATTCACGTACCTCGGCTGCTGAACTCAGATATCTGGGGTGGAAAATGTCCATTGATTTCAATGAGTCTAGGATTTCACCCCTGATTTTCATAAGATCCTGCTTTTTACCTAATTTTACAAATAGATTTCCTGGCAATAGGAGGCCAAGTGAAATTTGCCCAAGATCACACACAGAATGAGTAACTTAGACCTGTTATGCTTGTGTTTAACGACATGAGTAGTCTCATTAAGGTTAATACACTACTCACACGTGTAAAGTTAAGCACATGTGCAAGTCTTTGTAGGATTAGTTTTAACAGATTTTGATCCTGAGAGCTTTGTAAAGATTTACCATGTTTAACTTTGCAGGATCAAGATCAAGGCCAGTCAGAAAAATTCTGCAATTTGGTGCATAGTTGGTAATAAGGGACTTTGATAATATTCTGTGATGGTCATTTATCAGTATGACTATTTTGATTTTCCTTGTTAATGTACAGGTCTTTTCACTCAAAATAAGAGCTTTATGGAACTTTTCTGGGTTAGAAGGTATTAGAACTCTCCATAACAGCAAACACTAGCAGTTTACAGCAAGGACCATACTTTTGTTGTATGTTTCTGCACAATGATGCTGCAGCTTCTGAGCACTACTACACTACAAATACATAATAATACTTAACAATTATTCATGTGAGCTATAAAGAGGGTGGTATAGCTCCTTCTAAAGAGAGAACTAGAAAGTTGGCTGGGTACCTTACAGAAACAAATATATGTTCCCTGCCCCCAAAAAGCTTACAATTGAATGCCCCAATCATATAACTGGATCTGTGTTGGTGGACCCCTGTGTCCACGCAGAGCCCTATTGAAACCAGTGGGACTTCCTACAGGCACAAGACTTCTGTGCAGATCCAATCACAGGATCAGGTACTAAGTTCAAATATGATACAAGTGGGAATCCTAGATAGCTGAAAGGGAGATTGGTAGAAAAAAGACAAAGGTATGATAACATTGTTATTTAGCCATAAGTAATAATCACTATTAAGAAAAATTAGATGTAAAATATATATTAAATGTAGGAGGTAGAGTGCTTTGTTAACCCAGTTTCTAATAAGTAGCATGTGACAGAATTACATCAATGAGAAAGAGAAAAAAAAAAACCAGATGGTTCTAAACTTTTTAGATATGACTTTCTGGAAGCATCCTAAATTGTGCCTGTCATTACTGGTAGTAATGGTGATTACTGTGATAGAAGTGAAACTGCTCTTTAATAATTTATGAACATTGTATATTGACCAGATTATGAGGATGTTTACTGTATGAATACATTGGTTTAATTTAATGGGGGGTTATCAGGAAAAACAAGCAGGAAGGAAAACAGTGGCTCAGGATAAGCCACTTCTCAGCAAACACTTGAGGGTGGATGAGAGACTGGAAAAGGCCTGGGAACCAGAGGAACAAAAACAAAACCTGTGACAGGGTTAAAAAGGTAGACCCTGTCAAAGAAGGGGTATATGTTGGGGAGTTGTTTGGGGTAACTAGACTGATACACAGGACCATCAGGGGTGTCTGGAGAAACTAGGCTCATGCATCCGACGAAGTGGGTATTCACCCACGAAAGCTCATGCTCCAATACGTCAGTTAATCTATAAGGTGCCACAGGACTCTGCTGCTTTTACAGATCCAGACTAACATGGCTACCCCTCTGATACTAGGCTTGCCTAGGTCACCATTACTAGATGGTAGGACTTTAGGTAAAATAGAAGTGTGTAGACTGTCCTAAAATCCTTTTTCTCTAAGTGCTTTGTTCCCACTATTAAATAATACTCTGGTTTTAAGACGGCTGTCTGGCCTCAGAATCCTGAAGAGAACTACAGGTTCCAAACCCAACTGAAACTGCTTGGTAAACATAATTGATTGTAGTACGGTATACTGTAGCTCAGAGTCTGGTCCAAGAGTGGAATTCTACCTCAGGAGAAGTAAGACACAAGACCTGACACTGGAGGAGGTGCACTCTGTGAGACCGGTTACCCTGTATTCATGAAAAACCTATTCACCTAATTGTAGATTGCTTAAAAATGTAATGATGTAGTATACTTCTGGTTTCAAGCAAATTCAATTACATTTTGATTTACTTTTTCTTTAGTGTGATTAGAAGTCATACTGTTTATGTAAATTACATGTTTAAAATTATACAAGACTTTAGTCACGGAACTACAATGCAACCCTGCTTTTTCAACAGCTGCTGATGATGGGCCAGATTCTCATCTCAGTTGCAGCAGTGCAAATCTGGAGTAATCCCACTGAACTAAAAAACTAATTGGGATTTACACAGGTGTAAATATAATCAGAATATGGCCATTTTTTGTACTCATGCTAAATGCAGAACTTAAAATCTCCATGGAGATGGTGGTGGCTTTGTTTTCAGACATGGCACTAGGTTTAAGCCATTTTAACATTGAAAAGAAGAAACTAAATATAGAGTTACTATTAGCAAGCAAAACTATGTTTAGTCACAGTTAAGGTTACTGCAGGACACATCCCATCCCACCCAAAACCTTAAAATTATGGAAATAAGAAATTAGGGGGTAAACTTGTGCCTTCTCTTCCACTTTTATATTAACACACTCCAGTGCTCCATAATGCTTTGACTTCCATCTCCAACAGATACCCAAAAACAAGATATCCCCCAACTTCATCAGACTTACACTGTAAGGCAAAACCTTAACAGTTACTTCATATGCTCAGTGCTTTTATATCAAGAGATCAGCACATCTGCCTGTCGCATTCCATCCATTTGGGAAGTTTATTTGCCTTAATTTTGCCAAGGTTGCTGTTGCTGGTGTTGATACGTGGGCAGAGTTGGCACTGAGGTTTGTTGCATGGATTGGTTCCTGAGTTAGAGTTGTTATGGTGTGGTGTGGTGTGTGGTTACTGGTGAGAATATGCTTAAGGTTGGTGGATTGTCACAGCATATTCTCACCAGCAACCACACCACACCATAACAATTCTAACTCTAACTCAGGAACCAATCCATGCAACAAACCTCAATGCCAACTCTGCCCACGTATCAACACCAGCAACACCATCACAGGACCTAACCAGATCAGCTACAACATCACTGGTTCATTCACCTGCATGTCCACCAACGCTATGTACATTGGCCAAACTGGACAGTCACTACATAAAAGGATAAATGGACACAAGTCAGATATCAGGAATGGCAATATACAAAAACCCATAGGAGAACACTTCAGCCTCCCTGGACACACAGTAGCAGATGTAAAGGTAGCCATCTTACAGCAAAAAAACATCAGGACCAGACTCCAAAAAGAAACTGCTGAGCTTCAGTTCATTCATTCAAATTTGACACCATCTGATAAGGATTAAACAAAGACTGTGAATGGCTAGCCAACTACAAAAGCAGTTCTCCTCCCTTGGTGTTCACACCTCAACTGATAGCAGAGAACCTCACCCTCCCTGATTGAACTAACCTCCTTATCTCCAGACTGATTCTTGCCTGCATATTTATACCTGCCTCTGGAAATTTCCATTGCATGCGTCTGACAAAGTGGGTATTCACCCACGAAAGCTTATGCTCCAATACATCTGTTAGTCTTAAAGGTGCCACAGGACTCTCTGTTGCTTTTTACAGATCCAGACTAACACGGCTACCCCTTTGATAGTGAGAGTCTGTCTACCTGGGCTGGAACTTGGGAGGTACTCTCCCAGCTGCAGTGTAGACATACCCAAAATGGCTGTGGCTGCATGCTCAAGGAAATTGCTCTTTTTCCCCTCAGTTCTGGAATCAGATTTGTGCAGATTTGATTGTAGCACTGGTGACTTAAATTTGAGTTGACTTAAATAAGTTGTTTTATTCTTTTGCGGAGTGGAGCTGTGTACATTTTCCTTGAGAAAACTGATATACTTCTGAATTAGCATACAGGCATCTAGATAACATGCTAATGAGATTTTTAGAAATACTGTTATGTTATTATTTTGGTACATGTATTTATAAGGCCTGTAGTCAAGGGGGAGGCTTGCATTTTTTGTGTGGACATTTACGGTTGAATTTTGACCCTATGAGGATCACACACAAACTGATTGTGAGCAGCTTCCCCAAAAGTGTAAAAAATAATAAGGCAGGTGGAAAACTATTATTTTTAAAAACTTCACTATTTTAAGCCAATTTCATGAATGGGAGCGGAGGGGGGGGGTCTGACTAGTGTGACCAGATGTCCCGATTTTATAGGGACAGTCCTGATATTTGGGGCTTTTTCTTATACAGATGTCTATTACCCTCCACCCCCTGTCCCGATTTTTCACGCTTGCTGTTTGGTCACCCTAGGTCTGACTCATGGCTTTTGAACCTTTGGAGATCCCTTGGGCCAATGCATTGATCACTATAGGGTCGAGGACCTCGTTTCTTGACTCCTAGTCCCTACTTGCACCTCTAAACTATGCTACCTCCTCTTTTAGACTGAAGGTTGGAAAACAGTTTATTATATGACATGACTGGTTTGCACCAGTGACAGGTCTTCCATGTGGAAATGTACAGCCACCATATGCCACTAGGCTGGCTGCTAGAGTCTTTTCAAAAGCATTATAAAAAACTCATCTTTTCAGTAATCCATATTATCTTATATATGTATAGAAACCCACTTTTTAAGATCATACGCCCGATTGCTTGCCAGAAAAACCGCCGCTGATCAATGTCTAATGTGAGTTTCTCAACCTGTACACCAAACCCTTTTCTTTTCTTTGAAGAGACATGGTTTGTAAGATTGCTAGATGGGAGCTGTGCCCATAATGCTAGGGGCTGAATCACCAGCCTGTAGCCTCAGCTGGTAGCACTACCCTTGCCATGTGGGAGTCCCAAGTTTGGAGCAATCTTTGCTCCCTGGGCTAGCTGAAGGGTAAACACAAAAGCTTGCACTTGTTAGCTTATGTCTGTTAAATTCCACATACATTTTCAAACGTTGGGACTCCACAACAAAGATATTGTTTTAAAAGTAGAAAAATCAAATACTTCCGCGGGCCTCCACTTGCCCATTTCACGGGACACCCCGGCGACGAGCCCTCACCTTGCAGGCTCCATCACCCCGCCTCACGCCCTCAATGGGACGCAGCCCAGCCCAGCTGTCACGCGCGCAGGCCCTTGAAAGGGCCGGGCAAGAGCGAGCCCCGCCTGCCGTGCGCTGCCCAGTGGGGCGGCCCCGAGGTCAGACAGAGACGCACGCAGACGCCGCTGCCTGGGGCCCGGTCATGTGGGGCCGCCGCGGGCTGAGCTGTGCAGCCCGGGTTCTGCTTGGTGTCCCGCGGGCGGCCGGGGGCTGGACCAGCGGCCGCCGCCCGCTGCAGCCCGGTGAGTGGCGCCGGGCAGCCGGCTGTCCCGCTGGGAAGCGAGCCGGGCTGAGGTCGGAGAATGTGCCTTGCCCTTTTTGGAGGAGCCCGAGGCCACGGTGTGCGGCAGGCGAAGCGCCATTCTTAGCGCGCAAGGCTTGGCGCACTGCTGCGCGGGAAAGTGGCCGTGCTGGGGCTGGGGGGCGTGCGTCTGGAAGCTGCGGTATGGTGTTAAAAAAATATGGCATGGCTGGGACTGAGCAGGCTCATGCGAAGTGAGGCTACTCAATAGCATCTGCTGCCCTGCCCTTGACTCTGGTCTGGTATTACAAGTTCGTAGATTTTGTTTGCACTGTAGTTGTAGTCCTAGGTCCCAGGATATTAGCGAGCCATGGTGGGTGTGGTGATACCCTGGAAGTCATGAACTGACTGACCAACCACACACCTCATTTGGAACCGAAAGTATGTGATCAGGCAGCAACAGAGACCAAAAAAAAGCAAACGCAGTACTATGTTAAATGTAAACTACTTAAAATTTTCTTTTTACTAGGTAAGGAAACTGTTTCTGTCCTTGTTTCATTTAAATTAAGATGGTTTAAAAGCAGCATTATTCTTCTGCATAGTAAAATTCCAAAGCTGTATTAACTCAATGTTCAGTTGTAAACTTTTGAAAGAACAACCATAATGTTTGCTCAGAGTTATGGACATTCCCTTATCTGTAATCGCTAAGGAAGGTCTGAGAAATGTGTGGGCCTTCTATAATCAGACACAAGGCCTGAAGACTCTAGGACAGAGGTAGTGAATAGGCAGACCATGAGCCAAATCTAGACCAGCAGATGCTTTTGAATGGACTCTGAAAACTTTTTATTTAACTTTATTATTATATTATATTATTATTATTATTTTATTTAAGCATAATTATTGTTGGGGGTGTGTGTGGTTTTTTCCCCTCTCTCTTTTTCTGGAGTCTGGACCTTGACTATACCAGGTTCAAGAAACTTGGACCAAATAATTGACTACCCTGGCTCTAGGATGACTGTAAAGGTAGATAAGTGGTATCTGGAAAGTCAAGAGAATTTTAGCAATTAAAAAGGAAAGTGACTCTTAATCACAGTTAAATTTTATGTGAATACTTTTCTAATTTAAAATGACCATGGGCCAGATTTTTAAAGGTGTTTAGGTGTTGCTGAACTCAGTCCAATTGAGTGTCAATGGGATTTTGGCTCCTAAGTGATTAAACTGCTTTTGAAATGTCAGGCTCCTAAATCAGTTAGGTGTTGGACTGCTGAGCACACCAATGCCAAAAACCTTAAAAATCTGAATCTAAGTAATCAGTCCTTTATCCAAAGTGTTAATTTCAGAAAATTTGTTCCTTCAGTTATTAACGCTCCCAGTCAATATGCATCATACCTCAAGATGTCTTCCAGCAAAAACAAAACACAAACACGCAACCAAAATAAGTGTCTTTTCTGGCCTTTTTCTTATCATCAAATTGCTTTTTAAAAAAGATTTCTGTTTTTATTAACCTGATAGTAGCAATAAAAATGACTATGTAAGTGGAATGGGTCTATGACCAGCCAGTAGGAAACCAAGGATTTAAAATACATTGTAAATAAAAATCCATTTTATAGTGTTGAAAAGTGTATTTAACCCTTTCCTGCTAGGAGTTTTATTAAAATGCAAATGAACCTGAGAGACAAGCACAATCCTTAACATAAATATTAGTAGAAAATACAGCCTACATTTTTGTGATTAAGGCCTGCACCTGTGTTGATAGTAGATTTCCCTCTTAATTCTCAAGTTGCAAAAAGAAACAATTTCATTGTCAGTATTGATCAAAGATAGGAAGCAAATCCCACTTCTTTGAGCCATCTCACAATACCTTTTAAAATCCACTTTAGAACCTCATAGAGCAGTGGTCCCCAACCTTTTCGTCTGGCAGGCGCCAGATGAAGGACCGTGGCAGCGGTGGAGCACCCACCGAAATGCCGCCAAATTTCTGCGGCAACACCTCTCGGTGACGTCACTTGTCGGCGACAAGCGGCATCATCAAGAGGTGTCGCCGCCAGCCAGGACGCGGGCGCATTTAGATGCTGGCACCACGTTGGGGACCCCTGTCATAGAGAATAAACAGCCCACTCCTTCCTGACTCTTGGGAAAAGAGAAATGTGTATATACTTTATTTCTAATTTTGGGAGGCACTAGGATAACCACGGTGAAAGATAGTAGAATAACTCTGGCTCACCTTAACATCTGTAAACTTGCCATTTAGTGAATTTTCAGTGGGAAATTCCCTCAGACTGGAGCATCTTAATTTTTTAGCATGATTATTGGTTACCACCTTTTCCAAGATTTCTTTGATTTATTTTTTTTTCCCCTGCTTCTTGTGGGATAACAGTCCTTTTTCTTTTCCTAGTAAATGTGATTTTTCGAAATCTTGACACTGCTGCTGATTGTAGTCTTTCGTATAAAGAACTCAAAGGCTTGCTAAAATCCAGAACAACTCTTATTGATGTTCGAGAGAAGTGGGAAATTGGACAGTTTGGAAAAATTCCTGGATCCGTCAACATACCATGTAAGTTATATGTATCACTGCATAGCAACAAGATCAGAAACCTTTAAGCCTAAACTTGCAAGCAAACCCTGGTGACTTGACAAAAACAAGTTTCAATACATATGGCAAACTCTTCTGGGAAACTAACTAGTGTAAGTCTTCACCAACAAAACACCTTCATTAATTACACATAAGAGGCTTTGCATCTATTCTTGCAGTGGGTGAGGTTGTGGAAGCTCTACAGATGAACCCAAAAGACTTTAAAGAACGGTACAATCAAGATATGCCTGCTAAATCTGACCATCTAGTCTTTTCCTGCATGGCTGGAGTGCGAAGCAAGAAGGCATTGGATATTGCTATGTCTTTGGGCTTCAGCAGGTAAGCAATTGAGGTGCTGGCTGGGTAAGCTCCTGTATGGAGAACAGGATCAATGGGAAAAGTCACTTTCTGAAAAGTAGACCCCTTCCCTGGTGGGCTCAGAGATTAGGGAGGCTGCAAAGACAGATCTCATATTATTGATTGGATACATATCCCTTCAGGAAGGAATGCAAATAAAACTTCTAGAACCCATAAATGATGGCTTTTTGGAGCAACTTGTCCTGGCACCCACAAAGGAAGAAGCAATTTTTTTTTTTTATTTTTTTTTATTTCAGGGGTGGGCAAACTTTTTGGCCCAAGAGCCACATCGGGGTTGCACAACTATATGGAGGGCCAGGTAGGGAAGGCTGTGCTTCCCCAAACAGCCTGGCCCCTGCCCCCTATCTGCCTCCTCCCACTTCCTGCCCCCTGACTGCCCCCCTTACTCCTTGTCCCCTGACTGCTCCCTCCTGGGACCCCTGCCCCCTATCCAATCCCCCTGCTCCCTGTCCCCCTGATTGCCTCGACCCCTATCCACACCCCTACCCCCTGACAGCCCCCCTGGGACTCCCATCCCCTATCCAACCTCCCTCTGCTCCTCGTCCCCTGACCACCCCCTCCTGGGACCCCACCCCTAACTGCCTCCTGGGATCCCACCCCCTTATCCAACCCTCCTTTTCCCCAACTGCCCTCCTGACCCCTAGCCACATCCCTGCCCCCTGACAGGGCCCCTGGGACTCCCACTCCCAACTATCCCTGTTCCCCATCCCCTGACTGCCCCCCAGGACCCTTCGCTCCCTTATCAACAGCAGGAGCTTGCAGCCGCGACACCCGGCCAGAGCCAGCTGCATTCCCCACGCTGCCCAGCGGGAGCGGCGGGCAAGAGCGTGACCGCTGCGGGGGAGGAGAGACAGTAGGGGAGGGGCCAAGCACTAGGCTCCCCGGCCGGGAAGAACGGTCCCGCGGGCTGTAGTTTCCCCACGTCTGTTTTATTTAGTCCTAAGTGGAGCACAGGCTCTGGTCCAGGAGGGAAATATAGCTGAACCGTTTGGTAATAGCGAGCATAATGTAATTAAACTTAACATCCTTGTAGGAGGGCAAATACCAAAGAAACCTACCACAGTACCATTTAACTTCAAAAGGGGGAATTATACAAAAATGAGGAATCTAGTTAAACAGAAGTTACAAGGAACAGTCACAAGGGTGAAATTTTTAAAACACCATAATATAGGTGCAAACCAAATGTATACCCCAAATCAAAAACAAACAATAAAGGAACAAACATAAGCTAAACAGCAGAGTAAAAGGAAATTACAGGCAAAAAGTCATCTTCTGAAAATTGGAAGTCAGATCCTAGTGAGGAAAATAGAAAGGAGCATAAACTCTAGCAAATCAATTGTAAAAGTATAATTAGACAGGCCAAGAAGAAAACTGGAAGATCAACTTGCAAAAGATACAAAAACTAACACTAAGAAAAATTAAGTACATCAGAAGAAGGATGTGCCAAAGGATGATCAAGGTGCTAAAGGAGCATCCAAGGAAGACAACGCTGTTGCAGAGAAGCTAAATTAATTCTTTTCCTCAGTTTTCACTGCAGAGAATGTAGTGGGATGCAACCCCATACGCAAGGTGTCCCCTACTCCTCCAACTGCCAGAAGAATTTGGCACTAGCCACTGTCAGAGACCAGATATTGGGCTAGATGGACCATAGGTCTGGCCTAGTATGGCCATTATCTTAAGGATACAGGTGAAAACAAATACAACTTAGGTACTAGTTATTTTACCTTTTTGTCTTAAAGATGGGCTATATGAAAATGGTACTTTGCAGATATGCTCCCAGAATCTATTCGGAGACATCTCTGGTCAATCAGTAACAAGACTTTTTTCCCACTGCTGTCAGCTCTGCAAAAATAGAACAGCTCTGGGAGACTGAACTGAATTCTCTTGTTGCATATCAACAAAACTATTGGCTCACTTGCAATTGCAGTGCCATCTGTGCAATGCTATTGTCTTCAAATCAAGCCCTCAATTATATAATCCTTTACTAGATTGCTCAGGTATATGGTAATTAAGGGCATAACATGATTGTACAAGTGTAAGAATTCTGCAGTTAAGTGCTGCTTTCATCTTATTACTCAGGTTCCTCTTATCTAGCCATCAATCTGACTTTCAGGCCGCAGGCTGAGTTTGGATTGCTGGCAGTCTTTGTTCTTGTAAACTGAGCAAATATTGAAGTGGAAATAGTTCAAACCAAAATGGAATCCCACAATTCCAATCTTGTACTCTACTCTTCTGAGAAGAACCAGACTAAACCATCTATGACCCCACATTTGTTGTGTGTGGGTTTTTTGTTTTTTTTTCCCCTCTCCCTCCTGCGGAGTTTCAACATCTGTTTTCATATTGCTTCATAGAGAAGGCTCTTGTGTTTTTTCCTTTTTTAAATTTGGTTACTTTGTAGATTGGAAAAACCTCCTTAATTAATGTCTCACACAGTTCTTTTTAAACTGTCATTCTGGCCCTAAATGCTCCACTATCTACCTACCTGCCTCTTTATGGTATTTTCTAGATCAGTGGTTCTCAAAGCCGGTCCGCCACTTGTTCAGGGTGAGCGCCTGGTGGGCTGGGCCAGTTTTGTTTACCTGCCGTGTCTGCAGGTTTGGCTGCTCGCAGCTCACTGTCTGTGGTTTGCCGCTCCAGGCCATTGGGGACTGCGCGAAGGGCGGCCAGCACATCCCTCAGCCGCGCCGCTTCCTGCAGCCCTCATTGACCTGGAGCGGCGAACCGTGGCCAGTGGGATCCGCGATCGGTCAAACCTGTGGATGCGACAGGTAAACAAACCAGCCTGGCCTGCCAGGGGCTTTCCGTGAACAACCAGAGGCCATCTTTGAGAACCACTGTTCTAGATAGTATAGCATCTGGGAAGGTGTCGGGTACCAGTCAGATATTGAACCTTCTCTCTCTCACCTACATTAATATAGAGAATCTCCTTAACAATCTGAAATCCATATTGCAAACATAACAGGTTTTTCATTAGCTAACCTATCAAACAAGTATGCATGGAAAATGTGAGTGGTGGATTTAAAACAAAAATTCCAACTCTCTTAAATTAGTGCAAATGTGAGGCCAAAATGGTCTTCACTGTAATGGTTTGAAATGTTAGCACTCTATTACCAATGCATTCAAGATGTTTATACACATCTCCTTGGAGAATGTATAGCTCTATCAATCTAGGATAGCTCAGTGGTTTGAGCATTGGCCTGCTAAACCTAGGGTTGTGAGCTCAATCCTTGAGGGGGGCCATTTAGGGATCTGGGGCACAAATCTGTCTGGGGATTAGCCTCGCTTTGAGTAGCGGGTTGGACTAGATGACCTCCTGAGATCCCTTCCAACCCTGGTATTCTATGAATCTGGTCTCTGAAAATGGTTTGGACAGATGAAATATTAAGTACTAAATTGATACTATTAAAATCTCCTAAAGTGAATGTACTACTATTACACAACTACTTGTTCAAATGTCATTTAAACATGGCCAGTGCTTTCATTTTTTTCCCCTCTGAGTGCAATATGCATTGACGTATGCCACCACTTGCTTGATATTTAATCAGTTATTCATTTTCTCTAATTGAAATAAGATCACTAAGTGAAAGTAAGCCATAAAGACTACTGCAAAATACTTGCATTTTGCTCTGTGAAACCAGGAGCAATTACATTGTGTTGCAATAGTGAACATTGCCACTATTATGCAGTGTCTCAGAGAAACTAATTTTTTTTTTAATATAAAAGGAACTAGGCTTTAATCTTTTTTTCACAGGATTACCAGCAGTAGTATGTCCATAACACTTGACAATCTTCTGTATACTTTCAGAGTTCAGCACTATGCTGGTGGCTTGGAGGAGTGGGCAAAATATGAATCACCAGAGAAAAAACAATCAAGATAAATTTTGGAATATAAGCCTTGTTACATAGTGTCCTGAAACTTACACAAGGCTAGTAATATCTTGTATGAAATAAGATTGAGAATGTAGTGTGAAGGGGAACAATTGTTTATATATGTAAAGTTAATACACACTGTTAAATGTAGCTGGTTATTTTGAATTTAAATTGATTGAGAGTTGAAGATTACACGAGTAGACTGTTCATTCTCCTTTGGTCATATGTTAAAATTACTGTGGAATTACTCCATGAAGAAAACTTAACTTAAAGCTAAGGACTTCAATGTAAAAACTGAACATGCTGTACTAATATATATACATCATAGTAATGTATACAACAGGGGATCATGATTAAACTTACGATGATGAGTAACAGACTTTATACAAGTCATTTTGTTATATATTCCTCTTGGCACAGTTATCTAGAAACATCAGATTGCAGTTATTTTAATTGCGTTAGAATGATACTTTGCAGTTAAGTACCAATTTACTCTGAGTATAGCAGCTGTTCTTAACCTGTCTGTCTTGTCGGGAGGGTAAATAGGAAGGAAGGAACAGATCCTGCAAACACAAGAGGTGACACTCTCTCTCTCAAATTTGACTGCAAAATGTAATGAGTCTGGCTATAGGAGCTATGCCTGGGTACTTCAAGAAAGTTCAGTAACATTTGTTTAAAAGCAAATGTAGAGTTTTGGACAGAAAACTACAGACAATGCATATACCTCCCTTATGAGCCTAATGTGAAATAAGAATTTAGGCATATAGATGTGATTGATTTTAGGTTAGGATTCTTCAGAGCCCAAGGGAGTTAGACACTGACTAGATCTACAGAGCCCAAGGGAGTTAGACACTGACTAGATCTACAGTGAGAAATACAAATCAACAATTAGCAGCCCTGCTCAAATAAAGTAAACTTGCTATTGTATTACAGTAGAATCACCATTTTATAAACTAATTTGGCATTGAGTTCATAAAATTGAACATTATGAAGTTATAACAGGTATGGTGCACAAGTTGTAATATGATGCATTGCATTATTTTCTTCTCCTTCATACTACTGCAAAGTGAATTCCAATGCACTGAAGGCATCAGAATATGAAGAGATGTCTACTTGCTGCTCTGACCTTTTCATTGTGTAACACTTTTTTCTCATCAGGAAAAATGGTTTGTATAACTTGTAGCTTATAAAACTGAAGTTCTATTGTGCTTAGATTTGCAATTTGTTGCAGATTAGATCACAGGCAACTCTGAACAGCTTTGCCCCATAACTTTCCATCTGCATATGGGAAGAAATGTGGATTTTTCTTTTAGAGATGGGTCTTACTGGTTACTTGTGCCTGACTAGACAACTGTAATGCTCTCTAATGGGGCAACAACTATTGAGCAGTGGGTTCAGTGTGGGGAATACACCTGTTTATTGTATATTGCTAAATGAGGGAGGGGAGAACTACCAGGATAGATTCTTGCTAAATAGGAATAGAGGGGTTACTGTGTAGGGAAATGTTGAGAACCACTGCTTAAGTCCATTTGCAAGTTATTGGAACATAATTTAGCAGTGCTTCATATAAGTGAATTACACATCCTCTAATCTGTACAAATAGCTTCCCTGTGGAGTTGGAGTTTTGACTTAGCCCTGGTCTACACTGGGGAGGGGGGGGGGGGGAAATCAATCTGTTACGCAACTTCAGCTATTGAATAACGTAGCTGAAGTTGATGTACTTAGATTGACTCACCGTGGTGTCTTCCCCGTGGTGAGTCGACAGCTGCTGCTCCCCCATCGACTCTGCTTGCGCCTCTCGTGGTGCTGAAGTACAGGCGTCGACGGAGTGCGCTCAGGAGTCGATTTATTGCATCTAAAGTAGACGCAATATATCGATCCCTGCTGGATCGATCGCTACCCACCAATCTGGTGGGTAGTGAAGACATAGCCAAGTAGTATGCCAAAGGTGGCTAAGGGTATCTGACAGAACACCTCTTTATATGCAACCCCAAAAGGTGGGATTTACAAAAGCACTAAGCTAGGCCATCCCCTCCTTTTAAAGGAAGAGGGTGCTTTGGAAGGGCACTTTCCAACAATAGAACTCTTCTACTTCTCTACCCAAGTTGTTTTGACAGAATCTTTATTTGTTGGTGAAAAGGGTACACTTAAAAGTTCTCTCTCTTGCAGGCTTTTATTAAGGTAAATCTATGTAAACACCCTTAGAGGGACGGTTGGGGTGTTTTGTGTGCATCTTAAATGTTTGTACAAATGAGGGGGGACAAATACTTTTTAATTAGATTTTTTTTTAAGGTGTAGACATCCTACTAAAAGGTATCAGAAACCAGCTCATCTATTTCACTTTAGCAAGGCTTTCAGTTTATGCTGTTTACTTCATGTATTGTGTGTGTAGACAGTTCTTTTTGGAGGTCAGTCTACAGTATCTTAACAGTCAGAGCTATTTTAGGTCTATAACCTGTTAAACTGTTTCTCCTGCTGCCCCTCCCCCAAATATCACCTTCAGGTGGGGATTTTCTGGTCACCATTTTCTTGTATCTACTGCAACAGTGTAATGACATTTTAGCTCTGAGGACTAGCCGAGAAGTGATACTTGTCTAATGCAATCAGTGAACTCTTTTTAGAACTACATGGAAAAAATACTTTCACCACTATAATCATAAATGTATTTACATAAATATGATAAACAGATAGTTAAGGGTTAAAGTCTCTTTTACCTGTAAAGGGTTAACAAGCTCAGTAACCTGATGAACACCTGACCAGAGGACCAATCAAGGGGCAGGATAATTTCAAATCTCTGTGAAGGGAAGGCTTTGTCTGTGTTCTTTGTTTGAGTGTTCATGCTCTCTTTGGATCTAAGAGAGGCCAGACATATCTCCAAGTTCTCCTGGAGTATTTCCTACTATCCAGTATAGTGAGTATTAGAAAGGCGAATTAGTCTTATAATTTGATTTCTACATTTGCAATTGTGTGTTTGTTGACTGTTTGCTGGCTCACAAGAAACTAGAAAATCTGGTTTGGTAACTTGTCTCTAGCAATCTGCTAATGCCCTCTCAGTGGGGGTCCTTCCTAACAAGCCTTGTTAGAAAAACCTTACACCTCAAGCTGCTTTTCCAAGCAACCAGAAAGAAAAAGAAAAGAGGAAAAAAAACCCCTCTCTCTCTCTCTAACAAAGCCTGTTAGAAAACCTTATTACCTCCAACTTAGCCCAGCTGGAAACTCCTTCTAACAATACCTTGTTAGAAACTGAATACCTCTACCCCCGCCCCCCCCCTTCTCAGGCTGCCTCCCTGCTCTAGAGGGAAAGAATAGCTCTCAATGGCTTCTGGTTCTTAATACATCCCACCGCTGCCACCATGTCATAGGTTTATTCCCCACTTTGAACTTTAGCGTTCACAAGATGGGGACCTGCATGGACTCCTCTAAACTAAAATCCTAGTTTAGATCTGGTTCTCGCTGCCACCAGTCAAGTTTTAAGTGTCTGACACACTCCCTGTTCCCCCAAAAACTTCCCCTGGGGAACACAGATCCAAACACCTTGAATCTCAACACAAAGGGAAATAATCCATTTCCCTCCTCCCCTCGCCTAGTACTTAGGAGAGATACCTGGATTCAAACTCCTTGAATCAAACAAAGAGGGATTCACTTTTTCCCCCTCCCCTTCCCCTGAAAATCCAAACAAGGGAAGAAATCAATCAAGTTCTAAAAAAAAGAAAAGATTTTATTAAAGAAAGTGTACTTTTTTTTCCCCCTATCTCTGTATTACCAGGATGCAAAAATACAGGGTCTAACTTATAAATCTGGAGAAGCTCTCCCCCGCCCCCTCTTTTCTCAGAATAATCAAAGTAACAGCAAACAGAAATAAAGATATTTCTCCAGCAACCACACAATTGCAAATGTAGAAATCAAATTATAAGACTAATTCGCCTTTCTAATACTCACTATACTGGATAGTAGGAAATACTCCAGGAGAACTTGAAGACATGTCTGGCCTCTCTTAGATCCAAAGAGAGCACGAACACTCAAACAAAGAACACAGACAAAGCCTTCCCTTCACAGAGATTTGAAATTATCCTGTCCCTTGATTGGTCCTCTGGTCAGGTGTTCATCAGGTTACTGAGCTTGTTAACCCTTTACAGGTAAAAGACTTTAACCCTTAACTATCTGTTTGACACATGCAGAAGCAAGAAGTTTTGAAAACAAATGGTTAACTTTCTAGTCTAAAACCTTGTATTAAAACTGTAGATTTTTGTAAAATACTTATTTTGCTAGTACAGCTACTACTGAGAAATACTACTTCAATAAAGCTTTAGTTCAGGAATAATCAGTGTTTTAAGAACTACACGCAATCATTGTTAGTTTACATTGATTTATTCCTACTCATCATATCCATGTTATAAACAATACACTGTAAGTTTCAAGGGATAAAACCAACAAGCCAGTTTTCAAGAGTAGAAAGACCAAGTGTCTTTACCAGCAAAAGTAATGAAATAAGACTAAAATGCCTGTTTTCTTACTATAAAGCAGGTTTTAATTTGCATTAAATGTTTTATAAAAATAACTAGAATAAGTGTAAAGTAGCCTCACTGATTGCATACAAAACCACATTTTGGTTGCACTTCATTGAATGAGGAGTCCAGTAGAGGACTACAAAAAAAGAGGGGGGTTTTAAATGGTCAAGTTTTAGAATTAACAAGGTCCAGCGGGCCAGGTTTTTCAAGCACTTATTGTCTATATTTTAGACCTGTGTAATGTGTTACTATGCTTTAGAAAAATTTAGATTGGATAAAAAAAGCTGTTGGACTTCAGTTTTTATCATT
The DNA here is from genome assembly GCF_020497125.1 of Mauremys mutica. Classification (NCBI taxonomy): domain Eukaryota; kingdom Metazoa; phylum Chordata; order Testudines; family Geoemydidae; genus Mauremys; species Mauremys mutica. Next base: position 76,130,346 of record NC_059074.1, read on the forward strand.
CAGCTTTTATTTGTGGGCAAATCAGCATTTTCAGTTGAGAATTAAATAGTACACAAGTTGTTGGGCAAGGGGGACAAAACATTAACATTTTTCGGGCCTAATCGTGACTTGTGTGGGAGGTTCTGCATGACTCAGGAATGTAGGCTACAACCCGTGGTTTGAAGGAAACTCATTTTGTCCAGCAAGTAGGTAACAAAAGAATCCCATTGCAGTAATTCTTAAGAGCTACTCTTAGTCACATTTTAAAACAGCCAGGATGAAGCTTGTTCCTTTCAATAAATGTCTACAAAATCTCAAATTCATGACATGGAGGCAGACTAACAGTGTATACCTTTTTGTACCAAAAAAAATTAACAAAAAAAATAATCATATCTGGATAATATTGCTATGTGCTTCTAAAACACTTGAGGATTGCACAGTATAGTACTTGCAAATAATTTATAAACTTTAAAATTCCTAATATTTGCAATAGTGAAGAAAACTGAGGTTCATTTCAACTGTCCACTATACATATTGCACTTTTCTGGTAGGCTGGGTTACTAAGTTTTGTGGAAAAATATCCAAGCTACATGTACTGAGTAAAACAGTATCACTTCAGTCCAGAAGAGGAACTTAATTTCTTTCCTGCACTGTTTTCAGGTTTTTGCAGCTTTTGTTGCTGAAAGATTAGGGTTTTTTTATAATATGCCTTAGCTATAAAACAAACTCGGTAAATGACAAGATTTATACACTGTCCTCCTTCAGTAACAAACTGAATGATAAAGACAGGGTCATTAATATGGTTACAATCAACAGGCTTCATTACTGTAGTTTAAAAAATAATCTTCACTTTAATGGCAAGCTACATTTTTCTGAAACCAAACAAACAAAACAGTATTCAGCTATTAATACTGAAGTGGATGTGTGAATCTTTTGAAGCACTGTTCAAAACTTTTGACTGCCTTACATTGAGAAATCTTGCTAATACAGTTGTTCCAGTGTTAAAGGGGTTCATGCAGTTTTAAAGAAAAAGCTTTCAACATGCTTGATAGAAACAAGCCATTTATTCTTCAAGTTCTTTGTCAAAGACATTATTAAAACCTTCTGTCCATTTCACGAACACAATTAAGATCCTAGTATGTCTTGATCCAAAGTGGTCCATAATAAAGTTCTTTGGAATGTCTTAAGACTGGTTATAGCTGGAGTTCTGACTTCCATTTGGACCCTGTTCTCCTTCACTGTTTGGAGGGAGAAATACATATTTCAGATACAAAATGTATATTTGTTACATTGCTAGCTTTTAAGAAAGGAAGAACTATTGTTGTGCAATAGCAGACGAAGCACTAAAAGCCTCTTGAAATGAAGAATCTTTAGACACAAAGTTCAGAGCATTTTTTTTGCCTCTCCCAACTCTATGCAATTAAAAACTCACTGTTTTGATAACTAGGTCTACATAAATTAATTCCATTAGAAAGCATGCAAAACAACCAGCACTTGAAGGACCTGATTTTCCAAACTGCACATGCAAAAACACTATGTCCAATTGCGAACCGAATTTACCTCTGCAGTTACCATAATTAAGCTCACATATTTGCACCTTAGTTTTGATTTGCATGTGCAGATTGTCAATTTACACAACACCCAATCACCGTAGCTACACGAGCAAATTTTGCATAAAATTGTACATGCATAGTTCTGAGCAGTCAGACCTTCCTAGTTATGGTGAACTCATGTAAATGAAGTTCCTTATGTTTGCTGAACTGAATCGAAGATGTTCTCATTAAAAGAATTTAATCAGAAAAGCTAACATTAAAAAAAATGTTTAAAACTACTCAACCAGAAGCAACTCCTCTTCGTGGCTCCCAAATTAGTAAATAGGAGTGAGTCTATCATAGAAAGATCTGCACTGTAAACATATTTACTATGCCCCAATGAAATATTCGCTTGTTTTAAGAGGAAGTGTCTAGTTTAAGACATTTGTGCAATATTATGAAGTGATATGAAAAAAGAAAATTAAAGACATTATTGTACCTGTTTGGAGGTGGTTTCGGTTTAGGCATCTTACTAAGAATAGTAGCCATTTCTTTCCTCTCATCAAAGTTCTTCCACTGTTCATACAGTTTTAGAATGACTCTGATTATTTCCAAAATCTAATTAGAAAGATATTTGAGATCAGATACTGTAGTGGTTCTGTGTTCATCACTACCCATACAAATGTGTAGCCACTAACCAACCAAAATGTAAGTATGATGCTTTCTCTATATCAGAGTGGCTTTCACATCAGTCTCAACAATTTAGCAATCTTAACTATTTCCACAGATAGCTGAGAGCATCTTGGTCTAGCTCAGGGGTTCTAAAGCTTTTCCTTACAGTAAATTATGTCATAACACTTGTAAGGGATGGTCTAGATTCACTTGGTCCTCCTCAGGCACAGAGGACAGGACTTGATGTCTCAAAATCCCTTCCAGCCCTGCATTTCTATGATACTGCAAACAAAGTGTTTCTTGGGCCACTTTGCCTCCCGTTCAGAATTACACAAACCACTATTTTTCTCCCCCATCAAAAACTGAACATCCCACCTGTTACATGGAAAAATAATATTAGGAATGTGTTTTTAGCTTCTTTTAAGACTATTTAGCAGCTGGTAACCAGGATAGGCAGTAGCATATAACCAGCCAGCTCTCCATGGATCACCCAGCAAGTGGTCTGCAGACCACAGGTGCTCTGTGGACCATGGTTTGATAACCACTGGTTTAGGTACCCTAGAGGAGGGGTGGGGCTGAACAGTGCACAACTATTTTGTCCTATGAACTGTAACATTCCCAGAGCAGCTCTTTTGTTTGCCAAAATACTGTCTATAATAGGTGAAAAAAATCAAAAATTGGTAGTTTATTCTCTTTTTATTCATACCACTTATTTTTGTTCTGTGGCTGTCTTAGCTCTGCCCTCTCTTCCTACTAACCTCTACAAATATGACTTTCTAGTGCAGTATTTTTACTAAGCAAGGATTGCATGTGATGTATGGCTCTCACATTGGCAATCACTGACTTAATGTTAGATAGTAAAACAAGAATAAATAAAAAAAACCCTGAGTTCAGATAAAGCATTGAGCACCATGGAAGCAACATACATCTCTGAAATCGGAGTCACAATTAGCTAAGGAGTCTGGTGATGTGAACTGTTAAGCCTAGGCTGTCATTAGTATCAGAAGTGGGAAGTCTAAACACACAAATATGTTCAATAGCAGGAGTAACTTGGTAGCTACGTAAGACCATCCATTGGTACAGAGTAGTTTCCCCCTGTACTCCCTGCCGTGTTCAACTCATTTTACCTTACACTTGTATGCACAACACTCTGCAACTGTGCCGTGCAGTCAAGCCCAAAGAGTGATTCATATTGCCTGATTCAGCAAAGCTCTTAAGCATGAGCTTAAGTGCTTTAATGAATGGGGGTCATAGTGCTTTTCATCCAGAAAGATCTGCTGTGTGTAAAGCACTGTGGAAACTACAGAACAGTTATATTAAAAATAAGAATGGCGAATAAGCAACCAGTATTGCAGGAAGAATTAGGCAGAATTGCCCACACTGGAGTTTGGCCAGAATGCTTGGGCTAACACCTTTATTTTGTGAAAAATGCCATAGACTATTTAATGACCACAACTGAACAAGAGCTCAGAACTCTGACAACTCCAGAAGCACTCTGTGTTTGAGCATTGACTCAGAGGACAGAGTGCTATGCACTGAATCACCAAGTCCTCTTCCTGAAATATCTGGGTTTTTCGAGATGTCTCCCATCCAACTCCTGCCTAGCTTTAACAGTGCATAGTGTGCATCATTTAACGAGAGTATAAATCTAAATCAGGGATCGGCAACCTTTGGCACGTAGCCCGCCAGGATAAGCCCCGTGGCGGGCTGGGCCGGTTTGTTTACCTGCCGTGTCCGCAGGTTCGGCCAATCGTGGTTCCCATTGGCCACGGTTCGCCGCTCCAGGCCAATGGGGGCTGCGGGAAGCGGCATGGGCAGAGGGATGTGCTGGCCGCCGCTTCCCGTGGGAGTCGCGATCGGATGAACCTGCGGACGCGGCCCGCAAACAAACCAGCCCGGCCCGCCAGGGGGCTTACCCCGGCAGGCTACATGGCAAAGGTTGCCGATCCCTGCTCTAAATGATATGGATGCAAAATATCAATTTATAATATTAATGACATATCTTTCTGGTCAGTATGTATCAAGTAAGAAAAAAAATACCTTCTCCATATCAACAGACAACTCAGCAAACCACTGTCTTGCATCCTTCTGCTGGACAACACAGGCCACATGTAGGCAAGCTGCAAAGTAAAATATGTGTGGGGACATGTCTACTGAACAAAGATTAGTTTGTTTATTGTAACGAGAATAGATGTTTGTAAATGAAAATAATTTTCAGAATACATTTTCTACTATTATTTCCTTCTTTATAATTCTGAGTGTTTCTGCCTCCCTTTACCACTGTCTATTCTACAACACTTCCAAGTCATAGTTTTCAAGGATTAAGCTCAGAATCAAGCTTTCCAGTTTCTTGCTAGAGTTTCAAGCCATATGACTGCATGGTCAATAACATCTGATGTGCTAATTGAAGGAGATGGTGGGGATAACAAATCAACATTTTTTAATACAGTGGATTTCCTAAGAAATGCCCATTCATGGAACACTATGCAAGATGAAAGCATTCAGATACAGTGAAGTAGTTTAACTTGTTACCTACCTAGGGCTATCATGAAGGGAGGGTACAGTAGACAAAGATCAGTTCTATATGTGTCATTCACTATCCTCCTGTGCAAACAAAAGTGGTAGATAAACACCCTGTTATTCACCTTTATTCTCATTTTACTTCAGAAGTTACCATCCGTTTTTATTTTAAAAGTTAGGAGACTTTTTTTTTTTACATTAAGACAGTCAGAAATAAAGGTGGGGAAAATCATGGATATCTATCCAGGTACACACACTTCTCATCTTGAATCTTTTGATTCATTCCCAAGTGACCATATTAATGGTTTGCTTCTAAGCACTCTACTTAGAAGTATATTTTGCTTCCTAATAAAATGTTGCTTTGCAAAGTATTTTGAAGATTCATCATAAAATTGTCAACATCAACCAATCCTCACAGCTCGCCTGTGAAGTATTATAATCCTCATTTTATGGAGGAGGAAACAAGGTCAAAAAGAGTAAGTAGCTTGTTCAAAGCTACAGAGGGAGTCCATGTCTGAGTTTAAGTTATAATTCAGGAGCTCTTGGCTTCTACTAGACAGTCCAGAGTGGCATAGGCTAAATTTTTTATTGCATTTTTTTATTTTATAAACAAAGCTTTGTTAATCTAAACAGTGGTTTTCAAACTGGGATACACATATCTCTAGGGGTACGCAAGCCCTCATCAGGGGAAAAATCCAGTAATTGTGGACAATGCATTTTATTTAGTATGGAAGTTTTCAAACTATGGGGATCGTACCCCTAATGGGGGGCACTGAGGAAAGTTCTCACGGAGGGTGAGTGGCAACACCAGGCAACTTGGGCCAGCGCCTCATGGATGGGCTTGAGCAGGGAGTGCCACCTCCACCGGCCACCCAGCCTGTCTGGGTCGGGGCCGAGGGAGGTTGCAAGGCGTTGAGCCCCGCCTTTGAGTTACCATTTTTAGTTGCACCTCCCCACCAACCCAGACAGGTGGGTGGCCTGCTGAGGCGAGTCAGGGGTGGAGGTGGCATTCCCTCCCCAAGCCCCACCGCGCAAGGCAGGTCCAAGCCACCTGGCATCCTTACTCACCCCCCTGAATGTTCCTCCAGGCCTCCGTGGGGGGGCGGGGGCGCACACACCTCAGTTGGAAATCCTCTAGAAGCTATTGCTAAATGGAGTGCCATTCCAGATTTCTGCCCGTGACCCACCCACCCACCCATAGAATCTGCCTATCTCAGATGGGGACACTTGGTATAGACGACATTATTTGGAAAGTGGTACGCAGCCTAAAAAGTTTGAAAGTCACTGATCTAAAAGAACAGATCGAGTGTATACTACTTATGATGTTCTACTATGACAAGGTACAACAGAAAGCTCTCACATTAGCAGGGAAAGAGCATCTCTATTCAATGTTCATTATTTAGCAGGGCAGGCACTATGCTACTAGTTCTGGTCTACACACAAGTTTAAAATCAGTTTAAAAATAGAATAGTTACACCACTGTCAATCCCTGTGTAGACACATTTACATCAATAAATTGCTGCCACTTTGTGTTTAGACCTGCCCAAACCAACTTGTACTTGACCATCTCTGAAATTTTTTATTTTTTCAAGTTAGCTTTCCTACTGAAAGGATGCACTAGTATTAACCTTTGTCTTCATTACCATGCGAGGGGTAGCAGCATGTCTTCTTGGCCCATATCCTGCACATATTGGAGCAAAGGTCTATAAGGATGATACACTATCAAACAGCAATCCTAGAAACAAGTTTAAAAAAATCAAATTATAATTATAATAGAAAATACACTGTCATCAGTTTGCATTACAAATGTTGATTTAACAATCAGTTTTTTTTCTTTATTTTCCCTTTCAGTTTCATACATTTTAGCATCATGACACCCTAAGTCTGGGATAATGAGGGAAGCACTCTCCTAAAATACCATTAAATAGACTGTAAAAGCAGCAAAGAATCCTGTGGCACCTTATAGACTAACAGACATTTTGCAGCATGAGCTTTCGTGGGTGAATACCCACTTCTTCGGATGCAAGTGGTGGAAATTTCCAGGGGCAGGTTTATATATGCAAGCAAGAAGCAAGCTAGAGATAACGAGGTTAGTTCAATCAGGGAGGATGAGGCCCTGTTCTAGCAGTTGAGTGAAAACCAAGAGAGGAGAAACTGGTTCTGTAGTTGGCAAGCCATTCACAGTCTTTGTTTAATCCTGAGCTAATGGTGTCAAATTTGCAGATGAACTGGAGCTCAGCAGTTTCTCTTTGAAGTCTGGTCCTGAAGTTTTTTTGCTGCAGGATGGCCACCTTAAGATCTGCTATTGTGTGGCCAGGGAGGTTGAAGTGGCCACACAATAGCAGATCTTAAGGTGGCCATCCTGCAGCAAAAAAACTTCAGGACCAGACTTCAAAGAGAAACTGCTGAGCTCCAGTTCATCTGCAAATTTGACACCATCAGCTCAGGATTAAACAAAGACTGTGAATGGCTTGCCAACTACAGAACCAGTTTCTCCTCTCTTGGTTTTCACTCAACTGCTAGAACAGGGCCTCATCCTCCCTGATTGAACTAACCTCGTTATCTCTAGCTTGCTTCTTGCTTGCATATATAAACCTGCCCCTGGAAATTTCCACCACTTGCATCCGAAGAAGTGGGTATTCACCCACGAAAGCTCATGCTGCAAAACGTCTGTTAGTCTATAAGGTGCCACAGGATTCTTTGCTGCTTTTACAGATCCAGACTAACACGGCTACCCCTCTGATATTAAATAGACTGATTGCCAGTCTGTCAATATCCTTTTCTTTTCCCTTAGAGAGGCAAAGTGCCACATCTGCAGCACACTGAAACCTTATTTGCCTACAAACCCATAATTCCCAAATGAAAATTCAAAACGCTGCCAGAAAACAGTCTGTCACTAAATAATACCATACATGAGAAGCTTGCCAGAATAACTGACACTGGTTTTAAAAGTCTACACAGCTCTGAATTTTCTTCCTTACTCTTAAGGTTGGAGTGTACAGTAACTCCTCACTTAAAGTCGTCCCGTTTAACGTTGTTTTGTTGTTACATTGCTGATCAATTAGGGAGCATACTCATTTGAAGTTGTGCAATGCTCTACTCTTACGCTGTTTGGCTGCCTGCTTTCTCCACAGCTCGCAGCCTCCCTATGGCCCCCTCCCCCCCAGCGCCTCCCACCCACCGGCAGACTCTGCAGATCAGCGCCTTAGCTTCTCCCCCTGCCGGCGGCAATCAGCTGGCTTGCGGCGTTTTGGAGGCAGGAGGGAGGGGGGAGGAGTGAGGACTTGGCGCGGAGGCTCCCTCCCGCCTCCCGAATGCGGCAAGCCAGCTGATTGCCCCAGGCAGAAGGGGTGGGGGGAAGCAGTGAGGACTCAGCGTGCCTCCCCCCTCCCGCCCCTACTTGGCAATCAGCTGGCTTGTGGCATTTAGAAGGGAGGGGTGGGAGGGGGGAGGAGCCAGGATGCAGCAAGTGAAGTAAAGGTGGAGGAGGTGGGGGGGAGAAGAGGCGGGTCCAAGGGTGGGGGCTTGGGGGAAGGAGTGGAGTTGGTGCTTGCAGAGTAGGGGAAGCTGCCCTGGAACATAACCCCCCATTTACATTAATTCTTATGGGGAAATTGTTTTCACTTAACATCATTTCACTTAAAGTCGCATTTTTCAGGAACATAACTACAACATTAAGTGAGGAGTTACTGTACAAGGAAGAACAAAGACCCCCCCTTGCCTCCCAACAATAGCTAGTTATAGGTATGCAACACTGGAGGGCTGTGTCAGTGAATATATGCTACATACAACGCTGAAATTAAATATTACCTGTACATTGTTTCAGGGGGGAAATGTTAATTGTCACAAAAAGTAACTTTCTGTAAATAAAGTCAGTTGCAATTGATGTCTGATTAATTATCAAGATCAGAGACTGTTCCTAAGCACAGCACAGGATGCCAATATTCAAAACACCTCTGTCTCAACAAAAGAAATATTACTCCTTTTACAAAAACACCAAAAGTCAAATACAGGGAATTTGGGACATTTCATTGCTGCAGTACCTTCAACTATTTGTTCTTCCATATTTACAAAAATTAACCTATGTTTTATATCCTTATCATGCATTTAAAAAGGCTCTTCTTTCTGGTACTAGTTATGCGAAGTGTAGTCTAGTTATCTGAGCTGACTCCCTCTGCAGCCTGGGACAAGTCACTTAATCTCCCTGCCTCCGCTTCACTTCCTCCACTATAAAAATTAAGATAATCCCAACAACAACCTTAACAAAGACTCAAGTTAGCTAAATATTGGTGTGATGCTCTGAAGATGTAGCCACTAATTAAATTATTTAGTATTTGGGCAATTCCAAGAACTGCACACCTGTATTTGGAACATTTAAGTGCTTTATAGTACTGGATACAGGTAGTGGCAACATTACTAATGTATACAATTACATATTTAAAAACCTATGTTAAAATAACATTATTTAGGTTGTAGAATTAGGCATTCAAATTTAGGAAATGTCAGATTTTAGGTTCCCTCTGAAACCTTAATTCGGCCTCCTGCACTGCATCATACTACAGTCTCTAGTTACATGATCACATACTATTTGATCAAAAATATTTAATTACATGATTGTACTGTTCCACAGGACCTCTGCCTCATTCAGTGCACAAGATGGACAATGTTCAGGGAATGAGGCACATGTTCAATATTTATTTTTATCTTAATTATGAATGTGTGACCCTGTCTTAACAGGACACCATCCAACCCCTGCAATGAATACAGAATTATTAATTTCCTTGTGGTATTTTCTAATCATTCTAATATCTGAATGCTTCACAAATATTAATGAATTTATCCTCAGATTTGCACTGTAAGAATTTGAATGTTCACATTCGGTTATTATTTTGGCATGCTGCCAAAGTTTAGCTGAAAGGAAAATGGTGACTCTCAAAAGTTTCTCTCTGCCAAACCTGAACAGAATTTCTTGGTACAAAAGAAACATCCCTATCTCTGACCCTATGGTCTTCAGCCTGTTAAATTTCAGAGTCCTTCTGCACATAATGGAAGTACTGTATTAAAGTTTTTCAAAAATGGTCACTAGAATCTTTACAGTGCAAAATGGTAGGCAACCTAAATACAGGGGGGTCGCTGATCTCCATATATTCAAAAACACAAGTTAATTGAGAAAAGGGGACAATAAGAACCTCAACAATGAAACTCAGGTTGAAAAAACAAATGGCAGCTCCATACATATTATTTCGTATGTGCAGAATCCAGAACATTCTTGCTAGGTAAAAATAAACTAATGTGGTAGTAAGAGAAAGAAAGACACCTACCATTAATTCTAAAAGATAGAATTCACATTCTAATATCTGCAAAGAATTAAAAATATAATTAAGCAACAATTTTCTCTTAACAGGAAAGAGAGTAAAGGGTTAATCAGTAACCAGACCAATACATTTTTCTACATATAAGCATTCCCATATACTACAAATTGCACAAAAAACCTCAGCCATTCCCAAGAGCTTTCACCAATTCCAAAATTTCTTTTATAGAAATACTACAAACTAATTAAGAAATATCTCAACAGAAAACATCTTTAGCTAGTCAACTGTCTCGTCATTTTAATAACCACTCCACTTCTAAGAACAGGGTTTTTTTTCCTATAACTGCTATGTACTTAAGTATTTTCATGTAACTGTTATATGAATATGTTCTGTAGACTATTTCATTTACAGTACTTATGCTGCTTTGTTCACCTGGGGCTGGATCTTTCAAGGGGTTGAGTGCCCCCAACTTCACTGGAGGTTAAAAACAGTTGAGGGCACTTGCGCCTTTGTAGGTTTAGTTTCTCTACTGTTACAGCAAAGACTGAAATGAAATGGAAGGGATATCGGGCATATTGACAGATGCATAGGATATTAGAGTATAAAATGTTACTAAAATATTCTGTCAAATTATAGACATCAAGACAAGATATCTCATATTCAAGACTCAGGACAACGGTTTAGCACCACAAGAAAGGGACTAGACTGCATTTGTTCAGTTAAAGCAAGCAATATTTTCCTGTATATTAAGAAAGGCTATGAACTATAATGATGGCACTAACTGTGTTACACTAAACTAGAAGACATTTAACATTTCTAATACAATTATGTGGCGAGTAGGAATATCAGTTACCAGCCTCCAATCACATATTTCATTACCAATAAGTAATTTCAGAGGTATCTACTAAGAGATTGGGTATGCTGAAGTTTCCTGTGGTATCGGTTCCATGTAACCACACCTTGATGTATCATACAATTCTATAAACTGAATGCTGACTCAACAAGAACCAGAATAGCAGTGTTGTTCAATATTATACTTTTACGTGGTTTTGAGTTTGACCCTAAAATAGCAGCACAGCATTGCCCCAGAGATCTATATCAAGATTTAAAGAAGAATTATTATATAGAATTGGGCTGGCCAGCTCTTTTGGAGAGCTATACAAATGAAAATGAAAAAAATATATTGAGCTTAGAATTTAGTAGTATCTTATTATATATCACAGTTACCAAGAGTGTATGGAGACATGCTTTGCCTATGGGAATATAATAGTAAAAGCTAAAAGGAAGTAAATTTGAAAAAAATATATTACATTAATAAAATCTGCACCAGTCCCCTCATTATTGTGAGGCTGCATCACCAAAGATCTTGCCTTCAAAACACTTGGAAATTTCTTAACTCTAAATAAGAGTTGTAGAAAAATGGACAGATTTTTACTACAGATTAAATATTGGGGACGAAAATAAAAAACCCTTAACATGAGCCAACTGTTCCCATGTGTAGGCCTGGTGAGTATCCCAGGAACTGGAATTACTTTGATCTACCCTGGAGCAGTGTACTTGATAACCAACTGCTGTATAATTACTGATATTTTATTCAGTCCCACTTTATTTCTCTATTCCCTTTATAATATTTCTTTCTACTAATTTAAGGAAAGTAGGTGATACAACAAGTAACTCTTTCATAAAGAAACTGCAAGCATGGATGTGGGTTACCCAAAAAAACATTTCCCCTACAAACAATCCAAAGTTAATTGTGAATACCTTGAGATAACAGCGACACTATATTGCTTAGAAATTGTTTAGCAAAGAATAGGACTTTCTTTTCCATGGAAGACCTGAAAAAAACCTTGTTTCCAAAGGATTGCCTGGTGCGATTTTTGCTCACTTGGGCCCCAAATTGAGATTTAATTGCCTCTTGTTACAAAATAGTACAATGTATTACATTTATAAAACAGTTACAGTGTGGTAGCCATATGAATTAAATAAAAAGGCAAAGGAGCTAAATATTCATGCAGAGCCAGAATGGCACAAGTCAGGTCACTAAATTAATGACTAGGGTCCTACCACATTCATGGTCCATTTTGGTCAATTTCACGGTCATAGGATTTAAAAAAATTTAAATTTCATGATTTCAGCTATTGAAATCTGAAATTTCACAGTGTTGCAATTGTTGGGGTCCTGACCCAAAAAGGAGTTGTGTGGGGGGGGGGGAGAGGTGGCAAAGTTAGTGGGTGGCTGGGTGGGGGGGGGGGGGGTGGCAGTACCGCTACCTCTACTTCTGCATTGCTGCTGGCGGCAGCGCTGCCCTCAGAGCTGGGCAGCTGGAGAGCAGTGGCTGTTCGGTGAGAGCCCAGCTCTGAAGGCAGAGCCACCACCAGCAGCAGCGCAGAAGTTGTGATATGGTATTGCCATCCTTACTTCTGCACTGCTGCCTGCAGAGCTGCGCTCACAGTAAGCAGCCGCCACACTCTGGCTGCCCAGCTTGGAAGGCAGCAGTGCAGAAGTCAGGGTGGCATGGTATGGTATTGCCACCCTGACTTCGCTGCTGCTGGGGTGGGGGCGCCGCCTTCAGAGCTGGGCACCTAGTCAACAGCTGCCACTCTCTGGCCACCCAGTTCTGAAAGCAGCGCAGAAGTAAGGGTGGCAATACCACAACTTCCCTAAAATAACCTTGTGACCCCCCTGCAACTCCACTTAGGGTCAGGACCCCCAATTTGAGAAATGCTGATCTTTCCCATGAAATCTGTATAGTAGAGGGTAAAAGCACACAAAAGATCAGATTTCACGGTCCGTGACACGTTTTTCCTGGCCTTGAATTTGGTAGGACCCTATTAATGATACAGAGCTGTTCCACCTGTAAGAAAAGACAGTTACCTTTTCCGTAACTGGTGTTCTTCAAGATGTGTTGCTCATGCCCATTCAACTTAGGTGTGTGTGCTCGCCACATGCACTGGTGCCGGAAGTTTTTCCCTCAGCAGTAACCGGATACTGTTGAGGGAAAAACTTCCAGCACCGGAGCATGTGGCAAGCACACACACTTAAGCTGAAGGGACATGAGCAAGCACTCGAAGAAGAACATACAATTTATTCCTGCTCACACATGCTTGTCTATGTATTTATTTGTTAGAGTTATATCATACTTACATGATTCATCCTATAAGGAAACTCCTTCGGAAAGGCATAAGAAAACCTAGTTTTCACTGTAGTAAAAAGAGATAGATGTATTAAAAATCATGACAAAATTAAATCAAATATTCTTCTTTACTTATTTCTATTAGTTCATCAGTATGTAGAGCCTCAAACCCTCTTATTTGACCGCTAACCATCTACTGCTATACATAAAGAACAATCCTACTTGGAAGAGGAGAATTAACTCAATTGTATAACTCAGTTGTTTAATTCCTGAAAGGTGACGTATTATTTGAATAAAGACTGTCGATTCTGTCAGATCATGCATTTTTAAAGCTATTTTAGAAGGTCCCCCTCTGGACACAATGGACAACATTTAACATTTTCTGAGTAGACAGTGTTCCCTGTAATACTGAGAGACAGTAATTTAGGGCTTGATTCTGGCTGAAGTCACTACACCATTGACATCAGTGGGAGGAGGATCTAGCCCTCTGAACAACTAAAGGATTGAACCTGAAGTCCTTAGGTATGTATGCATATTCCATATGCTTCCATATGAATTTTGTCTGCAGGATCACACTATTAGATGGAAATTTTAGTTATTTCAAATTAAGAGAATAATTTTAATTTTGAGTTGTTCGATAGATTAAAAACAATAATGAACTGCTCAATGATTATGTGGACTATTTATTCAGAAAACTACTGCAACTTCATTTACTTGTTTTTAATTTACACCAGAAACAACATACAATGCAAATAAGCCAAAAACTAATGTAAACAATACAATTCTATAATAATTTTAAAAAGAGAACCCTGTGTATACCAGTGCCTCAAAGAAAAACAGCATTAGAAGTGGAGGAGACTATAGCTTGACCAAGCCAAGTTTTAGGAATAGACTCAATTGCAGGTCAATTTTACTGCTCTGTGTCAAACAGAAACAAGACTACAGTTCACCATCAGTGGACAGTCCTTTCATCATGGCTCTTTAATTGACTCTGAAGTTGAGCAGAAAAGGTCTCCTCACCACACTTTTTCAAGCAAGTCGGGGTAAAAGAATCCCAGTTTTTTGGAAGAGTTGTGGGGAAAAGATATGATTTTCAAAGCATGCTGGAGCCACCTCTCCATTGAGCTCTTCCTGCACTCAACTGCAGGGGTAGAGTGAAGAGGTTGCTAGAGATCAATTTAAGGTGCCTTCTCCCCAAGGAGAAGTGTACAGTGCCTCCTCGGTGCTTCTAGCCACTGCGCAAGGTGCAAAGGACCAAACTGCCTCAATTAACTGGCAGGTCTTCCTTTCTGTTAGTTTCCTTTTATGTATCTCCTATTTCTTCCACTCATTCTTTTTTCCCCTCCTCTCCAAGTCTACCAACCAACTGAACCTGTGCTGCTGAAGAAACTCTGCTAACAGAGGCACAGGCAGAAGACAGACATACAAAAGTGATGTTAAAGAAAAAGCCACCTGTGCATTGTCCTCACACTCAATGTGTGCTCCCAAGTGCAGTGGAGTATTCTGTTTTTAAAGCACTACAGAGGACATTTCTCTTTGGGATTCTGATGCATGGGAATTTCTAAAAAAAGCAAGATTCCTGCAAACTAACATCAAATTTAGACTCCTGTATCTTTATCCAATACATATCTGCTTTCCTCATTGATGCACAAAGTTATCACACAAATCTGCACTCTTGATAAGATTTTAATGTAAAATGGCAAACCTACTACTAACTGCAGTACTGATGTATTTTTAGTCTCAGAATTCTATATAAATATTTTTCCCATTAAGTCAGTCCTTACAAGATCTTATCATATACAACCTTAGTCTTTTTCCAAATGTCAAAATATAGGATTCTACGAACTTTAAGATTCTAATCTGAAGATCTTTTACTTTTAACATGAAAACAAAATCTCAAACAGAGCAGTAGTTCTACGAAAGCTAATCATGATAAAAAGGACAAATAAAGCCCAACACTTCTGATTTACACTGCTGCTTGAATTGAAATCTAGAGCTGATTTTCAGGATTTATTTATTTAGGATAATCATCATGGCACCTTATTTTCAGTTGTGATTTGACTGATATGTTCCCACCAGAATTGATACCAGTGTAGAATGGTACACAGAAAGGACCTTTTCTTCCACATACACACTTAAAACAGGTGTCTTTTCCCCTAAAAGCACAGATGATGTAAATGAATTGCCCTTATGGAGCAAGGTTAAAAATCCCTCATGATTTGATAAGAAATGATTTGAGATTTGATATTTCTTGACAAAGTGAACATCTCCTCTCCCCTGAAAATAGCCTCCTTAATATAGTATAACAAATACATCATTTACACTTACATACAGAAGTAGCAGCAGAAATCAATCTTGTGTTTGAGACCACACCAAATTCCTGAGCAAAGAAGAGCGGTAAATGAGGTGACTCAGTTAGTATTGAGCTAGCTGAAACATCATTTGATCACACTATTTATCAGTTTAAAAGCACTGGGCTTTCTTCCTACAGGTTTGTTTTTTTTTACATTGTATTTTAACTAAATATTTTCTCCGCTATTAAATTTCTGTTTAGGTGATCAGAATGAGTTAATTATTTAAGTAAAGCTACACCATGACAGAGGTTACTTTTTCATTTAATAATTACTCCACTGTTCTCATTAAAAAATGAATAGAAACAAACATTTAATACTCAGAAATGTCAGATTCACAATACTAATTTATTTATAGTACCATACAGAATAGGCAGTCATACTGCAAGCTCCAACATCCCACTACCAATACATCTCAATCTTATTCGAGAGGAAACCCTGTTCTAGAAAGCCACTGCTAATGTTTCAAGGGTAGCTCAGTCTCCATGCATTATTGTTGGCAGTATTAGCCAAGAAGACCGGGCCTTATTTACATCAGGTAATTTTACAGAAAAATTCCCACCAGTGCTAACACCAGTTCAGCTGCCCTCTTAACACCAGTGGGAGTCCAAGTATAGACAAGGCTTTGGTGGCACCCAGTGTTTTCAATACTGTGTAAATTAAAACTGTGTATCTATTATTTCTGTCTGCCATTTTCAGCAGATTAAATTAACACGATGATAAAAAGAAACTGCATACACACAGGATGCTGCCAAAGCTTCATCTACATCAAGACTTCCACTAGTGCTAACAAGGGTTCAGCTGAACCAGTAGTAACATCAGCAGATTTTGTGTGTGTGTAAAATTCCCTTGTATGGACACAGTACAAGTCTGTCAGTTGCAGGTATGTTTTCTGGTGGTGCAGACATCTATCAAAGAATGACCTGAGACCATTTTATTTCACAAAGGGCCATGAACCGCCTCCAGATTATAACAAATCTCAGACATTGCTGACCCTAGCCATACTCAGGGAGCTTCAGCTGGAAAGATTGGTTCCTCCTTACCAATATCCTTTGCCATCCAACTACACACACTTTTCTCAAAATAAACATCTGAGCTACAGCATTTGCTATTGAAATTTAAAAAAAGCAAGTGTGGTAAATTCTGGAGATCCCTTTCCATATACAGTGAAAACACAGTAGAATATCAGTTATATTTGAAAATTAGAGTAAACATTTAACCAGTTTCTATACATAAAAGACAAAACTGAACCACATAAAAATGGAGATTTTACAGAACAGCAGCACAATTTAAGATATAAAAAATAACTACATTAAAATATAATCTAAACACTCTGTCAATGTCTCCAAGATCCTTTAGGGTTGAGAAAACAGGTCAGTAACTCAGGCAACATTGTGAAAGATGAAGTACTACTTAATAGCAGCTATTGGGTCTTTTCTCTCTGATGCTAAAGCAATATGGAAATCCATAGAAAAAGAGGTCTGAACCCCCAAATCATGGAAACAACAAAAAATACCTTAAGAACCCTAAATGTTTCATCTCCCCTATATATCATATACTTTTACATTAGAAAATTATAATACATCATACCTCTACTTTGGATGCCAAAAACACACACGTAGGAGCCATTAATACTGGATCTATACTTTTTAGGGAATATCTGAAATGTTATAACAAAATTATGTCGTTTTACACACGTAGAAAGATTAATCTATCAAGAGCACCACACTTCCTTTGGAAAAGTAAAAACTGCTTAAGTTAACATTATCGACATAAAAGCTTTACACCATTCACAAACAAAAATGGTATTTTTATTTTATTATTGCACTTTTAAAGGGCTATCAAAATCTGCCTAACAAATGCTTTATTCTTGTACCATCATAGTAAACAGTCCTACCTGGCATAGAATCTCTTGAAGTAGACTGTAGCAGTGGCAATAACTTGTTGTCTTAATTTAAGATGTTCACCTAAAGCCTGGATGACTTAAAAAAAAATGAACAAAATATTTAAGTTCCGTTTTAATATGATTTGGTACCATTTATTGGGCACTCTACGTGTGGCCCCTGGGAGAAACTGAACTGAAAGGGTTCTAAAGTGTGGTCAGACAGCCATCATTTTTAATTCAGAGGTTTGGCCCCACAGAGACCATGTTTCAGCAGGCCATTTTGATAGCAGTGGATGCATGCTGCAGCCAGTGGTGTATGTGGACTGGACCTTTTCTTAAAGATGAGGGTGAGAATTTGCTCCATTATGTACAAATTACACATGTCCCTTTGGAAGGTGACCACATACTACACAGCCCTCCGCTGGGTAAAATGTGGGTGTCCACTTTACAGTCTAAAATATTTTAAATTCAAATGTTTTAAATTAAAACCTATGACTTTTAAATGCATTGTAAATTGAATAAAGCTGCCAACATAAACATGGTCACTGGATTTGGCAGAGGCAGCAGGTGTTGGAGAAGTGACATGTTTAGTCTAGGGAAAGGAGGTGGGAGACCAGAGGAAGTAGTCAGCTGCTCCATCAGAAGTGTTCTCTGCCAGTTGGCCAAGAAGCAGCCCTGGTGTCAGCTGTGCAGGTAGCTCATTTGGCCTCCCAGGCAAAGGAACGGTGCCAAACACATTAGATGCATCAGTCTGGGATACAGAGCAGAGGTGGGATTAGAGAATGATGGAATGAAACATTACATTTTGTTACATGCTATTTTTCCTGTATTTCCCGCTCTGCTGTTAGTCTGAGCATGGCAATGCCATATCAGTATCATGCCTTTTATACAGAGGTCTCAAGTTCTGTCATTTAGCTTACACATAATATATTTTAAGTATGTACAACAAATACCAAACAGTGGTATATTAGATGGGGAAAGCAAGCAGTTTAAATTATTAAAAAATGCCAGAATCTTACACTGTATTAGAAGCATATAAGCACTTGTAATTGTCTAGTTTGCTCATGCACCATTGTCCACTGTCTCCCACAGACAACAGAAGCTCTCTCCCCACATTCAAGTACACAAACGTCATGTGAAGGTACTGGGGGCATGGCTGGCTGGAGGTGGGATGAACCTGAGAGAAAGTCACTCTTAATAGCCTTATTCCTTGGCCACCCAGCAGATTTTCCAGAGAAAAAAATTATGTCATGTGTTAACGTTACTCGAAGCAAGACTAAATCCTTATCTCTGACATGTGACCTCCTCACCCCCTCAGGGAGAGAGCCCACGTGCTGCACAGCTAAGGTCAGGCTGCCAATGGCATCAAAGCACATAAATAAGCAATGCTGCCAGGGAAGGGGCCAAGCTGCAACATGAAACGTCACTGCACAAATGCCTCAATATCCACAAGCTTCCCAATGAATCTTGGGACATTTGCACAATTACAGTATTGTGTCCCCTGATCTGACTACATGCTGCTGTCCTCACATCGGGGATGATGAATCAGAAAAATCCACACAGTAAGCCACAAAGAATTTTATATATTCATTTTCCCTTCCCATAGGGTTTTTCTGCAGGAAAGAATGGTTGGGCCATATGTGACCAGAAAGAGAAATCAAGTGAGATTTAGAAAAGGAAAAAAAAAAAAGTTAACTGATAAGTGCCTAAAGAGACCTTATAAATGGAAGCTTTCAAATGAAGTATTTTAAAGAAAATTATTAGGTTGTTTAGCTCCAATGTTTCACAAAAATCTAATACTAACAAGTGTTTTCACAACCATTTCAAAAACTTGATTTAAAAATGAAAACATTTCTGTTTAAAGTTGAAATATTTTTCTTAATAGCTTATAACACAAACATAGCTTTTGTGCTAGTGGATGAAAACCAGAAAAGGAAACTAGTCTACCCCAAGGGGAGCATAAATTCTAGTAAACATCCACAATCTTACAGATGAGAGTGGCCACAAACATTCTTCTTTGGACAATGGTAAGAGCTGATTAAAAAAGCCTAACTTAAAATGTATGTAACAAAACAAGTGACTGTGTCATTCATTTAATCAGCTGGTAATCTTCACCAGAAAATGAAACTAACTAGTCTGTTGTTTTCTTTGTCAAGAGGAGTGAAGAACTAAAAGCAACATCAATGGAAAAAGTTAGATTTTTAAAATATCTTAGTGTTCATAAATCTAAAGTAATCTGAGTAACATAAATAAGGAAATATGTGATTGTTAACTTATCAGTATCCTTTTAAATCTTGTTGGATTACAAAATTAGAGTATTATTTTATTTTGTCCTCAAGGAACTTTAGGATAGTTAATCCATTAGATAAACACGAGTACTCACTCAGTTATTTTGTATTATATGACTGTTAATACAGCCTAATTATTTGTGACCAGATTTTGCAGAGTACTTTAATCTTGGTAATTGTAAATAAGAATAGCTATGCCAAAGAGAAATGCACCTGAGCATACAAGTGGCGGATGGCAAACTAGAGTGAACTCTGTAAGTGCCCTCAAAAAAGTCACTAACCTTTCTGCCTCGGTTTCTCCTCTCAGACAACTGAGAAACTACTACGTTACCTACTTTACAGGATGGTTCAGAGAGAGTATTTAAATCGCACTTTGCACAAAGTGCTAGTTTAAGAGTCTCTTCTCCCTTAGGGCTTTGTCCTGCAAGATACTTCAATCAATGTTCTGATCCTTATGACACAAAGCACTTAAGCCCGGATTTTTAAAGCTATTTAGGCATTGCTGTGCTAAGCATTGCAATGCCTAACTGATTTAGGAGCCTAGTTTCATTTTCAAAAGTGACTTTGGGTACACTAACGCTGGGGGGAAAAAAAATAACAACCCTGCAGCAGCAAGTCTCAGAGCCTGGGTCAACTGACTTGGTGACGGGGTGGATCTCAGAGCCCAGGCTCCAATCTGAGCAGGAATGTCAACACTGCTATTGTCAGCCCCCTAGCACAAGCCCAAATCGGTTGACTCGGGTCTGAGACTCACTGCTACACTTTTTGCTTTTTTTCCTGCAGTGTGGATGTGCCCTAAATCACTTCTAAAAATGAAACTTAGGCATTGCAATGCTGAGTATAGCAACACCTACATTTCTCAGATTTTCAAAGGTATCTCATTGCTCCAACAGGACTATTCTGGTGCTTACACGTCAGGGTCAGAGTGTTCAGCACCTTGCAGGATCAAGCCCTAAATAACTGCACATTCTAACTTTTAAACTTCGACATATAAGTTTACTTCTTTTTTTGCCCCCTTCCTTTTGTCTTTACAGAAACATCCTGAAAATAAGGAGGAAGCCTACTGAAATTTCATAACGTAACTGAGAAATACATATGCAGCTAGTTTATCTATAAAACCCCTCTTATAACTAAGAATACAGCTAATCTGAATAATATATAAAAGATTACTTAAAGTTACATGTTAAATAGGTTGAGAGAATGTATATAAGATGTTAATGAGATATTCTAAGCAACTGAAACGTGAATTCAGACATGGTAAATACAGTATGGGTTAAACAGCTAAGCTAAAAATAAAACCATTTTACCATTAGTAAAGAATATCTGCAGTTTCCAATATTCTTCTTCTGTCAGAAATTTCAAGTCCTTTTGGCGTTCCTTCAACAAATCTTGTTTATCCAAAATCCATTGTAAACTAGGCGGGGGGGAAAGTAATTTTAAAAACTATGCACAAACATTATGTAGTGTCTCTAGCACAAGTAGATTGCAGATTATATTTGGGGACTAAAAAGGCTGACAGTTCCCTTTAATCAAGTCTTGCAATACTAGAGGCACGCTTGTGAAATTAATACTCATTAGGATCATTAAAGTCAGGCTTTTAGAAAAATACTCACAAAAAGTAAGAGGATTTATTTTAATACTATTGCTGAACATGTTTATAAAATTGATAAATTGTCAATTATTCATCTGTTTTATTCTATATTTTTATCAAATATGCTTTTTAAAATTATGTATACTCAAATCTGGACTGATCTGCATTCTTCATTCTTGTATAATAATGAGATATTCTATCAGTTCTTCTTGGCTACCTTACATATTTAGTTCAAGGGGCCTTTCCTTCCAGAAAAGGCTTTTCAATTCCTCTCTCTCTCTCGCTCTCCTTGGTACAGAATATTATTAGACATGAAGGGAGTATTTACACAGCCATTCCTGGAGCATTTGTGACTTTTCTTCTGCAACCCCAATATACAACTGCTTTAAAAAAATGTTTAAAACGCTGGCCTTCCACTGACTGATGCTACAATTACCTTTTTTAATTAGTTGCCAACATTTTTAATCTGACTACCTCAATTGGGATTACTCAAATGCTTCATACAAATATTTGCACATGTGCTTAACCTGTGTGAATCTAACTGAACCACTTTCACTTCCGACATATAATCATACTTCTTGAGCTTGTCCAGTCATGAGTTTTGCATGCTTATCCAGTGTATAAATATGGAAAGTTGACCTGGAGTGGGATGGAAAGTTGGGGATTTACTGGTAAATAGTTTGTGTGTACATGAACATTCCCCATTATTATAATCAGGGTAGCCAAGTGAGCAAGGAACAAAACAGAAGAGAAAGGAAATGGCTAAACTGCAGGTGTCATGAAAATTGCTACTAGGCCAGAGAAACTGACAGCTGTTTTAAATATTTAGATACCAATATGCCCTAGCTACTAAAACATGTTTATTTTTGTTTATAAATATTTCCATTTGAGTCATTTTAATTAGCAATGATTCATCTATCATAAATCCCTTATGAACCCTATTTTATATGGTCATGTCCCTGATTTTGCTAAAAGATATTTTCCTCCCATCACACCATTCTTCCTTCTGTCACCAGTTTTAATTTCATGCTCTAGATTTCCTTCTCAACTGCTTGGAAAATGTTATTTTTTAATTTTGTTTTGTCTGTTAAAAAAAATGATATTCAGTCTTTCAGAACACATTCTCCGGCCCACAATTTGGATGTGTCAAAAACCGGAAGGGGTGGGGGGACGAACAGGTATTTTAATTATTATTCATAAATTATTGGCATTGTCCAAATCGAGTAAAGCGCTCCCCCACCCCCACCTTACATCTTTCCACACAAGTTTAATAAGTTTTCTATGACCTTCACTTTAAAAAAAATAATGCGGTGGAAACAAGGAGGGGGGGCGGGGGGGAGAGAGTCAGGAGCAAACTGAAGTGAATGGGCAAAGGACCGGGTTAAAGAGCGTCTGGATGGATTTAAAAGCCCCGGGGTCACACTGTTGTGTCTCCGCACCCCCTAGCCCCCGCCCAACTCTCCCAGAGGCACCCCGGCCACACGGGCAGCTGCGCCCAGCCTGCCCGAGCCCCTGCGCACAGCAGCCCCCCAGCCCTGAGCCCCAGCGCCGCCGCCCCCCTCCCCCCAGGCAGCCCCGGGCCGGGCGGGGGCCACTCACTAGTGCGAGCTCTGCCAGAAGTTCCCTGCCATGAAGAGGAGCCCGGAGCCGACCGCTTCGCCTCACGCCGCCGACGACCCCGCCGCTCAGCCCGGCAGCAGGAGGAGGAAGGAGGCGGCGGCAGGAGCCCGGTGGTGTCCTCGCTCCGCCGACCGGCGGCGCACACTGCCGAGCGCGCCAGTTCCCGCGCGGGCGGGTTCCGCCTGGACACCACCCCGCCGCCGGGCGGGGGAAGCGAGAGCTGGGCTGGGTCAGGCTGGCGGGGCCAGGCGGGGTCACCGCAGGGCCGCTGCGCTGGGGAGGCGGGAGGAGAAATGTACCACCAGGAGCCCTTGTGCGCGCACCCTGGCCGGGCTCCGGGTGCCTGTGGGGCGCTGCCTGCTGGGGCAGCACCTTGCACCGGGGACAGCGGCTTTTCCCTGCTCTCTGCTGCGCTTTGTAGCCCGCTGATGTCTGAGAGCAGACACAGATCTGGGCTAAGGAAAAGAGTCCCTCTAGCCAGCCGAATGGCATCGTAGGGCTGGACGGGACCTCGAGATTGGGTGACCAGATCGCAAGAGTGAAATATCAGGAAATATCAGCAAATAGAAAGGACCACAAACACTGCCAACTAAGGTTTGTAACCTATCCTTTAAATCAGCATCGGTACCCAATGACTGGAAGTTAGCTAATGTAATGCCAATATTTAAAAAGGGCTCTAGAGGTGATCCCGGCAATTACAGACCGGTTAGTCTAACGTCGGTACCCGGCAAATTAGTCAAAACAATAGTTAAGAATAAAATTGTCAGACACATAGAAAAACATAAACTGTTGAGCAATAGTCAACATGGTTTCTGTAAAGGGAAATCGTGTCTTACTAATCTATTAGAGTTCTTTGAAGGGGTCAACAAACATGTGGACAAGGGGGATCCGGTGGACATAGTATACTTAGATTTCCAGAAAGCCTTTGACAAGGTCCCTCACCAAAGGCTCTTATGTAAATTAAGCTGTCATGGGATAAAAGGGAAGGTCCTTTCATGGATTGAGAACTGGTTAAAGGTCAGGGAACAAAGGGTAGGAATTAATGGTAAATGGAGAGGGGTAACTAGTGGTGTTCCCCAAGGGTCAGTCCTAGGACCAATCCTATTCAATTTATTCATAAATGATCTGGAGAAAGGGGTAAACAGTGAGGTGGCAAAATTTGCAGATGATACTAAACTGCTCAAGATAGTTAAGACCAAAGCAGATTGTGAAGAACTTCAAAAAGATCTCACAAAACTAAGTGATTGTTAGGGCAACAAAATGGCAAATGAAATTTAATGTGGATAAATGTAAAGTAATGCACATTGGAAAAAATAACCCCAACTATACATACAACATGATGGGGGCTAATTTAACTACAACGAGTCAGGAAAAAGATCTTGGAGTCATCGTGGATAGTTCTCTGAAGATGTCTACGCAGTGTGCAGAGGCGGTCAAAAAAGCAAACTGGATGTTAGGAATCATTAAAAAGGGGATAGAGAATAAGACTGAGAATATATTATTGCCCTTATATAAATCCATGGTACGCCCACATCTCGAATACTGTGTACAGATGTGGTCTCCTCACCTCAAAAAAGATATTCTAGCACTAGAAAAGGTTCAGAAAGGGGCAACTAAAATGATTAGGGGTTTAGAGAGGGTCCCATACAAGGAAAGATTAAAGAGGCTAGGACTCTTCAGCTTGGAAAAGAGAAGACTAAGGGGGGATATGATAGAGGTATATAAAATCATGAGTGATGTGGAGAAAGTGGATAAGGAAAAGTTATTTACTTATTCCCATAATACAAGAACTAGGGGTCACCAAATGAAATTAATAGGCAGCAGGTTTAAAACAAACAAAAGGAAGTTCTTCTTCATGCAGCGCACAGTCAACTTGTGGAACTCCTTACCTGAGGAGGTTGTGAAGGCTAGGACTATAACAATGTTTAAAAGGGGACTGGATAAATTCATGGTGGCTAAGTCCATAAATGGCTGTTAGCCAGGATGGGTAAGAATGGTGTCCCTAGCCTCTGTTCGTCAGAGGATGGAAATGGATGGCAGGAGAGAGATCACTTGAGCATTGCCTGTTAGGTTCACTCCCTCTGGGGCACCTGGCATTGGCCACTGTCGGTAGACAGATACTGGGCTAGATGGACCTTTGGTCTGACCCGGTACGGCCGTTCTTATGTTCTTATTATGTTCAGGATGGGAGAGGAGAGAGAGAGCCACAGCTGCCCAGCACCCCACACAGAAACACCCCCCCCCAGATTTCTCCTCCCTCCCTCCCTGTGTCCTTCCCCACAGCCCCACCACCACAACTAAACAATGCCCCACACAGACCCCAGTGCCCTGACACACACAGATCTCCCCCACTGCCCAGGCCCCTACTGCCTAGCACCCCAAAACACACAAACCTCCCCCACTGCCCAGCCCCCTCCAGACCCTCACAGCCCAGTACCCTCCAGACACTCACTCCATCACACTCTGCCCCCTTCCCTGGCTGCACTCACCAGCCGTGCTGGGAGGTCTCTGGCTTCTAGGGTCAGAGCCGTGAGGGGGGGGTCTCCAGACTCTCCACGAGCTGTGCCCGCCACAAGTGGGAGCTTCGTCACTCCCATTGGCCAGGAAAAGCATCAATGGGAGCTGCTGGAGCCACGGAGTGGGGCTTGCAGGTGGGAGCAGCCTGCAGAGCCCCGTACCCACCCCCCGACCCTAAAAGCCGGAGGGACTTGCCAGGGGTGGGGGGGTCCCGACAGTGCCTACCTGGGCGGCTGCTCCCAGGAAGGATCTGGCAGGTCCTTCTGGCTCCTAGGATCAGGGACGGCCAAGGGGTCTCCACGTGCTAAGCCCGCCACAAGCACGAGCTCCATGACTCCCATTGACTGGGAAAAGCATCAATGGGAGCTGCTGGAGCTGCAGAGCAGGGCTTGCAGGTGCAGGCAGCACGCAGAGAGCCCCCTGCCACCCCAACCCTAAGATCCAGAGGGACCTGCTGGGGGGCGAGGTAGGGAGCCCCGGCGGTACTTACCTGGGGCAGCTCCCGGGAAGCATCTGGCAGGTCCCTCTTGCTCCTAGGATTGGGGTGGGGGGCGGAGGGCTCTCTGCCCGTTACTGGTGCTTGCAAGTCCCGCCCCCACAGCTCTAATTGGGCAGGAAGGAGCCAGTGCAGCACGCGGAGACCCCCTCCGCCTCTGTGTCTAGGGGCCACACTGCAGGCTCCTGCTGGCGGGCAGGCGCCAGGAGCTGCCCCACCAGGAAGTGCTGTCAGCCCCGGGACTTCAGGTGCGTGTGGTGAGCGGTCCCTGATATCGGGACACAGGACAAATATCTTAAAATCAGGACTGTCCCAATAATATCGGGACCTCTAGTCCAGTCCTCTGCACTCATGGCAGGACTAACGATCATCTAGAGCAGTGGTTCTCAAAGTGGGGTTTGCAAACCCCTGAGGGTTCGCAGAACCTTTCAGGGGAGTTGCCAGAAAAATTTCACTAATGGTTGCCAGAGGACCCTGTGCATTGGAGGCAGCAGGTGGGACCCAGTTGCAGGGCAGACAGCCTGAGACTTGCCCCCGTCAGCAGGGGAGCTGGCAGCCCGAACCCCAGGGAGAGTGGAGCCGGATGCTGAATCAGACCTGAGATTTTATCTTTCTCCAATGGTTCTGGATTCCAAGAGAAATGCAGAGCAAAGCAAGTGCATCCATCACACTGAGGAAATTTAAACTTAAAACCCTGGAAAATTTCATTTTTAGGAGAGGGTTCACGAGATTTCGCAATTTAGTAAAAGGGGTTCATGGGCTGTTAAAGTTTGGGAACCACTGATCTAGAGCATCCTTGACAGGTGTTTGTCCAACCTGCTATTAAAAATCCCCAATGATGGAGATTCCACAACCTCCCTGAGCAATTTATTCCAGTGCTTAACCACCCTGACAACAGGAAGTTTTTCCTAATGTCCAGTCTAAACTGCCCTTGCTGCAGTTTCAGCCCATTGCTTCTTGTCCTATCCTCAGAGGTTAAGGAGAACCATTTTTCTCCTTCCTCCTTATAACAACCTTTTATGTACCTGAATGCAACATTTGCTTTCTTGTTGCAATTGGTTATCTGTCTATCTATCTATTTATCTACCACAAATGGCAAGCAAGGACTTGTATTTTGCTGCAAGTTCTGTTCATTTTCTTACCTCATCATCCCTTCCTGCCTCCTACCACCCCAGTTGTCACTTTAGCCCACCTATTACAACCATCTGACACCTAGTGTCTGACAGGACAGGAGTTATGCAGTGTTACTATAGCTCTGTGGGATCCCAGGATATTAGAGAGACAAGGTGGATGAGATAATGTCTTTAATAGATCAACTTCTGTTGGTAAGAGATACAAGCCACATCTATGTTGAGCCACATAGAGCTCTGCTTCAGGATGGGAATTGCCTTTTTTATTTGCCTGCATAGTGCCTTTCTTAATGGGACCCTGTTCTTTACTGAGGTTCCCAGGAGTGACAACAATAATAATAGTTAATACTAATTTCTATTATATGAAGTATTCAGAGTAGACACCATGTTTACTTCTGTGATTGTGGTGCACATAGCCCATTGTGGATGCTGTTAAAAACAAATACGAATAATAATTAGCTTTATAGCTAGCATCCAATATCAAGATATCTGGACAGTGATCTATAGATGTGAGAAGTGGCTTTCTTCTTTCAGATTCACTGACTGGCACAACTCACAGACCATGCAAAATACTGACTGAAAGAATAGTTTGTTTTCTTCACAAGGAATTCACATGAGCTTAATTTTCCTTAGCATGCCCCAGATATCGTGAAACTGCTCTATAGCAATTGGAGCTTCCTTTTTATGCCTAGATTCATTTTTCTTCTTTTGCAGGCAAATAATTTGATTTTATCACTGTTACTGTGAACTAAGAACAATAAGTCTTAAATCAGCACTAAGGAGGTGTAAAAGGGCAACAAGAAAAACATATGGACACTAACAGTCAAACACTAACCTGCAAAAACATAGCAACATGCAGAATAATCAGAGCAGGCTCATGGAGCTTATTGATTACACTATGTGTTATGCTTGCCATCAGGTAGTGTAAAATATCTAATTTGTGTTTGCTGTAGCTATAACAGTAACTGTTACTTTTCTCAAACTGATCAGAGAAACAATTAACTAATCCTGACACAGGCCAAGATTCTGCTATGCGGTTTTACCTGAGTGGGAGTGTCCAGCCACATGGGTCCAATTTCAGGGTCAGGGCCATAAAATTTCCAGATTACATCAAAGCAAATCAGTGTTGATTAATTCTGGTGTAAGTAAATTTGATCTAAGTAAATTGTGGGGGTTGGGAGGTTTTGTCTGTTTGTTGTTTGTTTGTGAGTTTATTTGTTTGTTTTGGAGGGGATTGAAGTGTTGTAGATTGTGGACCTAAGAGAACACTGTTATTACAAGTAGTTTCATAATATACTGTTTTAAATTTTGGTTATATGAGAAAAGTATTCATTTGCCTACAAAGTGACTGACTGATATTTTTGTAGTTTTTGTTAACACCAAAATAAACCAGTTATGTTCAAATATACCTAAAACAACAATATTAACATTAGAGTTTATGGTACATCACTTACATATACAATAAAACCAATTCACTTCACCATGTAATTTTCTGGAAGGTGATTTTCACTATATTATTATTTTTCACTTATATTTTGTATTATCTTAGCATCTAGAAGCTCTGGTCATGGATCAGGACCGCATTGTGCTAGGGCTGTACAAACACAGAACAGAAAGACACTCCCTGCCCCCAAAAGTTTACAATCTATCTATAAGACAAAACACAATATGCTAGGACATGTTATGGTACCTAATCTAGTTAAAAACATAGAATGCTACATGGTAGACGTTATACTCAGAAGAAAAATGAAGTAAATAAAATAAAAAATCCCACCAGGAACTATATATATATAGAGGCATGCGTCTGACGAAGTGGGCATTCACCCATGAAAGCTTATGCTCCAATACATCTGTTAGTCTTTAAGGTGCCACAGGACTCTTTGTTGATTTTTATATAGAGACGGGGGGTTTATATATGAAATCAAATGTGTTATATGCAGATAATAAGCAGGAAAACTTTTGCAAGGTACTAACAAAATTAAGGGGCCTTATTTTGACCCAAGCTATGTCTCTTTATATCAATTGAGTGGCAGAAAATGGCCACAAAGCTACCCTCAGCAGGCACCTGAGGATTCCCCCAGCATAACTGGCTATACCCCATGTCCTCTTAGTGGGTGTGGACATGCTGGATTCTTTCTAGAGGGTGCTGCTCTCCAGAGATCTGAGACCTGCAAAACCTTGGGAGCCATTAAAAGCCATTGGCAATTACAACAATCTTGGCAGCCCTGGGGAGTAAGGGAGAGCAAAAGTAAACCTTTTGTTCTCTCTTTCTCATCAGCTGCTTTGAACAGAGCTTGGCACAGCTGACTGTCCAGTCACTATATACAATTATGTGGCAGCGTTGGAAGACAGCATTATAATTTACTGCAAAAAAAAACCCTGTAAAACAAATGGCATTATGCTGTGTCAGTAACTTGAGCCTCTCAAGAAGGCAGTAAATAATAATAGAGAATGCAGAAAAATAACGGCTGCAGTAAAGAAAAATAAGTGTCTATCCTATAGAAAATAGCCCTTTATGAAGAATCGTGAGACTATTACACATGCCATGTTGATTTGCTTATTCTTGTTTCATGGGTCATGGCATAATTCTAGTTAAGAAATTGGATGATACTCAAAGTCAAATGAGAGAATGTTCCCTCATATCTGTATTATTTTCTGGTTGTGTAGGACTTGATCCTTTGCCCTTCCATGGCCAAACTTCCATTATGTTTTAAGTAGATCAGGCCCTACTCCCATTTCTCCAAGTTAGCAATCTGGTGTCTGATTGTCCATTACACAATACTGCACAGGTAATGTTTCCATTATAACTGATTCACAGTAATCAGTGCTTGTGTTAACATATGGTTCTGCTCTGAAAAGAGATTCTGTAAAAATGGCATTGTAGTCGTCAATATTTATTGTCTTTCAATAACTCCCAGATCCTGGGACTGTTCTCAGTTATGCCAAGGCCCTTGAATTCTGCCTTAGCAGTTAAAAAGAGTGCTTTAAAAGGGTGGAAACAAACCCTTGAGAATAGCCCTCTGCAAAGGGCCCTTTGTGATGTTATCTGATTAAAATAGAACCATATATATCATTGTTGCTACCGCTGTTAAACAATTGCAACAAATCTTGTACAAAGTATATCATGTAAGGTGTCAATGGAAAAGTTATGATTTGTTGAACATGATTATCCTATTTGTATGCATGTGTCATTTTAGTATCTGAAGCTATGAATATTGACTATGTACCTGTATTTCAAATGTGTTTGCTCCTGTGGTAACATCCACAAGGTAGTTTACATCCAGTCTAGCCAGCACATTGTGAATGAACTATTCAAACTGAAAGCCCATCAATGAACTCTATTGGCCATGGAAGAAGCTTATCCCCACCTGATGAACTTGCTTGTGGACGTTCTAGCTAGAATATGGGTAATGGCCCTAGTATGACTCATTGAAGCATGCAAGGGCATGTGACCAGCTCGTGTGACACTAGACTACTCCATCTAGTGCCAGTACTTTTTCACAAACTGTGCTGACTGCTGAGGGCTTTGCTTGGAACAATAAGTTTCCCTCCACATGGCAGAAGCTATAAGAGGCCCTGCAAACATCTCCATTTTGCCTCTTTCCTGCTCTGATCTCTGGA
Organism: Mauremys mutica; assembly: GCF_020497125.1. Taxonomy (NCBI): domain Eukaryota; kingdom Metazoa; phylum Chordata; order Testudines; family Geoemydidae; genus Mauremys; species Mauremys mutica. The sequence goes on from NC_059074.1 coordinate 76,160,993, forward strand.
CTATGGACTTACACTAATAGGAGCATTCTAACCAAAGGACTGAGGACCTTCCAATCATTTGGGAGCAACCAGCGACTTAACAAGCCAGCAGTTTATACCATCACTGCTTCAAACCTGATCCAAGAATGCTGCAATTATTGTATTTGATTCCTTTAACCAATTTTAACTCTCACCTCTTTCTTTTTTCTTATAAATAAACCTATAAATATTAGATACTAAAGGATTGGCAACAGTGTGATTATTCATTAAGATCTGAGTTATATATTGACCTGGCTATGTGGCTGGTCTTTTGAGATCAGAAGAACCCTTTCATTGATTAAATTGGTTTTAAATAACCACTCTCCATTAAGTCTAGTGTCTGGGTGTTGAAACAAGGACTGGAATACCTAAGAAGGCTGCATTTCTGAAGTTTACTTTTGTTGCTGCTTTGGTATATCATAGAAGAATAACCACCAGTTTGGGAGGGGAGGGGGGGTCTGTCCTATTTCCCACTAGTTTGTCCTGAATTTGGTATTCTTGGTTGTGACCCACTGAGGCACGTTGACACTCTTCCTGGCTGATGTAAAGCTGGTGTAAGAATTCTATATTGGCCCTGTTCACAGCCCCTCACATAGTAGGTGGGGCTTGGAACACATCAAGGGTGTGGCTGAACTATATTATTACTTCAGGTTTTCTCTGCTTTCAGGGACCCATAAGGGCCTTGTTGATGCAACATCATGACAAAAATAATCTCATCACAATATCTGGACATTTCTCTGTGATTATTTCAGAAGTCAAACATACAGTTATGTTCATAAATATAAATAAATAGGATATTTACTAGGTAATTTACTCCTCATGCATGGAAAGTCAATTAATAAATTTCCTTCTGGCATCACGATAAAGTTAGGTCTTCAGGAGAGACATACAGATAGAGAAGTTGGGGGCTTTCGAGGAAGAACTCCTGAAGGTCTTTCTGTGCATATGAGATAGCATAGAAAAAAGCACAGAACAATATTGTGGGGTTCTGACAGATGGGCAGTCACATGGGGAGTGGACCCAGAATAAAATTACAAAACAAGGGAAGATAAGTAAGTGTGGGAGGAGGGGAGTCATGCAGGGTTTTGAAGGTGGTAACAAGAAGTTTAAATCTGATGAGTTGGAAGGAGAGCCAGTAGTGGGACTAAAAGAATATGGTGGTTTGATCAAAGCAGGGAGCAATAAAGGATTATATTAATAGCAGTGTTTTGTATGGATTGGAGGGGGCAATGAAAGTGATAGGGGAACTAAAAAGGAGAATATTACAAAAGTCAAGACAGGAGATGATGAGAGTCTAGGTGAGAGATTTCATGGTGTGGGTAGGAAAAGAACAGATCTTAGAGAAGTGGAGGAGGAAGAAACATCAGGATTTGCTCACCTCTTAAACATGAGGGGCAAGGGGGAAAGAGGAGACAAATATGATCCCCAGGTTTCAGGGCTGAGTGACAGAGAACAAATAGCTTCCTATTGTCACTAAACAAAGGATGGAGACTTTTTTCTGCTTTGGTCATCATCATTATCACTATTTATTATTTGTTTTGCGGCAGTGCCTAGAAACCCCAATCACGGAAGAAGGCCCCTGGTGCTAGGTGCTATACAAACATAAGAAGGCATGTTCCCACCTTGAAGAGTTTGCAGTCTAAAAAGATGGATAACTGACAAAGGATGGGGAAAAGGGATACAACATCCAAGCACAATAATCAGGTTGATGATAGGCACAAATCATGTTAGTTCCCTTTCCCCCCAATTTTAAGTGTTGCACCTAACCTAATTTCTAGGTAACTTTTATTAAAAAATTGAATTTATTCTGCCAACAATTATGCATCTTGCTACTGGTTAACTATTTAAAAAGAAAAATACAAAATTCCTCCTCCCACACAAAGCCCTACCAAAGTGCTGAAGTAAAACCTACTCAATAGTAATATCTTCCCAATCTCTCTTTTAGGGTCAGTCTTCTAGCCACCTACTTTTCAACAATCAAACAGAAATTAGCACCATACTCAAGACATCACTGGGAATTGCTCCCAGTTTGAAGTTGCAGCAGTCCTCTGAGTGTTTTTGACCTGCTGGGGTTTCCTGCCTTACATGGTTGCTCCTAGAAGGGGAATGGAGTAGCTACTGGGGTGTAGTCCTACCTCCAGGTTTTAGGCCAAGATGAGAGAATACTCAGTCTGAATCACTCACTCCCACAGTGCTGTTGCTGCTAGCTCCCCTTGTTCTTAATTTAATTAACTCATTGCATGACCATTTCTGACCTAGATTAAAGCAAAAGATCACATTATTTTAATATTATATTGGAATACATTAATGTTTTCTTCAGGTGTGTTTTTGTTGTTTCTGTGGGGTTTTATCACATTAGTGGTAGGTTGGACTGACTTTCTGGCCTCTGGGTGTGTAATAGAGTCCTTGGACCATATTCATCACTGTGTTTTGCCAAATATATGTTGCCATGGCACCGCTGAAATCTATGGCATTACACCAGTGTAAAACTGGAGCAATGCAGTGACCAATCTGACTCTTTATCTGAGGTTCAAAGCTGTATCTAATCCAGTTGGTAATGCAGACCCCATCTCCTCTGTTTATACCTACTGTATGAAGCCACAATCATTGCTGGCATAACTTCATTGATGTCAGAGGAATTATAGCATGGATGTATCTGGCATAGTCTGTCCAAATGACAAATGGCTGATATAGGGGGAGGTGTGATTAACCACTGCTTGCCTGATAATGAAGATCCTGGGTCTGATTCTCTTCTTTCTTACAACAGTTTGTACAGCTGTAACTCAATTAACCTCCGTGGAATAACTTCTCATTCACACTGGTATAAATCAAAGGAAACTCAAGCTCCTGTCTCTATTGAATACTAGCAAAGGAGGCAGTATATAATAATTTTACTGAAACTTTGGCTTAGTATGACCCAATGTTCTTTCAAAATGTCTATAGTTTAATTGTTAAGGATACTTGCTACTCTCCCAGTGACTATGGCTTCTGGAGAGCATTCTTTTTTTCTCTCTTGTAGTACATTAATTACTTTTGCAGGTATGCAATTCCTGAGCAACATTTTAATCTTCATCAAGAGCTGACAGAAGACATAAGTAGACTAATAGAAAACACAGCTGACCACTTTCTAAAACAGTCAAAATCTTGGCAAATTTTTGCTTTTTAGAAATCAGCTATTTCACGGTTGTTCATAAATATGCAGCTTATTTACATTCAAGTCCCATTCATCCACACCGTATAGTGAAATTCTGTAAACATGATTGTGAGTCTAAGGCAGTGATTACCCACCGTGTCATTTCCCATCAGCATTTTCACAAATTTCTTCAGAGTTGGCATAGTATTTGTTCAATTCTGCAATGACATTTGTTTTTTCTACTAATTTAGGGTGGTTTTGCCACCATTTTAGAGCTGATCATCTTCAGTGCTAGATGTAATCTTGTGGTAGACAGAAATGTTCATGTCACTCTGGCCATTCACTTCTAAATGGATAACTGAATTATAGGTGTAATGCAATGACTTTACACAGTGGCATAATGCAGTAAACCATCAGTAAAACATTTGAATCAAGAACATGTAGTTTTTCCTTATTAGAAGATTCCGTGATGTGTGAAGAGAACCCTCAGCTACCCCATTTGTTTGTGATTGTATAAACTTGATGAAACATATTTAAACAGATGCTTTCTGAACAATTGGTGAATTGAGTTATTTATATATTGTAGTCCGCAATCAGTTATTAACCCATCAGGAATTACATGGCATGCAGGTTATTATATGCAATAGGTTAGAACATATATATGTATCATAGTACTCATAGAATTCAAAAGAATAAGAGTAGTAGAGATAATACTTTATGTTAGGCTTAAACAGATATGCTTCCATTTGGACTGTGATTACTACAGAATTTCTCGCGACTTGTGTGTTTATTCCATATTATGGTAAGTTTTGTTTTATTTATTTTAATATAGACTATAACCTGATTGCTCATTTACATCAGTGTAAATCTTTTGTTGTTTACTGTCTTGTTCGTACAACTAATGTGAGATCACAATTGGATCCTATATATTGTTATTCCTAAATCTTCTGAGAATTGATTCTCCTCACTACACCAAACCCTGAGTAGAAGGCTGATCCAAATTGGGTTCTTGAATTCCCTACACCCTTTTCTGGAGTTAAAACTTTTCCCGTTTACCCCAATACATTCCCACCCTTTGCAAAAGGTGACATTGTGGACACTTTTTGGGGTCAAAATGATAAGTAAGCAACTATTTTATATGAGAGACGCACAATAATGTTAATGTGTGAATTGGTTGATGTCAAACATCATTCTTCCTTCCCCTCAGAAATCGGGTAGGTCACCTCCCCAAAGCACTGAACTCCAGTGAATATTGAGAATACTTAGATCATTGCTGCTCCAATCTCCCCATATGATATGGTGACATGCTGTTCAGTATACCCAAAACCGTAAGCCACCTCTCTGCCTCAGCCAGAGTGAGCTTTGCTGCAGATAAGGCTCTGTGTCAGCTCTCTGCCACACCAGCCTGTCTTTCTTATGAGCAAATTCCTCAAGACTTAACCTTGTTTGCAGGTAACTTACAGCACACTCCAGTTTACAAGTTCCCCAGAGACATCTCTTTGCAGTGTCCAGCCCTCTCCTGAAACACTCACAGACATTATTAAGTTCATTGCTTCTTTAATACACTGCAGACAACACATTGCAACTCATTAATTTAACTGCAGTTTGACAAACACACTTATTTCAATCACCGCACTGTCTTGGTTTATATTAAAAGTAAAACCCATTTATTAAACAAAAGTCATAGGTTTAAGTGATACCAAGTATAAGAAATAAAGATAGAAATGGTTACACACAAACAAAAGTAAAAATATGCCTCTAAGACTAAAACCTGATTTAAATCTCTTGTTCAGAGAAGTTTCTCACCAAGTCTCTTCCAGCATGGCTGCCCAAACTGGCTGGCCAGGACCCTTCACAGAACATAAAGTGCTCAGTTGCTTTGTCTCCTCAGGTGAAGAATAACTTAGGGGTTTTTTCTCCCTCTCTTTGTAGTCCAGTAAACCTGTGAAATGTATCTTCTGAAATGTGTCCCCAGATAGAATTCCTTTTCCCTGGTGGATGTGGATGCCATGCTGCCCGGTGTAGACTCTGTGCTGTCTTCTCCCACACTGGTGGCTTTTACAATGCAAATGATCTCTTCCTGTAACCTCCAGTACAAATGAATAGCCACCTGATTTGAGGTAGAATCATAGAATCTCAGGGTTGGAAGGGACCTCAGGAGGTCATCTAGTCCAACCCCCTGCTCAAAGCAAAGAGGTGTTGGCCTCTTTCCTTTATCTGGAGTAAACCTGTCTGGAGTGAACTCTCCCTGACATGGCTGGTTTAAACACCTTTTAGTGTCATATTTCCAGCCCATCTGTAAAGTTCTGTGTGGGTTGATCATACATACATCATGCAAGAATGTTAATGATAAGTAAGTTATTGGTTTTCCAATGATATATTACATTCCATCTTTTGGGTAAATATCATGACAACAGTGTTCCTTCTGGCCTTGGGATGCTCTAAAGGTCACGGATAGTTCTTCCAGCTTGTAACCAAGGCAATGATGTTTCAGTGAGCTTCTATTCTGTGAGCACCCAGACACTATGGTAATAATGGGCACCTTAAAAATCTGTGTAAATAATAACTAATAAATAGAGTCAAATCATGACTTTAATTATCTTCCTCTCAGTCCTTACTTAAGCAAAATTCCCTTTGACTTAACTGAGAGTTTTGTCTGAGTAAAGACTGAATACAAGCATAAAAACTGAATAAGGACGTCAAGCTTTGGTCTATAATATGTAAGTCAGTTTATATGAAATCTATATGCCTTATACACCAGTATTCATGCTTTCTTAACTTTTAACACCTTGTGATAGCTATTTATATATTTGACAGCTAAGGTGCTGCTGGTTCAGTAAAACACAAGTATTCAAGACGGCACTTAAGCACTTACTTTAGTGCTTTCCTAAATCAGGCCCTAAATGAACATTGCATTTCTGTGAGCTCCCACAACTCTATTGAAGGTTTACAGGAATAGAAAAAGAAAATGAATAGTGTAGTTGTGTCTAGAAAAATTAGCAAGTCTAGTGGGAGAGCTAGACACAACAGAGCACATAAACCATGCTGACACATGGTAAGTATGCCTAAAGCATGCTTAATGAAGCTGGGGGGAAGTACCAAACATAAGAAGTTGATAAAAGTCACTTTGTATAGTGAAGATGTTGAAGTACTATCTAATCTGAATTGGGGGAGAACAATTCATAGTAGGTGGCTTTTATTTTTCCGTTTCTGTTGATTCTTTTTGAAGCTGACTACATAAAAAGCAATGTATAGATTTTTGTGTTGATTATTGACACCTCTTTACAGTCACTCTTTATATTTTGTTTTAATAGGATAACAGATAACAAGAGCAGTAGACCACCTGATAGCTTGCTGAGAGATATTTAAAGAGAGGAAGTGTGGGGATAATATTCTAACTGGATACTTGGCTGATCTGCACTGGATAAAATATGACATCTGAAGAATAACAGTTATTGAGAAACTTTCAAAGCAGAGAACTGTGCTGGGTGGTACTGCCCAGGCTGGGTCGAGCAACACTTCCAAGCTGTCACCCTCATTATGCCATGAGCACCGCACCGGAATAGAGTACGCCTGAGCAGGCTAGGTTGAGCAGCACTTTCAATCTGCCACCCTCATATGCCCCTGGATTTAGCAGGCTGGATAAAGCAGCACTTCCAAGCTGCCACCCTCCTATGCCACAGGTTCAGCACATCCCTATCCCCACTTTCATATTACAATTGTTCCAGTAGTAACCCACTGGATGAGTAAGCCCCACAGGAATTTTGGGTGCTACAGGGATCTTTATCTTAGGTAAGAGGAAAGTTGCTGCAGAGCAAATGGGGAAGCCAACAACACAAGAGACACACACACACACACACAGACAGACAGAGGGAAGCAACCAGCTAAACCATAAAAGTTATTTATTGCCACATAATAACCATAGAAGGAGAGCCAAACAAACAAAACAGTTACAATATTAAATCTAGCTTAAATTTGATTACAAAAGTCAGGCTTAGAAAACTGTATCTGATCACACAAGCCAGGGTTAGAAAGCTGTACTTAGAAAACCAGAGCGAGTGAGAGAGAGAGAGAGAGAGAGAGAGAGAGTTAGGTTCTCACCACTCCGTGAAGCTTGAACCGGTCAGGGTTCCCAGGTGGTGGTGGTAGCTGAGGGTCTGGAGTGCTGGAGAGAGACAGAACCCCCAGCACAATCAATCAGGAGAAGATGAAGTCCCAATGGAACTGATGCAGATGTTGAATCCAGGCATCAGAACACTTACTTGAGCGTGGGTAGGGGTTTTTGTAGGGAAACAACAATGGTTCAAGGGAGAACATTAGATTTGTTTATGGGTAAACTGATGGCTCAAGGGAGTATACCAATGTTGTTTTGTTCAGGCTAGACAATAGGAACTGATCATTCCTGGCTATGGGCGGTGTTCCTTCCAGGGAGCTCACAATGCAATTAGGCAGCTTCAGTATTTTGGATACCACTAAAGGATTTATTGCTAGATTTGGTCTGATAACTACTGAGCTGGGTGTCTACAGGTGTGGGTTCATTAACATATGGAGCAGAGATCCCCCATCATGCAGTGCTTCCCTGTTTTTCTGGTCCCAGAGTTCAGTGTGGTTCTTGCCTTGGAATCTCTGGTCTCCATTCTGTATGCTAATAGAGATGCCTCCCTGTCCCATCTTCAATGCAAATGAGGCTAGGGGAATTGCCTTAATCTGGTCACCCTTGTCCGGAGGGGTTTAGGTGTGTCTCCCGCTGCCTTTTCATTGCTTTTTGTAAGTCTTTCTTCTGATCAGTTTTGGTTCAAGTAGAGGTTGTGGGGGGGGGTGTCCTTCGTGAGTCAGACAGGCTGGATACTGTGCCCTGGTTCCCCAAGAACACAGATCTGAAGGTAACACCCTTCTCTAGATGGACTTTCGCTCTGTTCCAGTACTGCATTTCCTATATTCTTAAAATAACAATGGTCTATCCATAATATCTTTATATTTTATACTAATAAGACTTTAGATTATTAAAACATAGCCATTAGAACAAAGAATTCGACCAACCCAAGACTGAAGGTTAATCAGTCGTTTCAATTTTGAATATATGTCCTAATAAGCTTCAAGGGAGCAAGTAACAGCACCATTTTATTTCTCTTAACTCTTTTGCACATTCAGTCTAGTGAGTAGTAAAAGCAAAGCACGTGTCATGTATGTCCTATGTCATGTAATAAAAGCTATTTTTGTATTCAATGATATTTAATAAAACGTGAAGATCTATGCAGCCCCTGCAAATGAACGTGTGAGCGCCTGTATGAATTCTTGGAACATTTTTTTTTCTTGTCTCCTTTTCTTGGAATGGTGAAATTGGTGATACAAATAACTCCGGGGGGCGGGGGAGGGGACTTAAAAGCCATATGCTAAAGTAGTAGTAGCCATGTTCTGATCCCGCTTCAAGTTAGCTATTAGGAAGGAACGCTTTCCGTGCTTCTTTCTTTCTTTCTTTCTTTCTTTCTTTCTTTCTTTCTTTCTTTCTTTCTTTCTTTCTTTCTCCTCTGTGAATCAGTCCCTCGTACATGTTCACCTTGGCATTATAATTTGCTCCGCTGCAGTGCTGGAGATGCTCCCTATATAGCCGATGTTTTTTAAAAGCACCCCACCCCTTTCTCACATAGCCCGCTGTGTCTCACACAGAGCAGACAGAAGTTAAGAGACACATTGGCACTGTACATTTCACGTATATTCAGACTCTTGCTCGCACGCTTTGTTCTCCAGCTCTCATGCTGGACCTGGCACGCCTGACTGAGGCATTAGGTCAGCAGCAGGAGGGAAGGCTGCTGCCGAACCCTTCCCTTCTCCTTTGGGGATCTGGCTTCTGAGGGGGATTTTGACGGGGAGGAGAGAAGGGTGAGTCCGCCTGCTGCTGGGACCCGGCTAGGACATTCCTGAGCTGCTGGCGCTGCAACAAGGGAATGTCGCTCCCAGGCTGCCAGCGTCGCCACTGACTACACACTCAGCTAGCTCCAGCCAGCTTTCCATTGCTCTGGCACTCGCCCCTCCAGCCGGCCATTCCTAGATACCCAGCCTGGTGACCATCCACCCCTCTCCATCTGTCCCGACCGGGATCCCTCCCTCCTTGTCTGCACCCTCCTCTCCCTTCACCCCAGTATCACTCCTCTAGCCACCCACCCTTCGCCCTCCAGCCAGCCCTCCGCAGAGAGCCCCGCAGAGCCGCAGCCCAGCCAGGAGCTCCTCCTACCGCCGGCCGGCGCTTCCAGGACAGCGGCCGCAGCAGCTCGGCGGGGTGCAGCGGCTGGTGTCCAGCCCCCACGCCACGCAGCTCGACCAGCGACAGCAGCCGCACGCAAACCCAGAGCCGTTCGGCTGCGCAGCGCCTGGTCGAGCAGAAGGACCAGCTCGGCCACCCGCGGGCCGCGCCTGGCCAGGTAAAGGGGAAGGCGGTAGGGGTGGGGAGAGGCGTGGCTACAGCTGGCCTGCCAGCTGCTGCGACCGGCCGCCGAGCTCTCCGGCAGCAGAAGGCACCAGCTGCCGCTGACAAAGGGGGCTTGCGCTCCACTTCGTGGGAGGCTCGGGAGGGCTTCCGCTCAAAGGGGACTTCACCGCCTTCAGTCTCGGGCCCCAGTGAATATTAGGAAGGCCTCCAGAGCATTAGAGCGGATTGCTGGGGGGAGGAATCAGGCCTGTCCCTTTAAACTGAGAAACAGTTCTCCTGAAGCATAGATATCTACAGATACGGAGCTATATAGATCCCGGTGCTGCGCCTCAGGTATTAAAGGGTGCAAATGATCGGAGTAGTTACGTGTAGACAATTAAAAGCAGCAAAGAGTCCTGTGGCAGCTTATAGACTAACAGACGTTTTGGAGCATGAGCTTTCCTGGGTGAATACCCACTTCATCGGATGCAGGTATTCACCCACGAAAGCTCATGCTGCAAAACGTCTGTTAGTCTATAAGGTGCCACAGGACTCTTTGCTGCTTTTACAGATCCAGACTAACAGGGCTACCCCTCTGATGTAGACAAATAAAGGTTAGAAAAGGATCGTTCAGCATCCGCGGCGTGCCCAGAGAGACACCCCGGCTCCGATACACTTTTTACATCGAGGTTTGCTATGCAGGTTGTGCGCGTAGAACTTAAAAATCTTGCTTCTTCCCTCATCTCCCGATCAAAGATCTGTAGAGATTATGAAAAGCATCCTAGCAAAATCGAAGTGCGTTGTTCCCCGGGCTAAGTGCCATGAGTGAACATTACAGGGTGAAAAGGACAATGATTTAACTAGAAAGATTCTTTCTAATTCGTTTGTTGGCTAATTGTTTTTACGGGGAGGTGAAACAAAATTAGCAGCTTGGGCTATTCCTGATGAACTCCTTGGGATTTCTTAATTTCCCTGAGGTCCGAAATAGATGTATCAATATTTACATTTTTGTTTTAAATATTTTAAATCCACTTTGGAGAGACATAAACTGAACTATTTTACATAACAGTGACTTAGCTTAAGATAAAGAAAGGGGTTAAAGGACCTATTGCGACAATGTTTAGGTCGCATACACACGGACATCTATATAATTACACAAATAAAACAGGAATTGCCTCACTATCCCATTAGGATTTCAAACACCCACAAGACGGGAGTATGAAGCCCCTAACTCTCCCCTTGACAGAGCTAATGAGAAGCGTACAGCATGAAAAAACAGCAGCAGGGTGCTTGAAGGATTTCCCTGACAGTCTGCAGCGCATATTTAAAACAAGGAAAGAAAATGAAGGGCTTTTCTGTGAATCTTTGATACAGAGGGCAAGTAAACTGCCCTAACACGGTATCACAGTTTGTTATTGTTGACCGCTTGATTTAAGCACTCCTCATTGGCGTATATATTTGAGATTTATTTTACACGTGTTTCTGTATGGACATTGATTTATATTCCAGAAGTGCCTTAGTTTTGGAATGCATTACAGGCAATCGTGAAGCTGGTGTACAGCGTGCCACTGTATATGGAATAAAAGTGACCTCTTTAGTAGCCTTTAAAAAGGAATACATTACAGTGGGTTATCGTGTTGGCTCTCATTTCTGATTTACAATTAGCAAGCTTGTATTATTATTTACTATTATGTATTAAGATTCTATACACGTGTTGGTTCGGTATGTATTAAGACGTTAATCCAATCGATTTTGTATGAGCACAATGAGCTCGTTTCAATGCATTTTCTGTTTCTAATTTTTTTTAAAGCGTTGTGGGTGCGCACATGTTTAGTTTGGAGGAGTAATTAAATACATTACTTCGTTTGGACAGGCGCTCACGGTGCCCCATCTTGCTGACGCTATGGGCCCAATATTGAAGTAACTGGACCTGATCCAGCACTCATGGAAGTCAATGGCAAAACTCTCATTGTCTTTAATGGGAACAGAGTTGTGCAAAGGGCGGGAGGGGGGCGAATGCATGTAAGCAACATCTGAGCCAACTCCACATCCTGCATACCAAAAAGGTAACACACAAACCTGGTCTGAAAGGGCGGTGCAACCGGGGCATTCCATCACCAGCCCTAGATGTGAGGATGGGGGCAAGGTGCCCATAGATGTCTGCGAAAAAAATACATGTAGAAAGGCGTGTTGAGGTTTAGCTGATAAGGGAGGCTTCCTTTTCAGTATCTAGTAAAAAAGGAGTGTTCCCAGATACTTACTTATGTACCTGGCAAAACCCAAGATCTTTCCTTTCCTTTTCCAGTTACGGCTTCAGGAACTCCTGGAGTTGCGGGGGTGGTGGGATAGTTCCTTCCCACCCGCTGTTAATAAAGTTAATGAGGGCCACCAGAGCCAGTAACCGCAGTTTCCTGGCCCCCTACTAAGATTGGTAGATTAAATAATGGGGTACCTTCCACATCCAAGACCCCCTTCTGGGAACTTGACAGCTAGGTTCAATTGGCGCTAAAAGTAGCCCTAAACTGGTGGAGTGTAAATCCACTATTTGGGAGACTATCCTGCAGACCTCCATCAGGAGTAGCTGTTGAGGCTTACCCCCGCTCCCATTGACGTCAGTAGAAGTTTTGTCATTGACTTGGGAGCAGGATGGATTTCCACAAGGGAGCTCCCTAGTTAGGTGAAGTAATTGCTGGATTCTCAAACGGGGCAGGTGGGGAGTGCAGTACGCCTGTCATGCCGAATTTCTTCGCTTGGCCCCAGACACATCTCCGTCCCAAACAGCCCCGGTTTCCTGCTCTCAGGTGTGTGTGACCTGAGTACGTCATGCCACGTGAAGCAGGCATTAGTACTTGCTCACCGGGAAGGCCGCGTGAAGTCGGCCCGCCGTATCAGGCTCTAACAGCAGCTTCGAGACAGCAGCAGCCTCCTGGGGCCTTCAGCGCTGGGATGAGAGACTGTTTTCAGAGCCACGTGGCAAAGTCCCGGCTGAGGCTGCCATGGCTGGTCATCAAAGAAAGGACTTAGCAGAGCTAACAGTGCAGTTGTGACCACGTTTCATGAGCAAATCGTTGCGAATAGGGATGGCTGACAAATGCCACCTTTCTCTGGGGGGTCTCTGAGGCTCTCCGCATGCTGGGCGCTGTGCTGTAAAGTGGAAAGCCATCTGACAGGCTTTCGGGAGAGAGATGGGGGCAGGCCTTGAGTGTTTCACTGCTGCTTCTGCTGTATAGATGCGCTCCCTGTATAGATGCTCTCTGTGTCCCTGCATCATACAGAGGGGTCCTAGTTTGGGGCTGCCATGGGGCCAGAGCTATGCGTGGGGATCTATAGGCTGCCACAGCAGTAAGCCAAGAATTCCCGAGCACCAGGAACAGCGATAAACGCCAGCTGATCATGCTCAGTGACAGCGTGGCTAAGTACAGCGCAAAGGCGCAGGGACACCCCCGCCCCTCCGCTCGGGGCTACTGCAGGCTCGCAGCACGGCTGGAGTCACAGGGAGCATGAGAAACCTTGGCCCTGCTGTTGACACGTTGCAGTAGCGAGAAATAAATGTTCCGTCTGCAGCCAGGATCGCCAGCCCGCCTCCACGCGGATCTCATAGGAAAGGAGAAGGGGGCAAGCGAGGAGCCCGGTTGTATGGGGAGCAGTCATGCGGGGCGGGCATGTGGGGCGGGGGGAGGGAGGAAGGGAGGGGAGTGGCGGTGGTGTTGGAGACTCTGGGTTTGGGAGCTCGGTGTGTGGGGGCAGGTGGGAAGCTGGTTCTCGCAGCTCCATTGGGTGTATTGTGGCGGCGGGGGGCGGTTGAGGATCCCCAACGTGTGTGTGGAGCCAGTCAGGGGGTGGATGCCCTGGTTGATTGATTCTTCTTTTGTTTCTAGGTAAGATACTTGGAGCAAGGAAGCAAACTGCTGGAGACCTAGCTCAAAGCCCTGCGGTGACCTGAGAGATCTGTGTCGAGAGCCGCTGCTGGAGCTCTGCAGAGCCGCGGACCTTAGGAAAGGGCAAAGGGCAATAACCCTACTCTACAGCCTGGCCTGCTGTAGCAGAACACACTAGCTTGCCACAGCCACTGGGGAGCACCACAGCAAGCCACACCGTCCTACCCCATCTGTCTGTCCGTATCCACCTGTTGTCCTTCTTATACTGTACATAGATTGTGAGCCATTTGGAACAGGGCGTGTCTGTTTGTTCACCACCTAGAGTAACCCACACACCTCCTGGGTGTGGTGTTCTGTCCCCTGGGGGGCGGGGGAGAGGTGTCTGCTCGACAGCCTTAGCTAACAGGCAGTTGGCTTTTAGCTCATGCAGTAGAGGCTCATGAGACACACACCCACCAGGTTCAATCCCACCCCTGGTGGACTGGGGTCTGTCGCTGTAACACTAGCACAATGGGGTCAGTGGTCTTGGTCCATGACTCTGGCTCCTATGCACTACAGTAATCAGGGGTGGCTCCAGGCCCCAGCACGCCAAGCGTGTGCTTGGGGCGGAATGCCGCGAGGGGCGCTCTGCCGGTCGCCGGGAGGGTGGCAGGCAGCTCCGGTGGATCTCCCGCAGGCGTCCCTGTGGAGGGTCCGCTGGTCCCACGGCTTCGGTGGAGCATCCGCAGGCACGCCTGTGGGAGGTCCACCGGAGTCGCGGGACCAGCAGACCCTCCGCAGGCACGTCTGTGGGAGGTCCACCGGAGCCGTGGGACCGGCGACCAGTGTGCCGCCGTGCTTGGGGCCGCGAAATGGCTAGAGCCGCCCCTGACAGTAATACATACAAGGGTGCACCACACCCAGGCAGGACAACAACAAAGTGCTCCACCCAGGACCATACTATACCATGCCTGTGTGTCCCACCCACACAAGAACATGTCACAATGGTGCCACACTCACAGCAATGCACCACAGAATGCCACCGTGTAAAATGCCCAGGAAAATATGCCCTGTCACCACACAACAGTGCTTCTTCACACAGTATTATAGGATGAAACACCACACTAGAACATGCTACAGGACAGTTGATACACCACAGGTACAACACACACAGGATCTCCCATATACAAAGGACACTACAGTGCTTTGCACCATCCTGACTGCACCATCACCACTGGAGATAAAGTGGGGCCCACTCATCCCTCAGTATGTCACAGGCCACATACTGCACCACTGCTTTTCCCGTGGCTTGGGTATCAAAGGATTCAGTCCTTGAAAAGTCTATTAGCAGTGGCTTCCAAGGAAGCTGTGGCCAACCAGAAGCCTTATGATGGTGCCTTTGAAGGGAGGAAGAAAGCCGAGACAAACATGGAAGCTTTTAGCCCTATAGGACTGAGTTTATAATTAAGAAAAGCAGTTGCAGTTGATGGAATGCAAACTATACTCTGCATTGATCCTATCGTGCACTGAAACAATACCCCGATTTGGGATCATTCTCATCCTGATATTAGTGCGACCCGAAGCCAGCCGTCCTGGCGACACAAAATGGCAGAGGAGAGAAAGGGGGTGGAGGAAGAGAGAGAAAATTGTTTATGAAGATTATTTCATCTGTTCAGCCATTCTGTCACATACGTTTTATTTCACAGTGTGCTGTGCAATCAGAGGAAACCATTCTATACCTACAGAGTGGAGTTCGAAAAGCTAGTATTGGTGTTAAATGTGAAATCCGTTGCTAGATCTTTATTTTATATGTATGCCTATTTATGTATTTAGTTAATTGAAGGATGTGGAGGCTGCCACTTCAGCTCGCATCTCCCTGGAGAAACGGCTGGATAATCTGGAGGCTGAAATTGCATTCCTGCAGAGAGTACACAGTGAGGTTAGGTTTAGAGTTTTGTACGTCTATTTGTTTTAAACATCACTTTCCAATCTTTCTGTTCTGGAAGCTCTGCAGAAGTATCGTATTATTTACCATGTACTGTGTGTGTATTCCTGTCAGAACAGGAAATCGAAGATTTGATGAAACAGAGCTACAGTGCTTCAGCGTGTGTTGATGTCTCCTGCTCAATCCCAGACCTGGCTCCTGCTCTGAGGGACATTCAGATGGAGTCTGAAGGAATTGCAGCCAAGAACCTGCAGGTAAAATTATACTTCAGCGGATCTGCAAAATGAAATTATCTGTCAGCCTTTGCTGATAAAAAATCCTTGTTCATGACAAACATGTTTAATATATATATATTAATATATATATATATTCTGCAATATATATATATATATTTACTATACCATCTCTAGAAACAAACATCCATAATATAGACACATATCTTCATAAGAGAAATATTTCTCCTACTACACATCCCACAAAAGGCATAGAAAGGCGTGGAGGGAGAGTCTACTTTCAATGGCTGTACATTGCAAGATTAATTTTAAAATTACAAGCAATGTTTGCTTATTTACTTACACTTATCTATAGCCCTCCATAAAATAGTTGGCAATATTCCCATTACTTTAAATATATTTATGTATTAATAAAATAACTGAAACACATTTTTTCTTTCATAGCTGACTATAAACATTCATGTTTGCCATATTCTGTTTAATTTCCCCTCAGGAAATAGACGAGTGATACAAAACCAGATTTCTTGACTTTAATCAACCTTCCACAAAACATGCCGAGAATGTGAGACGTTTCAGGGAAGAAATAGGGAACTGCAAAAGAAGTGTAAGTGGATTTGAAAACCCCTTCCAGCTTATGTTATGTCACTTCTAATGCAACCCTTTGTTCTGATTTCACTAAGTTAGGTAATGTGACAGTCGTCTGATATATTTTCCAGTAATGGTGGTCTTTTAGGCTATGTGCAGGGAGGGAGGTGGACTGGAGTAGCGGTGTCTCTATATATGACCCCATGCCAAACCGGTAGAAAGCATACACGAATAATATTTTATATAACTTCGGCTACTTATTAATTCCCACATCTGAAATCAACGTGTAGGTCGGTTCAGATCATCTGAAAAAATGACTGATGGGGTTAGAGGACAATTAGTTTGCAATAGAACATGTCTTGTTTGGAAGAAGACTTCTAAAGACAGACAGCTCCTTGGTGTGGAGTCTAGGTGCCATTCGGGGTAGATTTATTAAGCTGTGAAAAACACAGTGAAGTAGCAGTTGCTAGTGAAGTCCGCACTTTAATTTCCAGCATAAGGACAAATACTAAGGTACGTGTCAGAGACTGGGGTGTTATTAAAAGTCATTGTTTTACATATCGATAGATCCCTTTGACAGGTCGGGTCAGGATACAAAGTCCAAACCTCCTCCCTAACTCACATTTAAAATGAATCAAGCTGCAAACCTCCAACACAATAATTTATTATTTCAAAGGATTTTCATTTCTGGGCCCCAGAGACTCTTGCACTTTATTTACCCCACCACCTCCCAGTAAAACTTTTGCAACAGACAAAAATGCAATACCACATTTCAAGTCAATGCATTTTCTTTTGATTTCCACATATTTTGGCCAGATAGGAACATATTCAATTTCCCCGAGGCTTAGGTACATTTATATTAAGTGTATGTTTGATACAAAGAGGGTGTGCCCAGTTCTAGCATAGAATATGGGGGATGCAGACATGCAGGATTCAGTGCAGCACAAACTATTCATATTGAGCAGGTATTTACATTGGCCTCAACCTCTTCGTTGCAGGTGAGATTCATTTTGCAGAGGATTTTTTTTCAGTATGATGCAGCTTTATTAAATTTGAAATCTGTGGTGGCAATGGAAATTTTTCTCATTTCTGTCCCAAACCATTCCAGTTCTTGGGATACTTGTGGAGGTAAAAGACAAGATTCCAAGGCTCAAAGCCTGGCCCCATTAAGTCTATGGGAATTTTGCCTGTGACTTCAGTGAGGCCAGGATTTTATGGCAGGAGTGAACAGATCGGTGATTTCGCATTGCACTCTTCTGGTGCTACAGATTAAGCCCCTTAAAACAGAAATGCAGCATTAGGGATTCAGATCAAGGAAATACAAGAGAAATATATCGAAGTGACTGAAGGATTACAGGCAAACTACAATTCGTAGGTTTTAATTTGATTTAATTTTTTCCCTCTTTGCAAATATTGAATTAAGCCAATAGGTAAATCAGGCCAATCTAAAGTTATCCTGAATTTTAATTATTAGGAGCCACCTTTTGGAGTAGGCAGTCACTAGACTTAAATACACGTCCTCTGGCTGCCTTGTAGATCTTTGAAAAGCAGAAAACCTGGCACACCTTTCTCTGCCCTGACTTATCTTTGCTAGTCCTTTCTGCAGTTAAGAATTCTTTACACAGTAACCTTTGCAGAGCTCATTCCGGCATATTAACACCCTAGATCGGCTTTTGATTAATTGATCTCTCTGGATACGATCGGACGAAAGATGTGTGTTGATCTTTTCAGGAGAAAACACAAACACTGCAAGAGGAACTGAAAGCAATGAAGGAGAAAATCGCCCTCCATCTGTGTGACTAGCAAAATCTCCTGCACGTGAAAAAATGGCTTTGGACGTTGAGATCGCCACATATAAGTTATGATGCTGTTGAAGAAGGGGATTTATGCCAGATTCACACGCGATCCTCGGTCTCTCTTTTGTGCTTTCTTTAGCTTTCGGGGTCTCCTTCGTTTCATAGTCACTCTCAATGCTACGGTGCTTTTTGTTTTTTTAAGGAAGCTGACTGAAAGTGAGGATAGAAGAACTGGTGACCTCTTTGAGTGGGCTACATCTCATAGGCAGGATGACAGGCCACGGGCAGGGCAATACCATTGAAAGCATTGCCGAAGGTCAGGCTGTAGATACCACCCCCAGCAAACCTGTGCTTATCAGGGAAAGGAGTCATTTGCACCGGGATAGGGACCGATAGGAAAACATATGACAAAAATGCTAGGGAATAAAATAACCCTTAAAATTCACAGGGATGGAGGAAATTGTGTGTAATTACTGGGACTCAAACTACTTCAGCATAATATTTTATCTCACAAGCCTAAGGAAGATACTGATGTAACCATGTCGCGAGAATAATCCACTAAGGCTTGCACTGTATGTATTTAAAAGTATTTCTGACCCTGTATCTTCAGTTAACTTTGCACCACTACTAATGCATTAGCACAGTCTAGGAGGTCGTGTCTGTGATTTGCACAGGGGATATTGCTGCTTCATTAGTACCTCTGAATGTTCATTATTTTTGCCCCACTGTTTTTCATTCATTACCAGTATTTTCCCCTTAAAACAGTTGAGACAGACAAAGCCTAAATCCAGGAAGGCACCCGAAAGAGGATATTAAGGATTACTGGTGCTACTGCTGCTGAGAGCTAAAGAAGAATACATTACGATGGTAATTTGCTTGGGATCAAAGAAATGAGAGTCACATGCCACACGCTTCAATCTTTCTAACTTTAGCGCCTTTAGTCAAACCGCATTTCCAAACGATGCCTGGTTTTTAAACCTGATTTTGTCGCTTTTATTAAATTAAATAAAATTATGAGCATGTGTTTTTTGCCTGAGTTGGTCCCCTTTTCTTCTGCTCTGTTTAATGATTATCTAAAGCGAGGCATTGTGCATTATTTCACAAAGGTATTTGTTAGCCTTTAAAGGACCTGACAGTTGTTATAACATTCTGCATCTCTGAAACATTTACTAGTAACCTTTTTTCCAAGCAGTGTCATGTGGTAAAGTCTAACCTAATGAGAAGTTTCCATCCCGAAAAATCTCTAACGTTACTGAAGATAAATGAATAGAAAACAGAGGAACATGTTAATTAATTAGATCTTACATAGATCACGCTTGAAGAAAATTTTTTACAAAAGAAGACCTGACTTTGCCGGAATAATTTTCATTCCCATCTATTAAAAATTATTCAGCTCTAAACTAGAAGTTCGCATTAGCTTTCTGAGCAGGGTCCTATTATTTTTGTATTATATGTTTTCTGATCTATATCGCTACACAGACACACTCAAACGTGTTACTTAAGAGAGAGAGAATTATTTTTACTCATTTTTTTGCGATTTCATGGAAAGGATTGTTAAGAAACTTTCATCTTAACATCACACCAAACTTGAAACATGTCTCTCAAACAAAAGCAGCGCCTAAATCAAAAGCTTCTTTTCAGCTCCATTTCTGAAAGGTTCACTCAGGGTGAATTACAATTTATTCCAGAGAAAATAAACTGATCTAGTTTAAAAAATGCCTCCACACTTGCAGAAAGCCAGGGAGAATTATAAGGGGCCACCACATCACACCAGCACTGTAGGTACCGTATAATTATAATAATACACTTTCCACACAGACATACTTATTTGCGCCAAATCCCGGCAATTCGACAACAATTTCGAAGTTACATCTCAAGACAAATCAGAGTACTGTATCCCTTTCTTACAAAGGTGACGTGCTATGTTCTGCGCAACACAAACTTGAATGTTGTACAGCAGTAAAACCTATTTCCGTTTTGGCAGGCTATTTGTTTAGTGCTAACAGATCCAGTGATGAAAATGTACCTTTATTTCTTTCTGAACATCGGACCTATGCAGGCTCCCTTCTAATGATGGAAACAACTGCTGCTTTCCCCCGTCATCAGAACTAGGAACATGTTATTGAATGACAGGATGATTTTTTAATTCAACACCGGTAGTTATCATCAGAAGTTTTATAATGCTCCTGATTCTGGATTCCTCAACTATCCAGACAACTTCCCTCCTCTTCCTCCTTTTGGATACTGAGATCCATGAGGAGCTCAAAGATGTATCGTTTTGTCTTAACTCAGAAGTTTTGAGTACTGACGTTCAAAGGAAGCACGTGAGATAAAGAGGGCCACTGTGCTGGTCCATTGTAGTGAATTCTTAGTTTGAAGAGCATACAGAGTTACCCAAAAATTCCACAGGTCCACTGAAGGATAGTTCCATCAATGGCTATTAGTCAACAAGGTCGGGAGGCAACCCCACGCTCCAGGTGTCCCTAAACCAGCAACTGCCAGAAGATGGGCCTGGAAGACAGCGGATGGATCACTCAGACCGTTCTGTTCAATCCGTCAAGCATCTGGCACTGGCCATTGCCAGAGACAGGATACTGGGCTAGATGGACCATTGGTCTGACCCAGTATCGGGGTTCTTATGGTTCTTATTCACACTAACAGTATAACCTCTTGGTTTATACGGTAAACCCTCATAAATTGCCAAGGCAGCCTGGACAGGCTGAATCAAAGCAATCGGAATAGTTTGCATTATGAGCAGCATGACATAAAGGAGTTTTGCTTGCTTCAGTTGTGTGTTGGGGCTATTCATAAGTGAGTGTCTGTAATTTTGATACTTATGTGAAATGAGGGCCACGAAGAGCAAAACTTGATATGACCACTGGCACAATAGTCCATAATGACAGCTTCAGGTGTTTTGTGATGAAAATGCAGATATTCATCTGTTGGGAAGTCATCTCATGAGACAGATTTTTGTTATAATTTCCAGAATATAATAAATATTTGGCCTTCTATATAAGGCCAAAAAACAAAACAACCCACCAGTGGAAAATCCAGACACAGACACCTCCCCCCGAGGTGCAAAGTTAAGACCCTGATTATCCTTTGAGAATAAGGGCATTAAAGACCTAGATGGCGTCATATGTACATGTTTTTATGAACCAAGAGCATCAGTGCAAGCAACACGACATGGCCCGCAAACGGCAGGTCGATTCTTTAAAAGTGTTGGCTGAATATTAACAGCTCTCTGAAGAAGTGTGTGTGTGTGTGTGTGTTGAATGTGTGCCACATTTCTTTTGAAAGCGCTGTCTGAGCATTCAGTAATACTGTATATTCCATTTTGAAGGCAATAATATGTTTTAGTGGACCCAATCCTACAAATCTGTATTCATGTGAATAGCTTCTACACACACATATGAGCAGTCCACCGAAACCCAGGGTCCTGCTGCAGTGAGTAAAGGCTATTGGCGATCTTCAATTGTGTCAAGCTAGGTGCTTCACACATCCAACTTGATTTTCCCTTCCCTTCTACTGGCAAGACTTGGGGGAAACGCAGCTTTTAAATATAATGCTAGTATTTCTTCATGGGATTAAGCAACAAGGGACAGGAAGACAGCCTGGACTCTAAAACTGAGAATTATCAAGCGTCATCTTAACACAAGAGTTGGCTGGCATCAAGTCGTTTTGAATGCAGGTTATTTCAAGCCTGGCTGGCAAAGATTTTAAGGCGAGAGATTTGTTTAAATTAAGATTCCGTGGCAGAAGCATCCAAGTAGCAAAAGGATCTTTCTTTCTAGTTAGGCTATTCCCGGAGAGAGAGAGAGAGAGAGAGAGAGAGAGAGAGAGAGAGAGAGAGAGAGAGAGAGAGAGAGAGAGAGAGAGAGAGAGAGAGAGTGTCAGAGAGACAGAGAGACCGAAACTTTTGAGTTAAAGACTCTCCTCTGTTCCATACACATTTTAATACCACGATTCAGAAATTACATTGGATGGGAAGAGAACAGCGCCTCAGCAGCAATTTTTAAGTATTTGTATTTAGGGATTTAAAAAAGTAGCACAACAGTGAATAAGAGGCAGCAACATTTATATTAAAACTAATTCAATTACAAGGAAAATGACTCCTGACAGATACCTATGAACTGCTTTAGCTTCCTTACCACAAAACCGTCATCAATAGATTTTTTCAGTTTGAAAAATATGACAAGAATGAAGGAAAAAGGCATTATACTTCCTCCTGGTGTACTTTAAAACGAGATCTGAAAACAGACTTAGTCACAGAGCCTATACATTAGAAGTAACGTGGGTTTAAGCCTTGGTTGCTCTATATATCCATTTAGTTTCCTGTTTCAGATATTTCTACTTATTAAAAAGAAGTCAAGTCACTTTAAGCAGGAACCAGAGGAGAAACCTTCAGTTTGTCATATTCATTAATTAGAGAGCTGCATATACTAGAAAAATACTCGGCTTCTTCCCTGCCTCCCGACTATTTCACCATGAGGAAATGTTTACCAGAGTGTAATGAACAGTTTCTGATAGCTGGGTTTTTGCAAAACTTCCATTTGTCCTTGCTGATAGTCACGTCTTGCAAAGCAGAAAATGATGAAACCCTTTACAGCATTATACGTTCTCATTAAAAATCCAGCTCTCACAGCCATTTCTTCGTCTTACTGGCAAAACCTATCACTTTCCCCATTTAGGTCATTACCAGCCAGCCAGCCCGCCCTGTCTTGCTCTCTGGTGCCGCTACAGAAAGAAATCTTCCTTCCAGCAGCTACCATTCTCTCTCTCTCTCTCTCTCTCCCCCGCCCCGCTCGTACTGTTGATTTCCCTGGCTCTTCTCAGATCAAGTGCTGAATTCAATAGGAGTCTAAGGGTGAAATCATGCTCAATCTGTCTGTTCCCGGCACAGCATTTAAATGCACATTTATTTATAGTAAGGAAATCAATGGAATAGGACCCAGGAAATTTGGGTTACATGCCTCAGGCTCTGCCACTGGCCACTTGGGCAAGTTAAGATGCAGCCTCGTGCCTCAGTTTCCCCATTTGTAAAATTGGGATTATTCTACTTGCTTTGTAAGGTCTTTGACTGAATGAAAGCACTATATAAGAGCTAGGTGGATTATCATAGAACGTCCGGGTTGGAAGGGACCTCAGTAGGTCATCTAGTCCAACCCCCTACTCAAAGCAGGGCCAATCCCCAGACAATTTTTTGCCCCAGATCCCTAAATGGTCCCCTTAAGGATTGAACTCACAACTCTGGGTTTAGCAGGCTAATGCTCAAACCTCTGAGATATCAATAATTCAATAATAATAGCATTATTATTGAATATTCAGTAATAATGTTTTGTATTATGCTGCTGTTCAGAACGAAGGTTATCAGAAAATTAAGTGTTTCATATTATAGCTACAATTACTCAGAAAATAGAACATTTATTCTACAAGATATGACACTCCCGATAAACTCTTAAGGAAGAATGTACACTGTGTATAAAGAATGAAGCGAAACATTGCAGAGGGATTATGTGAGTTGGGAAGATTGACAGAATGCACTCTCTTTGGTTATACATTTTAGCTTCGTGTGTCCTTCTACAATTTTATTATCCCTGAATAAGATTCAACAACAGATTTGAAAATATCAAGCTCTCCACTATTTTCGGAGAAGTAGTCTGAACAGAGAGAATCCGTGAAAATATTCATATCAGAGGAGTCCCAGCATGCCGTCTTCGTATAGGAAAAATCATATTGATATGAATGATAGTTTTGTCTGCCTCAAAGCTGCAGGATCAGACCATTTAGGTAATACAACATATAAAATGCCATAACAATACTCTAAAGGAGTTAAAATAGAGACTATACCTCTATAAAATGCATTTCAAGGGATTAGGGAGGCATAAAACAAAAGTATCAAAGGACACAAAAAGTTTCACAAATATTTCCTGGCACATTTGTGAAACATCTACGTTAATCTAATCACCAGTTTGCCTTTAAGTTATGTTTTTGAATAATACACGTAAAAGCTTCAGTTAAGCGTGTGCTAGCTATGTCAAAAATAAGCAGCTCCTTTCACTCTGTGTGTTTCAACAGTTCTCACACTGGGGTTGATCCACACTCTATGAAAGCCAGTGGAAAGTCTCCTATTAGCTTCAATGAGCTTTGGATCAGACCCACCGCCTGCATTTGCTATTCTTTGCCAGTCATAAACAAATCTGTAAAATCTAACAGAAGGAAGATTTTACATTTTACAAAGGAAGATCAAAGTCCTTTACTCATCACTCCACACTTAGATATACCCCTGATGAAGTCAATAGGAATTTCTGTTGAGTGCAGAATGCTAAATAGAACCATTAATATCTATTTTTTAGAATAACCTTACTAATGAGGATGTAATTTCTGAAGGGAAAAGAACCCGTTCTTGTGCTGTGTACCCACTCGGGCTGTGTACTTCCCTGGAATGCATCCGTAGCAATGCATCCAACCTGCAATTTTATACCGGTGATCAGTTATATAGTGGAACAGTGTTTCTATGAATAGGTTCTCTTATTTGTGTCAATCGCTCATGACTGCATAAAGCTCTAACAGGACAGTACTAAAGAGATAAAATGAAAATAACCAATCTGTAATGCGAGTGCAGAACCTTGGTTAATCCTAAAATTTTGTATCTGTGCTGTTTATTTCTTCTCCCTAGATACCGGCCTTGACATTTATTAGTACCAAATCTCCCCTATTTATCGGCACTTTCCATTGTTCCAACCTCTCCAGGTCACTTTGCGGTTTGGCTCGGTCATTTTGTGCCATTGCTCTTTCTCCTATTGTGGGGTCATTCATAGATTTGATCATAGAATAATCTAAAGATCAGGAAAGGAGGAGGTTGCCTAGGGACAGAGTGTAGAAGGAGAAGAGGAGAGAACAGAGGAGAAATCCCTTGGAGGCAGCAATAATGTGGTGGAGGGAGGTGCAGTCAGAGAGGTTAGAGGAGAACCAGGAAAGGTAGGAAGCAGCTTCCGGGACAGAGTAATATTAAAGGTAGTGGATAAATCAAGGATAAGGGTGGAGAAGAAGCCTTGAGGTATGGCCTAGAAAAGGTCACTGGTAACTGATGAGGAAAATGCCATGGGCGGGGAAGGAGCAAAAACCAGATGTTAGGAGCAAAGCAAGAGCTTGGAGAGAGGTATTCAAGGCAGTGTGAGTAGCAAGTATGTTCCAAATTAGAGGCACAGGAGAGGAACAGGTGTTAGAAAGCAGAATGGGGGCAGATGGGGTCAAGAGAGGGCCTTTTGAGGACAGAGGAGAGGGCATGCAGAGAAGATACCAGACTGAGAGGAATGAGGTACGATGGGGCACGGAAGGTTAGGAATCAGAAGTGCGAAGGACAAGTAAAACATACTTGGATCAAATAGCATCAATCTTCTCTTTAAAAGCCTCATCAAGAAGCCGGGCAGAGAGGAAGGATTATAAAGTGGAAGGCAGATGTAGGAAGAGGGAGAAGAGGCCACGAGAGAATTAAGGAAGGACGGAGAAGTAAAGTAGTTTGGCAAGGGAGTAACCGTGCTGAATGGAGAACACCAGGTTCAAGCCGGGGCAGTTTATGAGACATCTTGACATCAGACATGCTGGCTGAGAGAAAATGTAAGCAGCTTAGAAAAGGTAAACAGTTTAAAAAAGCCCCAGTACCAAAGTCTCTCTCATCCATGAAGACCAAAAAGCAACTGCTAACAAACCAAAAAATTCAGTCAGATAAATATAGTCCTTGCTATTAGCCACAATCAATGTTAGTCCC